>NC_064027.1:1250000-1875000 GCF_917208135.1 Athalia rosae | reverse complement strand
AGATTGTTTACCAGTGAACTAAGTGGGATTCACATGTTTATACAATTCTACGCGCCGTATATACCAACGCATCTTTGATCCCAAGATTCGATACGCCACGTGAGCCTGTATTTTTACCACAAAAGGAAGAATGAAAATAATCAATAACAATCATTGAATTGAATGACGAATTCAACGGATTCTGAAAATCTTCGGTGACTCTCCGTGCATCGCGTGAACTGATCACATGAGCAGGAGAGTCGCAATCTTGCGCGATCGAGAAATTTCGGATGAAAGTTTGCCAGCGCAGTTTATTTGATGAAATTTGCGTGTACGATATTTTTCCCTCGATAGTATTCGTGAAGATAGTCTGGCGTCGATGATGTACGACCTTGATCTTTCCGTAAGAGACGAATGCGCCCATGCAGAATCGAAGATAATCAAAATGATCTTGTCGCCGTGATGTCTGTCATTAATTTCTTGGAGTAGTTAACAGGGAATGGGCGTTTTGCTATGCAGTTCGAGGTAGTGGGCGATGTGTGTTGTGCAGGGTCACAATAATAACACGGATTGGCCAGTGTGTATGAAATGTTATCGGGTATCCGGTATTTGGTATTCAGTGTATCGGTCCGCTAGATTATCAGTGCAACGTAACAGGTATAAATTGAAAAATGAGTTCCGCAAAGGTTCGTAATTCATAAATGATGCTAACCGACGTATAGATATACGTACAGACCTGTAAATCCAACTGGAATTCAAATTACATGCGGAATCGACTTGGAAGATAACTCAAATTATGCGGACTTCATACAACGTAGTTCTCAACTATTTGCCATACGAACATGTGTTCGTTCACCGTAGAGCTTCCACTGACCGCTATCTACCCACAAATTATCTTCTCGCAATATTTGCAACCTCAAACAAAGAAAACGGTCTCCTTCTTATTTCAACCCTGCGACGCGCGGAGCGGTGGCCATGTTATTTTTCTCATCGGTCTCATTCATTACTCGAAATCACCGTAGAAAATAATTATCGTGCGTGCACGTGCTTACGATTATATTCGCAAGACCAAAAAAACTGCAATAATATGACTCGGTATTCATGCAGCCCAAAAAAATCTTTCGATGGATCTTCTGGCGTTTTTTTTTTTTTTTTTTTTTTTTTTCAACACTTTTTGGGGAACCGCTTTTACTGGCCCATCGTCAGTCTTCGTATGTTGAACTTGTGTGACAAATACATATATATACAATAACGTAATCTCTGCATTTCTTGGTAGAAAAACAAAGCGATAAAATAGGGAAATAATAATCGCGGTTCAATGTGCGGATTATTTACTTACGAATACCGTCTCGTAAATGCTTTCGTAGAAGGTGATCGGTGTCTTGAGATTTACTTCGACCGACTCCAACTGACCCTCGGCGTTCAATTCGAGCAACGAGGATCCGATTCCGTCATGGGGGTAAAGATCCTGCCTGAGAATTGCGTGAACCACGAAGGACCCTTGAAGGGTTGCCGCGAGGGCCAAGAGGAGGGCCGTCCGCACGTCGCCTGCAGCTACCACCATCCTCTTGGAGCGTCTTAGCACAACTGTATTAGAAACGAGCGACGTTCTTCCACTGAAGAGTAACTGAAACGACTTGACTGCAGTCTTTAACTTGCTCCTCTCCTAATCAACTCCAACTTTACACTGACAATGTTCGTCTTCGCTGCTCGCACTATCCGTGTTATACGTTCAGCGGGGAGATTAGTATACGCGGGCGTCTCGCACGATCTCGTTAATTATTTATAACACTCGTTATTGTGCGTTATTTATTTCATCTTCGAATTTGGATTCATTTTCATCTGCACGCGATGCGTCTTCGCATGGAATTATGCACTTTAGATGCTCGTGGGTTTCGTCGGCGAGGTTTGCAGAAAATTAAAAAAAAAAAAAAACATTCCGCTAGAAAAATCACGGGTATGTTATTCGACGTGGGCATTTTATAAATTTCATCTAAACTCTGCTCGCTGGAGGAGGAGCGCGGTGCTTCGGAAGACAAAAAAACCGCATTCCTGGTTTTCTGGTATGTGCGGTGTGCGCCATAAAATATTTGTTCTTTCTTTTTCTGCAGACCCTTCGCATTGGCGGAAGATCTTTACCGAGCGGAGCGTTCGCATCGGTAAAAACTTTTGCGAGCTGGGATGAATTCTATCTGCAAATTAGATCGGCATCGTACTTTTCTTTGGACAGTTGATATGAGTCAAACGGTACCTGAGAAAAAAATGCAACGAATGAAATAGATTCATCGAGTTGAGGAATCGGTGTGCCGACACGTTACTATTTTGAGGAACTTGACTCGATTTTACTCTTCCCAGTGATTTTCATGCCGCAAGTCGAACGATGCACGGAATGTGCTTGGCGATGAGTGAAATTAAAGAAAATATTACGTAACAAAATTATTAAGGGGACGAGGGTTGAGAACGAATGGAGGTGGCCCTACATTGAGGATAATGTTATGAGGCAGCGTCCTAGATTTAAAATAGAGGGGACGCCTCTTTCGTTACTCGTATTCAGTAATACGATCACCGGAGTTGCAGTGTTTTTTTCATTTCTGATTTTCATTTACGATTAAATGGAATGGATTACGACTTTCCTAGCAACGAAGACGTACCAAAATTCAGACTGTCAAGAATTAAAATAGCGAACACGTTTTATATAATATGTATATATACGTTGTAAATTGATCTTTATTACAAGAAATTACATACCTAGTTTGTACATATAAAATATAAATATGATACAAGTATTATAATACAGAGATATAGGTATATTGGGATGTAGAAGAATAGGATAGACGGATTTGTTTGACAATAATAATTTTTAATTAAATATTTTCACTTATGAATGTAAAAAATAAAGATCTCATTCGTCGAGTTATCGGTTCGAAACGTGAGAAAAAAAAAAAAAATGATTTTCTTTTCAAAAAAGTACGGAAAAAAGAAAAGTAAAAAAAAGGTAGAAAAAAAGACTAGACTTATATCTGCACCCGTGAGTCATAACGCGCTACATTATGTTACACATATTTTCATTCAATACGGTTGATGCTAATAAGAACTTCAATTATCGACGCTGATCGTGAGCAGAATGATAAAACTCATCTATTTACAGAATTAATGAAAACATGAGCTGAGTAAGTGTGAAACGAGCCGTTATTTATAAATAAAGTTACAAATCTTACTTTAATTTTTCCATTCTTTGTCGCTGGTGCGCTCAGCTTTTTCTCCCTTCGCGCTAACCTGAGGGAAACAATTACTTAACAGCGACCGTAACTCAGTGTTCGTGAGAAGTCGATGTTCTTCAAGGTAATAAACCGTGTAATGGCTTTCAGGTGCGGAAATTAATTTATTTTCAGTGAGCAAATATAATTCATGTACTCTTCAGTGGATACTACGTATCGCGGGATTTGGGACTTTAGGCAATCGATGAGTACAGATTTCAGTTTGTTTCTGTTTTTTTTCGTTTCTTTAGCTATATTATTGGGATAATATACGTTGAAAAATTAACGAATAGCCAACAGGACTAACGAACTTATTTTTCGTCGATATGATGACCTAATGATATTTCTAGGGTAATCAAACTGTGTGTGTTCATTACTCTTATGCTACAGTTCAGGCGGGAGCGTGAAAGTATAGTATGTTTTCAATGTAACTTGAGAATTGCTCCGCGTTAATTGAAGTGAAAAACGAATGTAATGATATCGATTTCAATTTCCTTCCGAAAGTTATCTTCTCATTTACTTATCATCGTTATCAATAATTTATCTTTATTCTTGTTTTTTTTTTTTTTTTTTATTGTTTCATTCTCGCGATACACGCGAGGTAAAACGATCGATGGCATCCGTGCTTCTGTTCTCCTTTTTACTGATTTTCATATTATTATTACAAATTACTATCTGCTTTTTTTTCTTTTTTTTTATTAGTCTCACTAGGTATGAATGATTATGAATTCTACAAGTGCGGTAACTGTAATAACAATTAAAGCTACGATAATATTGAATTAACGTGCGTGCATATATTCGTGACATTTTAAAAAACGTTTATCGTATAACAGTTTTTGGCAGTTTTATGTTTTGTTAGTTTACTTTTTCCTCCTTCGTTTTATTTTTTTTGTTGCTAATTATCGAACCCTCGTCCTGAGCTTCTTGAATCGCGCAATAACTGCGTCTATTCGCGATACAAGATTAAAAAGTTTTCGTGCACGATGTCGTTCCAAATTCACCCGCATTATTAAAATTGACTCACCATTATTCCAGAGGAAACGCATACGAGTCTGATTTGCAGAGTTCCGATCGAAACGGAAATTTTGCGAATGTAGTCGGTATCGCGTGTTAATTTCCCGGATGCACATAGATCAAGATCCATGTTCCGTATTTTTAGAGTAGGTTGTTTGAAGTAGATTCCAGTTATCAGTAGCTTTGTTTGTCTTTTTTCGTTTTTTTTTTTTTTTTTTTCGTAGAAAATTGTATTGTTCAAACGTATTTTCCGATGATAAATGAATGAATGCTACAGAGTATGATGCGTTAGTACGACAATGATTTTCGAATTAAGTTTGATGACAATGCTTTATATTTTATATAAAGATGCGTCTAGAGCTGCCACGCCGCAGTCTCAATTGGAAGTAATATACATATATTCAATATACATATTTTTCTGGTATTATTATTTTTTTTTTTTCATTTTATATTAGTTTTATTTTCATAATTTACGATTTCAGTCAAATATGTAACAATAAATTCCTAATCGTAATCATCGTTATTATCCTAAGTTTAACCATCATTTAATAATTTCTATATTTCTAATCGTGGAAACAAATACGGATATTTTCCTATAAAGGACGACGGATGATTTTTGTTCATTATTCATTTCATTCACTTTGTAACTCTTCTTTTTTTTTTTTTTTCATCTAATCATTCCTTCGTTGCGCAGGATCGTAAGTATATTATTTAAATCTTTATTCGAATAACGAGGACTATAATGGACGCCCCGAAAGTGAGGGACGGGTAATCGAAGAAGGGTCTCTTAATTGTATTAAGGTTGGCTTCCGCGGATCAGCAAACTGTTTGTCTCGCCGAGATAAATCTCTGTTAAGTAATCTTTATACCGGGAGGTGGCTCGACGCGGTGACGATTCTGCACTGGGCAAGAGTCGAAGCTCGTTACGAGAAGGACGTGACTTTTACACGCCTCCACTCTTTTCTGAAGTATGAAGGTTTCCGATTCGAGGGCCTCCAGAAAAGACGGATCCTGCCAGTCCATACTGTCCTCCACGTGAACTGTAAATCAAAGTAAATAATGAGAGGAATTCAGCCGTCGACGAATGTAACAAGGGTTGATTTGATTTTCGATTAATGTTTGAGACTCACGTTCGAAACTCCAACGGTCAGTGGGTATCATGAGGCGTTTCTTCGCCTCCCGAAGTTCTTGTCTAAGAAGGCGCTGGTGCAGCCGCAGGTTGTGTATCCTGGACAACGTGCCACGCGGTTCCGAGCGCACTCGGGCGCGCCGTTCCAGGAGCGCTACGTCCTCTCCTGAGTAAGCGAGTATCACCCCGGGGAGGCACGGAACCCGCGAGTCTTCCACCCCCCGTAGCAGCTCCTCTGACTCGTCCGCCAGCCGTCCCACCGCTGAAACACCCGCACAACGTCGAAGTTAGAACGCCCAGCGCACCACCTGAGGAGAATCACCGAACGGGGGGACGATTTTTAGCCGGTCATCGGATCGATTAGTCAAACATCGGGGACAATTAACGTCACCCTTTCATACGTATGAACGAATTGGAGCGAAATGGAATGAAATGTGGCTTGGGGTCGGAAAATAAGAGAAAAAAAAAAATTTCAAGCGATAGTGTGCTGGGCGATAATAATACGAGTGAGATAGATATGAGCGAATGAGAATGAGAATTTCCAAATTGTATTTTCACGCACCTTGATGTTCTTGAAGAGCGCTGGTCTGTCGCGAGGAGTCACTTGCTATACTGCTGGTTTCGCTGTCTCTGACGACGCTGTCGTAGCCTGAACTTTCGGCTCGATGTCTCGAGAGCGTGGCGGGTGAGAGTTTGGCTGCACGAGGTGTCGAATCCGCACCAGAATCGTAGCCTTCTTTATTAAGGACGAGAGATGATCCTAGACTGAGGATTTTCCGCTGCGTTCGACTCGGAGATGGCATCGACGATGGAGGAATGGAGAGTTGCAGCGGAAGCGGAACTGAAATGCAAAAATTCGATGTTTCGAAACTCGTCGAAAGAGGAAACGGGATGTTCACCCGCAACCGGTCAGTTACATCCACGTCCTCACCTTGGAGTCCGTGTTCCTCTTCAATGTCCGATTTTCCGGTAACCGTTCGCTCCGTTCTCTCGGACGTGGTAAATAGTTTTTTGGCCTCGACGTATTCTTCTTCCGGATCGGAGCCGGAAGCTCCGTTTCCGGGTATCCTTTCGACTTCTTCCTTCAAATTTGGGTTCGACGCACCGTCCGGATGCCTCAAACTCGATATGCTGCACTCCCCAAGTTTGCCGCAATACCTCCTGGGCGAGGCCAAATGAGCCACGCTCCCCGGGTACCAATAGGACGCTGTTGCTGGACGGGACATACTCTGTCGACAGTTGTCGCATATTTTCTCCTGCTCACTTTTACCCGGTATGTAAGCCGGCTCGCTGTATATACTTCCGTGATTGCTCGCGGTATCGTTGAAGAGGACATCTGACAGCGACAAAGATTGGCAACGGGACGGCGGTCGGAAGACCGTGGCTGCTGCAATATGTCCTGTGTTAGCAACGCAACACTCGTTGTACAAAATAAAAATAATATCGCGCGGTAACGGACATTGAGAAAATTTCAATCCAAATTTGAAAGCTGTACGACTCGCGTTGTCAAACTTTTACCTCGTGTCTTTGTGGAAATTAACAGTTTGGAAAAAAAAGGAAAGAATAATTTTTTTCAGCAAAGCGAAGGGAGAACGAGGGCGAGTCGTGTATTTGAATTGCGAATTCGCAGCAGTCATTGGGGCGCAGCGATGCGCCAACTCTCCACCGCTGCTAACAAGTGGAGGGAATAAAAAAGTTAGGCGAACCGAAACTAACGACGGACTTACATGGGGCGTCGCGGACGCTAACCGAGGAGGAATTCTCCCTCTGATAAGTCAAGGAATTGGAGACATTAGCGAGGGCGAGTTTGCTCTGGTACAGTTCGTGGAGTCGGGCCAATTGATCGAACTTATGACGTGTTTCCTGTTCGAGAAAATCTTCGTGGTCGAAGTACGGTCTGGGCAACATACCCATTCCGGCTGACGGCGGGTAGCTTGGCCGGTAGCGATCCGTGTCCGACATCACCGACATCGAGTCTGGAAAAGTTGCCACATCGCCTATTTTATTTCTGCACCTCGATTCATCGTCAGTACAAAACTGTCGCGAGGAATTTCATTTAATTATGCTTACCGGTGAACGTTGAAACGACGGTCAAATTTTCCTGGCTGAGTATCCTGAGAGGATGTTCCTCTTGATCACTTTCAGGTAGCGGATTCTCTCCCATACAGAAGGCGATGTCTTCTTCCGTTACTTGCAGGCATGAATCTTGCATGGGTACTGGCTCAAAGTCTTCCACTTCGACGATCTCCAATATTTCGTCCTCGGAAGACAACGAGTGTCTCGAAGGCAGTACGATATCCTTGTGCGACAGATTCAAACTCTCCATAGACACTTCCCTGCTGACTCCGTTGCTCAATGGTTCGATTAACGGCAGCGGCGGTGGTACGATAATCTCCTCGTCGTCGTCGTCGTCGTCCTGGAGATCGATTTTTCCCCTGTCCAAGCTATCCTCCATTACGGGGCTGGCCGTTAAATCGAGCCCGGAGTCTGTGTTCGATTTAACATTCAACAGGTTCAACTTGGCGCCGAGTTTGTCCGTGATGTCTTCGATGTCCGTCATTTTCAAACTCTCGCTGTCCACTATCGACGACTTGTCGTCGTCGTCGCAAGTCTTGAAGGTCGTCATTTCTTTGAACTGAGAAGCGTGCCCCGCACCTTGCAACTTGGGGTCTATCCTAGGCGCCACGTGCTTCGTCCTCTGGATCTGGGACGTCTGGTTTTCAACCCATTTCCTGATCATGCTCTTTTTATGACTGTCCATAAAACCGTAACTCGCGGGATGTTGGCCGTGAGGAGGTGCTCCCGTGAGTTGCATCGGTCCGTCTATCCAAGTTTCACGTTTATGATGCGCGTCCTTCAGCATGTGTCTGGCCTCCGCGACCTTCGACTTCGATATCCTCGGTCCATCGATCCACTGCTCGTCGGAGCCTCCGCTCGGCGCCGGTACCGGAATTTTGCTCGTTGGTGAATCGGTCACTTTGGCCGTGCTAGTTTTCACCGAGGGTCTCCTCGAAGGACTCGCTTTCGGCGTGATGCTGTGCGCCGGCGAAGTCTGTTTGGACGCAGTTTGCGTGAGAGCTTTGACGACCTTGGTCGCTTTGTGGGCCGGACTTCGTTCTTCCGGAATTCTGCTCGGTCTCTCGGCCACGGATCCTCTGAGGACTCGTCCCATGGCGCAGCGATTGTCTCCCGAATTCAAACTCGGAATATAAACGGGCGGGTGTTCGCCGTCGGTAGCGTCATCGGCGCTGGGACCGACGTAGATCACGGTGTCCGCCGACAAATCGCTGGAGCTTGGATCGCATTCGCTACTTTGTCTGGCCGCTTCTTCGCCGGAACTTCCTCCGCTCCCGTTCCCTTGAGTTCCTCCACCGACGAACTTGATTTTTCGTCTTCTCATTCGGTGGATTCTAGACGCCAATTGAACCGTGGTTAGGGTCTCGGTATAATGTTGAGCGTTCGGCGAAACGTGGGCGATCATCGCCGCGTGGCAAGTCAGCGATCCCAAACACTCTTTGAGAAGCTGCGTCAGCTTGTGTTCTTTGTACGGCAGGTGTTTTTGGCCGTTGAAAATTGCCAACAGTATGTTGCCGAGTCCGGACAACGGTATTCCACCGGATGATTTGCCCCGATCGGAATTACCGAGGTCCATCAGGTGCAGTCTGCTCCTCCCACCGGCGACTAGAAAGTGGAAAAATTCAAATTTCGAAAGGGGCACGAGTCGGATTCGATCGGACGCCGATAAATGTCTGTACGGGTTTGTCGGGTCGGCTTGTACAATTTTTATATCTTACGTCGGGGTGGAGAGCGCGGATGTTCCCGAAGATCTTATGTGTAAGGCGAGCTCGGACGTGGATGGAAACGATCGATCCGTAGAACGAGCGAAACGAGATCGAGCGAGAAAAATTGAGGAATAAAGAGCGCGGGCGGAACGAGAGATGAAAAATCGAATTAAGATATGATTACACTTTTATTGGGTTGAAACCACCGGAGTTACGATGATTGCAACTCGCGTTCAAGTTTGCAGACGTGAAAGGAGTCTGTAATAAGTTTATTGGGTTAGTTCCGGGGACTTCTAACCTTCTGCATTTACGAGAGCGGGAGGGTGCTCCTTCGTCTCAAAGATTAAATTATCAAAGATCATCGCGGTATCTTCGAAAATACGTTATTAGATCCGATCTACTCCGCGCTCCTCCGAATCCAGATTCACGGCTCTGTCCGTCGGTGAACCGTCCTGTCCGCAGCTATCCAATTTCCACGATGTAAAAAAAAGTGCGCATATCTCACCTCCGCCTTTTCCAGCAACGCTGTATTGATAAACATGTAGAGTGTAGAGCATATGAGCGTCTCCTTCGTCCCTTTGACGACCGGCAACAGCAGCGTCTAGGTAAAACGCTGCCCTTTCAGCCGTGGGAGCTCTTAGTTCGCTATGTTGTTGTAACTGAAGTGTTCCGAATAAAGGATCGTCCCTGAGGTAAACAGCCGGGGATTGTTCGGAATCTGGAATGTAAGAATCCTCTCTTATATATAATAAAAATTAAATTGAAGTGTGCAAATAGCGCCGATTCTCACAGCTCGGAGTGCAGAGAGGGATGAAATATAACCGGCAAAGGAGAACGGAGACGTTCGTGACGATAAACATTTTAACGATATAATTTGGTCGTCGAGAAAATGAGAGAAACGAGTAGTTGTGAGGTGGAAGGGTAGAACGCAACGGAACTTGTCGTTTCACGATTAAACTGCGAATCGTTCGTCCGTCGAATTTTACCTGTAAAAGTGGTTTCCACGATTAAAATCCCGCGCTTGAGATGATAATCGTTGGAACAACGGCGAACGAGCAAACATAGTTTTCTAGGCAGAGATTTTACCGGTCTGCTAATTGCACGTTTCTCTCAGGTGAAATTATTACATCCAGTATTTACGCGGTGTGAGTTACACCGTTGATCAAAATTACAAGCTTTCCGGTTAGCTGCAGTAGCGGGTTTATCGCCGCTCGTTTTACCGCGCGTTATACTTCGTTTCGATTTCTTCTTACATAGCGTCACCTTTAAAGCTGACCTCGTGTAATTTTTCAACGCTCGATAAAAAATGTATATTCTCGGTAACCGATGAAAAAAAAAAAAATTATAGCCGATAACTAATTATCGAATACGATATGGAATTCCGTTCAAGGATGATCTTGATTAAAATTCTATACCCTCCAGCCTTCCGACTCCGATGTAAATATCGAGAGATTCTTCTGATGTACCATGCAGTAGGGTTTCATTAATTCGGAAACTCATCAAAGCCGAAAGCTCGGCGGAAAGCTGTTCGATATAAAAATTTGAAAGGTGGTTATATATAATCGGAAGGCTCTGCGTATATTTGATACAAAATTACCGAATTGATCAAAAAAGTTATTACGTATAACCTCCGTTATTCGTTACATTTCTACGGTCGGATTTTCCGAAAATTACCCAACAGTTTAGCCTCGGAAAGTTGGCCCAAAGTAAATAATAGTCGCGCGGTGAAAAAAAAGAGGATCTCATATCTCTTTTTTCCACCCCTGGAAGCATAGTTGTTCGTCGGGAGAGGGGGTATTTTCGCGAGAGATACCGTGCACGGGAAGCTCAAAGTTGGTTGGAGTGCCTCCTAGAGCAATATCCATGAAAGCGACCTATGGAAGATGAGCTAATATTACTAGCATCTGTGCACCATGCTCTCTCCCTTCAGACACGGGACGAAGCACACCGAAAGGCCAGGGAAGAAAACAAATGAAAAAACGAACATTGAAAAATGGAAGGAAATAAAAGGATTCACTTCATGAAAATAGTCCACGTAGACGGATAATGGATTATACGACGTCGCCCTTGCTAACATTTTTAAATTAACGAATGCCGACATTTTTAAAGGATTGGCGCACTCTGATGCGTTATAGAGGACAGTGCCCGCCACCCCTCGCACTATCGGCCCAGTCGAAATAGAAATTCTGACGACGTTGAAGATGATGGCGAACATTAGAAGCGTAATATCATTTTAATTAAAAGTTTCGCAATATTTCCCGGTCCAGTACGTTGGACGCGGAGTTTTTCAGCAGCAGTTCGCACAATGTACGATCTGGCGCAGAAAAATAGTGAATAAATTTGGATGAAGTTTTTCAAGGGGTGAGATACAAGGTGAGGCGAGAGTCTCCGGCAGTCACCTAATTGATTCTTTTTATTTTCATCGCGATTATTTTTTTGCAGCGAAGTTGCGTACCCCCCCCCCCCCCCCCCCCCCCCCCCCGACTCGTAAGAGCTACTGCCACTCCTCTACGTAGAGCGGCGGGGCAAAGCGCGGCGCACTCCTTTCGAGCACTTCACCCAGATTTTCATCCCTTGCAGAGCAGAAGAAACTGGGGAGAAAACAACGGCGGAGTCATAAAGCGGCTTTCTTTAATTGCCAGCCATGCGCTGTAGGCGGGGAACGAGCGGCTCTGTCCGGGCGACTCGTAAAAATACAAAAATGTCTCGGTAGATTTTACCCCGAAGAAAATGTACAAGTATAAATTAGAAATATAACATTTGGCAGAGCGGGGTGAAAGAGGAGAAAGAAAAGTGGAAAAGGAATATAAATAAAGGTGGTAGGTAAATGAGAATTCCGTGGTACATCCGCTCGTTCCTTTTGCGTGGTCTTCCACCTCGTTCCTCTCTCTCTTATTTCTCATATCTTCAGACTCGCCTTCTCCCTCCCGTTTCTTCGTGGCCATTTCCGGTCCCGGTTTTTGGTCGGGTGACGGTCGTAGTGATTTATAAAATGCTTTATGCAGTCCAAGGAGTCGTTCGAGTATACCTGGGCGTCGTCTTTTCCGAGGTAGATATGCATTGTTCGCATACCGTGGTACCATGGCTTTAAATTCATGGGGGTTATTACGAATGCTTTCGCGTGTCTGGCGTCTCGGCAAAGTATATAGATATACACGGTATCCATAGCTTTAATTCTAGGCGTTCGTAGCCGAGCACTTATAATGGTTACCCGCTCGTATAAATAACGGACGAACTTGCGGCTGGTATTCCCGCTAAACACCACACAACCCAGAACCAGCTGTCTCTCGGTTAAATGGGGAACGAGAATCCACAGAAAAATAGATACCCCCTTCGTATTTTGTTCGGCTGAGTTTCCACTCTCGATTCCTTACCGACGACTCCTCGCGAAGGTTATTCTCTGTATATCCCATCGGGAACCGGGCGCAAGTTCACCCTACATAATTCCACAGCCGTTGAACCGTGCGGCAATGCTACTCGAAAGTTCAACCTGCAGCGCAAAATTTCAAACTGAAATGGAGACGAAACCGGAGGTGGGGGGGAGCCGTGTACAGGAAAGAGACCCCTGCTATTTCGAAAGGTCTTTACGTACCGCGAGAGCGCCGGAGAAAACTTTAAATAATTACCGCTAGGATTATCAACTTTTCGGGGTGAATGACAGAAAGAGAAAAATTTGGAGGGAGGGAGAGCGAGATGGAGATTTGACTTAAATCCAACTGTTGTACGCCGAGCGTTTTCCAGCTCCTTTACACCGAATGCGAGGGCTGGATATATATACCCCAGGGGTGACGCGACGAGAGACGCGATATCAGCTAATTATTTAATAACCTGGAAAATTAATTGCATCCCTCTTTAATTAGTAGTCGGGTATAACGCCGCGCGTTTACGTTCTCTCCGCACTTTCTGAGACGTCGTACGGTCCGATGTGTATAAGTGCAATGCGAAAGAATTAAAAAAATCGTGAATCAAAACGGAATGATCGATCAACGTCAGGGTCGACGGCCTATGAACGGGTGTGCAATATTTTTACACGGATATCTTTATTTCCCACACTAAAATTGAGCCCTCTCGTAATCGGAAGAGAAATATATTCTCAATAAAGCAATAAAAGAAGAAAAAAAAAAAAAAAAAAAAGGAATTTTCGACGATGCTATACGGAGAGATATGTTACATGTCTCGATTTGCCGGTTCTTGAGTAACATTTGCATGCTGATGTTATGGGATCCCCCTAGACACTCCGTGTGGGAAAGTTCTTCGTGCCCAGACGCTATCGCGTTCTGTTCAATCACCCATAAAGGATACTTTGCTACCCTCAGGGAGGATTCCGGTGTCGGTGGCTGAAAGGAAATTGTCGTTGTCTTTCCAATGTACTCGAGTGCAACGGCACTCAATGAACTGATTTTTCTAGGTGAAAATATAAAATTGCGGTATTCCTTTCGTTTTTCCGTTTGGTTTTTCGTAATGTTTTCCGCGTCCCATACTCGGAGAATCTGCGTATAAGGGCCAGCAATTTAATTATCATAAAACCCGATCGGTCACGTATGCGCATTTTCTACCCGGCTGCATTCCGCGAATTAAATTTCTACGCATATACATCCAGATGTATGCAGAAATATATTTTCAATTCCCGAAGGGACGCGAGCGGGCGCTTTGAAAGGATATGGAATGTATGAGAATTTTATATACTCGGTCATTTCGTGAAATGGAAACATAGAAAGAACCACTTAATAGCGGTATCCGTATATACGAGAGTCTGCGGCGTACCAAATCGTCGTATATTTTTGTCACGGTGGAGTAGCTCGCGGACGTATCGAGCAGTACAGTAGCGATATATGTATATCGATATCCACGGGCGTGCAAATTGTTATGAGATTTTTTTCTTCTTTCCGAAAAAAACAGAACAGCTGAAATCACTTTAACGACGCAAACACGAAGCTTTCGGGGGTATTATTAAATGGACATGAAAACTTTTCGAATATATTTTAACTTCGGGGTGTAGGTGAGGGCGCGGTAGCTGCAGGTTACCCCAAAGCAGAGGGGAAAAATTTCCCGGTAATTAAGCGTCTCGAGGAACAAACAACTTTGTCTTTATTATTTTTTTTTTGTTATTCCTCCTCTTCTCTTTAATAAAGAAAATAAAAAATCCGGAAAAACGCAGTAGGTCACATCCGAACTCGACGAACTGCTAAAACTTCGGCGAATCGCGTCAATCGGCGGGTGAGGGACGGAAGAAGAGAAAAGAATTCGAAATCTGTCTTACCGTTAGAGTCGCGAGATTTCGATGTAATTGTTGGAAATCGTTAGGAAGGTATGCGTCACGGGGTAGAACGTTTTCAACCCCCTATTAAAATCCGTTTTGTAAAGCGAATACAATAATTACTGTAAAATTATAGTCGAATTGAGCAAAACTTTCTCGTTAATATCAAGTATCTCTTATTATGCCAAATAATACGCCCAGGCATAATCACTTAGATTAATTAAACCAAACTGTTCCGAAGAGTTGAAGGGGGCGCGGCGCGAGTTTTGCCAGACTCACAACGGTGACTTTCTCCCCCTGTACACGGGGACGGTATAATTTTACGTTTCCATTTCGATTCGCACAATTTGAAAATTATTCCCCACATATTCAAGACGTGTAGGTACAAGCTGTACACGAGGTACACGTTACGTACACGGTTAGTAGTCGGAAAAGTTAGGAGGAAACTACCGAGATGAAGATCATCTCTACTTGTTTTTTTTCTCTCCACTTTGTTTTTCTTCTTTCACTTATTTTTCTACAAACTAACTTATAATTGTTTTTTTCCACCCCGGAAACTTTTCATCTGGGGTTTTTAAGCTAGTTGAAAAGTTTCATGGGATAAGAAGGAAGATTTTATCCGAAAGTTTGAATTCAAAATGTCAGATATATTACGCATAATGATCGTTATGAAGAGAGAGAAAAAAAAAAGAAAAAAAACATAGACTCACCATTCGCGTGCGCGGCCAAAAGATCTCTGATTTGTTGTTGTCCAGCTGTGAGTTCTACGCAGCTGACTCGCACGCTGAATCTCGCTCCGGTTCTCTGTCGTTGTTCCGAAATACCTCTGAAGAGCCATGCGATCGCGCAAGGAATAGCTCCCAGAGTATGACCAGCCTCCGGGGTGCCGAGCATGGTGTGAGATTTGCCTGAAAAAAGAAAAAAGGGGGAAATAGAAAATTTATCTCATCGGAGAATTCATTGGTTGAATTGTGAAATTGAAAATCGAGGAGGGCCCCAAACTCAGCGATTCGAACGAAACTCAAAGGAAAAATGGAGGCTCGTACAAACTGGTTGTTTTCTGACGGAAGGGTGAACGTTGGTATTTCGTGCAATTATAAAGGGTGAACCGTGGAGAGGAGCCTCGGAATCGATTCGAACGCTTCGGCGGAAAGAACGCGTTCGCGATTCGGTTCATAACTGTCGTTGAAAAAATTGCGTCGAAACAAGCCACGTCGTCGGTAGCAATGATACAGTAAATTAATATAACAGGTATATTTGCAGCCTGGCTAAGGGCGGTTTGGTGACCGCAGATGCGGACGGTCCACACCGGACGGTCAACTGCATCGTAAATGTCGCGTACGTGCGTTGCACATTCCCCTTCAGTCGGTATACCTATACACGTTTAAATTGCAGAAATCAAATGAGTCGTGTACACGCTGTAGCCACAAATCAAACGTCATCATTAGCTCCGACTGCGACCCCGTTTCCCACATACAATTAATCCCTACGCGTGTGTACCCCCCCCCCACCTCTCTGTATGTAGGTTTAACGTACGTCATGCTTTATGGAAATCATCGAGGTGTCAATCGGATTCGTTTAATTAATACGATTGTGTTGCCGCGCTGTAGTAACCAGCGGTAAACTCCCTTTGAATCTTTCGATACGACCGCAATCGAACCAGCTGCGGGGCACCATCGACAAAACCTTTGGCGATCGGTTCACGCGCGATAATTAATTAGCGGTGCGATGAAAAAGTTTGTTTTCTTTTTTCTTTTCTTTATTACGGAAACATTCGAAAAACCGCGAATGTCACAAGCGTAATTGAAGTGAGGTCGACGAAATAATTATGTGAAGAAGAAAAGAAAGAGAAAACTGTTCGAGGTCCACCGAATTCACGGTCCGTTGAAGCACCGGCTACGATGACGATCTTCTTTGATCTTTGACTTTGACCTTTGTAATTGTTTCCCCCGGTTATTTTCAAGGGCCTTCCCGTACACACCTATGCACACGCGGGCGGAAGATGATTTTCCCGTAGAGTTTTCCACTAATATTTCAACGAACAGCGGTCCGTAACGATGATTCGCGAGGGTTTTAAGTGTTGATTCGCGGAACGTGATTTCCTCGCGAGTATAGGTGCGGAGCGTTTTCATCCGCTGGCAATCTCCGTACGCAAACAGAGCATTGGAATTGCAGCGGTGGTGGTATTCGTGTCGGCGGCGTCGGTAGATGGGGTAATTAGCAACACACTACAAAGTACAAACGCCATCATTGTCGGTGTCCCTTTTCCCTTTTCCCTTCCCCCTTCTCCTTTCGTTCTCGCGCTCCCTCTTCCCTCCGTCGTTCGTTTCTCTTCCTCCTCTTAGTCCCGTTTACGCCCCCGCAGCTAGCTCCGTTTTTCGTCTCTTATCCCAGATCTGTTCTCTGTATATATATATATATATTTTCTCCATTCGGCTGTGTGACAAATCCCGTTGCTTTGAATACGCGAATCCGCGTCTCGCCTTCGTTCGAGACTCCATTTGACAGATTGGCGCGCTTTGATTACCTCTAATATTTTCTGCGGCGAGTATAGGAGCAAGGACGTGCAAATCGCGCTACTCCTCAGTGGTTAGGTAGATAGGTAGGTAGGTAGGTAGGTAGGTAGGTGGATGTGCATCGGGCGCGGTTATATCGTGGCCCACCCCGCTGATCAAAAGAAAGATTTTTACAGCGACGTATATACATATACCTTATACGAGTTGGAGGTGTATACGTATATGTATATACAGCTGCTTTTCCTCAGGCGAAGAGAGTAAGAATATTTTTGCGTTTTACTTTGAGGCATCCTTTGCCGCGTTACACGTGTATCGAGATATCGATTTTATACGTATACTTACATGTTATTATTAACGTTCTTCCAAATGAAAGTTGAAAATGAAAAAATTATCGAAAATTGCTACCGCTACACGTGTATACGTTCGTACAAAGAGCCGCTTTTTCGTCGGTACAATTCATATCCGGGAACTGGGGGGGAGGGGGGGGCTAATTACGACCCTCGTTCAAAAGTTCAAACGTCTTTCGCTTTTTCCGCTTCGTTTCGCAGCCGTTCCCAAGGTCAGCTTGTGTGGGCGGATCTGGATTAATTCGAGCACTTGTAACGGAATGATCGCGCCAAATCCAATTAAACGTAAGGCAGCCATCAGTCCGTAAGGTCGTATAAGGTCTAAGTTATCACCCCGTGCAGAGTTAATATAGTCCCTGGAGAATTTCGACGTCGCGCTTACCAGCAGCCACCCTGAATCCGTGTGCGGGATGCGGTTATACATAGGTATATAGGTACACGTGGCACGTATTTTACGTACACAGATCTTGTTGGTAGGGACAGCTGGCGGGTCCGGAGGTCCTTGATAGACGAGATTTCGTCGTAAATCGTTAGCGCGCGGGGTTGAACAGTCGATAGGCGATACCCTGACGTTGTAAAGGCTCGCTGCACAATTAGCAGGCGAGTTAATAAACAGCCGTTCATTAATTTGTGACTAATTTGATACTCAAATACGGGCTGCCAAGAACATTCGCTACGGGGCAAATGACGCGCGATCGTCCGCGCAAAAAATTATTAACGGCTACGGTGGTGGGGAAATAAATATTTTCGTGCTCGTGCGATAATCGACGGAGGAGAGAGAGAGAGAGAGAGAGCGAAGATTTTTCGGATTATAATAATAATCCGTACACGGTATCTTTACGGTGTAGAGGAGAAAAATAATAAAAGTTTATTTATCATTTTTGGCGATATCGCGTCTCGGCAGAATTCCAAGTTTCTAATTAAATAATAACATAACTTACCGTCTTACATTAAGACAATTAAATATCGTTTAAGATTCGCAGCGGTGGCTGCGATTTCATTATTTTCCCTTGTCCACGGACTCTCTTTCTCTTTCTCTACGATCTCGCGTTTCTCATCTTCGGGATAGAAACCCACCCTCCGAGAGTCTTCGTCTCTTTCTCTCTCCCGAGCTCCTCCCAAACTCGCCCTCCGAGCCCTCGTCTTTCGACTTTTTCATTCTCTACCACGCTGTTCTGTTTTATGATTTTAATAAGCGAACGTGGGGCTTCGCTTTCGCGAAAAATAAAATATATATCTGTCCACCGTAGATGTACGGGAATATGGCGTGAAACAGAAAAAAAAAAAAAAAAACTAAGGGAAAAAAAAAAATTGTTTCGGATTCGAAAATTATTTTTTTTTGATATTTATTCGGCAAACTACGCGTATCGTGACAAATCAACCACGCGCTTCCCGAATGAATGTCAAAGAGACGTGTGTGTTTGTTCGGGGCTCCATAAAGGGCAATCATATTTCGTCAGAGTTGTAATATTAGAAATGAACTATTTACTTCGTACGAAGCGACGCGACGGTACAAGGTATATACATACCTTTATTCATTCTCTATGCAAATACAGTTGGCGAAGTAACCGCGGCGCGAGGCATACCGAGTAGATAAATATTTCTCTTAAGCCCCGAAGCGCAATGACGAGTTTATTCGATTACCTCGAGATACACCTCGGAATACTCCTCGCACTTTAAGTCGCTCTTGCGGATCGCGCGGCGATTATCGTACGGGTTTTGTTTCCCCGCGTTATCGCGTTTTCCCCGAACGAACGTATATAGCGTTCCGATTACCGGACGCGGCGCGGTCGCGGATCATTTTAATTGGCGTTGGAAAAAATAACGGGTGCGAGAATCGGTGCTTTGACATCGTTTGCTTTTCGGGATTGACGATCGTTGAAACGTTGCGCGCTGCCCCGGGGTTTCGGTTCTCCGCAACGCGTCAAATAAAACCGGGTAAAAATCAAATGAAACAGCAATCCGAGAACGGATCAGTTGTAACGAAAGCGGCGCGGCCAATGAAACCCGTCAAACAAAAGAGGATCGATCAATTCAACCGTGTCCGAGTCTTACCCTCGCGTTTATTTATGTAAACGCAATTTTACAGCCAATGCAGCAGCAGCAGCTATACGTATGTATAACGCGAGCGAACGCGCCAAAGCACGGAAACCACTCTACGAAGTACGCGCGGTACATCGCCCACCCCCGTTAATCGCCGTGTCTCTTTTTCGCTCGCTCTTGCCGGTTGAAACCCTCTAATTTTCCACAGCGTGCATGTGAACGGTGAAAACAGAAATTGCGTCTGAAATTGAACCATTTTCTCGGGGTGCAGGGAACAATTATCGTAAGAAACACCGCGCTGCAGTGTACAGGCGGTTTTACATTTACGCGGTTACAGGGGGGCGCCGGCTGAACCCTGAAAACACCGTGACATCGTGTTAAAATGCTACCGCTTTGCATGAAAATGTTCGACAACCAAACGGCCCTTTATAAAACGGTTTTGTAAACGCCGCGTTTCGCGCGTTCCTCCAAAGTGTCGTTTATTCGCCTTTTATATTTAACGCTATCGCGAGACACTTTTCGATCTAATCTAAGAAATTAAATGACACTCGCTCCTTCTTAACTCGCAGCTTGGTGAACGACGTGAGTAACGAAAAGAAATTCTGAGAGCGAAATGTTTGTGTTTTTTTTATTTTTTTTTACTAATAAATGTCGACGTAGGTATAGAACGCCGCTGAGGAAGCCACTCGAGATTACGAGAAACATTTCAGATTTATTTTCTGTTTTATCTGAGTTTATGATTCGGATTGCGCGCGGAGAGGTGCTTCCCGAAAAAAAACTCGACTGATTCAGTTGTAATTCTTTATAGGCTGGAAAATTTTCGTTATTACCGAAACTAGTTTTCCGCCTAATCTTCCGTACGGTATAAGTGAGTAGGATCTTTTTCATCAGGGAACAACAGCTAGCCCGCTAAAGTTACTCGAATAACGAAAGTTTTCTCATAAAGAGGCTGATTTCGACTCGGTAAATTGGGCGAAAACGGATGAATCGGAATACGCGCATTCGCGTGCTCGTTGAATTTGTAAGAAAAATTTTCTATTGGGTTGAATCAATTTTCGGTTAATATTTCTTCGAAAAAGTGACAGCGGTGATTTCGGCGTTGACGTGTCGCGGAGTATCGTGCTTTTTACCCATCGCCAGGATCATCCACTCGTCGGTTCTTTACGATTTCACCCCCGCAGCGGTTCCGTCCCCCTCGACTCGGTAGTTCTTCACCCTCTTCTTATTTCGTCTTCCTCGCCATTTCACCTTATATACCTTGCGCATATAATCATCCATTTGCATGCAAACTCGATATCACTACTTAAAATGTAAAACAACCCGTCGCTGCATTTTGCCACCGAACGCAGATGCGCCGGATATTATTCTACTGGTTTTCGTCTCTCGGGCCGAGGCCATAAATTCCACCATAGACACCTTGGGTACGATCGTATATCCTCCCCCACTCTTTTTCGAGTCCTCGCCATTCGCCACTCCCGCCGAATCAATTTCAAACGAAGCACGTAATTGTTGGCGGAGGAAAATAAGGAGAATAAACTAAACGAAAATCGGGTAGAGGGGGGGGTACCTCGGTAGACAGATTTGTCTAGTCATATTCGAGATCCTATTTCCGGAGCCGATATACATATATTATCGTAGCCTTTGGGGAAAAGACGCGTCTCCGTCGCTAACGGCGTGTCGCAGAAGCTGAAAGCCCGTTTATATTGATGGCTATTTTTCTTCCCATTGACAGATAGGTAGACGGGTGTATACCTATAACGCGATCTTCCATTTCTCGGGTAAAGTATGTACGGAAATTCGAGTACGGATTGATAATACTTGGAAGGCTCGTCTCGGACGCCCCACTGGAAGGAGTTCGACGTCCCGACGAAATAGACAAAACGCCATTGTTGAGCCGAGGAGCTGAAGACCGGTATCTCCCGTTCCTACCCAAGAAGCAGACGAGATAATTACATAAATGAACAACCCGGGAAAATTTGCTCTCGATCTCGACGCCCACCCCCCCTCTCCCCCCCAAACGACGCCACCCTCCGATCTCCGATTCCCTCTTTCACTCCATCGATCCTTCCTCTCTTCTTCCTTTACCTAAGCTTCTTCCCACTCCGATTCTTGTGCGTGGGGGACGGATGAAAAAATAAAGGCGATTTTATTCCTCGAGTCGAAGATTGGCCCCAGACCGTATCGATCGGATCGGGTATATATATACATATATATACGTTAGATACTCACCAAGGCCGGCGTGACCGAAGCAAAATAGGCATCCGTCGGTTCCGTTTATCACCGCATGGATGACGTCCGTCAATGCACTCGAGCAGATTTCAGTCTGGAACACGAAATTTAACAAAAATAAATGACGTGGAACAGACCAGAATACAGGAGACGCGATGAGAACGAAATTCTTCCGAAAACCGGGGCTGACAAACGTGATTATATCTGTGTCCGATAGCGGCCAATATTTTCTTCTATTTTTTGTTTTTTTTTTTGTTTTTTTACACCGTGGTCCGCAATCACGATTTTACGAGGTGGGGGATGAAAAGGGGGGCGTGCGGCGAAGTTCTTTGTGGACACGGGACCGCGTCGGAATTACCATGTAGGAAAAAAGGAAGTGGTACCCGCTATATTCCTCCGTCTTCCGCAATTTACCGACCATCTTCTCTGACCCCGAGGCTTTCATCTTTCCTTTTCCATTACCGACCCCGAGGACCTTGTCTCGTCGTACGTCTATGCGGGCGAATCGCCATGTCCGATGTTCGGATTGGACGCAGGAGAGGCGGAAAAAAATTCACAGACCCGTCCCGATATCGGCGACGCGAAACGCGCGATTGTTTCCACGGAATAGACGCGAGGAGTTGAAAGTATATTTAGGGAAGTTAATTCCCGTTTAGCCGATTGATTTCCGTCCGTAGATGTCACGTGGTAATCTCGGGTCGGTTGTTCGAAGGAGTTTCGCGCGGGGCAGCTTACCGGTTTAATTAAACTTGAACTTTACCTGCCTCGCGACCCTAGCGGCCTCTTAACCCTTCGCGACCTCTGACCTCCGAAAGAACGTTGTTATAACGTCTGTCACGGAAGTACGACGAACTACTGCCGAGCGTACCGCTACCCGTTCCAGACGTACCTTTGCTTTTATAAAGGGGTTTTCGGCGGTGCAACGGCTAGCTGAAATCTAGACGTGGCACAAGGGCGCCGCGACATCCCAGCCTATGAATATATTAAACATAAATAAAACGGAGGCTGAGTCGGGTGCGTTTATTAAACGATGTCTAAAGTGCTTTCTTAAACACTAGCGCCGAGCGGAGGGCTACGTCGTTATTTTGAAGAGGGTGTCCCCGGTAAAGCTGTACCTTCAATTCTCTCTTAAATTTCAAATGAATATTCGACGATGTATAACACGTTTTTCGCTATACGTACCGCTGGTAGATTTGAAAATGAAAACAGAAAAAAAAAAAAAAAAAACAGTATCGCTGCTGTTTTCAATTTTCTGAAAACTCGATATACTTCAAGAGCATATTTTCGTTCAGTGGCACTCGTTCGCCCAACGATGCTCGATTTTTTCTGCTAATTTCCCGTTAACGATTCACCCAAAAATTTATACGTAGTTCGCTAATCGTCGCTATCGATTCTTCGAACGGATGAAATTCAAATCGCTATTCAGTCCGAATTTGAATCTCAAGCTCGCAAAATCGTGATTCGGTACATTCGATAGTCGGCCATCACCTCCACCGTTTACCCAAATCTCTCGTGTTTCGAATCAACGATCCAAGTGGCTCGGATCCTGCGAAAGCACTAGCGATTCTCTTCGGTGAATCGACTTCCATAAATCACGGAAAATTATCAATCTTCGGCAGGTGGCGAGAGGAGAGACGGGCTTCGAACTCTCACGGTTCCGCCGTGTACGTGTTCCTGCTACGGTAGCGGACGATAATCATCGCGAAACTCATATCGCGCGTCGAGGGATGTGAAGCAAAGCTTACATATTTCATTGGGCAGGTACGTACGAGCGAAGGGAGCCTCGTGGCGAAGTAAAGTAAAACGGGAGGGTAAAGGGAGGGGTGGAGGGGGGAGGAGGGAGGGGGGCAGGGAAGGAGTCCGCGGGGTGAGTGGGAGGTAGAATCCTCGACAGGGTGATCGCCGGCGTCAGCACCCCTGCGCGTCGTTGGTTAATGAAATACGTGACCGGAGCCTCTGTCATAATCTCAAACACTTGATTCCACGGTACGGTGGGCTCTCGTTGGGTTCTCCCGTTCAATTTCGGAGGGTGAGGAAACCTCTCGCGAGGAGTTAAAGGAGCTCCGACGTAATGAGCCACCCCGCGTTGTCCTGGCTTTACACCGTGAGCGGCGCTCCGCTTCGCTTCGCTCTCGTCTCCTCCTCCATCTCTCTCTCTCGTATCCTTTAAGGACGTAAGGGTATGAATATAGAATCTTGGCCGCGCGTCTCCGGATGGAATATTAAGGACACTCGTCGACGAAAATCGAGAGTAGCGATATAATTGTCTCCGGATTATTATTTCTCGATTCGATATTTTCTTCCATCCAAGTTCGACGGAAAACCCCGCCGAGAGTCTCGGAATATTTTCCCCCGTCGAAGATTCGAAGGAATTGAAAATCGATTCGACGGAATTCCGTCGGAGCCTCCGGTAATTAGTTTTCGTATAAATGCAAAATTTTTCGGTACCAGTCCCGCGACGCCGAGCCACCTGTTTTCGGACTCCCCGGTAAAACGATTCTATCGCCGTAGGCACACGAGGCGGTCGGTCGAGCGGTGAATTAAGAGATTTACAACGGCGTCGCGTAGGGCCATTCGATTATTTCCCTCCATTAAAATCCTCCCTCCGATTTAGACGACTGCGCGTATCCCGTGTCCCGGTACTGCGGAACGACGCGTTCGCCGTGGTACGGCATCTGGTCGCTACGAACTCCCCGGAAAACATTCCTGCCGTTCTATTACCTTGCCACGTTTCTTCCCGAAACTTTCTAACACGAGTTTTACATTTCGTTTCAACGGATAACGCTTTCCTCGAGGACCCCCGAGCGGAGTAAAAGAGGGGGGGAAAGAGAAAAGAGGGAAAAAAAAAAAAAGAAAACCAGGAGAAGAAGAAGAAAAAAGAGGAGCGAACGATTCCACGGATGGTATTCCGCCTCTCTCTCTCTCTCTCTCTTGCTCTTCTTCGCCACCCTTGGATACAGTTGGTTGGCTTCATCCTTCTTGATATTCCGATGCCGTAGGCCAATATTGCGTTACCAGAACACGCTACGCAACTCAATCCTAAGCTTCTACGTGTATATCTCGCGTCTTCGAAAGTCATACCGGTGTACCACCGCGATGTAAAGAGTGAGCGACAGGCGAGACGAGAGTATCTCCGATTATTTAGATTCACCGTGCGACATTTACGACGACTCGTCCGACTAATTTCGTCTCGGATAATCAGCGACGATTTGTCAAATCTCGCTTCTACTTTTCCCAACCGTACGGCAGTTTCTTCCCCCCCCCCGGTGGGAGAATTTATCGATTGGTTATATCGCGATCGGACGTGATCAAGGTGATTAATTTTACAAGAGATATCGAATGACCGCAAATCGATATTTCGTGTAACCGCTTTGATACAGGTACGACAACTAACGTCAACTATATATCTAACCGCCCATAATTCCACATGGAAATTTGAGATCTCAGGGAGAACTAGCTAGCTAGGCTCTTTGCAACGACATCCCAACGTACCCCACATATCCCTAATATTGCGGACAGATCACGATTCGCGCCCCCGGGGGGCCCTTGAGATCTGCGCTACACACAGCCTCATCCGAAGAGAGACCAACAATTCCCCACTCCACATCGTATCCATCCGTCGCTACGTACCGCACGTAGTGAATCCGGGAGTCAGGTTTCTGAGACAAACGTCATTCGGTAATCGATGAAATATCAGCCAATAATAATCCTGCGTTTGGTCCTTTATTGTTTTTCATTTCTTTTTTTTTCATTATTTATTTTTTTTCACAAGACACGGAGGATCGTCATCGGGACCGGAATGGAGAAAATAGAGAAGAGGAGGAAGAAGAAGATGGGACGAAAAATGTATATGGCGGTGATTCACTCGCGAATCGCGTTTATAAATCCGTGCAGCGTATAGTCGTTCGATTCGGTGTAGGTATCAGTCATTCCGGAATCGGTTTTACGAATGCGTTTTTGATCCTCCCCTACCCAGCAGCTACAGCTGCAACCCCGTAAAGGGAAGCGGCGGGTAGCTGGCGACGAGCTCCCCAGACGCCAATGACGCCAATCTCCCGTGTAAATCGCGACATATTTCATGACACGTGGTTCGAATTCCACCACCCCCCCCCCCCCCCCCCTCCTCCCCACCCCGCGGGGTAGTAGCAACAGTATCGTACCGCCGGCAATCCGTAGTAACCCCAATCTCTATATACGGTTCGCGTTTGTGTAACGGGGAAGGATGAAAAGTTTTAAACTTGTTACAGAGGGTTACCGGGATTACGGAGCTTTTCAAAGCTCGACGCTATACCGTGCGTCCTTTCGTCGAGCTTTTTTTTCTAAAAAAAAAAAAAAACAACAAAGAAAATACAATAAATGAATGGAAATAAAAAAATCAAAATAAACGAAGAAGTTTGCTCGCAAGTTGTGGACCCAGTTATACGTGTTTTTTAGGGGGAAAAGGGGGGAAGTTGAGCTGTATTCCTTGAATATGATAGTGTCGAAGAAGAGAGAGAGATCGCGTTACGGAATTTCACCGAAAATACACATCCGGAATCGTAAAATTTAAACGGTGCGAGAGTCAAGGCGAAAATATATATATATATTCCGAGCGAATTCTCATCCCCCACGTAACTATGATAATAAATGTGTTTCTTCGGGGGTTTCGGAGTATAAAGTCGTAAACTTTGGTCTCATCAGGCAATAAAGACTTTCAAAGTGCTCGCTACGTTCCCCGTAATGGTGCGGATCGTCGTCAATGTGAATTAGAAGACACTTTAACTGCGAAGACAGATGCCCGGAATACACAATCTCGTTCCGAGTTTTGGTAAAAAGAAAGAAAAATTGAAGTGAAAAAAGACGGGCTGAATTAACTTGCTGGAATTAAGGGAGGATCGAAAAAAAGGAAAGTCTGTTCCGTCAGGTAGAGCGGCGTGACAATGCGCTTTGCAGAGATCGCGGGGTAGCGATAAACGAAAATATGCCCGCAGCCCGAATTGACAGGCTAACGGACAGGTGAGTCAAAACTAGCGCCGTCCGGATTCATAATACATGAAATCGATTCGCCTCTCCACCCTTCCGTCCTCTTAGTTTGGCGTTCCGAGTTACTCGCGAGGATCCCCCCCCCCCCCTCCCCCCGACGGATGTCTCTATTATTGAGTAAAGTTCATTCCTCGTTCCACGGTCTCTACTTCCAAATTTAACCATTGACCCATCAAAAACTCCAACGAAAGTTCACTCGGAGTTGCGGAAATTATGGATGACGGCTCATTCCGCGATGGGGATATTTTTTCCCAGGTTTCTTCTCTCTCTCTGTCTTCCGTCAAGTTCAAAGTTCATCGAACAGTCGAACCCGGCGATTATCAATTTCGCGAAAGTGATGAATAAATTTGGTAACCGAAATGAAAATCATCGATTCAAGTAGGCTTAAATCACGGGCACATCCACGACACGGGCGCATCAACGATCGCTCCGAGTAATGCATCGGCTCATGGACCGATGCGTTTAGGTACAACCGTCGGCACAGCGTAGGGGGAGTAGGACAATGCCACGGCCCCATATGATCGGTTTACAGATTAGCGCCCTGTCCGTACGGCACTTTGCGCTTCCTGGGTCAACCCTGGCGAACATATTATCTCGTGATGAATAGATGCACGTAGGGATATTCCCCGGCTCTCCGGCGCTGCTCGTATTACACACCTCGCGGGTCATGCCTTTGCATAATCGCGCCCCTGAAGTACAACGAAACGCGCTTCCGACGCGGAAGAAAGTCGGCCGAATATTCGGCGAAAAATGTTCCACGCAAAAAAAATCGTCGTCGCGTTGGAGAATCGTTGCTCGCGACGGGAGTCCGGAGCAGAGGATAACCGCGAATCGCATCGATTGTCGGAGCGATCCGATAAGATAGCGCGTCCGTCGGACGCTCCGTGTGCGTGTATGCGTCGAATATGCATACGTATCGAGGTGGAAAACGATTATAGGGCGCTTTGCCGCAGCGGTTTTGGAAGCGGTGTAGAAGCAGAACATTGGATCGGCATCTGGTCGGGCTCGGTCAACATGCCCTGCAAATGAGCAAACGACCAACAGATCCAGACCACGTACACACAAGGCAGTCTACAATGCGACTATTACTCGAGTAAGTCAATAATAAAGCCTTTGTCCGATACTGTGCATAATGGGAGACTATAGGGCGAATTACATCGAACTACCTGCCCGGCCATAGCGGGTCATTGTCACGTTGTACCCACGGCGTCGTAATAGAATTGTCCCGTACGGTTCCACCTTTCTACCTTCCCACCTGAACCGGGGCAGGAACGGCTCGTTGGGTAATCGAGATGGATGTTCGGTTGATTTACCAAGAATTCACTCGCCTCGTTTAAAATCACTAAAGACCGATTTCACGCATGAATATCGTCATCTATTTCCCGCTAATTCGTTTCAAAGGGATCTTTGAACGCTGTCCGAACCGGAATGGGATTCCACCGTTTCCGATTTCGATAATATAATATCCCCATACCCGAACTTGATCGCCGATAAAAAAACTAACAACGATTGTAAAATTGTGTATATTTAAATAAATCGGGAATGAAATATTCCCACACCCGATAACCTGACCCGTCCGACGCTTTTTCGATCCCATTTTTCGATTCTTCTCCTCCTTCTTCTCCTCTTTGTTGTTTTTTTTTTTTTTTTCATTTTCAATTAACGAGTTAAACAAGAGGATCACCGTACGGTTGAGCGACGGAAATATGCGGGTCGCCCCGCTTTCACGGCGCTCTGTTCCAGACAACTCGATGCACGGCGTAGACCCCGCGTTCGGTATTTTGAGTTCGGATCAATGAGAGATGAAGGGTGATCCGCGTATAATACGGGCTGATTATAGTCCCGCGGTGGAGATGAAGATCGTCGCGTGTACGTCACGTGGCACGTTACAAACGTGCGTAGTAATTAGTAGATAGCAATCTTGTTCGTATTCGATTCTTTGCCTTTACCGCTTCCGTGCGCGTTCGGATCGGAGGAAGTTTTGAATGAAAAGTTCGCGGTTAGCTAGGTAGGGGTAGATATACATACGTGTACACGTACAAAAAAGAATCTGCATTTGACGTGATTACGACGGACCGTGGCCGATGCGCGGGTCCGAACCCAATCTCTTTAAAGCCAAGCGAACCAGACCAACCCCGGAGTCTCTCCATTCAAGTGCAACGGGCATTGTATTTTTCGATAACAATCGGGAGCAGACATTTGATCGAATCAATTGATTGGTTTCTATAGTTCTTCTAAACACGACGCGACTCCGGTATACCCGCCGTACCTACGCGTCCCTTGGGAATCGGACCGGATCGCTCCCCCGATCCAACATCCCGATTTCTATCCTCCGCGACTCCCCCCCTCCCCCCTCTCCCCTCCCCCCTCCTCGCCCCGTACCTCTCGCCGTTTTCCGCACGCTTCCCGCACCCACGCGTTCCTCCCACCAGGCTCATTTGAATCGCCCGCCCAATAATGTCCCATAGGAGTACCGAAATCCCGCGGCGGTAAAAAAGGAAAAAAAAGAAAAAAAAAAAAAAACGAACGGAAAGAAATAAAAAATGGAGAAAAAACCTATGCCTCTAGTCGAGAGCCCGGGAGATACATATTATGTACATAAATGTATGAATTCTCCTCGCATGATGTACCAGGGCGAATGCATAGTACTTTAAATTTGTAAATTTTATTCCTGCGGAAAATTGAATGAATTTCCGCGTGCGCGTATTTCGCTAAGCAGATTAAAAATTTTAGCGATTCATTCGTTCTGTGGTCGGACGGTGGTGCGGAGATTTCGAAAAAAAAACGGGATCGAATAGATTTTCTAGCGAAGTAAAAAATTATGGAAACGCTTCGCAGGGTGTAAAGCGTGAACGGTAGGTGGCGAAGTTTCTCGCACACACGGTCCGTCCGCACTGTTAGGGGAAAGTCGCTACCGGCGATAGGCGAACCGCGGGAGTACGAGAAAATCGTGGTAAAGAGCGACGTTTGTCCGGAGGGGGTTTCGTATAACCCGACTAAACCAGGGCACGGAGAAGGTCAGGTAAGGAGAGTAGACTACGTCGCGTTAGACTGGGTTTAGAGGTTGTGAGAATTAGTTTAGTTACGCGTCAGGCAGGAACCTCGGCTCTTATACGCGCGGTTAGCTCGCAGTATAAACGCAGGTCCGCATGATCAGATAAATCTACATGTATACACGTGACGCGCATACGGGAATCGCTACGGTTTTTCATCTTTATTTCGCACCGATAAAAAAGTGGATCGCTACCTCGTTATTTCGTAGAAACGAAAAATTGTCCGCTAACGGTACGAAGAAAAAAAAATATCTTTCAATTCTTACCTGTGAATCTTCCTCCGTAAAAATAGCGTCGAAGGCGAACATTTTTGGCGCTGCGACGGTCGGCCTTCGATCCTCGGCCGACGAGGATTGAGCGGACGCCGGATCGACGAGAGTCACTTGTTTCTTCCTTTTGTCGGCGTTGAAGAAGCTGCCACCTTCACCGGATGAAACCCTCAGCATGACTTTCACCTGAAATCACAAGTCGTGGAGAATAATTCATCGGGTGATGCGACTATACGGAGAGACAGACGCATGTGAGAATGATAACGGCGTGTATATTCGTGCGGATCAGACGGGGCGAAATATAACATCGTTATCGACGTAATCGAATGTCTAAATTGGCAATTTCTCTTTGCCGTGTCCCTCAGTGATCTCCGAGGGGTGTTGTGTCCGCGACTTATCGACTCGGCGTATTAATGGGAACGTGGAAGAGTAATCTCTGCCCTCGATGTTCCGTTGTCAGATTTTGTCAGGTTTACCGTACGATCGCGCGCTGCCCACAGATCGTTACAGCTGTTTTTCCCCAAGTTGACAATTCAGTTAACGCCCTGGGCTGTAATTTCTCCGCAGTATTGTTCGCGGAACCCCTTCACCTCCCGTATTAAACGCCAAAATTGTCCATCGGATAACTCTGATGAGCCTTTTGTTCCTCCGTTCATTGCTCGATAAAAGACAATTTAATACACGACAACGGTATAATAATAATAATTTTCACCGTACGACGACAACAACGACGTGGACAGGGTAGCTAGCAGTCATACGCTCCGGGGATGTAGTGGCAATTAAAAATTTCAAAACCTCCCCTCGTCGCGAACACTCTTCCGTTTTTCTTCTTCCATTCGTCGTACACGCGTACCGCCACGAAGGTTGATCAAAGGTCAAAATTTCTCTGTTTCGCGGCCGACGGAATCCGGGAAAAAAAACGTCGCATTTCTCGTGCGAAAGTTTGCCGGGATCGTCACAGTGTCGGGGATTCGAATGGATTTCGACTCTTCCGGAAATTGGGTTTGTCTATCTTACGCGCACACACGTATATATCTACAGGAGCGTTTGGAATCGTCTGAAACGTCACCGGCAGCGACGACGAAGCGGACGTAGGTGCACGCGTGAATGGCACACGTATTTTTGCTACTCCGCGGAGTATCAACAGCCGCGAGGGGAAATATGACGTCTGGCGACCGGAAATAAGGATCCTCCGCGGCCACAGTCTTATTGGAAACCCTCGGCTCACGTTTCGAAGTCAAGGCTACAACTCGGTTTAATTCCCGTTCGAAAACCCTACGGAATTTCATCCAAGGCTGCGATGAATCTCCGTCGGAAATCTGCCCACCGGCGGCACGGGTTGCGTTTTGATTGACGCAAGATAAGGAAATTTGGCGCACGCGTTATTCGTCTTCGTTGAAGTTATAGACGTTGACCGGTTGCGCCGGGGTCGAATTAACGCGATGCTCGAGACTAGCTCGCGTACCCTATAAACCTGTAAGGGCAGTAAAGTCTGGGGCAGCGGAAACCCACTCGACCAAACTTTGATGATTACGGAGGTTCCGACTGCCTCTTGTCCCAGGTTCGGAGCACGGCCCTTGGACCCCGCTCACGCCCTCCTTACCTACGTGCTCGAATATGACGTACATAAACGCGTATTGCACGCACATCGTGTACCTCACCCCGTAGTACACGCAGCCGGAGTTACTCTCTTATATATACGTATGCGGAAATTCAATTCGACGTCCGTTTATTGCGACCATAAAACAATGCCAAATATTATCAGATTCCGGTTACACAGCTGCACCCGTCGTGCGCACGGATATTTCACTTGATGAAATCCTTAACTTACCTACGAATCTCGGTGATCGTAAAATTTTTACGTCGATCCGACTCATATATACCTAATCATCCTAACGACGACGACGAGGACCGCGTTACGCACGGCGTATACTTCGCCGGTCGAATAATCGTTTTTTCAAATATTTTTTTTTCTTTTACAACTTTTCCGATCCGTGTCGCGCGTTCCAGAGAAGGCTGCCCTCGAGGGTTTTATTCCCGCGTATGAAACGTTGAGAAAAGCTAAATAATCGGGGCTTTAAATTCCTAAGGTATTCCGAGCTACTTTGGCCACGGCGATATTAAATATCGCGTCGTTACCTACGCGAGAAGAGATATTATGTTCGAAATTCTCCGTAGCGGTAAATAGCCGGTTGGAATTCTTCGGTGTCTCGGACATCGCGGCGTGGATCCGACGCTCGTCCGATTCGGACGGGAAATTTCGCGACTCGATTCTCATCCCCCGTATTATATTCAAATGTGCCAGGTATACGTATTATACACATATATACGTCGTGGCTAGAAGTTGCTAAAGCAGTAATACGGCGGCCCCCGTAGCCTTAATAATAATATTATTGTTATTGCTTTTAGTGTTATTATTATTTTACGTGCCTCGTTTACCCTTCGCACAATATTCCCCGTCATTTTCAAACAACCCTTGCACTCGTGTGCCTCGAGTAGCGGAGGTATACGTATGTATATGTAACAGAGGAAGACACGCGCGCTGGTTATTCAGACCGAGAGTAATGGTTGTAGAGCAATAAAAAGAACCCCGAAATCGTTAAGAAAATTTTTTAGATTAGATTTCAATTTTTAATTACAAAAATGAAGAGAGAAATAAAAATTTAGACTCGCCCTGTTTTTTTCATTTATCATATTCATCATCCCCGTAATCAGCAGGTGAAATTATTAAAAACTCGCTCATACTTACCGCTCGTTATACAATTCACGAGAAAAAAAAAGAAAAAAAAAAGAAAAAATTAATTTAATTGCACGAGGGTCGTAAAAAAAAACAAGGCTCATACGGTTTTACTGCCGGCCTCTAAAGTTCTACGAAATTAACGGCTGACACAGTTTTTGGTACGTGAAAAGCTTAAATAAATTAGGTTCAAAAAGTTTAAGAACGACTAGAAATCGAGTCGCGGCAGCCGCGGGTTCGGCATTAAAAAATTTTTACATCATTTCGGTAGACGGAAAAATGAGTATCGAAAAATTCAACTCTGCAATAGTCGTTATCGTGGCGAAAATTATGGAGTACCTTTTTAAGCGTTCCAGGTATGCGCAGGTACCCCTGCGAGTTACCTGTATCTACGGACACGATAACGTTATACGTACCTATACCTCGTGGCTACGAACTTTACCAGAGTTCGTACATCGTCGTGTGTGCGTTGGAGTTTTTACATCGGAGTTTATAAAGTTTGTGGAAAAATGTCAGAAGCAGTGGCGCGATAACGGGCCCTTAAAATAGGCCGAGAAGACGACGACGAGGACGACGACACGTATGGTACCGACATCATCGACGAGTTTACCTGCATCCCCGTATCTCCATTTCATCGGGTACACCGTGTACCCGCGGTGCGTGAATATGTGTATACGTCGTATATATTTACCGCACATACACAGGTATACACATATACACACACACACGTCGTAAAATGTACAAGCAACGCATCGAGGTGAGGTACATCCTGCATTATGTAGCTACCTTCGCGAGGATCGATCGATCTATTGAAAAGATAGTTAGGTACACACGAAGGTACGAAGCCACTGCACAGCGAGATATGAGAATTTATGCGCTAAACAAAAACCCTCGCATTCTCCGCTAGCTTACGCTTGTACGGTATGTACGTCGAACCTCGAACTGTAACAACGGCGTATTGGTTTAAAGTGGAGGATCCGAAAGGGTTGGAAAATAGAGGGAACGATGGCGGCGAAGTAAGCTCGGTAAAGTGACCCTATTACACCCCCTTTTCGAGGTGGCGTTATTACAGGTATAAAACTTTCTAGCACTCGGTTGTACGCGGGCTCTTGATCTGAACGTGGCATCGGGTATACATATAGTTGATGTACGTTTCTGCCCTTGGGGTAGACGCCCCGCGTACGTAGAGCGGCTTCTCTTCCCTCCGTTGATATCTCAACTTGTATCTAAATATTTCGCCTTCGGCAACCGGCGGGGCTTAGCTTTGGAATTTATGCCGAAAGACGAGGGGTTAGACCGCGCGGAGCTGCGGCTGCCGCTACGGCATTAGTACAAGTGTTCGATATCCGCGTCGTATACCTATATACGCATATATATGTATACACGTATGCGATGTGCATGCGCCAGGAGCACCGAAAGCGGCATTTTCCTCCGGAGTCCTCGACTTCCGTGCTGCATTCGAAATCGGGTCAGGGGCGCTTAACGCGCCCTTCCTCATCTCGTACGCGGCGGGGTTGAAAATCACGAGATTTTTTTACTTATTTACTTCTCTCGGTTTTCCCTATTTTTTTTTTTTTTTCTGCTTCCCTCCTACCGGGGTGCGAAATCCATTTGAACTGCGCAGGAAAACTTTTATTACACAGCTATGAGGTGTATATATGTATACCCACATGCCGGAGTATACCGTGCAGAGATTGGTGTGCGGTATTGCGGACTTTCAAGTTTCTAGTGGCGGAAAATGCGCGCGATCATTTACTCCTCCGTACTTTAGCTTTATTTTTCATCCCCCTTCTCTCTCGCTTTTATTTATTTGTTTTTTTTTTTTTTTTTTTTCCCTCTCTTCACCGTACCCGAAACTCGTTTTCACATGGTCGGGAAAATTGTTTTATAACCCTACTGTACATTTTCACTCAAAGAAATAAAGTCGAACGTCCGTTCGTTGCGCGAGACCGATGGGTTCAATTTTCCGAAAGAATTAGCAGCTTTTTTTTCTTCAGCGCCCGGAAAACGAGACATCGTTTCGAAAAATTTGTCTGTTCGTGTTTCGCGGCGGCTCAGGATCGAGAGTGTTCGGTTGTCCCGGACTACGGATCACGCAAAATTGGAACAACGGACTGCTATCGGTGTAAGCGCGGTAGAATGCAGGCGTCGGTACACCCGACCGTGAAGTATGAACGTCATTCGTCTAGAGTTTCGACCCCCGTCGAGGAAGCGGAAAAACTTGAAACACCCGTTGATTTATACGGACAAGGGGCTGAATGCCCGCCACTTCAACTTTTGCGATTTAAAACCTGATTGATAGGCTCGGAACGACGCCGCTCCGAACATCGACTTTAGTTTTTCGGTTTACTTTCTTTTCTTTTCTTTTTTTTTTTTTTTGGGCTTTTGTATTTCTCTTTTTTTATCCGGACGGGAACATCCCTGGCGGCAGCCGAAATTTTTCAAGTAATTTTTATCGAAAACCCTCGGAGCCTTGTGTCGATAATCCGTACGAGGGTACGGGCCCCAAGATTTCCCCTGCAAGATATCGTAGCGACCGCCATTTTTTAGAAGAAACACTTTAATTCCTTCCGGACGGGAAAAGAATTCAAAGGCATTCGGTGTTTATCCGGTACCCAACCACCCACCCACCTATCCTCGCGAGGAGAGAAGATATCGCGAAGATTTCCAAGTTATCGATTTATCCAAAGGTTCTGGAAAATAAAAGTGCGAAGAGATAGGTATATCTGCAGAGCAGCTTCCGCGCCTTTGTTTGCTCAATTATTTCAAAGTTCGCTGTGCGGCGACCGAAAATCTCGCGAACACACGCGTGTAACGTCTGCAAGGGTTTTCGCCTCTGGAAGGCGAAGAGGGAGGCGAGAAACGCGAAGAAAAAATGAAGCGAAATGGAAAAAAGTAGCGAAAATGAGAAACGGGCGAGAAAAAAAATTCAGACAGCGCTCGAACTAGCCGTGTGTATAGGCTCGGTTTTCTTCGTTTTTGCAAAGGTAGAAGAAGAGGCGGCGGAGATAAATAAACGTGATCGAGTCTGATCGCGTGACCCTTACTCCCCTGGACAGCTGATATGTTTTTGCTAATGGAATCCTCTTGGCAAAGAATATAATCAGGTTCTTTCTTCTCATCGCTTCCTCAGCTGCGTCTAACCGGTGTACGTATATGTATACACGAGTCAACTTCAATTTTACCGAACCTGACGCGCGGACGTGGTCAGCTGGCCTCGAATAATTCCAAGGTGGATAAAAAAAACCTGGTGGAAATCGACGCGTGGGATCGGAGAGATCGGCTCGTTTCGGTGAAATTATCCGAAGTGGAAAAAAAAAAACTAAGCAAATACGAAGGAGTAGAACGAAGAATGAAATTGCATCGAATCTTAAAATTGAGTCTCGATCAAATAAAGTATTCCGAGAAATGAGAGAAAAAATGTCGAAATCTGTGGGGGGGGTGGTATTTTCATGGGGGACGTACTTCGTCAAAATTATGTTGTAACGTGCGGCTGAAGCGAGCTGTATACGTGTGTACCTGTATAACGTGTACCCGAACAAACAAAGCGAAATTGGTTTTGAAAGGTAAACTAATTTCGGAGCACTTCTCGGGAAAAGTCTTCCGTAATCCGTTGACCCAATTTCTTTATACGAGCATAGCCGGAGATGTCGCTTCTCTCCTTTTCTTCTTTCTCGTCCCGCTCGTCGGGCCGCAGCCTCTCGCACCCAGCCCACCGTCAACTCCTTCGATATTCGCCTTCGTATTCCTTGCGTGGAACTTCTTCTCCTCGGTCGCGAAAGGTAGAAAATAAGTTGAATCAAGCCCGTAATCCGTAGGTAATCCTGAATGCAAATGACGAGCTTTTGAAGGTCCTCCTCATCCTACTTCGTCTCCTCTTTTCCTTTACCTCTTCACTTCTTCGTTCAACTTCGCCTCCATTTCTGCGCCTTTTCTCGTTCGCTTTCTTTATCTTCTTCATTTTCCTACTCATTTTCCATCGCAGTCGATAAAATTCTACCGTAGCTGCTACAACGCGATGTCCTATGATCTCGTAGGTAGCCAGGTGTACGGGCAACGGTGGGTACCGTTTTGGGCATAAAAATGAATTTAGAATTCATTAACATAGAATTACCGGCGAAAAATTCTCGTCCCTCTTATCTTCGGCGACCTCCTCTACCTCGCAATTCTTGATATTAAATTTCCTCGTCAGCAACAGCGGCAGCAACACTACAAGGACGAGTTAACCAGGTTTTCGCGTACCAAGTACTTCTTAATTGCAAACCTTAACCTTCCGCTCTTTCTCTCACTCTCCCTCCCTTCCTTTCCTTTTTCACGGAGATATGCTCGAGAATCTAATGAATTCGCTTCCTTTCTTTCTCTCGGTTCTCAACAAACAAATTATGTTGCGTGTGCAAACTTTTACACTAAATTGGGTATTAAGGCCACCGCACCGTTTCCACCGAGAATTTGTTTGTTCTTTTTTTTTTGTCGTTGTTTTTTTTTTTTTTTTTTTTCCAGATGACCCGCGGATATTCTTTTTTTTTTTCCTCCGTACGATAAGCGACTAATTTCCGTTAGGGAATGCAATATGGAAGAGAAAAATAAATATTTATTTTATTCGATTTATTCCGACATGCGCGGTTGAATATCGAAGGAAATGGAGAAACGTGGAGCCGCTCCGAGTTCCATAGCGAAACTTCCTGTGTCTGACCGCGAACATCCCTCAACTTCTACAATCTACATATTCATATTCACCTAGCTCTCCACGTACAAATGAAGTCTGTACAGGATATATCCCCCTCGGTACGAGAAGATCCCCGGGATGTACGCCGCGGAGGTGAATAAAATGTAAGGAAAACAGATTTGCGCTGCAATATTCACGCTGCGAGAAAATCAATCTCGAATTTTAATCAAGTGAAGCAAAGAAAAAAATAAAAATGAAATAAAATAACTTCAACGGAGCGGAGAAACGGACGACGGACAAACGCTGAAATCTCATTCTCGCGATTACGGAAATTCTCGCGGATTTTTGCCCTTTGACCTCAGGCGGGATGACGTGTTATCCTCGCGGGGTATGTGGGTCGCGTCGATTCTCGAGGGAGCCGAGCCGCTGGTGTAAATGTAAAAGTTGCAGGTGTTACGATTTGATTAATTCCCGTTCGTTTGGCCGGCCATACCGCGATAATATTCGGGTATGGTCCTCCAACGCCGCGAACGGCGAGCGCGAAGCGCACACGTCAGTGGTCCATTTCTGACCGCAGTGGCTGCGCTGCTTCTGGCGCCGGCGAAGGACCCGAGGGGAAGGTCTCCTTGCGCGTTCTACACGGCCGAACCCGCCAACGTACATATTTAACGTGACCCCAAATGCATTATTGAGTACCCTAGGCGATGGCCATTTGTACTTCACCCGTTGCTAACTGCGAGTATTAAAAATTCACCACTTTTCTTCTCTCCTCGTATCGCTCGCCTCTACCCCCTAAGCTTTCTCGCGACCTTATTCCGCTCTGTCCTCCTTCAATTTTATCGCAACGCTCGATCGAATTTTAACACATCCAAAATGCATTGGATTTAATCGAACGTTTATTCCGCGCGCGTGTTTCGAATCCCCAAATTTTTTTTGCTTACGATCGATTCGGTTATTCTTACCGGGATTCTGTAGACTGAAAAAGTCGGAGGTAAAAAAATGATCGACCCCTCTACGGTACGGCGCGGTAGAAACGTCGAGGTGCAGTCGCGGCGTTGTACGGGTGAGTGCGGGCGTTGCAGGTCGAAGTTAAGCTCGTTGTTGATTAAATAACACGCTTGTATAATTATTATTAATCTACTCCATATTTCCTCATCGCGGAAGAAGGGTTAAACTGTTGAACATTTTCCCGCCGGTTCGTTCGCGCTGGCTCGGCAAGCGTTATATTAAGAGTAATGACGGTGTCTTTGCCTTCGGAGTGAACGCGACGCTTTGTCAACGACGAGTATAAGGATTAGGTGTATACCGTTGGCGTTTCGCTCATTTCTCTCTCAACCCCCCCCCCCCCCCGCCGTTTCACGCGTACATTCGTGTACATTTTCCACGTGTCCTTCTCCCTCCCGCTTATCTCTCGTTCGGCTTTTCGCGAGACGGAGCTTTTCATCCGGCTGCAGGGCTGCATTACCACATCGCACGCCGTAACGACTCCGTGTGCAGTACGCGGGTAGGTCTGCCCGGACGTATACAGAGGTTCGCGGCGGAGCACTCTCTTTTTAATAGTTCGCTCCGTATGTATATCGCCGTTATCTTTATTAGCCACAGAAGTAGCCTAATTACTCGAGCGACCCGCCAGAGATAATTGCGAAATTCTTGCCAGTTTTCAAAGTTAAATGTGCAGGCAATTACGAAATCACGTTCTCACATACCGCGCGTACAAGCGAAACTCGAGAGAGAGAGAGAGAGAGAGAAGGAAAAGAAACCAAAAAAAAAAAACTGTACGAGCGGAGAAAAAACACAGGGAGTTATTCACCGTTCGCCCTGCAGTCTCTAATAACGTTGCGGTGTGATCTGAAAAATTAGGAATTTATTCATGAGACCGGCTGCTACTATCGAACCGATAGCGTCTGAGCCTAGCAGCTCTCCCTCGCGCATTTAACCCGACGATTCAATCTGAATTCGTTCTAAATTCAACACCCTTCGTCAGACTCGACCATTTTTCACAAAAACGTTTTAAACCTATTCCCGATCGAGGATATCGCGGTACGATGCATTCCATTGTTGCATTCTGTTTTTGGACGACCTTTCTTCCGACGCGTATCACGCGTCGTTGTTATCACGGTTTCTCCTCCTGATTGATCGAGGATATTTTATTCCGGCTGGAACGGGGCGGGATCGTTATCGTCTTTCGACGAATCCTTCCGGGTCGCGGACCGAGGTAGATTTCGAGACACGTTTTCCACGGAGTGACTGCGATTCGGTACAGGTACGATTATAAGTGTCGCTAACGTCAGGCGACCAAAATTCGGACCCTCTTGATTAAGCCGTCTGATTTCGGGAGGCGATCCGCTAAGCCTCGTAATCCCGCCGCCGGTGTGCAGCCTGTATCCCGTGGAAGTACGGCGGTATCCTACATTGATATTAATGCCAAAGCTCTGCGAAGGATTAATATTAATTGCTACTCCAGTGACGGGGTACGATCCCGTTATTCTTTTTTCTTTGCCTCTCCTATTTTCACCTCGTTCCTTCCGCCTTATTTTTTCTTTTAATTTCGTCTCTCGCGAAATTCACCGCTGGTATTTGACGCTAACGGAGAGTAGAACTGACGTTCTGAGGAACGTCCTCGCTCCGGAATAAAATTCGGACGTATAGTGTAAAGATATTCAAATATTAACGCGCATCGCTGCTGTGCGCGCGGGCGATAATATTTTAAAGAAGAGAAAAACGTCGAGAGCGAAGCTGTGTTTTTCCGACAGGATCGTACGCCGCGCTGCAACGCGGTGTGCGCGCCGCGAGGAAAATGTTTTATGAAGTATAACTCGCTGCCTCGGTATTACCTTGTATCTAAAAATCTATCCCCTCGAGATACTGTGTAATTTAATGCGCGAGAATGAGGTTTGTGTGTATACGTGACAAGGTGTGCGCCTGACGCCAGACCGCGGCACATACCTACCCTCCAGCCACTTATGCGCTTTTTTCTAAATTTGTTAAACTCGACCAAAAAAAAGGTGACCCAGTAACGTTGGGAGACATTTTATCACACCTACTCCCAACCGCCGCCACACATATTCCGGCTTCGAATGTTTGATAAAATTTTCCGATAATTTTTACATTAAACTCGTCGCGACTGCTGAAACCGCGACTGCGAGGACTGTAAGAAAAAAAAAAAAAATATAGACGAGAAACTCAATTTACAAAATAAACGAATAACGCGAATAGTCTTACGTGTACCTGCTGTGTATATAGAGAACCCCGTAACCCGTATTATATAATTCAAATTAATTAGCAACTTTATAACCTGCTTAATTGGTTGAAAAAAATCTCTGTCCGTAAGCTTCGCTTTGCTCTACCGCTTGTCAGTTTGATTTGCAGGTTTATTTCGAGGCATGACGACGACGACGACTTTAATGTCAAAGGAGGAGATTAGAGTCGACGTACAACGCCTAATGAGGCAGAGGTACCAGAACCATTGAATTTTTTCGTCTTTTTCTTTTCCCCGTGCTTTTCAGCGATTTTATACATCGTTCCTGAACAGAACGGAATCCCTTTTGCAAGGGTTACAGGTAGCGAAAGTTTTTTTTTCATCTACGAATCACAGACGGTTTCGTTCTTTTTTAATGCGTTTATATTTTCTAACGATTCCACATTCAAATGGGTCGTCCGCGACACTTGACCGTTTTACTTTCTCTCATAATTGTAACCCTTTCATCGATTCCGACGATTCTCGACTTCCCTTCATAGAATAAACTCATGAATTTTCATTTTTTTTTCCAGTCTTCGTTCTAAGCCTACGCGGAATAATTTTAGTCGACTGTCACGTGCTCTGCAGCGAAATAAAACTATAATTCGATTCGATTTTTCGTTGTCAGTTTTAATTACGTATAAAATTCGAATCGAAAAAAAAAACCAAAAAAAATTCCTCCAGTTGGAAATATTTATATACACCGATCCCTGCGCTGTACGTGCCACATGGTTGATAATTTTTCCTCTTCGATATGCTTGTAAAAAATTCAAATAAACGGCGAACAAGTCATTGTCGATCGAACGTACCCTACGCGGTACAAATACGTATGTTCGTATGTAGACGGTGACGGGGGACCCAGGGGTTTGGTGCGTTTCCGAAACGATTGAAAATAGCCACGAGTTGTGATTTGGCACGAGTCCGTATTACGCGTACGGGCGTAGTAATAAATTGATAAAAAATAAAAATGTTAAAAAAAAAACGAGAGAAAAACAAAAAAAGAACAAAGTAAAATGAAATAAAACCATTTTATTCGAATCCCTCCGCGTCATGATTCGTGCGAAGCACGCACGTACGAATTATATGCGTCGGGTAACCAGCCGCACGACCGTCGAAAGAATAGACGCAGAGACAGATAGACAGACAGACGGAGGGTAGGGGATAGCAGGGTAACCGAACCCTTTTTAAATTTTAAATTCATTTGTTTGGATTATGTAGATCGTGTATATAGGAAGGAGAAGGGGGGCGGGCGGGCGTTCCGTCGGTTCGAAAAATTGATTCAATTGTTTGAATGCAAACAAAAATATTCCGACCGTTTTAAACGGGGTCTTGTTTATTCATGACACAGTAAAGCCTGCCGGGCTAAATTGACGGTCACCAACCTCACGGAAATCAAGAAAATAATTACATTTTCATTTCATTTACGCTGGTAACGGAAAAAAAAAAAAAAAAATTGAAATGAAAAAAATAAAGAAAGAAGAATGAGAATAAAAAATTAATGAGAGAGTAGAAGCGCTGAGGCTAACGACGAAATCGTAAAAAGCACTGCGATCGTTTTTTGGACGGTGCTGAACGACGACGGTTGGAGGAATTTCAGGAGATCTTACATTAAACGGGCAATCTTCGGTTTCTCTGAGAATAAGAGGCGATTTTGACGCGGAACGTTTACAGCCGTCGTTGTCGGTTTGAGGAATAAAAATTGCTCATGATTTCTTCGAGAAAACCCTTATTAGGTGGGTACCTATAGCGCGCGGGCGTTCGGAGCATAAAATCGTTCGAGATCACGTATACTCATCCTACGTGGAAATAAAAGGCGGAGTAGTCGCGGACATCGATATAATCGACGGTAGAACGATTGGACGGGGCGATTGCCGACGGTTGTCGAAGAATCGCGAGATTGTGATAGAGAAAAGATTCGCGCGAATGCTTTTAGCTGGAGTACGCTTTCATAAATTATCTCTCCACTTTCGGTGTAACGGACGCAGATATAACGACTAGACGGATACGACACCGGCCATATTCCCATTCGTTCGATGTAAAAAGCACGGGCTCTCAACGGCGGAAAATATCGAGCATCGAATGAAAATAGGCGTAGCCATAAATCGTTATTGCTCGGTCATAATCGCGGATGGATGCAGCTTCGCGATATCATTATACAAACCCTACGCGCGATCGGCGGTGCAAATACTCGTGCACGTCGAATTTAAAACGAGCTTTTTGCGATTTCCTTCTCCATACGGAATTTTATTTATGCTCAGGCCAAAGTATAACTTCGCTATCGGTCACGGAGACAGTTTTACCTCCGATATTAAAGTTTTATGGACGTTATACCGTTCGGCGTAGAAAGTAACGCGTGCGTTTCGCGTGGCTCGCGGTGGGGTACGACGTGCGCGGCTCTGTAAATATTCCATACCCTCGTGTCGTTGCAGGTGCGGAACGAAGCGACTACCGTACGTGACAACGTGAATTTAAAATACATTTTTATCGATCATCGCGCTTTTATTCGCTTTAGTATTTTCTTCCAGTCAATTTATCACTCTAAACTCTCGGGGGGGGGGGTTAGCTACGCGAATCCCAGGGTCGAGGGTGCGCGGCCTCGTTCTCTCCAGGTTTTCTTTGATATTACAAAGTGGCCAATCCGCGAACTATTCCAGCCAATTTTCAGCGAGAGCTTTCGACTTCGCGTCGGGCTACGTATACCGCCGCGATGCAACGGAACTCGGATGCTCGGACGATTTCGAAAAAAATAATCAAGATGGAATAGCGCCATTCGTCGAAAGAAAAGAAAACTGACGTAAATTGTACTCCGTACCGACGAAGTGACGACCGCGCCTCGTTCCCCATCGTCAACTATGTGCGTATAATTCTTTTGCGGGTATCCGTTTTCCCCGACTGCAGCTTCTGATTCGATATACGTATAGTGCACGGCGAACGAGGAAACTTGAAACTTTTCGCTACCGTTACTTTCGCTGCATCCCTCCGTATACCAGTAGGGATGCAACCGCCCCCGTGTTACTTGTTGCTCTCCACCGTTTACCCGTCTGTATGGGAATAATAATATAATAGAATCATTTATTCCCTCCATAAATTCGGATTATAACGACATTTCTACACATCTGACCCCCGACGATTACTCAAAACTGACGAAGGTGCGGATGGCGCGACTTCGTTTCCTACTCTGTGTGTGCCGCATCCCTCGAAGTTTGAATTTGACCAAATGAATCTGCTTTCTGTTCGTTCGTTATTCTTCCTTTATCCTCCGATGCGAAATTTTTTTGGAATAAAAGGTCCTTGAAAAATTTAAGATTTGAATTCAAGTACACGTCTATACGTTATAAATTCAGTTTCGGTGCACACAACTGTACATACGTCTTCGGTATACAACGGCTAGCACTGTGGGAGTCCGCAGTAGCACGTGGTTGAGTTATTCACGCGTAAAGGAAATTAAAATTATACGCGAAAGGCGTATGAAATATTTAATATAAATTCATGGAGAGAACTCGTAAACATACACGTATATGTATACCTAACTACGTAGAGAAAGAAGGAAAGCGAAAGAGAGGGATGAATTATTCAAGGGGTAATTTATAAAAAGAAATTCAGAGAAACAGGATAGCCGTCATGAGACAGTTTTATTACCAGAGAATCAAGGATATTTTTACCTACGACTGCAATCAACTGCGATACCATACAGAAATGAACAGTTCGTTCCAAGATGCAGTGTCTACGGTATATATTTAATGTCATTATTTACCGTCCACCCTGTATACCTACTATAGAGTCTCAGTTCTGTCTGAGAGACGATGATTTCAATTAAATTTTCGAGTTCGTGGGAGGATTCTTGCGGTTGCTTTGCGAAAATTTTGCACTTTCGGATAAACGAAATGAAACATGCGAGGCCAAAAAAAAGATGTTGATGTTTAACCCTGAAATTGATAAAAAATCCAAGGATTTTTTCGATTCATGGGCCGAAAATTTTCGAAATTGATTGCAGGACGTAATGTATTTCGACCCCAGAAACACGAATCTGTTGTTGAAATTGAGCTACGAATTGAGATATCCCAATTTTTCTGCTCCAACGAGCGAAAAATTGGCGATAACTCAATCAATTCTATAGATAGATCAATTCAGCTTATGAATTCGGATTCCTGAGCTCAAAATACATAAAAATAGCATAGGAAACCTAAGAAAAAAAGATATCGATTTTTGACCCCAAAATTGAAAAAACTCCAAGGGGTACCCCTTTGGATTTTTTCGATTTTTGGGCCAAAAATGAAGTATTTTAAAAATCGATCGTAGGGCATTTTTCTAATGTATTTTTACCCCAGGAACACGAATCCGTTGGTCAAATTGAGCTACGATTTTTTCTGATCGAGATAACTCAATTTTTCTGCTCCAAAAAGCAAAAAATTGGCCATAACTCGATCAATTTCATAGACAGATCAATTCGGATTTCAGATTCGGATTTCTGAGATCAAAATGCATGAAAATACCGTCGAAAATCCATTCAATAAAAATGTCGATTTTTTACCCCAAAATCGCGAAAAATCCAAGGGGTACCCCTTAGTCCAATCGGCCCACAAGTAAAATGGAACGGCACCAATCGGTACATTTCAGTATAACACGACCCTCAACTCGTATTTCGATTTCTAATCTCGTATATATTCCGAGTTTCGATAGGTCATCAACTCTTCGGAACAGGAATGTAGAAATTATATTCGCTTGACGAGAAATGAATTAAACAAGGTGTACAACCGTACAGATATACATGTACACCTCATCGTACAATATCGGTACATACAGCTTTAATTAACGAAATGTGTAATCACGCCAAATATTCCCGGTTCGAGGAAGTACATACAACGTGTACGTACCGAGAAGAAGAGCGGAAATTTATCCGTTCGCACAAAATCCCTTCTTTCGCCTCGTTCCTCCCCCATTTTTCCCCCATTCTCTCTCCTCGTGCGGTTGTATATGGTACACGGAACGTCCCGGGTAATAAAAGCTTACCGGAAATATCCGTGGAATTCAACGTTGTGCACCGCATGACATACGGCGGGCGTGTACGACGTACGTACGTACGTACGTATATACCTATACGAAAATGCGATAAAACGGTGGCAATGCGAGATGTACGCGGCGTCCTCAATGGGTGCTAGGCCAAGATCCCTCATAAAAGCGGCGCGCAGGTGGTATCCGTCCCCGGCGAAAGCTGTGTTATTTTTTTCGGTGAAACCCACAGCGAATAGAGGAGAGCGACGTTCCTCGCCTTTGGCTACCGCGGAAGTTTAACGTGGGCGTAACACAGCTGTCGAATCTACACCCGTAGGACCACCATTACCCGGTTCACGCCCCCGCGACACCCACGACGTTTACGAGGCGTCAGCCTCGCCGGGTCAGGTAACGAGAAAAACGAAAAAAAAAACAAAAAAAAAAAAATCACGCCCAAATAACTCCCTAAATATTAACGTTAAATGGTGCGCGGGCTGGCCGAGATAAGAGGAGGAGGAGGGGGAGGATGAGGATGAGGAGGAGGAGGAGGAAGAGGAGGGTGAAAAAACTGAAGAGAGGAGGAAAAAGTGGCGTCAAGATTCGTTGAGGGGTGAAAACCTGAAATATACGTGCAAATAAAATCGGGACACTCGAACCGCCCCTGCCCCCAAAATCTGAATTCTTTATCGTCGGCTGTTACGAACCAACCGAATCAATTAAGGCTATGCACCGCGGAAGAGAGCATCTCGCATACGCGCTCACTCGAAATGGGAAAAGACTGTACCGTAATTCGTCTTGCGTCGTCTTTTATTTTAATTTTTTTTTTTTTTACAATTCCGAACAATTTCGCGACAAAATCTGTAGGCGGCGTAAAAAATGCCGGTGTTGCCGTTAGGGAGGACAGTGTGAATGAATGCATCAAATTTTTCTTCTCCTCTGACTGCCGGTGTCTAAAATTAAACTCCATTCGCACCGTTGGCGGCACATGGCGCTGATCCTTTGCGCCACGCTTCGACGCGGTAACGCATGTCGAATAAATCATACAGCGCACGTGTGTACGTGTATAGTGACAGTGCGTTTTAGCGCGGGGATGAAAAACTTCGCCAATAAAAGTGTACGCGTGTGTACAGAGAAGCTCCGCGAATCGCCAATAAAACACCGGAGACAAGGATTAATTAACCGTGCTAATAAACGACGAAAAAGAAGTGACGAAATTTCCAGAAGAAAACAAACAAGCGATTTCTTTCGACGACGGTTTTTGTTCAGTTTCTTTTTTTTCTTTTTTTCTTTTTTATTTTCGTGCGCCGGGAGCTTCCGGTTCTCGGTTTTCCGCGTGCGCGTTGCGCGGAGTCGGAGCGTAGGTGGAAAAAAAAAAATGCCGGCAGAATTGCATCGGCTTAAATATTCAGAGCTTTTCCTGCAGCGGAGTTTGACGAACGAAAAACCGCAGGAGCGAACGAAACAGCGAAATGTATATATATAAAAAGTCGGTTATACCCACCTACCCCCCGCGAGTTCCGTACGGGGGCGACTCTTGAATTTTTCAAAGAATTCCGGCGCACTCTACTCGAAAGTGAGAGCATAAAGTCGCTTTATTAAGTCTCGATGGGTTTCAAAATTTCTCGCAATTTTTCATCCCCCGAAAAGGCGCTCTTTGGTCTTATTACCTCTAAACTGACTGCGTTATAAATGGCTCTTCGTTTTCGTAGGCACGGCAGTCGGTTGCGAAGGGCGGCGGGTGCACAAACTGTGAAAGGGTCTCTCTCGCCCTTCCCTCTCTCTTTTTCTTGCAGCGAGCAACCTCCGCCTACTTTTCAATTCTGGGCCAACAGTCAATAAGTGTCGTAGGGGATGACTTACGGTTTCGCCTCGACGTTGCAGCGACGGGGGTGATCCAAAAAAAAAAAGATGACAAAAAAAAATTCTTCGAGCGTTGGATAAGAGGTGCGTGTATCGCCGTGCGGGGATCAGCCCTCGCCGTTTGCAGCAGTTTGAGAATTCGGAATTTGCGCACGAGCAGTTCCACGCCAGTTTTTTCCTCGCTGCAGGTAGTGAAAAAAACGTAGGAAGAACATTTTAAACTCATTTAGCTGTGCTGTCAGGCGTGATCTACGTTTAGATATTTTTCTCATCACCATTTAACCTGGCGGACCGTAAGAGAAATCGTAGGTCTGCACAGCTTTAGGGTAAAATGGGAGCAAAGCCGACGCGGCGGGTCCCGGCGGCGGGGCGACGGAGGCGGAGGGGGGAACATATTTTTCTTGAAATTTGTCGCCCCTATCGCGACAACGAGATCTACCCTACGCTTCAGACATCCCCTGTCCAGAAACGCTGCATATCTCGTGCAACTACCACCACCCCCCCCGGCGTGGTCGAACTCACCCCCAAAACACACATAAAACATGTTTCCACGAACGCGACCGAGGCGTGTCCTTCGTTCGGAATACTTCGGATCGTTCGAAAATACCTGAAAGAATCAAGCTCGTATAGCTAGGAAATACGAGCGTATTTAATGAAAGCACAAAATCCGAGGCGTTTTTTGCTTTTTTTTTTTTTTTTTTTCTCCACCGGGGAACCAGAATCCACCTCCCCATTTGACGAGATGTATGCGCATAATAACAGGGATATACGCGTCTGTGTGTTTGTTGTTTTTTTTTTTTCTTTTTTTCCAGTGGTTTTCGGGGCGAAGACCGCGGTACGTTTGGAGAATATAGTATACAAACATACACGAGGTGTATAATAATAGGAGTGTTTGTAATTGCAGCTAGGGTATTACGGTTACGTCACAACAGTCTAATCTCCATGCGCGCCTATACAGCGCAGGGAATGGGCGATATACTGCGAAAGCTTTTGCTGGTCTATTGCCAGGGTTTATTCTTGATTCCGTGACTTTAGCTCGCATCAAGGGGAGGGGGACCGGGGAGCGGAAAACTTACTTAGACTATGGATTAAGCGAATACGGTAGCTTCGTTTCCAGAGCTGTGCAGCGATACAGCGGGTACGGTAGAGGCGGGATCGTAAATTATCAAGTCCCAGACCAAACAAGGATACGTATATCACCGCGAGATAATAATTTCCTTTAATCTTTGGGAGATAAACTGCGGCGGAGACTCGTCGTCGTCGTCGTCGTCGTCGCGGGGGTAAACGATCGTCTTCTCTCGCAGCGAACGAAAAAACGCGGTGCAAAGATCAAAAAAGGGAAAGCTAACGTTCTCAACTCTCGACTTGATTCGCGGACTCGTCTCACCGAGCCGAAGACTGCCCCGCATCGAGAGCGGTTCGCATGTTTCGTCGAGGTGCTAAAAAACGCCGGAAGAACGTGTGCCGAGAACCGGTGCCCCTGCGGTACGATCGTCCTTAACCGTTCGGATTACGAGGGAATTTAAAATCCACATACCGTCTTCTCGCGTCCCTATAATCCAGCGACGAATTCATCGATCATTGATTCAGCCGCGAGCTTATGAAGCCCGTTCCTCCATTTTTCTATTTCCGTCTCATCCCTCGGTCGGTTCTATTTTCATTCCCGTTCGCACCTGGGGCTTGAAAAACTCGACGCAAACGGCGCGGGGGAAGAATTGCATTTTTTTTTTCATTTTTTTTTCATTTTTTTTTTTTTTTACTTTACTTTCTCCTCCGCCTATCCGGCAGAAGCACGCGGTATCGGCGCGATCGATCGGTGTCCGTGTACCTGGAGGTAAAATTTAAGGGTAGAAAAGTTCTCCTCCCTTCAACTTTCACCTGGACACCCCCGGCGCTGGAGAACTCGTTGTCTCCACATGTCTCGTTTCGCGCGATACCGCCGGTGGAGGCAACGAGGCTAAACGGCTGTTCATTGAATGGCCTCGGAGACTCGATAAACTGACTCGTCGAACCCCCCGGTGGCTCGTAAAGTGGCCCCCTCCGCTCGAGGACCAAGTGTTTGCGATCGGCTATACCAAAAACCGTCGCGTACATGCCCTCCAGGCTTTCGCCTGGCCCCCAGCCAGTCTCTCCGATGCAACGGCGGCGCTAGCCGCGCACACATCACCGATACACAACCACCACCCACCCCCGGTGGCCCGGCGTATCGGTATATATTTGTATACAGACCCACTACGTGGCGTATACCTCGTGTACGGTAGCTCCGCGTATCCCCTGAATCTTTCAATAGGCACAGCGTGTATAATGTTTCCAAAAGTTTGCAACACCGGAGTACCATGGACTGGAATGTAGCGTTGGATTTTCCCGGATGTTTGCTCGACGGTAAAATACGGTCATTATCGCAGAACGCAACCCAGATATGATGGACGGATATTTGTTTTCTTCCGGTGATCGAAAACCGAAGCGAACGAATTTCGAACGATGATGGTTTGTTTCGCAGCCGGTTTCCGGGGACTCGTTCCCTCGGTAAGAGGACGGTTCTTCGTTCTCCAGAAGTTGATGAGAAAAAAAAAAAAGAAGTTCTCCAGGATTTGTTTTTCCTCGTTTTGTTCACTTTTTAGAAATTATCCGGTCTGCCGGTGGCCCATTCCGTGATGTATTTTTCCAAGTAAGGAAGTTCGTTTTACTATTTTTAGCGGAGCGTTGGCGATTGTTCCGTGCAGGTACTTTGAGGATGCTTATTAGATAGTGCGGCGGACTAGTACTTACTTTATGGAAGTGTATTCTACTCGGTATCCAGCGAGTATCTTATACGACTCTACGCCCGAAGGACTTGGGGATGGTTAACGTAATGGAACAAGTTGAATTAGTAGGAATGACACAGGAGGGTGAAGAGAAAAGGGGAAAACAGGAGAAAAAAGGGGGAAAAGAGGTAAAAAGGTTTTATTGAGAGAATAGCTACTTACTCGCGGATATCTACAACCTGCTGCTGCTCCGTCTGCTCCCGCCGCCCGCCATCCTCGCGGTGCTACATATACAAGGGCGTCTGTTTCGCAAAGCTATAAACCAGATCCGACGAACAAATCAATGTGAGTGCCTAAAGTAGCGACCGAGTAAAAGAGTGAGAGTGAGAGAGAGAGAGAGAGGAGCGCATCGAAAAATAAGCGAGGGAAAAGAAGAAAGGCATAAATTGAAGGAGCCCAATCGTTTACCCGACTTTGGGAACCTTGCGAAGGAAACAGACGAGAGGCAATACGAGTGTGGCGAACAGCTGGAAACTATCAATTGAGGCGTCGATAGACGCGTCGGTTCGAGAGTTTCTTATAGGTACACTTGACGACATCGTGTTTCCTTTTTTCCAAGAGTCAACCAATACGTGTTCGACCGCTCTAAGGATTTCATTCCCGCGAGTTCGGCTCGCCGGTCGAGAACCTCTTACCGTCAACGAGAATTCGTTGTATAATAAAAAACAAACGGAGATCGGCGTGTCTCGGCGTCGGCGATAAAGAAAAAAAAAAATCACCAAAATTCCGCTACGATTCAAATACGACACTCCCGCAGACTCGGCTATCGTCTGTCCAACGGCATCGGTACAAAGGGTCGATTCAAAGTGCGTCGAAAAATCGATGTCGCAAAGCAATCGGGCACGTGTAAATTAGTAATCTAAGACAGCTCTGGGAATGAATGATTTAGAGGGCCGCTGCTCCGCCACCCGAATAAGAGGATTTCCGTGTTCCAGCTTCGGTTATGCATATTGCAGCGGCACACCCGTCATTCAACGTCTGCTCGCTCTCTGCGCCTCCCTCTCCTCCCTCCCTCCCTCTCTCCCGTCCTCCTCATCTGGCTCTGCGCGATCGGTTCCGTCCAGGATTCCGTTGGGCGCCGCGCGTTTTCACCGCCCAAAATTACGTATTCCGATTTTGTGTCTAATAATATTGTAGATTCACGTATAAAAATGACGCCTTTTCGGACGCCGCGGCTGCGAGCGAACGTCGATATACGAACCAGGTATATTTATACGACTTGGGGGAAAAAAGAAAAAATTTCCCTTATCGTCCCGTCGGAACTGGGGACCCTTCCTTCGTTCCCCGCAACCCCCTTCGTTCCGTCTGGACAAAAAGTGAAGCGATAGTGCCTTCGGGTTATAAGAAAGTCTCTTTGGGAAAAGGGTTGCATCGTAGCAACGGGACGGCGGAGTCCTTCCGCCCGGACGTTTCAATCAATATAGAAAACTTTATGCGAACGTAACATATTTTCCATGTTTCTTACTGAGGCGGTCGTTGAGCCATGGCCGAGATTTGCCCGAGGGGATGTAGTTTCGTGAAAATCTTTTTTGCGAAAATTTCCCCCCCCCCGTAACGTTTCTCCGGAATTTTCTCGGTATTTTTATCGAATCCATCCGATTACAGCGGAGTAAATCCACCGGGCGTGTATACCGACGGAAAAAACATTGAACTCCGTAGGTGAAACACGCTCGTGAAACTTGGTCGCAACCGGAAGATCGTTCGGTCTATTGCAGTTACCACCGGTTGGATGGGTTTTCCGTAATGTTCAACGAAAACTATTTTCGCTTTGATTTCACCAAGCTCGCTACTTCGGCTCCGCTTCTCTCCTCCTACATGCGTTCCGGTGTCTCGCTCAGGTTCGTTCAACGTCGTTCCCCTGCACCCCACGAAATCAAAGAGTCATCGCCGCGGTTGTTTCGCTTTTTTTTTCCACTTCTCGTTTCGTTACCGTTGATTTTCTATATTTACAAGACGTACGAGGCGTGATCTGAGATACGTTGTATAGGTATAATGGAAAAGATTCGAATTAAATTTTCCCACCCCTGTTGCTTTGTGATATTCGAGCACGGTGGTGGGGAGGGGGCCGGGCAAGAAAACTGAAAGGATCGAGTGCGCGAGGTGTAAATAACCGCGGCGTCGAGTTACTCTCGAAAATGAAAAAGAAATGTTTCAAAAATTCTTTCGAACGATACACGCCGTTTTGAATGGTAATTTTATTTATATACACGCTGTATAAAGGAAGTTTAAAGAGTGCGGATAAAAGCGCTACTTGTAGCTTGTGAAACTCTGTGAAAAAAATTAGGGAAAAAAAAAAAAAAAAAAGAAGAAGGGTCATTAAAAAGGACGACGATGTTTTGCGCGAATTATAATCGCCAACAAAAAGATCGTTCTTCCCGCGTATACACGTGTAATAAGGCACTCACTCGGCGGCGTACGCGTACGCCCGCCCGTCTCTATGCACGCGCGTCTCTACGTACCGTTGAATTTATTCACATTTCGTATGAAATTCTTTCATCTCGCGGCTTTGCGGAGGGTTATGTTTGAGTTAGCTACGGCAATGAGGTTTCCCTACCCCTCCGCGGCCCCTTCTCCCCTCGTTTTCACCGAACTCACCGCACCCGCGCTACTCTCCCTGTTTTACTTTCGAGTAAAAATATCCCCCTCGATCCTCCCAAGGACACCCTTACCCGACCGAGCCTACTAGACGAAGCATTATGCAAATAGCGAGATCCGACGGAGCCTCGGGTCCTCCTCCTCCGCTCGTCCGACGGTCAACCCTCCTTCCGTCCCTCTGACCGCCGAAAACCCCCGTCAGGTCGTAAGTACGGGTGCGCCTCAACCGCGGAGGAAATCGTTTCACTCGACGTACGACTTCCGGTTGGTTCATCACGCGTCTGGAAATTCTGGTCGGGGACAACTTTCCGCCTCGCGGATTCGCCAGGCCGACACATTCTTCGCGGAGGTGACGGGAGGAGGGGGGACGGGATGTGATTATAAAATTCATTGGAACGAAAATAGAAAAATGTAAGAGACAAGTAGAGTCAATTACGGGCACGTCGTACGAGGTAGGTATAGGTAATCATTTGCATCGTGTTAACGAGGATATATGGTGGCCGGGTCCCCGATAGCCACGACGAAGGGAATAGTAGTAAATCGTATAATCGATTCTCCGATGATTGCGTTAGCGTTCGGTGTTGAAATCGGGCGAACACAGCGCAATTACAGAGGTTGTATTACCAGCTCTTATAATGTGATTCCAGGTTCTTCTCGTCGTACATATTCCAGTTTCCCGACGGCCATTTTTTCCCCCTCACCACCTTCGTTTTATTCCATTTCGAGCTCTTGTCAATTTCTATCAATGCTCGAGCACTCCGAAGACAGAAATTACGCCGGTGCCATTTCCCGCGGATCGGCGGAACTCTCGCCGTTTTATTTGTCGGAGTACACGGGCGTAACCTTCGCGACGGCCTGTAACCGCGCTTGATGAAAGATAATTTTAAACCCCCCGTTCATTTGTGAATTAAACCAGCTTCCGCTACCTGCTAGTTCGTACCAATGTAACCAGCCGCGGTGGAGGTAGAGCTAAGTATCGGTAATCATTAGCGTTACCGCGGGGCGTCTAGTTACTACTAGATATTGGAAAACTTATGCGAACAGTAGAGAATGTTTAATCCATTCCCGGGGCACCGGTATATAACTCCGACTCCGACTCCGACTCCGACTCTATCATATATAACCTCGGCGTTCGTTCGACGTTCGTTGCAAATAATAAATTAGCACACCTATTCAAAGACGTGGGACAGGTGTCTGGCCGCGCGACGAAAAACAAGGACACGTCGTTCCAGCGTATCCTGCCGCGCTTGTTTAACGGGCGAGTATCGAAGCATCGGGCATCGGGAGCGACAATGATAATTATTCTCGATTTTCTAACTGCACGCAGTCGATAGGCAGCAACAGAGAACGAGGTTCGCCGGGCGCACGGTTTCAACCGGGCAAAGTTTCCCAATTCCTTTCCCACTTGGGAATCGACGTCGTGGGTAATTAACTATAATATCGCAAGAACTCAACGACCCCTCAGGTAGTAATTTAAACGCTCCTTGCACGTTACGTACTGCGCCACTGTGTTGCTTTTATAGCGTCCAAAAAGCGAAAGAAGAAGGAGAAGGAGAGACGACGGAGGGCCGAAGAAGTACAGCGGTAGTTCCCGGAATTACACGAATCAGAGCACAGCTAACTTAGTTTTAGAGTTCGAAAGTTGAGAAATAGCAACGTGCATCAAACCGCATTCGGCGGTAAACCGCTAGCGCCCGTTCAACCTTCGAACGGGCATTATATGTTACATGTACCTGTACCGCAAATTTTTGGCATTCTCGCTCGGCCGATGGACCGATCGCTCGATATTTTTTTCACTCCGATCACCGTCGATACGACGAATTGAAAAACGAATTGAAACAACGAGGAAAAAAAAAAAATGAAAAATGAAAAATAAAAATACACTAGGACTCTGGTAAAAACTAGAAATCGATTAGCAGTTTTGATATACATACGTATACCCCCGATAACTATTTTGCCCGGCACTCGTTCGTTTCATTCTACCTGCTGCACAAATGCCTAAAAATTTCTAATAATCGGAAAACGCACGTGGGGAACGGGAACGTGAAATGAAAATAGTAAAAAGCATAAACCGACAACCAGTGCGCGAAAATTCGCAAAATTTCGCATTTCGGACGAACTTCTGTCTGAAAATTTTGACCCTGGGCAAAGGTATTGCGAGTCGAAATTGAACTCGTCTTAAATATACATCCAACTCAAGGGTTCGTGCAACCATTAAACATTCGGTGATAAGTTTCTCCCAAAGCTGGCGATATTTGATCCCAACGTATCCCCACCGCCGCCGCCGCCAATCACGCGTCCAAGTAAACTTGGTACGTCTAGTTGGGTATAGCGACGGAGATATGCGTCGCGACGCTCTCCCACACCCCCTCCCCCTCCCCCCCTCCGTCAGCCGAGTATTGATGTCTTATATTGAAATCGCGTTGAAACGCTCGCCACTTTCGAGGGGTTTCCTCCTCTTATTCAAAAAGCTGCATAAACATGAGGGTACTTTACGCTAATTATCCAATCCCTCGAGGCCCTCGCCGCTTTCTCAAGGAACGCGTATACCTCTTATACATTTCCAGTCCCATTGCAACCGACGAGCTTTATTACATCACGTAATAATCCGCGCGCAATGAAAAACAGAAGAAAAAAAGAAAAAAATAAATAAAATAAGAGAACGCACCCGTCGATCCAACGATTTTTTCCAATTTTTCCAATTTTTTTTTTTTTCAATACGCGCACCGCGGTTCGTGCGTTGAATTCCGCAGTTATTTCTACCACTAGGAGCTGTTTTCAGAAGGGTATATTAATATTTCCGATCGGCGCAGCGTGTATCGAGTAATAGTCGGTGTATCGATGCCCCACTCTGCATAATTCTATGGAATTGTAATGACCAGAAGTCAGCGGTTGATAAGGTATAATACGACGAAATTGGTACCGTCAAATGATTAGTGGACGACCAATTAAACTTGCATACCTACGTTAACGTGCGCGCGTATTATATATATATATGTATACGTATGTGCGAACTAGTTTTCCACATAGATTTCTCGCAAACGTAATAATTATATTAATTACTCTCAAAGCAGCGGTGGCGATCGCGAGTAAACGTAATTATAGATTACGCACGGGCTACGAGCGCTTGTTTTTCGATATACGATTGCCACCGATGGAAATCACGCGGATCGATCACATAACGATTATTATAATGCACACGATGCAGGTAGAAGTTTTTGCGCCGCGGTGTTATTTGCGCACGGCGATTGTTCGATTCCGGCTAAAGGTTCGGAAGAGCTACGAGCGAAAGGTATGAAGCGGTTCGCATGAAGGGTGTGCGCGGCTCGAACGCAACCCTTTTCTTTGTGGTGTTGCGGCGTAATATAGGAATACATACCTACATATATATTTTTATGCAGATACAGTTAAAACGCGTGTGGCGTTCGCGCTTGTGTATCGGTGAAATTTCAGGGCGGATGTCGAGTTTCTTGGAGGGTGAGTGTTAATAACACGTCAGGGCACTCAGGGAGAACCTAATTACCGCGAAGTGGTTGCATCGGTTGGTACCTATCGTTATGTATATATGTGTATACGCACATTGCTTACCCACCTCAACCTGATATTGCCGTTAGTTACACGGGCGGTGGCACGTATCTTGATTCCAAGCTTGGTTTATTCGTCTACGTCGCGATCACCTTTAAGGCGCGGTCGCGACGTTCGTCGAAAGAAGAGTCGCGAAAATATTATTTCACGCGGGATACACACACGTATCGCAATTAATACCACACGGCATTCGATCGACTGGAATATCCGAAAGTCCGAATATTTATAGGTATGAAAAGTACAGATACGTGTTACGCGTCAATCGTTAATTGCGACTTTAACGAATTTTTTATTTTCCAACCGAAAAGAAACAAAGAAAAAAAACAAAAGCAGATACAAAAAGTTCGTGTAAAAGTTGAATCGAATCGATCACCCGAGTGACCGTCGAATAATGGAACGAGCTAACGATATTTGACAGGAAACGGAGAGGCAGGAGGACGTTTTTATTCTCAGGCGTGTAATACGCTGAACAGTGGGCAATACTTCTCGGCCAAATCTCCAACGTCGCTCGGATTAAAGTTACGCTGCTTTTATCTCGGAAGTATTTTATTTTTTTCTTTTTTTTTGTTCTTCGCTTATTTTCTCTGCTCGAACATAAAATCAGATTACGTCTCACACACGTGGGCGGCAATGCTGTTATTCTTGATCTTTATATCCACCGCACTCGTACGTTTTGAAGGAAACAGAAGAATGATAAAAGTAAAACTAACATATAAGAATAAGAGAAAAGGATAAGAGAATAGGGAACTTAAGCTCTAGCTCATACATACTCCGTACTCTTCGGGTACGGAAAATAAAATAAGACGGACCTCGCGCTCGCGCGAGAAACTCAGGGACGATTGTATATATAGGGGGGGGGGGGGGGAAAATGGTGGTTGTAAGAACGCGGGAACGAACGCTCGGGTTAACAGACACTCCCATCAAAACAGGGGATATTTATCGGTGCGCACGCCACCGTAGCATAGTCTGGTGCAACTGCTTTTGGCCACCTGCCGCGAGAATCCCAGCTACACGATGAATTCTAAAGCCTCTCTTTTCGCGACTGCGTTTATAAAAGGAGACCAAAGGAGTTGGTTGGTTTGTTTTTTTTTTTTCATCGTCGTCGTCGGTTTGTGTTTTTTCCCGCTCTCCTCGACTCGATATTTCATCGAAACGTAGTTTGAATTAAGTTAGATTCGCGTAAAATTCTGAGGGATCGACTCCGTGGCATCCGCGGGGAATCGTTCGCCATCGCAGACACTTAAATGGTTTGGTCAGGTGCCAGAGCTGAACGAGAAAAGCATTTGGAAAAATAGTGAAAATTCAATTTTCGTTTAATCGGACGATATATCGTCGATGGGTGACTGGCTGCCAGCCAGATACTTAGCGGTGGCGAACGATATTTGTCGTATCGCGCACAACCTTGGGGTGGGGAAGGTCATACTCGTCGGGAAACGAGCGCGAGGAGTTTCTTCACGACATAACGCAATTATCTTTGCACCGTTCGATTTCGAGCGTGAGAAAATTTCCGAAGATCGTTACGCCGTAGAAAACTGTTGCACGAAAGCGCGGATCGGTATATATATAAAAACATGAAAAATGGAGTTGCTTCCCGAGGGGGGGTTTTGTGCAACGGACGAGAAAAACTTGCAGTGGAACGAAAGGGTGGAAATAAAAGCAAGTGCGGTAATCGATTTCGCGTAAGAGAAAAGTACCAAAAAACCGAAAGGCAACCGGAGATTCCTAACGTCGTAGAAGAAATCTCGTTGGCGGAATCGAGATTCTCATATCTTTGCGCCGGTAGCGCCGAGGGCTTAAATAATTTACGAGATGTCGTATACAAGTTTAAAGTTGAAGAAACGTCGCGTCTCGTTTGTTGCTCGACTAAAATATCATTGTACAAGGTAAGATACGCGCTCGAGGCTAGCAACCGTAGGTAGTATACGGAAGCGGAGCGAGCGGGGGTCGGTCGGAGCAGGGCGGGAATAAATTATATTTTACGAGGGAGAATCTGAATTAAAAGTTTAAAATGTTATCAAGAAAGTGCGTCGTCGTCGTGGGGCGGCCCGGGGGGAGGGGGGGTAGGAATTACTCGGCGTGTAACCCGAGGATTAATACTTTCTTTTATTGCCACACCGAGTATAAAAATGTTTCAAGCTTCGGACGTTCGTCGTCACTTTCTTCGTAAAAAAATTGTCAACCGTCGCGTTTCGCGGGGTGACGAGCGGGTAGAGGTACGCGTACCCGTCGCCTCGGGGCACGTCGACGTGCGACAAATTCTCGCAATATACATCAACGGGAATCGTATCGCACCGCGGCGGTCTGCAACAGCAGCGTCGCTGCAACCGTATCCGTTTTAGGTACAAATACACAGCGTTTCGCAGTCGCAGTCGCTGCAGGGGGCATTAGCGGAAACATCGCCCTTACATCCACGGACAAGCCGGAACAGCTGAGTGCCCCTCGGGGTTGAACGGTAGAATGGAGGCGGAGGAGCGGGAGGATCGTCCGAAAGCTCGGACCACTTCGGGGACGCGGTGCAATCTTTTATCTTTCGCGACGAATTGTTTTCACCCCAACCGGAGGTTTTCGGTACGCGGGGATATCGTCGGGTGGCTATCGGGGTCGCCAAGAGGTTCGGTCAATGAAGTTACGCGTAAAAGCGGCGAGAAAAACTGCAGCGGAATCAGCTGCGGGATATAGCTGGCAGCGGACACAACTGTCTTTACCGAGCGTCTCGTAGTCGCGCTATTCGTTAAGTAAATATACTCTTACTTCACTTCGCTACTTGTTTGGAAGCTTTGCTCCTGCCATACGAGTCCCGTCAAAGACTGTTTTTTCTTCAACTTTTACTTCTTACATCTTACTTCTTCTTTTTCACAGCACTTTATAAGTGTTTCCGAGTATTATTAAGCCATTAGGACATTCCTCTCGTCATCGTGTAACTGTTCCATTTTTTTTAGTATTTTTTTTCTTCTTTTATTTCTCATCTTTTCCGCGCTCTACACCTTGTCACCGTAAAGAAAAGCAGATTCGTGCGGACATTCGTTATTATTCAAATCGATTCACTCACGTTAATACCTCAGGAAGTTCGAATCCATCGCCAACGATACGTACCTGAAAAAAAGAAGAATATAGTATTAAAATTTAATTCGGGATATCTCAGCTGTATTTTGCACGGTATCGCCGAAATTGCGAGAATTCCGAGCAACGGTCGTTCGTCGGTTTTTGGGGGGATGAACGAATTACCGAAGTGCTCATCGCAGCGAGCTTGGTTAAACGGTGTCTGAAGGCATCGTAACAATTCGAGAAACATGTCGTAACGAACACGAAAACAATTAAGGGCAGTGCACCAGCGGCGCGGTACCGGCAATAACAACAGCCAGAATTCAGTGTCGCGTGCAACGCCGGTAACTTTAACCTCGTGACATAAACACGTCGTTCGTACACCACCTGCACCGCACCTCTGAACCTGAAACTGTTTCTCCGACAGCGGCGGTAGCGGGTAACCCCGAGACAAAGAGCACCCCGTGACTCCGGCAAGCCCCGAGTTTTCCGTTTTACAACTTTCCACAGTCGCTGGTTCGTCACGTTTAACAGGACAATTTTCATACGAACACTCGCGCGAAACGGTTACCTCGTACGCCCGCTGGTTTTTCTCGTCCAATTTTTTTTGTTTCCAAAGCTCGATCGTCTTACGGAGAACGTGACGATCGGTTTCGGGATCGACGAGCCCCGAGGAATTCCGTCAAACGGGGCAGCCCGTCGTCATATTTACGCGAATGGGTTGGTCGCGTGCTTCCTGGCATAACGGCCACCGCAAAGCCATACATTTCCTCTTTCCACGGGGGCCATCTCTACGATCTACCTGCGGTCGTCCGTATCGAGTATATCATTGATAAACTCCCGTTCCACAAGCTTCGCCCGGGCGGCTTACCTACCTTACGCCAAAGAGACACGGACGGACTGCAGCAGTCCCCGACATTCGGGATATAATGCTATAATGCACGTAGGTATCATCCTCCGTCAGACGCTATCGTTTCGGACGTTCCGCGTCCGTTACACTCTTCTTCGCTTCTTTACGCGCCAGCCTACGTTTGCGCGAGTTATCTACGACGTTGAAAAATTTACGGCCAATTGATTCGGTCGTTTTTCTCTTTTGTCCACTTTTTACCCGTTCATTTTTTTCGCCCCCTTTCGGTAGCGAAAGACGAAAATCGGGGGAAGAAGACTCGGCGGGTATACATATACGTATATATGAAACGATGACGAGAATCAACCGAGAATATATCCCGCAAGTGGCACGTATTTCCAGTTGGACTAAAATTGAAACGGACCTCCGGCGAGACAAAAAATCAAATTCCAGCGTGGTCGTTAATTTTAATTACCCCCGGTGGCAATTGCACGTTATCTTTTATCCGAATCGTCGTACTGTGCAGCGGGAGCTGAGGATGCGACCGGCAGCCACCGTAACGCCGAGATAACGTGGAGAAAACTTGCTTTGAGGGATAAAAATAGAGCAGATTTTGGATAAACAGAATAAATGTCTCTCGCTACGTTTAACGCGGCCCTCTCTCCACCCTCCTGCGTTCCGGTTGCATTTTTTTCTAAACTATTTTCGTAACTCACACGTACGTACCGTCGCTGTTACCGACCGTTATTATTACCTTTGATTATTTTTTTTTTCTCGATCGTTTAGATTTTCAGAAATTTTACCTATTGCTTTTGAAGGCGTTTTCCTTTTTTTTTCTCGCATCGCAAGCTACGAATTCTTATCATGCGAAGGATTTTCGATCGAAGCGATAAAGTTTAGAGCGTTTCGGTTACGTGCGGTTTTATTAAGGTTCTAGTTTTCGTAGTTTCTCGATACGTTCCGGAATATACCCACCTGAAATCTATTTACGTCGATAGAATTTCCTCGGAGTATATCGCGTGGCGGTGAACGCGGGCGGTAGATACAAAAAAGAAAACTATATAAAATAAATAAAATTGCAGATGCCAAGAAATGCAATTGTTACAGTCCTTCTGGGAGTTTTCTTCGATCGGATGGGTATAAGAAGAGCTATACGACGTCTGCGGACACACGAGAACGTATTTCAATTTGAATATTAAAGTCGATACGGATAATATGCAATAAAGTTTATACAGCTCAAAAGTAAAATGTCCCGCGAGTATGGAAACCAAAAAAACCAACAAAAATAAAAAAATTCGTCGGTTCAAAAAACCATTTCGTTCGTTCCACGCGGTTCCGTATATCGTCGCTCCGTATCTCCCGCTCCGGTATTTGCTGAAGAAATATAAATCGTAGCGATACAAAAATTTCCTCCTCTCCTCGCCCCCCCCTCCGTTGGAAAGTGGCAAGTGGCAACTCTTGGGACCTAAACGAGAGAAATGAGCGACTCCAACGCAAACTTCCCTTTACTATAACTCCCGTTGCGTATTGCAGGTGGCATATCGGGAGCTTTACACTCGCACGGTTTTACAACACTCGGACGTATCGTATACCTGCTGAAGTTTTTTTTTTTTTTTTTTTTTTTTTATTCCATTTTTTTTCCCACCGCGTATATACGTACGTACACCGAACGAAGGCAGATATAATAAAATGCGGGCGACGTATCGCGTGACGTCTGTAATTTCAAACTGTTTGTATACCTTGTTCCGAGTAGGCAGGTGATTCTTTAAATCCGCCGCAGAGCCCGCGGCTCTTTGAATGAAAACGTACACGAATATTTTTTTTGTTCTCCCCGGAGTCCACGGGGTACGTGTTCGCCACCTCGAACCTTCGCGCCGCTTCCGCGGATAAAGAAATTCCACGAGATTTATTTTCTTACGCCCGAACAAACGGACTTCATCTCTCTCTCTCTCTCGCAAAGTCCTGCAACTGCAAATCTTTCCGGTTTCGCGTAGACCGCGATCTCCGCATCTGTGCGTGGCCCCGTCCCCGCATTTTCAGGGCTTGAAAGCTAACAACGTTAATCCGAAAGTCCGGCTTAGGAGGCACACCTAGTACCTTTTACGCTCTTCCCGCTGTACCCTTCGCGCCGATCCACCGGTAGCCCCTCCGCATTGCGTCGCTTAAAGCTCCAAACGAACACGCTCTGAGGGATTCGCGAGGAAACAATGGAAAGATGCGTGCCCTGTGTGCGTCCTACGTGTGTATTATTATTCGCCGCGGATACGGAAGTGTGCGCCACACGAATACCTATATCCTACCTACGTGTGCCTACCTACGTACGTACGTACGTCTGTCCGACGGCGAACGCGACGGCGTGTATCTCATGTCTCAATTATTTTACACAAAAGGCGAAGGAACGAATGTACGACGACTGGCTACGCGGCTCCACGTGAAATATACCGCCCTACGACGATGTAAATATGTTGTCAGTTGCCTCCGCACGTGAAATGCGGAAAACCGACGCTCGCGGGAGACAAGGCGCGAAAAACGTCGTCGCGCACGTCGACGTTAAACAGCGCGCCGGGTCTAACCACTCCGCGTCATCGTCCTCGTCGTCGTCGTCGTTCGCCTCCTCGTCATTGTCGTCATTCGCGCTGGAATTTGTTGAAAAAAATATTTCTCTCCTCTCTCTCGGTGCGAATTTCTCGTTTTTTTTTTCTTTCTCGTTGGGTTTAGGTAGAGGCGACGTTGATTCCCGATCCTCTCACGCTGCAGCGGAGGATCTAGTCGATTTGAGGAATCGCATTGTACGTCGGATATGCATAATTTATAAACGGTTATTTGCATAGGGGTTGAAGGAGGACAATGTATCCGTCGAGATATCGGGCTTCCGAATTAAACAATTTCTATATATATATATATAATAATAATAACAACAACAACAACTTCCCTTCGCGGTGGGATTAGCCAAAGTCTATATTGATCCTCGGTAGAGGTGGTTTTCGGTGGTGTTCTTTGAGATTAGAAACGCCAACCCCATCGTGCGGCTAGTCTGACGTGATTAATTCAATTTGTACGACGAGATTTCAATCATTTTGTGAACGCTGACCGCGTTACGATATCAAAATTCTCCATAGAATTAATAAAAAAAAAAAAAAAGAAGCAAAATGGTAACGGATACGAAGAAAAAATCAAATCGATTCATCCATGTCGTTGGATTTCATCCGTGACTGGACAATCGATTTTCTTTTCCCTTTCGAAAGGAAAACAGTGTGCGCACAAGAACGTTGAGTTTGCGTTTGGAATGGAGTTAATTTGGTTAGCGAGGTTTGTCGGGAGAGCAAGTGAGTATACTATATACATATATATCGGTTAACTAACAAGGCGTGATGCACGGTTAGCAATTAGAAAGTCTCAACACAATTGTCTCGCCGTATAGTTCAAACTGTGCGTATCCAAACTATGCGGAAAGTTATCTAATTAAATCCGAACTGCATCAGGGTTACGTTAAGGTATGACATAATGCGGTGTACTAGACACCGAACTCCGCGATACAATTAACCCGAGTGAAACTGGGCCGAATTATATCTGACTTGGATTTGGATTCCGATTCGCCGGACGGATTTCGGAAATTCTTCGTCGTGATTGACTCCGAGACATCTCGGGATAATTTTCGGGATTGAAACAAGTCGAGAGAAATGAAAAATATATTCGTCTTCCTCGCTTCGAGACGAAGGGTCCAAAGGTCAAAGGACGAGATCGGGTCGCGTTGAGTAAAGGTTAACTCGGGGTTACGCGATGCAGCGTGAATTAGGGGCGGGTTTTACAGCGATGATCGGGCGGCTTCGTTCCTCCCGATCGCCGCGCGTATATCTCGTCTGACAAGGGGTTTAAAAAATTACAATTTTCGAGGACACCGGTACCTATCTCCGTTCTTTTTCGTCGCGAGCTTTTTCTTTTTTTTTTCGCGAGTCCGTCGGGGAGGGGCGTGTCGTAGGCGCGACGTAAAACGGCTGAATGAATCCACTGTCAGTGGCACTGCCTGATTATTTATTCGATGGTTAATAAGCAATCTATATTCCGTTCATCCTCGAAGAGCCTCCTGGCCTACCTTCCAGTTTCAGGGGACCCCTGCTACTCCACCACTACTTCTACTACTGCTCGACTCTTCCTCGTCTCGACGTGTTCCCAACGCCTTCAATGTCCCGATTTTCCACTCTCTCTCTCTCTCTTTCTCTCTCTCTATCTCTCGACTCTTCGAACCGAACGCGGAGACTCGAATTTCGCTGTACAGCGCGTTGTACCAGCCTCCCCTTACCTAACTACCGGTACTTTTCTCGGTAATTAACAATCTTCGGAAGAGGTAAACCAACGAGAGATGACAACCCATTATTTTCCAACTCTCAATCGCGTCCCGACGCGCCTTCGAGTTTTGGAATAAGTTTCAAGGATTCAAACCTCGCGGAGATATACACCTGACTCGGTGAAAAGGTCAGAGACTTTTCCAAGATTACCTCGCTCCGCTAATTTCCTCGGCAAACACAACAAACCTTCGGTTTTACTTCCACCGGAAGCCTCCCTCCGCACAACGAGCGAACAAGACGCTGATGATTTATGCGGAAAAGTTCTCCCACTATTATACGGGTGAAATGAGGGAGGAGGGGAGGAGGGTAGGAGGGCAGGAAAAAATTAAGGGAGAATAAGTACGCGTGTGGAGTGTGCAGCTGCGAGCGTCACATTGTCTTCAATTTCTTTTTATTCCTTTTCCCATTCTCTCGTCGGATTCGCTGCCGCGTGATCGTCGTTCACGTTTGGCTGTGTCCTACCCCGCGTTCGCGCGGCGTTATACGTGCGCGCTTTGGTTTTTGTCACGTGTGTGCGAATTGAACGTAGCAGCCAGCAACTAGTTATTCATGCTTGAAGCGAGTATAACGACTTTCAGGGTTGAAAATAATTCACTATACTCGACAATGCAACTAAATTGATCGTGATACCAGCGACTATTAAAGTGGAGAGCCGCGATACTTCGAATTGTTTCGCGAGTTTCCGACAATTTTCTCTTAATTAGGGTGCCTGCAATTAACTTCTGCTACATCGCTGTTCAACAATCTCTCTTCGGTTCAACCGGAAGTACCCACGTCACCGTTCCGTAGCGTTAAGTACGTTAATTCTCTCTTTATTTCCTATCTCCTGTCCCTTTTTTCTTTCGATCTTCTTTCCGGGTCACCATTTTACCCGCGTACCGCTCTCCTTCACCGTTATTATTATTGTTCCCGTTTGATTTGTAAGAGACCACGTGAAATGAAACAAGAAAAAAAAAAGAAAAAGAAAAAAAAAAACCAAAGGAAAACAGAAAAACAAAAGTTTCGAAACAGCTCTTCTCGTAACTCTTCAGCTCTCCGGCTTGCTTTTCCTTTTCCGCCAACGAGGTTTAAACGACCAACGATATTTTCCGGCTGTTTCCTTTTTAACGAGCTACTATAAAGCGCAGACATCTAAAACAATTAACCTTTACATAGCAATTAAGCGATCGTTACATAACCCTTGAAAATTCACAGCTTTTTATTTCATTTCATTTCATTCTTTTTCATCCTCTTCCCGATAACGAAAATGATGACGGGGCCGCTAACGTTCGAATGTTAATTTTTTAATTCTTTTGGCGGAAAAAAAAATTTTCGAGCGTCGACTCGAACGAAAACCAATCGATAGCGGTCTCTCGTATCCGTCGATCGATGCCTGGTTTTTTTTTATTTTTTATTTTATTTTCATTTCCGCATTCTGGACGGTCGTCACTCGGAGGTTTCGCGTGCGGATGATCGTAGGGGTTTCCAGGGATGGATTTTATTTCCACGAGTCCCCCATGTTCCCGGAATGTATGGTAATAACTTTTAAGTAAACGTGGAAAACCATACGGTGCGGCGTGTTACGCGCTTTGGTGAGTGGAGAGAGAATCTTGACAGTTCGGGGGGGGGGGGCGGGGGGCGAGTCTCGCGTGGGTTTTCCGTTGCCCGAAACACCCTATACAGGCGCAACGTGCAACGTATTCTGGAAGCGTAAATAGCACGACGAAAACTTCTTCCGAGACAAGAATGCGCGCATTACACCCTCAGGTGCAGTTTAGGATCGCAACCCTTTCGAGTAATAATCAAAAACGACACCCAAGAGGCGGCTCGACTCGCCAGCCCCTTACAACACGACCCGGTAGACAGTTATAATATTAGAATGAATAGTTCGGTGCATACTAATAATCTTCATAATTACCAGAGTACTGTACCCCGTGGTGCAACGGGAACTCCGAGTGCAGGGTGGATTCGGAGAAATTGCATCGTCGAGAGGGGAGGGGAGGGGAGGGGAGGGGAGGGATGTTCCGGGTGCAAAGGAATAGAAGACGAACGCCTTGTTCGGAATCATGGGAAGCTGATAATACGTAATTATTAATTTCAGCGAACGAGAATCTCATCTCGGACTTTGTCGAACGAAGCTCGTCTTCTTTATATCATCGAGGGGTGAATCGAGCGTAGCTAGACCGGGCGAGGGGGGGGGTAGCGCATTATGCAGCGGCGACTGTTCCATCGTTGTACGTAAAAAAATTTCTTTTAAAGAAAAAGTGTCAAAGGCAAAAACTGAAATCCCGTCGTCAAAGGAACGACTCATAATTTCGCAGCCACTATCCTTTCCCCCTTCGCCCTCCCCTACCCCGCTTTCCTCTTTATCTGCGTGCACGTGACCGGCCTGGCCTGGCGATGCACGGTGTACCTGGTTCCTGTGATGGTTCCACGTTGGCACGTGCGGCAAAAATGGTAGCAGTGTGACTGCTACCACCGGTCTATGTAGGTATTAGGCGGCTACTGCGAGACTCTCCGCAGCCGCGCGCGCTCGCTGAATTTTTAATGGTCAGCCTAATTGAACTTTGAGTTCCGTTCGTAGCAATGGGATTAAAATCCTCTTTATTATTTACTGTTTTAAAAGTCAATTTTTTTATTTGTTCTTTTTTTTTTTCCATTTCTCCACGATCGTACATCGACTAATTTCTTTCGAGTACATGCGGCTGAAAATTTTCGTCGTCAAATTTTTTTTTCACTTTCCATCAAGAATTCCTTTCTACTTTACACGCGTTCGTTGGGTTCTTTTTTTCATTTTTTCACCATGCAAAAGTTAGGAAACGTTCTAATGAGATACCCACAGGTTCTTCACTCGAATTTTTCATATTTCCTTCGGTTTTTGTCATTATTACTATTATCATTATGTGTTAGTTTTTTTTTTTTTTTTCTGTACGGCGAGTCTTTAATTAAAATTTCTAGATTCCAGACTGAATAGAATCTGGGTTACAGGGACTCCTGTTCGCCGGGAAGCTCCCGTCGTCAATGAAGCGAGCCAGCTCGCAGCTCTGGCTTGATATAAAAAGTAATTAGCAAGTATATCGTGCGGATATAATAGCTCCGGGTATATGAAAGTCGTCGTGCGATGTCGCGGCGCGTTTTTTTTTTTTTCTCTCTTTTCATATCATATAATATTACATTGTATCGCGTTGTACGCGAACCCGACGAAAAACCGTTTTCAGTACGACGATTATGAGATCGCTGATGTGACTTTTGAAAATGACTTGAAAGAAAAAAAACGAATCCCGTATCCCGCAATACGTGCATCTGAGCGAAGTCGAATTATTAGCGTACACCTCATACGTCGCATAAGCTATACCGCCCGCTGCTATCAACTAATTATTAATTAACGTATTGCGGGTAAACTGGCGGCTTACACGATGCCTCTCTTCGCCTATATGTTTAGTTACTACGCAGGTAGGTTAATATGTACAACAGGAGAGTAATTAGCGAGATAATTACTCCTACCAATTACCCACGATGTTCGTAATGGTTTGCGACATCTGGCATGTGTGGCTTCCTCCCGCCGGATATACCGCGCGGTATACGCGTATGCATATTTATAGTGCCAAAATTTCTTACTACAATGGCTAACGCGCTCGTTCCTTACTTTGGTTTCGAGAACGCGCGTGCGTCTCGGGAGATACTGTCCCGGTAGCGCGTTTTAACAACCGTAACAAGTGAAGCATATGCGAATCGTAAAGCTGAATTTAAGACTCGTAAAATTTCAAGGGGTGCCGGTAGGCGAGTGTGACGTGGGACGTGTACGCAGTCGAAGTAAGTTTTCCAAAGTAATTCATAAACGTTGAGAAGGCGCTGTATTATTTCGGCTCATTTTCATTAAAGGGGGTCGAAAAAACAAAAGAGAGACGGAACGGGGAAGAAGTAAAAAATTACCTCCCCCTGTTTTAACAAGACGTTTGACAGACATGCTCATTCTTTGTCTCTTCCTTTATTCCTTCCTTCCTTCCTTCCTTCCTTCCTTCCTTTTTGGTTGGCAGTCGACCCGCGAGATGCTTTATAATAGTAGGTCGAACGAACGGGGTGGTTCTTGCTCTCCCTATTTTTTTTTTTCATTTCTTTTTCGCTCTCTTCTTTTCTTTCATTTCCCACCGCAACCCGAAGGACCAGAGTTCTTCTCTTCGTCCTGTAGCTTTTCCATTTTTTTCATCAATTACGCTCCCCTTGTTTTATCATTTTAATACCTCGAGCGAGTTCGATTCCCAGATGGCCAGCGCACCGAGTCTCCTTGATTAATGAGTCTTAATTATAAGTCCTGTAAAATGCCAAGAGATCGGGAAGAGAGCCACTTTCTTTTTACCTCCCTCTCGTAAGCTATCTCAACCCCTGCCACCCTCGCCCCTCCCCGTTCCTCTCTCTTTGCATCTAGTTTGGAGACCACCTCGCACCTCGGGGCGAAAAGCACCACTAAGGTATAATTAAATAGCAAAAGTAGAGCTTTCTTCTTCCTTATCCTTCTTATCCTCGTCCTTATCCTGCCCACCGCGATACCGCTGCACTGTTGATTTTTCATTTTCGTTCGATATTCGACGACGCGGGGATAAAAATTACAACGCCACCTAATTTTTGAAGCACACTCTATTAACGCGCGTCATTAGTTTAAGCAATTTTCGAAGCAACCCTCCGTTGGGAAAACCGATCCCCGCAAGAGCACGATTTACCTTACGATTTAACGAACGGTCGAATTCGTTGGCAAAATTTACCGCAGACAAAAAAGAGAGTCATTTAAACTTGTGGGATGTGATGGAAATTTCTAGTGCTACGATTTTAGCAGAGGTAGATGTGTGCAACGGGTAAGTTATAGCAGGTCTATAGCGTAATGAGATACACGACATCGACGACGTGAACTTCAAACCCCGAAGTTTGTTATAGTTGAGGCTATAAAACGTAATGAATAGTGTTTCGGTATAGCAACTCATCACACTTTGCATAGTAATTATTCATTCGCTTCGTTGATAACGTCGTAAGGTTAATTCGGATTATACAACAGGCACATTCTTTCCGTTAGTTTAACTTTAAGGTTATACAGCCGCTACCGGCTCTGCTGGTTCGAGGGTAGCAGTTTTGAGCTTTAAGGGTAAAGAGCTTCGTCATCCCTTAGTAATTAAGTATTTAACTTTCTTTATTTCATTTTGCTCCTTCGTTTCATTTTTATTTATTTTTGTTGCTTACTTTTATCCCCGCTTATTTTTACACTTCCGTTTCCCTCAGACGCTTCTGTTCCTTTTCTCGTTCCTCCCTTCCGCGGCTGCCCTCGTCGCGCCGTATCCTCATGGGCAATGCGGAAATTCGGCGCAACGTACCCCCGCTGATGTCTCCCGCTCTGTTTTTTCCTTTTTCATTTTTTTTTTCGAGTTTTCATTTCTTTTTTTCCACGTCTCACCACCCCCAGAGGCAACCCTTAACGCCGTGAGTTTAAAATTGCACAGTCAAAACACCTTTTAAAAGTTTTAAAGCGAGAACCCTCCGAACGTCCCTATATATACCCACCTGAAATCCCAACGCCATTATTTTTAGCCTGAACCCGCCAAGCGTGGCTTGAAAAAATCCACCGAAAAACTCGCGAAAGCTCCGCGACAAACTCACCTGCAACCTTTCGCATAAACTCTACGGTTAGAAAACCGCGAACAAATACATCGGAAAAGGGTGAATAAAAAACAAAATAAACGGACAAGAAAAACTCCGCTCTAAAACCTGAATTTTTATGCTCGCAAGCTTCCCGATACCCCAAACGATAATTATTCTTTCAGTCCTTTCCAATTAAGAGAACTGAACCGTAGCGACAACGAAATGTTTCCTACAACCGAACCGCCCCTCATTCCACCTCTCTGCATACGTTATCAGGTTCTCCGCCTTTGGTTTTTTCCACGCACTGGAGAATGAAAAAAAGAGAAAACGATTTTTCACGTTCGTCCTTGGGCGTTATTGGAATAATAAGAAAAGGGTTAGCTAATCGTTGAAAAGGATCGGGGTTGTGAGGGAAATTAGCGCAGGGTGCGGAAGGTGATGGGGAAGCCTGCGCGCGTATAATTTCGCCAATAATTGTGAAAATCGTTTTTACCGATATCTCACAAACGCTCCGACGATCGCGTGCGGCACGATAAAAAATTAATGGAAATATCCGCCTAGTCGGATTACAAGCTCAATTTGTGAATTCCTCTGCCTCTGTTATACGTCGAGGGGAGGCTCATGATTATTAGAGCGGGATTAAAATACATTCGATATCGTAATGCTCCTCTGTATACCTATACCCACATTCACTCCTCTCCTCTCTTTTCCTCGTTTCCCCTCTTCGCTTCGCTCATCCCTTTAAATTTGCAGAGAACAATGGCGCGTGCGCTGATTTAGCGACAGGAGTGAACCCCGTACGAAGAACAAACTCACGTTTCAGCGAATCGCCTGAACACATCCGATCGACGTCGCGACGTCGATATCCAAATCGGAGCGTTCCGCGTGACGACGCGATGGAGTTGAAGGTCGAAGGTTGAAGACGGATGAAAAATCGTGGAGAATGACCCACGTGATATTCTTCTTCGTCGGAAATGCTCGATTAATCTGTGACGTTTATTTCCACGAATCTATTTCCACGCGCAGACGACGTATGGATACGTTATACCCGCGTCTACCGGTTGGGGTATTATTATTCAATGTCAGCGAAATATCGATAGAAAACAGATTCGAATTGACAGTTTATTACATCAAGCTTAAAAATCCGTCTTCATTGAGTGTCGAATAAGCCTGACAAATTGTTTCGAAATATGAGTGAGGCGCTACAGCAAAACGGTAGCGGTACGAAAATACGAAATAGCTTCGGCAGGGTTTATATCAAACCTACATCCGCGGGACTCACACACACCGATAATTCCCGCGTACCGCTAGCAGCTGGTAAAAATTTATTGCGAATCTAGATACCCGGCACACGTATACACGTATCCTGTGTGTATATACGAATTCGAACGGCTTTAAATCCGTCAGTCTCTACTGCGGACATATTCTCGTGCCATTTAATCCCTTCACTCAGAATCCGTTGTGAGTAGAGCTCAAAATATACGTAAAAAAAAAAAAAAAAAAACCGGTGGCGAGGCCGCACGCGCGGGGTGAAAAAAAAAAACTGTAAAAAAAAAACATGAACGAAGAAAGAAAATCCGTCGCTCCCGAACGGGATGAAAGAAGGTGGAAAAGAGGAAGGAGAAAAGGTTCTCGGGTTGAGAGAGAGTCGCGGTGAATATAATGAAAAAAAAAAGAAAAAGAAAAAAAGAAAAAACGAAGAAGGTGGATTCTAAGTCTCAACCGTCATGAGAGAGCTGCGGTGAGAATCGTCGTAGAGAAGACGCTCGGGGAGATCCTGTCGCTTATTTCTTCCGAGATACTTGGTCGGATCCTGAGGGACGTTTTCCCGGCAACATCCACCGGATACAATCCGCTCCGAGACAACCTTAAATCGTCCGCACACTAAACCTCCGAGGTGAGGACTTGAGAAGGGATTCTAAGCCCCGCGTTGACCGAGGTGATGGCCGTTCTGCGCCACTTTGACCACTTTCTACCCTAATTTACGTCTTATTTTTACGACCGAGACCGTTACAGGTACCTCCGTTTAACCGTCGCCACCTTGTATATATATATGTATATGTATACAACACCTTCGCGGCTAGAGTGACACACCGAGACTCACGGGTACACACGACCTCCGTCCGTACTTTTACACACCGTTACCACCCTTGTAACGAAACTCTCTCCTCCTCCTCCTAAACTCGTGTACTCGAAAGATTACGTTTTACGATCCCATTAAACAACACACGACGACGACGATATGCGCCCGTGTCTTCGGTAACTCGCCACTGCAGCGGCGCGCAGCTTTATTTCGTTAGCCAACGACGAGGATCTTCGGAACCGCCTCGTTTCTTCCAATTTGAAGAAAAATGAAATTCTCATCCAGCGACGGGGTATTCTCTCGGGCGATTTTTGGAACGTCCTGTACGACGGTGTTCCGCGTATCGGGTAAAATGTCCCGGGGCTTCTCGACCGCGGCGTTGAAACCCGGTGCCTCTTCCTTCGTAAGGCCTTCGAATTAATCGATACTTCTTGCCTCGGGTTTTTGTCTCGCAGTGTCACTTGTCAGATCCGCGGGTAGAGTGCATTAGAGATTAGGGTCGAGGTGAGTTTGGATAGGTCCCACCCTCCGGGTGCCTACCCTACTTCCCGGTTTCAACTGCGAGTCGAAACCCCCATCCCCCCCCCTCCCTCTCCTCCAGCGGGAGCTACGGGGGTAACTCGGAGCGGGATGAGGGAGACGAGGCAAAAACAACCATGAATATCTCAAGTGTGCGCGACACGTGCCCGGCTAATTGGAGTCGTGTCAAAGTTTGCAGCCCTGGAGATTTGCCTGTGAGATGCACCGCGCGGACGGAAACACCGAGGCCGCCGAACGAGAACACACACCTATTCGCCAACGAACGTTCGGAACACCCCCTTAATGGCCGGACTAATCTTCATTCCGCGGGACACAATGCACTTTATGGGTGTCAATCCGTCAAAATGCGCTCGGATATTACCACTGGTTAATGAACACCCGGTGGAAAATTAATCGAAGGGTTTAAAGCGTTCGACGAGAATTTATTAGCGCTGTGAGTCGAAAAGCGTTCCTCATCTCGAGCGCGTTTTGTTCCATTTCTTCTGGGGCAGAAGAGAAGAAAAAAAAAACAAAAAAAAAAAAACAATTGCGATGTAACGGTATAATATTCCGCAACAATGAAAAACCTTTGGAAAAACAGCGTCGTCAACGGTTACAATTGCCGCGTCGCTCCGGAGGTTCGACGACACGACGAAAAGGGGGTTGTGCACAACAACGTGGTGTAAAAACGAAAGTCCGACGTTGTCACAGTTTCCGGGAACCGGGCGTCAACGAACAATGACCCCGCAGGTTTTGTTGTCTTTCGACCGATGCACTTTTTCGTTGCTCAAACTTCGTTGCCTCAATACAGACGCGGGAAAATATAATCACAACAACAACAACAACAACAATAATAATCATAATACCGATGATTTCACTCAAAATTTTCGAAGTGTTTTAAAAAAATTATCGCAACGACGAATCCGGAATTCGCGTTCTCTGAAAACATTTCACAGGTTTTTACTTTCCCTCTTGATTTTTTTGCCACGTTTTTCGTTCGATCCAATTTTTACTCGCTGTTTTGTTTGTTTTTTTTTTTTCTGCAGATTGTCTTCCAAAAAACCTTTCCGGTCAGACAATTGTTGATTCTTGGGGAGGTGAAGAATGGAAGATCCCGTCGTAAGGAGTAGTTCATTGAAATTCTGAAATCCTCGTTTAACTTTCATTTTTAATGGTATCGGTTCGGGGGGGAGAGAAAAAGTTTAACACTCGGTAAGAGGTATACAAGCCGAAAAAAAGAGGAAACGGGGAAAAGAATAGTGAGAGAAATCGGCCCCGAGCCATCCATCTATCCATCCATCCATCCATCCATCCAATCTCCTTCCAGTCCAGCCCTCTTCAAGTTCTCTAGGCTATTCGCACCCTCCCTGCAGATATACGCCGAAGAAATGCAAACGATTTTCCCTCAGCTGCTGTCCTTGTACACCCGGCTGTACACACTGCAACCGGCAGAAAATGATAGCTGCGCCGGTACAAGGCGCGGCACCTATTGCTCTGCTTACTTTTTCGCTTTCAACTGAAAAGGGCCCGCGCGTCACGCGCTTCGTAATCTGACTTGCTAATGCTTAGACGATACCTACTCGCCCACCCTCGTACCATGGATTAGGTGTATAGGTATACCGGTTAATGTACGCGGTATACGCGCACACAAAGAATACGGACTTACAATGGAGTTGTGCGGTCGCGTCTCGAAGAAGAATTGCGACGACTTTACAGCCGCGATTATACAATCGCGGATTTTCGTCCCTCCGCAGCTCAGCCCACCACCGCGAGATGAAATAACTTCGATCGGAAATCCATCTGTATAATGGCGCGATTTTATTCATCGTGAGGTAAATTTTGACGAGAGAGGTTTCGAAAAAATGAAAGACTGTGGTAAAAGTTCGAGTTCGATTATTTTCATTGATTTCTAGTTTCTCGTCGATTAAATCCTGTCGGACGTCGTTTGGCAGCGATCGGCGATAGTTCGCGTCCACGTATAGGTAGTTCGATGAGGGAAGAGGAGGAGGAGAAAAAAAAAATAGAGGAGGGAAAGTCGTCCAGACTCGTGGATATAAAGCGACGGTCCCGCTCTTGTTCGGATGGCAAACAGAGTGAGTGAGTGAGTTTGTGTTCGTCAAGTTGGTTCCGGACGCAAACTTTTTCTACCAACGTCGTCGTCGTCGTCGTCTATCCGCTTCTGATGTCCGTCCGCATAAGGATAGTCGCAACTTTGGACGGTACATACGTACGTATACGTACGTAGTATACAGTTTCCACCGGCACTGGGTGTGCAAGCGCAAACGAAAGTTCTTTCGCCCTCGAAGAAGTTGGAGAGTTCGACGTAACGAGGGAAAACGAGGCTTAAGCAATACTTTCTCCCTTCGTTTTGTTCTTCTCCCCCGACCATACAGTTTTCCCTTTATGCTTTTCACCGTACGAGGGATGGGACTCCCCTCTTTTTTGACTATTTTCGAATCTAGTCTCCACTTTCACGCAGTCGATGCAAGACGTATATCTGCGATGAAAAATTATTCTTCATTCAAAATGGCGTCGGAGGGAATAACGGATCTGGTATAACTCGAAATTTTTAATCGACACAGTTTTTCGTTAGAAATTTTCAACGATATCTCGAGAGAAGTGGAAGAAGAAACGTATCTCGTGTCGCGACATCGCAAAGAGGGATGTAGTGTTGGTTTATCGCAATTTAGAGTCTCGTCTCGTAAAATCTATCAGACGTGATTTTCGCTACTTCGGATTCGGTTGTAAAAAGTCCGGTGGCTGACTGGCGTACAGTGTTGATCATGTAAACAGCGAGTGAGAGACGCTGCGACGATTGCTTCGTAACGGAGCGAGTCGTACGGATCGAGAAAGTTCCTATATACCCGATACGTTCGGAGACAATAAACCGGCGAACCTTGAATCAGGTGGTGGGTACATGCCTTTGAAGAAGCTACGGAAAAATTGAGAAATGCGCTAGACAAACGAAACAACGTAAGAAAAAAAAAAAAAAAAAAAAAGGAAAGAACAACGCGCAATATTCCCCAGCGGTAGAAGAGGTCCTTAGGCGATGGTCCCGACGATAAGTCATGGAAACCCTTGATCCGAAACCACCTATAAGAAGATTGTTTGCACAGGGAACGTACCGTGTACATATATATACGCAACAAGGGGACACGTGCAATGCGAGGCATACGCCATATTCGCCCTCTCCTATCGCGTTCTCCTTTTTAAACCCTTTTTCTCGACATTCGTTCCGTACGTATGTCGAATGTTGCGGATGGAAATGTGTGTAGTTTGCACACGTATGTGCGCAGAACCTTGGTATTTCAGATATTTTATTAAACTCTCGGGGATGGTGGAGGTCGGCGGTTCTGGCTAGCTGGACGGCGGGGCAGCGGGGTAGCGCGGGGTGAGTTTGATCCCGCGGGAGAATCCTTCCCCACATCACCCACTTCTACCTCCTTCTTTTTCTCCTTTTATTGATTATTGACCCCTGAGGATACCCGGCCCATCGGTCCGTCCGTATCCTCCTCCTTTTTCCGCTCGTCCTCCTCCTTCCGCTCTCTCTTCTTCTTCTTCTTCTTCTTCTTCTTCGCTCCTACTCAGTCTCCATCCACCTGGGAAATCCTCAATCCTGACAGATGAGCCGGATATTTAATTACATCGACCAACCAGATGCGTTGCCCGACTCCGACGCACGAGGCCTCGAAATATCTCATCTCCCAACGATGAGCCGAACGATACCACTTTTGCCAAAACAATGAAAATCTGCAACTGTGCGCTACCGCTGCTCGAGGCGTACGATGTTTTTTTTTTTCCCCTTTCATTTTCCTCACCAATTTTGCACATGTCTCACGTTTTTTGTTTTCATATTTCATTAGTTTCACCATCTTATTTTTTTCTTCTGCTACACTTTCACGTTTTCAGAGTATATAAAGATCAAATGCAATTTCTATTAGCGACGGTATACGCCGTTGGCTTCGCTTTGAACAGGTAGCTGAGACGTGTCTCTTAGAGAGTCCATTAGAAAGAGAAAAGGGAGGGTCGTCGCGTCCTGGAAATCCCTCGGGAACTGCGCGGGAGAGGGTAGGTAGGTAGGTAGGTAGGTAGGTAGGTATATATGTCGTTGGTCCTTGGTTTCAAAATCGCGGGCCGGAGGATCCTCGGAAATAATGTCGCCGCGTGCGCGTGTGGAATGAGAGCAAAATGGGGGTAAAACGAATAGGGGGCACTTAAAATCACGAACGATAAATAACAACGATAACTCCGATGAAACGAATAGCGTGCGCGTTCGATGAGAGAAAAATATAGAAAAACGGAAGTGTTCCTCCGTTGAACGTCCATTCGAAAATTGCGCGGACTAGGAGAGAGGAGAAGGGAAGAAAGGTTTGACGCGTTTGAAACATCGGTGGGACGTTCAGCAGATGAAGAAAGATGCTGGAAGTTTGGCGGACCTCGGGGGACCCCTGGGACCCCGCGGGTAGGCCACTTTCCCGCATTAGCTCCATCAGCCGAATGTTTTTGCGCTCTCGAGTTGCCCGCTGAGTTTCACGTCCGTTATTCGACTAGAGAAAATATGAGGTGCAGGGAACCGAGGCGTAGTGGCGGACGAGTGCTATTAATTAGGCAAATTAAACTTAACGTACTCCAGGTTTTCCGGGATAATCGGGGGGAGAGAATAGCTGCGTTGCGGGTAGATATAAGGTATATGTATAAGTATTATAAGTATAGATATAACGCGGAGAGCTTTGGCAGAGATTTCTGAAAAAGTGAAAAAGAATTAAAAGAAAACTATGTAATCCGAAAAGGTGTCGGATGAAACGAGAGCTCGGGGAGAGAAAAAAAAAAAAAAAGATGGAATAAAAAAGAGTGGGGGAGGGGGAGGAGTGTGTTCCCGCACGGTGAAAATGGAATGAAATTGAAACTCTGGAAACGCGACGGTGGAGGTGCGAAAGAAAAAGTTTGAATCAAATTTGATCGCGCGTCCCTTTTCGCCAGGGTTACAGGGTAGTAGGGGAGGGGGGGGGGGGGGGGTACCAGAAACGGCATCGGTAGCAGCTACAGTTACCGTTAACGGCGTTAACGCGGCGTTCCTGCAGTAGTAACGGGTGATGGGCGGTGTAGCCCGTGGGCCCAACCTGTTTTACATTTAAAACGCATTATGCTCGCGTCCGAATCCCAGGCCGCGATAAAATGAAATTAATGGGAAAACGCCGCGTGTCGATTCCAGATATACATATATATATATATATATATAGGCGTGTATACTATATCGAGGGTTATCGAGATTACCTGACATCGGAGGACCCCGTCCTCTTCTCTCTTACGCGGAAAAGGGCCGGAATTCGTCGATCGGATCCCCCCCCCCGGATCGGTCGCCCGCCCGCCCGCGAGATAAAGATAAAGGGGTTAACTTCGGTTTGATCGGGGTGTCGATTTGGAGAAAAGGGAATAACGTAAAAAAGGGGGAAAATTTCGGGGTGTAAAATGCCTCGAGAAAAGTATGGGGCGAGGTAAAGATGAACCCGGAAGCGACATTTTTTCTGCTGATGCGACTGTTCGTAACATCGGCGGTGAAAATATTTCGCTGAATTCGTATTTTCAATTTTCGTTGAGTTGTTTTTTTTTTTCCATCTTCTCATTTTTCCCTTTTTCCCTCACCGCGATCGCGTGCGCGAAATTTTCGATTTCATAAGAAGTAGGTATATACGGGTGCGCTTTTATTTTTATTACGTGTAAAAAAAATTTACTCCGAATTAAATTCACATCGGTCTTGAAAACCGTCGAGCTCCCCTCCCTTTTTTATATATTTTTATCAATGCAGCTACGGCACTAGAATGCGTCTGATAGATTTTAATTAACTTCGTGATCAGGGAATTAGCGAACGGACGCATCTCTTATAATGGAACCGAATATTCCCCGGTTAAGACGCTCGGCTTTCTTATCTATTCTTCCCCTCTCTTTTTATCGCTTTCTTCCCAGTCGTTAGTTTTCCATTCTTCGTCAGCGGCAAGTCTGTATAAAATCTGAAGTTTGCGTCGCCGACAAGGATAACGAGGACGTCTACGTCGATGTTGGTTTTCCGAGATATACCCGTCCAAAGAAGCGAGACTGCGAGGCGGTAATGCGGGATGGCGAAGTCTATGAATATTCTCTTTGCGACTCGTTGGGCACTTAGTCGGAAAATGGCAATGAGTCAGTCGCCTGTACCCCGTAAGCCCATAAACGTGCATTCGAGCAGTCGCAGTGTACCTCGGGTAATGGGAAAACGTCATTTTCCGGACTAGATAAAGTTACGGACGTCGGAGCAGCTTCTCAGCTAAGGGTATTAAAACCGGTCATTTATTCATCGACTTTCTTCGCCCGACATCCGCCATAGACCGTGAACCGTCCCCACCGTGGAACCGCCACAAATGTCCGAACGATCGCGATCGACTCTCTCTTCATGTTTTATTCACCCTGACTTTTTCGACTCGATCAAAATTCACGTCCGTACACTCCGCAACACAGTTGAAGTAAACGAGCGAAATTGAATTTAACCCGTCAAACCGCGGGATTCCGAGGTCCGATGTAACCCGCTGATTGGTGGTAATCGCTGCCGGCTGACTATAAGCAGCGACCGGGTTCGGCGGAACGAGTTAATATTCACACGCGGGACCAAAAAAAACAAAAACAAAAAAGAAGTCATCTCTCGAAAAATAATTCAACGTTCGCCGGACAACGGCGGATCGGAGCGCGGAGAATCGGGAGCTCTAGCTGCGGTGGCGTTGCATTTTCGGCCCCCTCTTTTCACACAGACTCGGGATCGCGAGTCCGTGGTTGTTTTCGGAGTTAATTGGGCAGTGGACAGCCTAGTGGGCGAAGTCCCTTGCATAATTCACTGACCCGGGAGCGCGCAGCCACCGGCTGACCTCCGGGGTTCCCGAGTGATCCGGAGTGACCCTGGTGCCCGGAAAGGGGTGGACGACGAAACGGAGGTCCTGGGTCCACGCGGTGCATTTCGGATACCCCGAGGTCTGCGCGCGTCGTGTTTTGTTTGCCGAGTTTCCCGGATCTTCGGTGCGGCAGGAGCGGCGATCCGCGCGACACCATGCGCTACCGAACGTTGTTCCGCTTTACCTCGACCGCGTTAAACGATTCTCTTTTCCGATGTTTGCTTTCGTTCGATACGCGCGTCACGTGTACTCGGAAAATTTCGACCGACTTCAGCTCGCTTGTAAAGAGAATGAATAAGGTATCGAAAAAGAATCGGAAACGAGGAGATTTTCTTTTCCTCTCCAACCACACTCTCGAAGACCTGATCCTTCTTTGACGATTTTTTAGCCGGAGATCAAAAATTCGCGAACGACTCGCGACAGGTTTATGCAAAATTTTATTTTCTAGTATACTTTTTGTTCTTTACGGGAATAAAATCAAAACGAGGTAAAAATGTAACGACGCGTCAATATTCCACGGGAATGTCGGACGGGTGTAAAAGTTAGGTTGTACATCGATGTAATAACGGGTGGGTATGTGTATCATAATATACGACGTTGCGTTTTATTGTAGGTAACACGTACGGACGGAAATACTGTTTGAATTTCTAGAAAAGTGTTCGCGATACGGTGAGGAGTGCGGATCTCTCTCTATACACGGGTAAAAACGAGCTCGTTGACTCGCGCGTACAGTGTTATAGGTCCGCGAAGAGTCTGAATAAACTATTACGACACACTTGTAAAAGCGTTGAAAAATTCATGGAACGACGATCTTAAATTCCGTTTGAATTTCACGCTTTATAGGGCGTCATTTCGTATTCGTCTGGAAAAAATTACCCATCTTTTACCATCTCGCAGATGAAATAAGCAAAGAATATATATATACGAAAAAGAGAAAAAAAACAAAAAAAAAACCAAGCAAAAGAAGAAAAGGTGGGTAAACGTGTAACGGAAATAAGTAGCAGGGTGTAACCCGCGAGGATATATATTTTTTTTTTTCTACCTTCCTTCGTTCCGGAGAAGAAAATCTATACACCGCACTGTACGCGTTTTTTTATCTCCACCCTTTTCTGTCAAACTATATCGGCACAGATTCCTTCCACACTCCTCTACATCTGTTATCCGAACGTGAATTTTACTACACGTATGAAATGGGGAATAAAAATGTAAAAGCGCGGGTAACGTTGGCAGGGCGTATAAGCCAGATCGATCGTTATATAAACTAAACGAATTTTCACCGACTAATCCCGGGTCGACAATTTAAACGTTCGAGTCTCAAGCATTTTCGTGAAAACAATTGACGAACTCGCACGTACCGCTAGGGTTTTTGTTGATTCAAGTGGGAACGTGATAAAAATGACAATGATGAGTTAATGCAATAACTGTGTACCCTCTGACCCTCGTCCGCCTGTCCGGTTCGTCCTTCCGTCCTTCCGTCCGCCGGTCCGCCGGCGGTCCGAAGCCTTGCCGCTGACCCCCCCGTACACTCGCGTGCGTTGCACGTGGGCAGGGAAACCTGCACATCGCCTATGTGACGGAGTTCGGTTGGATTGCGTTTGCGAACGACGCGAGGGCTTACGCGAGGGTGGAAATGGAAACTGTATTTAGTATTTAGTGCCGGCTCCGCGTATTTTCTCCACCTACGGTTACGATGATATAAACGACGACGCGTACGGGTATGCGGGGGGATAGATTGCAATAACCTGACTCTAAACGAGATTAATGCAGTTCAATTTCCGCCAAAACTAATAAGGAACTATGCGCGCGGTACGGTTCGTTTCTTCCGTTCGAGTGAACGGTTGATGCGGTTATCGCCGTAACCGTAAAAATGCATTCCGAAAGAGAATCGTCGACGTTTTCCCTTTTCGGTAAAGAATACATTTCCAACGGGGTCGAACGGTTTCGCGTTAAGCGAGGATCGACCAGAAGAGATTCCGTCGTAGATCAGGATATAGCGCCGGCGGTATAGCCTCGGAGTTCGAAAATTTACAGCGGAGCTTCCGTCCCCCAAGAAACAACGTAACGAATGTCCAGTTTAGTAGTTCGGACACGGTCAACTACTACAGCGAATTTGGTTGATCGCGGTTCTACTGCCGTCCCATTACCGAGTGTACTGTGGGAACGGTTCGTGTCGATTTGTACCCTTACTGACTACGAGCCAAGAGCATTTGTTACCGTATACAGCGTATACAGCGTGAGGTCGGGGACTTCGACGGTTTCCGCGAATACCGCATAGCCTCGCGCCCCTCCCCCCTCCCCCCCGATTTCGACGGGGTGTTAAAGGGGCCTCGTAACGAAGAGGGTGGGGAGAAAGGGCGGTAAAAACTGGCCATGAGATTGCGCGGTTGATTAAAATTCATACCCATGGATTACCCCTTGGTTACCCAACGCAACGTAACGTAACGTAGATTCGCATATTTCCACACCCGGTGGTGGTAACGCGTTTTATGGCATGGGAATACGGGGATAAAAACGAAATAAGCACGCGACACGCACGTCCCCCCCCCCCCTCCCCCCCCCCCTGTCTTGGTCATCCCTTTCTCCCTTTCTCCCTTTCTTTTCGCCACCCCCGGAGCGGCGTCGAGTTTTTAATTAAATCCACCGGGCTCAAAGTCGCGCGGACATTATAATACTCGGATGTTTATTTCAGCGAAGACATCCCCGTCCGTCCGTCCAATTACATTTTCGTCATATTTTTCATCGCCTTTTGTTTAGATTTATCGCGAAGAGGGAGAAGAAGGAAAAAAAAACTTCAATAACTCGAAAAAAGCGTTACGGGCCTCCCGAAGGACTCGCTGACCGTCGGTGTGCTTCGAACAGGACCTCGACGGACGCGCGTCGAGCTGCTGATGTCCAGGTGGGTTCGTTCGAAATTCAAGGAACGGGAATGACATCGGTAACGGCAACGCAGCGAAACGCGCATTGTTGTGCGAATTTCAGCGTGTTGTAAATTTCCAACCGTAGGTTGATGAACAACGGAAATTACCCGAACGTACAACAACGCTATGCTCTGTACTGGCGAATATGTTTTGCCCGGGGCCGTCGCACGCCCATACCGCCATAGCAGCCCCCCCCTCGTCGTACACCCATTTACAAAATGATTATTGTTAAACATACCCATCTATACGTTACGTACATCGTGGTCATCGCACCGCTGTAGCCGCGGCTCAGGTATGCGCCGCATACGTACAACCGGTTTAATCGTAATCAAAGGGATAACAGTGGGGGTTTACCTCTCAAGTCAAATAAATTTTGTGATCACGTTCCGCGCTGTTTACACAGACAGATTATACCGATTTTGAGCGTTATTACATCGAGCTCGAAATAATGTACCCCCCCGTGTACGTAACGTACGTATAACGCCGCGGCCGCTTCGTTTGGCTTCGCATATTCGACGGTTGTGTTGAAAAAATTAACGTTCAAAGTACACTTTGGCGTTATTTTGCGCACGAGGGGGTTCGAAAAGCTACCGAAGGGTCGTGGTGGCGACCGTGAGCGCGGTATCCGCGAGCGGAGTCGTCATTAAAACACGTCGCCAAACCGCAACACAGTCCGGCACTTCAGACACGGGAGTAAATCAACAATTAAAACTATCGCCATAAATAATTGTTGCCCTCAGCAAATGAATTTGCGAAATTCGTTCGAAACTATTTTTTTTTTATCACATAAACTTTAATTCCGATAAATTTACAACCCTTCGAGATAGCTGACTCGCGTTCTCGACGCACCTACGGTATAATTAATTCGAATTGATCACCCGAGTCGTTCGACGCTGCCCGCGAATGTACGGTGCGATTCGAAAAAATTTACATGTACGTACACGGGGGTCGTACGAATTCCGGGGAAACTCGAACCGCGGAAAAATAATTCCTGAACGGGGGTTGGAAACAAGCGAGAATATACAACGGGTTCGGTCACCCTCTTCGGGATAATTATTAAATGGCTTATTTAACGCATTCCACTTCCGAATTGAACGCGAATGCATTTCGGCAGGATGTAACGTACGATCAGTTTTGAACAAATAATACGTTGCAGTGAGGATAAACTTTGGTTACGCTCGCGATATCTCAACGCGAACATGGAAAGTAAATCCTCACGGAGTTCAACTGGCAAAGTCGCGGGGGTTGCCGGGGGCCGTGTTCCGTTATTACCTATATCTTTAATTATACAATACGCTGTTCCGAGTCCAGTTAATCCTACGGGGGTTGTTATGATCGAGGGTAATTCAAGACCGGTTCATACAAGGCTCTATGCAACGCAGGATAAAGGTACGGAAGTACCGGTGTATAGAGCGGCTAGATGCGAGCTCCAATTATCCTGCGGGAACCATTGCTCTACCGCAAACACCCTCAACGTCACTGTTCCCACGGGATCCGCTACGGCCGAATACCCATGCGAAAATGAATGAATGATTAAAATTGTCCAATTTCCCGGCTAAGATACGGAGGGGGATTTTTTTTTCCCACAATTCATTCGGGTCATCGTCATTCCGGTCAAGTCCGGAACCCGAGCTGAAAAAATCTCGTACAGGTGTACACCTGTTCCGGGATCCGGAGAAAAATCCGAGGCGGAAAGTAGAGTCGGTCGGAGATGGGAAAAAGTGAAGCGACGAAAAGCGGCGAAAATCACAAATCTTCGTTAGTTACTGGACTGACTGACTGAGTCGCAGCTTTAGTTTCGTACGGTTCCCCGAGCGCAGGAGCGATCGTCCGGCAGACGGGCGGGCAACTCCCCACAGTTCATCTGCCCGCCTTTCTCCCGCATTTCCCTTCCCTTTCTCTCGCTCCTTTCGGGAAAACGGAGGGGCTCCGTAAGACCGGACATTTCAATAAACCCCAGCAAACGTGGTCCCAAACCACTGACCACCGCCACAACCACCGACGCCTCCACCACTACTTTTACACCCGCAACTCCGCCGAAGACTAAATGCAATTTCACGTACATCGAGGAACTACACAATAACGGTAATTGCGATCCATTAATTACTGTTATTGTTCTATACGTCCGAAGATGACGAGTTGAAATTTGTTCGGAATTTCAATTTCGTTCCGTAACGGAGAACCGTGAAAAATATGAAACACCGCGGATCTTGCTTCTGTTCCGTGATCCTCCGTCGGAGATAATAAACGGACAGATTTTTTTCTCGGAAAAGTTTTCTTATCTTATCCGGAAGTAGTCCTAATTCGTCGTCCACTACATCAATTCCTTTCGGATTAGGTGCAATGATTTCCTACCAAAGTTCCCCCAGTTTTTCCTATAAATCTATTTTCCCCTTCGCTTCACGCTCCATCTGATTGGCTGACATTTCGCAGACCCTCTCTCTCCTTCCACAGATTGGACTAATGGGAGCCAAACTACAGCTGGGAATTTATAGAAAAAAAAAGTAATAAAATAAGAAAAAAAATAAGAAAACAGGAAGCGCTGACTTTTTTAAGGTTCTCGCAAATGATTGGCGCGTAAATCGCGGTAGCCGTCTCCGCGTTTCTTTCGTTCATTTATTTTTCACTTCTCCCGGAAACCCGACGTTGAAAATAAAAAATACTTTATTCGGAAATACCAACGAGTCAAGAGAGCGCGCCGTTTATACATTCACGAGACAAATGAAAATCTAATCAAAGTAGGTGGTACCGGTGATGCGTTTCTGAAGCGCGAGAAAAGCTACGGGTATAGGTAGACGCTAAGCTTTTTTCGCGGAAGATGAGCTAAAAAATGTTATATACCTTTCCGCTCGCCGGAAGAGAAGCGGAAGATAAATCCCTTTTATACATACGAGAATTCTTTCAAGAATCAATTTCGTTTCGTTTGAATTCTTTTCTTTTTAGCCCCCGACTCCCTCGACGCGCTAACAAGGTGCGGGGTGGATCAGAGTTTTCAGCGTTTTTTTTCACTTTCTCGACCTGCAAAAAACCTGGAGGTATTGCGCGACATTGGATACAGGCCATCTATACCGTGCAATGGCTACGGGACAAATTCGACCGGAAACCTTTAAATTGCTGACCATACCGCGTCCCCTATTTCCCCTCTCTCTTTCCTTACCCCTCACCACCCGCTACTTTACCTTCGGAAATCGACGCGTTGATGGAAAAATAAAATTCGTTCTATTCGCGAGCTCTTCTTTTTCTACCTCCCCCGAAAAAAAAAATAATAGACAAGAAAATCAAAAAACTTCAAACCTGGATTTTTGATAAGGCAAAATTTTTGAAAAAGCTCGCTTGGGCGATGTTTCGTTTCACGTTCACGCCTGGAGCTTGAGGTCGACCGGTAGGATGAAAAAAGCCGAATATACAACAAAAAAAGAAGAAGAAAAAAATATGTATGGGCGATACGTAAGCCCATGAAAATGGCACCGCTATACGGGGAATAGTTGGATATATTGAGTTTGCTTTGGTGGTACTGGGCGTCAGGATTGGGGGCACAGGTCGCGTATTGGATCGAGATTTGGGATAACTCGAGAACGGTAGCGCGAGGGTTTCTAGCCGATGGGTGGAGAGAAAGGAAAATAGGAAGGGGCGAAGAGAAGGATGAGGACGAAGACCAGAAGGGAATGCGAGGGTCTGTCAGATGTCTTCGTTGTAACGAGACCGCGATCCTGCAGAAGGGACTGTGACTGCTTTTCGGAGGATAGAGAAAATCTACCGACTCTGGACTGAGACGACGACCCGCAGCAATCGCGATAACGACACATGCCCATAGGGGGGTTTCTCGTATAGACGGTCTTTAAAAATGAAAGACAGATTCACGGCGATATACCCGAATACTGGATCCCCGTGTGACCGATAAAAGGTTCGTTGACTAACAATAAGATGAGCTACGAATTAATCCTGTCGAGATATCCTGGATTTTACGTTTTTCGAATCGATAAATTGGCGATAACTCGATCAATTCTATAGATAGATCAATTTGGCTTCTGAATTCGGATTCCTGAGATAAAAATACGTAAGAATAGCATAGAAAAGTTGATTTAAAAAAATGTCGATTTTTTACCCCAAAATCGGAAATTTTCCAAGGGGTACCCCTTTGAATTTTTTCGATTTTTGGGCCAAAAATGAAGTATTTTTAAAATCGATGAAAGGGAACTTTTTTAATGTATTTTGACCCCAGGAACACGAATCCGTCGGTCAAATTGAGCCACGAATTTTTCTCAACGAAATATCTCCATTTTTCTGCTCCGAAAGGTGAAAAATTGGTGAAAAAAATCCATGGGGTAACCACACGAATCGTACGAAAAATTGCGAAAGCTTGCGCTGGGATTCTTAATACTACGTCATTCGAAAGTAGCATACAATTTCAGTTTTTCAATAAAAGATTAGACTGGTTAAATTTGAAAAGCAGCTTAAAACAGAAACGAGCTTTTCGCTTGATACAGAAGCTATTGCTTGCATCGTAGTAAACCGCCTATACCGTTTCGCTCGGTTAATTAGCTCTACTCGGAGGTAAACAATAACGTCCTTGTTCCCTAACAAAATTAACATCCAGCAATTCCAACGGGTGAACAAGTGAATCCCGTCGACTCGTAAGGAAAAGTAGCTCGAAGCTTTTTGCGCCGAAGGGGATTTTTTCTCTGCACATTATTATTATCACTATTTTTTTATGACCTAGCTTTTCGACCGGAGCGTAACGAGCAGGGCTTTACCTTTTCGTATCATTTTTTTTTTTTCTCCCTTTTTTTACCTTTCCGCGTATAAAAATCACTTTCTTATGCATGCGGAAAGGGAAAGAAAATTCTTTTAAGACTCTTACCTACACAATTGACGTTATAATAAAATTCTACAAGGTAGTAAAATTCGTCAATCAATTTTACTCAAAAGTAAGAATATACACGAATAAACTCGAAGAGTGTAGCTACATCGAAATTCAGGTATTCGTATCGCTTTTATCTCATTTTAAAGAAAAATTTACTCGTTACACAGAGACGTAAATCGCAAAGCTCATATCCTCGTCGATTAGCTTAAAGGAAATTTAGACGCGATTTTAATCGCGCGAAAAAATATGTATACGAATTCCGGGTGGAGTGCGGAATTTTTATTTTCGAGTCTCGTAACCTGCGGGCGATCGTCGGAAAATCGCGAGAGATCACTTTCCATTCCCGTCGTATACGGTAGCGCAGATTACCGGCGTGTAGCTGCTGCAGCAGCAGCATATACGCCTGTTCGGAATGTTTGCGATATACGTTGTGATCCTTACGCGGATATCCTTGGCACAAATATTTAGACAGTCGTGTTTGCGGATCGTTGAGACCGTAGGTGCCGCCTATTGCTGCGGGCACACGGCAACTCTGTGTCCTCCGCGCGGAATATTATCATCTGGGATTTTGTCTGCTGCACACGTTGACACTTAAATCTGTACCGCTGCGCAGACGTCATCGTACAAGAGTCAGACGAAAACCTTGCGAAGGTTCCGTTATGATTTCAGGGTAGGCGAGTAGGTGTACCGAGCCGTATGTACCCGAGCTGTTTGCGCGGATTATTCGAGCGCGAAATTCCACGGGCCAGAAATTTATCTCGCAATTAAAATTGACGAGTACATCGTACAAGGTATCGCTTTTACCGCGGCAACGTCGTACGCGTTACGCCGCTACGCGGGGAAGATTTATTATAATTCCGATTGAATTATAAGCCGACGGCAACCGAGCGAGTTCTTACCTTGCCGACACCGGTGAGTTCCTTGACACCGATTCTCCTGAGAAGAGCCGGTGGCGCGGGTGGCGGAGACTTGAGTAAAAGTGCCGCGTATCCGTTCGGGGATATCGGTTGTTCGTCCTGCGTGGAACCCTCGTCACCGGAACGTCGTCTTCGATGAGGACTCGACGAAAGATTCAGCTTCTGCGCCGCTCTGCGGGTCAAAAATGAGAGAAATAAATTTCAAGAGTCCCAAAATTCCTTCGGAGACATTTTTTTTCGCCCAAAAAACTCGCTCGGAGTTTATCCGGTCAATTGAAATAACGCGGCGGGGGGAAAAAAAAAGGGGTGAAAAACCGGCGACTTCGGCGCACGGATAAACCGAGAGCGTTGGCTTAGGTGACGATTAAAACTCCATTCGTCTTGTCCTTCCGGCGTTAGGCGTCGGGCGTTGCGCGGGCGTCAGCATCCTGGAATTTCGGGAGGTATGCGTTTCGCGGGTAGACCCGTCGGCGACATACCTATACCCACGCGCTCCGTCCGGAAGAGAGACGTAGAGAGGGAGATAGGGAGAGGATGAGAGAGAGAGAGAGAGGGAGGGAGGAAAGGGCCGCTCGGTAATCAGAGAAGGTAATGTGCCGGAACCTGCCGGGGGTTCCCGGGGGTTCCTACGACAGGATATACTCCTCTCGGTCTCTCCACTTTCTCTCTCTTACCTTCTCCGCGGCCTCGTTAACCCACGCTCTGTGAAATTGGAAATACCGTTCCCATACGACGTAGCCTCCAGCACCCTGCAGAAGCACGAGAGACGAAAAGCGTCATAAAAAATGCGAAGTTATCAGCGCTCCCGTTTCCTATTCGCTTCTCTCTCTCTCTCTCTCCTTCTTCCTTCATTTCACTCGTCATCTCCCCTTTTTTTTTTTTTAAATACCTGTTCCTTTTTTTTATCCATATTTGTTTTACAACCAAGAGTCACGTGGACGTATACTCGGTTGTTCTTTCTCCACTTTCAGCCCTTCGATTCCGTAATATTCTTTACCACTGCGAATGACTGACGAACATATTTTTCGGCGATGTGAGAGCTAAGGGTTGATTATTTTTTCAATCATTTGAGGAATTTTTGCCTGATTTATTTTAACATCGGCGATAAACTCGATGTTGTACGTTAAAATTTTCATTAATTATGGAAGTAGATATGAATATTTTTTAGCCTCGACTGTGAGCTGCCGTGCGCTCGGTTTTTTCGATATCCCGCGTCGGATTTTACGAGTGGGACTTTTACGGAGACTATAGCATCACGTTTTCTGTTGTACAATTATTATACATACCTCCGTAACTTCTGACCCTCATGAAGTTTAATTAAACCGACCCAAATAAACAGCGCAAATACAATAGGTGTACGTACGTTCGTACGTTCGTTCGTTCGTTCGCTGTATTTGACCGCGGAATTCATTTCGTTGGATTTACTTTAGTTGCCACGTACACACGCAACTTGAATATTATTGTCGAGAAACGACTGAACGAAAAGTAGTTTCACTTTCTTAGTTCAGGTACACAGTTCACTAACTACATTTCGCAAAACCGGAGAAAAACGGTAACTAAATTCGAACTGACAACGAGCATGAAATTGAATCGCCCATATACTTCCGCGAAATCATTCCGAGCGTATCAAAAGCAAGAAAATAAGAAACCACCTGAACGTCAGACGGCATGGGGGGGGTGTCGGATCAAATTGGGCGCGTGGCAAACTCGCGATAGATCCATCAGCTGGTTTCGAGCTTTCATAGTTCGGTCTGTTCGTACGTTATACCTACCTGTCCGTCAGTCTTCCCCTACGTATACGTGTCTGTTCGTCCGTCCGCCTGTTCGACCCCGCGAAACGGGGATTTTCCCTCGAGAAAAGTGTTAGCGGGAGAAAAGGAGAAGAGCGGCGGATGGAAGGTAAAAAGCTAACGCCTAACTCAAAATCCATAGCTTGAATTATTGAAATCCTCTCGGGCGAGGAGCTCACCTTTATACCTACCTACGAACCACTTCACCTTCGCCGGCGGACTGCAAAGATAGAACATTCGCCGTTCCTGATTGCAACGGACTACTCATCCTGACAGGATGATTGGTCGCTATCATTTGCGAAGATCTCGCTACCTCTGATACCGGCGGAAGTAAAAATCCTCCGATATTCCGACTTCCCTTTTTTTTTTGATCCCGCGCTTTTGATCGACGATAAAAATTTGACATATTTTTACCGACGCTTTTACCCAAGCTTTTTTCTTCCAATCGTTCCGGGATTTCGTCCTTTTTTTTTTCTCGGGGTGGTCGTTCATCGCGAGACGCAGGTGCGTGTCGCCCGTGCGCAATCTACGCATCAATCAAGAAGGAACGAGTCCAAAAGTTCGCCACGGATACGACGACCCCGTGTACGTCCCGACGCTATAAACACACGGCGTTCGGGTTCGGGTGACTCCAGTTTTTGGGGACACGTAGTTTTTGACTTGCCTTCGCGCGATTCACCCCTCGGTACCCGCGCACACGTGGGTACAGCTATATCTGTATTTTATATGAACGGTGTTCGAATTACCCGACAAATTTTCCGAGGGGACGTGCCGCCGGGATTGTCCTATATATGCGTGTATGAATAATATCGGTGAAATTTTTTCGCTTATTTGTTTAATCTTTTTTCCAGGAGTCCTCGTTGTTTTCGAACTCTCGTTTGCCCAACGCGAGGAATAATGACGGGAATTTTCGTTCGCCGAGCTTCTGACTCGTACATATTTAGTTCAGTTTTATTTCGCGTCGTCTTCCTTGTTTTCATATTGTGTGCTCTCGAGCCCGCGGTGGAGAGAGAGTCCGATGGAACGAAATGAAGCGAATTCTCTAAGAACTTTTTCAGAGAATGAAAGGAGAGCTTTGATAAAAAATTCAATTATCAGTCCAGCCCCTGTGTAAATATCGCCCGAAATTGTTTACGGGTACATACCTTTTTTTTTTTTTTCTTTTCTTTTTTTTCAAATTATTTGTCTCGTTTTTTTTTGCTCCCAAACCGCCAGGTTTTTCATCAGGGTTGAGGGAGAGTCGTGGCCAGAAGCGCGTCAAGACAATCGAAATTAATGCGGATAATACAAAGGATCGGATGACGAAGAAGAGAAAAAAGAAAAAGAGACGAAAAATTTTATATTTAGATTTTTCGACGTTATTAAACTTTTGGCGTTTTCGCGAATACATAAATGTATACGATTGCCTATTATATACGCGGGGCCAATTAAAACGAAATTTTCAACCGCGCGCGTATACATGTATACGCGAACGACCGGGACGGCGACGATGGTTAAGTTCAAACAAAATGACACGCTTAATTTGAAAGATAATTTATGCTCGCGTAGACGTTCGAAGCCTGGCAAAGAGCCACGAGCCCCGGTGAGCCACATATCTGGTTGATCACTGAAATTATGGCACCGGGACCGTTCTCCGAACGTCAGAAGCAGTTTACCTCGTCATTAGTTAACCTGCGTGCAACGAATTATTCCGTTTCAAAAAGCTTCCGGAATATTAAGCCGCCGCGCCGCCCCCCGAATCACCCGATATTTCGACATCTCCATTACGGCTACTCGGGATCCTCCGTCGCAGAAATTCCCGGTTCACTCCTCTGGATTTCTTCTTTTTCCCTACAACTTTTGACCCGCGTTACTTGGAATTTTTTTTTTCTTATTTTTTTTACTCCATGGGCATTATTCTCATCATTATTCCGAGAAGAGGGACCGGCGACGGGTCGACTCGTCCCGAGGATCTGGGAGGCGGGAACAAAGATAGAAATAAGGATCGAAGAGGGGTTCTTCGGGTTAAAGTTTTGGACGAGGAAGGAGAAGAGTTAGGGGTAACGTACGAAGAACGAGGCGAGGCAATTCAATCAGACGTGGTAGCAGCCAACAGCTGAGACCTCGCCTCTATCCCTTCTCCTTTTCTTAGGCCTCCTCCTTTTCTCTTCCCTTCTGCTTTTTCTTATTCTTCATTCTCACCCGCAACTTTACCACCTACGCCGCGCTTCTCCTTTCGTATGATTTATCGCACGTAGCACGTGTGGTTCGTCGTTGTACACGTTTTAGCGATTGTTTTTTTTTTTTTTTCTCTCTCTCTTCCATCTTTTTACTTTCGTTATTTCTTTCACATAGCTTTTTCACGGCATAAAATACAACCGTACACGCGACGTCTTGAGTGAAAATCTCCGGGTACCCGAGCGCAAAAGCTCAGTCGGTTAAAAATTTTTGATTTGTACGACACACCGGCAATATCGTTTCTCGCGGTTAAATTCCTCCCACGCCATTTCAATTGTTCCCTTTTTTTGCTCGAAGTTTTTTTTTTCGTCTACTTTTTTCCCTTCTCCGCGTTGAGGCAATATAAAGTTTCTAACTTATTCCATTCTCCCATATTGTCTAACGACACTTACGCGAGTACCTCATCGTTATCTACTTTTCGAACTCTTCGAGTCCGGCGTGTACCTTCAAAGAAAAGAAGAGAAAGTTCTGGCCTCAGCTTCTGCCGCAGTAAACTCGATGCCAATCTGCGCCAATCTTTAAAATGAAACGTGCAGCGGACCGTTCGTACTCCGGGATAATGAATTCCCGGAAGGATCTCGGTCGTACTATTGATTATTTTTTCTACGACGACGTGTCGATGAAGATTGAAGAATTTTCGTCTAATGGTGGGGGGAGGGGGGATTTTCTTGTTTCGAAAAATAAAAGTGAGCAGGGAGGGGTAGTTTTGACGGATCACGTGAGTAACGGGCAAGTTTTAAAAACTTGTAAATTTATGGATTTTGGGGGGGGGCAGCACGTGCCGCCGCCGCTCCGGTTATACCTACGTTCGTTCGATGCCTGTTTTACAGTTGGCGCGAGAAAAAAAAGGCAATCGTATAGCCGGCGTATAATACCGACCGACCTGAAATATGGTTATGCGATTCTTTTGTGTCGCCTTACTTGATTAAGGTTCTCTCCCAGCGGCGCTTCCGCACTCCTACGGAAAGCGGCTGCTCCTGAGCTAGGGAACGAGCAGCTTCTGGATTTATATCGCGTCAGATGGCAATCGACTCGTTTCATGCAACGTTACAGTTGTAATTTTCGTATTACCACCCGGATTTATAGTTCGACTTTCGCGTAGGAATCACCGTCCCGCTAAGTCGTCACGACCTTCAAACTTTTCGCCGTAAATTTCTTCCCTTCATCTCCCTTTTTTTTTCATTACCGCTCCCGACGTCGTCGCGATTCCAAATACAAATTTGACAAGGTTCGAAAAATCCGGACGATTGCCTCCTCTCTCACGTAACTTCCTACCCTCTTCGATTTTTTTTTTTGCTCCTCGCATCGTCGCGGGCTTTGTCTAACGATAAGCCGTCTCTTCGGGGAGTCGGTTGTCTTTTTCCGAATGAACTGGCGAGAATAAACGCCGCTGATATGTGACGACGTTCGTAATGCAGTTGGTAATGTATTTCCTCGCGGGCGGTTTTATACAACGAGACGAGGGAATTCCCCGTGTATTTCTGTGAATAATATCGGTTCACCGTCAATCCCTCGCTAGACCGGGTGGAAAATTGTTCCTCGGCGTGAAATAATTCTCGTGTTCGCGGCGTCGCCTTTATCTTTGCGATTTTTGCACTCGTCGTTGCGTCAACTATACATATATAATATCCACGCAACACCGCGATCGATGCACTCGGTTCTCCGATCGACCGGAAACGGGGAGTGAAAAAACTACCGACCGAACTTGCAAACAAAAAAAAAATAGGGGGGGGTAGCGCCGACTCGGGGAATATGAAGCGATTAAAATTCATATCACACATCGATTCGCGTCAGCCTTGCTCTCCCCCCCCTCCCCCCCAAGACTGACCTCTGAAGGACTCCATTTTAATTTACTTCGTCCTCGAGGATTCGACCGCTCGGAGGATACCTCGAGTGTCCCCTCGGAACTTTTTATTGCGTGAGGGATACGTTAAGATCAGCCGAAAGAAGATTGATATATGTAGACGATTCCGCGAGACGATGTTTAATTTTGCAGCAAAAAATTCACCGCCCCGTCGTACGTGGTTCGCCGGGAGGAGGTCTTCTTTACGGTGGGAGGGGGGGGGGGGGGGGGGGGGGGGGTCCGCATTAGCCCGACGTGTATAAATTCCCGTCGGTGTACCGGGTTCGCGGATGTTGAAGCACTTGTCGGGAGTCTGTTGACATTTTTAAGAAATTCCTTGCCCTTCGTTTCCCTTTTTCCCCCTCGGGAGGGTTTCCGTCTGACATTATGCTAACCTGCCTAGCTCCTCGAGAAAGTCGCCCTATAATATACCCTCTCCCCCTCTCCCCCACCCCCCACCCCACCCCCCACCCCGTTACTTCGCCCCCGACGCCATCGGCGCGCGATGGTGTTGCACGTGTATAAGTATACGGGTAAAGTATTTTAGTGGGAGCTCAACCCCGCGACCCGAGAAGTTCTACACTTTGGTTCCAGCCCTCCCCCGTTCCGGCCCTCCGCGACGTTAGGCGTCTCTAAGAACGCCTTGATCTATGAGTCGGTCCGCCATCTCGTCACTTGTTAACACCTATACGCATTTTCCTAACCCCCGGACGCAACTTTCGATCTCGTACGCGGCACAAGACACCCTCAAACTGTCAAAAGTTACGGTTCCCCGGGGGCCCGAGACGATCGAATATGGGAATATATGGATTCATGTATATGAGAGCGGAAAAAAAAAAAATAATCCACCATGTTTTCCTTCTTTGTTTTTTTTTTTTTTTTGCAAACGGAAATTTAAGGTAATCTTAGATATTCGAAATCTCGGGTGAATTTCTCGCGGCGCTCTTTCTTCGCATTGATCATTTTCCGGAATGCGATGCGCCAGCAGGGTCGGCGTATTATTAAACGTATTAGGCATCGGAGTAGGATCGAGATATTTCGGAGGTCGAAACGAAGGTGGGTCTAGCGCTAAACAAGTTAATTGAATACAAGTAAGATCAAAGCAGACCAGAATAGGTAATGAATGACTTGGCGCCGGCTTCGCTGCTAATTATGAAGCTTGAAGGATTTACCTACCTGCCCTTTGTTTCATTCCCTTGGCAAATTAATTTCATAATGCGACTCGAATGGAATCGGGGGCAGCGGAAAGCGCTCTCGCTCCGCGATGTTTCTTAAGGTAGGTATTTAACTATTTACCTAATTAGGTACATATATTCGTCGTAGCTTTTACACGTAATACCTAACGGCGCTCACCGACCTCACGTACTTCGATGAGAGTGAAACAAAAAAAATATCCAACGGAACGAAGAAATGGAGAGCAAAACCGTCGATAGCGATGTAATTCAAAGGCTCGCACATTTCTCAAGTGAACAATCGTCGCGTAGCGGTTGTTGAAGTGACGGTAGAAAAAAAAAAAAAAAAAAAGAAAAAAAAAAGTCGGGTTAGACGGGCTTCTAAAATTTCACCTACTTCTCTCCATACCATACACGTATTCCTGAAGAAAAAAAATCATAATGAGAAACTGTTGAAGACTGCATTACCTCTGATGTAACAAAGTCACGAGGGGTCACGAGGTGAATTGCCGCTAAGCTTTCGTCCGTTAGATTTAACGTCGGAGATGAAACGATCGAAATAAGAATACGTAATCAAGAGGTAAAAGTCCGCCGAACAATAAAGCTCGAGATTCCATCCAGCAAAGAGAGATGAAAATCCCGCCGGTGCGTTTAATAATAATAATAATAATAATAATAATTCCGTTGCAGCGAAATTTCGAAAAAGTATAACATCTCAGCGACGCCGGTCTTATTTTTCTACCAATTTTCGCCCCTGTGCCGGAGGAGTAGCAGCAGCGTCCGTCTCACGTGCGCGACTACGGCGTAGTAACGTCGTATTACACGGTTCCCCGGGCTCCTTTGGTGGCTTTAACGTGAGTTGACTTTGTTTTCGGAGCAATTACTCCTCGAAGAAGCCGGTAGCTCGAGCGTCGGCGTCGCGGCGGCATATATACATCCGTGGAAGCGTAGCCTAGACCGGATCTCTCTCTCTCTCTCTCTCTCTCTCTCTCTCTCTCTCTCTCGAGGGGGTACGAGGCGGCGTGGCGCGGCGTATCGAGCATCGGCTGCCGGGACCGAGAGTCAAGAAAGAGACGGACGCCCCGCAGTGGTAGATCCGCAGCTGCGGTCAGCCACGAGCGACCTCTGAGTAGTTACCGCGGTCTATAGTCGGACAGGTGTTTCTTAACGGAGTTGTAGAGAGCGCGAGACGCGCCCCGCCCGCCCGCTTTTTCCCCTTTTCATCTTAAAACGCGACGATCGCTAACGGAGATACGGAGGAGGAAGAAAGAAGGTCGGGTCAGCCGACGAGGTGACGAACTACTCAACGAAATTGAAGCAACGCCGATTAGATGGCTCGGCGGAGCGAGGGCTCTGCATTTAATGGAGGAAAAATCCGAATCTTCGGGGGGTCTGGGGAGACGCGGCGAATTTTCGGGCGACGGCGAACGAGACGTTGAAATTTCGTCGGTTCTCGTCGACGGTATCGAGAGATCCGAAACGTCGCGTCGCCGGGAGAGTGTATAGTATACGTATTAAGCGCGGAGGCGAGGGCTTTACCGAACTTTGCAAATACTTGATTCAAGTTCTCAACCAACAGCTATGTCGGCAACGCGGTATACCCCGAGCGAAACCTCGGCCCTATTGTACTTCGCACAAATACCCCGGCGCAACCAATCGCGTTCAACGATTATTACAACAATTATCGAGGCTACGCGTCGTCTGGGTTCCGTCACGATGGAACGGTGATCCCGGATACCCGTTCGAATCGGAATAACGAACGGGCGCTGGTCTCGTCCTCATTTTTCATCGACTGTACTACTACTTTCTTTCCATTAGGTCTTTCGACGAACGAGTAGACGATTTGTTAGAGACGGATGAAAAGTTGTTGATAAAACTACAGATTAGTCACTCAACTTTTATGACCACTATCGTGTCCGGACGTAAACGGGATGTGAAAAATGATTTCGATTAGGCGAATGCCTTCGAGAATTCTTCTATTCTTTTTTCGGTCCGTAGTTGACGTACGGGCGGTATCTAGAATCCTATGAATTACAAATCCAAAGAAATATATAGAAGATTCTTTAGTATGCCGTGCGGTAATATTTCCATAGATATTATGTATATTTCACGAAAGAATCGATCGATCGCGCTACGTATACGGCTATGCGGTTTAAATTTACGGTACGCTCGTGGTGCGCGGGTGAGAAGGGAATGAAGCAAAAAAGAAAAAACAAAACAAAAAACGGAAAGAAAAAAAAATCGAAGAAACAAACCGTCGTGATTGTGAAAAAGAGGAATGCGCTCGAGGAAACTATATCCACACGTGCTCACCCCGGCAACGGTGGTTGGCGATATGGTAGGGTGGTAGAAAGTACGCGTACTTGTACGCGTATACCGACGCGATGGGGATACTGCAACGGCATTTATCGAGCGTCTCAATTTGCAAAATATTCGCACTTTGCTAAGGTGGAGTACACCGTAGCTACACGGTGCGGTGCGGTGCTACACACGCGGTTGTGTAAAATATCAGCAACGGCGGCAATAGCGGTGGTGGCATTAGCAGCTACGAACCGGTATAAGAGTTAGTGGGCTCCGTTTCGAGACACGCAACGTCTGCGTGTCTGCAGCAGCAAAGTGAAAGTTATGCGACTTCAAAAGCAGCAGAAGCAAAAGCAGAAGCAGAAGCAGAAGCAGCAGCAGCAGCAGTAGCAGCAGCAGTAGCAGCTCTTACAAGATTTACCGTACAGCAAAGACTGCTCCGACTAAGGTACTCTTCTACATTATGTTGACGCGAAGTTTGCAATTTATAGTTTATATAGTTTATTACAGTTTATGTACGCAAATCAATGCATCGCTGAACGTAAGCGTTGTACCTACACGTACGTAGGTACCTACCTATATAAATATAATGGGATATTATACATCGAGCTACAGCTGCTGCTAATACCGCAGGCTCCTTTTTTTTTGTCGTAATCTACAATATTACAGGATATCCCGCGCTGCAGACGCGAAAAGCCAAATAATCATCAACGAACAGAGCAACGAAACCGACGTGTCTGAAAAACTCTACATTACTTTCCAACCGCGGGAAGTTTCTCCAGATTCGCGCAACGCGAAAAGTCAAAACTTTCATCCTCGTTCCAAGGAACGCACTACGAATGTAATAAATCAAACGATATTATGGCGCCTGTACGCCGTTCGTCTTTCGATTATTTTTTCTGCTCGTGCTTTTTTCCAAGATCCGCAATTAGCGCACGTTAACAACGTTGCATTCGGTGCGCGAGGCTCGGTGAAATTTTGCGAACAAAAAAATATGAAAACGAAGAGGGTGGGAGGGGAAGAAAAAAGCAACGCGCGCTACGAGTCGTAAAAATGTCGCTTCTTTGCCCGTGTGCGGTTAATTGGGGGGCGGAAGACAAGCCTAATGGCGAATTAACCCCCTCGTCTCCCCTATCCCGACGTATCCGTGCGCGCGTACGCCGACTCGGTGTTTTATTAGTTTAGAACACTGTAACGACTTATAAACGGCGATCCACTTCGGCGCTGTCACCGCGCGCGCCGGCTTTCCTAAAAATAAAATTAAAAGGTGCCTGTATACATATGTGCTCGGATTACATATGTACGCGTGCACGTATATACCGCGCGAATGATGTATCGCGGTGGTACGTACATGAGCCGAGAACAAAAATTAAAAACTCGGAGTCATAAATATCGTCGGTTACTTTGTGGACGTTTTTTCATTTTTTCATTTTTTCATTTTTTTTTTTTCTTTGTTTTTCTGTATTTTTGGAAAATATTCACCGTTCATTACGTCGTTTCAATATTCACTTGTAATTATATACATCCGCGGGTCACGATGCAGTTCAGGTTCTTTTCTATATTTACCTGATCTCTATACACGAAGAGTAAATTAGTTGGGTACGGAGAGAGAGAGAGAGAGAGAGAGAAAAAACAAAAAAAAAAAACCTGAGGAAACAAATGAAATGAGCATAGGAAATGAGCCCATTGAAATGAAAATTAATTGGGGGAAGACTTCGGGGCGGATGTTGTATACACGATGGAAACCGCGGCGCGTACAGCTTTAGGTATATATCCTCATTTTCCGCCATACGGCCCACCGCTACATGCTCTCTTATTTCCTCCACCTCACTTGAAAAATTTCTCTCTTCTTCATTTCTTACTTCTTCCCTGTCCTCTGAATCGACTATTTTCTTCTTCTACTCGAAATTTAGGTACATTTTCGAAAGAACGCGAGAACGAAAATTGATCGAGGGTGAAAAATAGAAATCACGAGGGAAATTTTGTTGCACATAGATCCGAAAAATTGATTAAAACTGTACGGGCATGGAGGCGTCGAGTGTTTTCACGGGGTGGTTTGAGTTTTTTCAAAGGATATACGACGTAGGAAGAAAAAAAAAAAAAACTGAAAAAATGAGAAATGGCAGCCGACATTTAATTTCCTATTGGCTCTTCGGGGTTGACGTTTAAGAAGACAGGTTTAGTGGGAATTAATGGTCTGTATTAGACAAATGAGTTACTTTCTCCTCTTCCTTTTTTCCTCTCCTTCTCCGGTTATAAGATAGTTCTAGCTACGTTATACATTTTCACGTGTGAAGAAGAGAGTGAAAAAGGAAGAGAAAAGAAAAAAAAAAAAAAAAAAACGTTTCGAGGATGCACATATGTCTCGTGCACGAATGCGTTGCTTATAATATACCGCGCAGCGCACTTCAGATTTTTTATTCTCTCGAAAAGCGGGACGATGTTATCCTCTCTGTTTCGGAATAGGTGCGGCGGACAGACCGGGTACGCGTATAACGAAACGCCGACTGTAAAAAAGTTGAAAAAATTAAAAATAATCCCCCCAAATGAACCGCGTATATTTCATTCATTCGTTCTTCAGACAAAGCTGCCGTACTGCCACCGGTGATGGCAGCCATTCCGCGTCACCCTTTTACGCCCCGCAAACTATAATAGAAGAAGAAAATAATAAGCACGCATCGTGCGGCTAAACATCTCTTCTCAAACAGGATACGCGTAACTGCGCACACAGCTTTTTGTACACCGTGCAATGTGTTTGTTTTCGCACATTTTTAGAAAACCCTTGCAGACCGGAACTGAGACGCGATTTTCATACTCCTCATACACATGGCCGTAAGGATATTGACAGCGATTCTAGTTTTTTTTTTTTTTTCTTTTCTATTTTTCTATTTTTCTTTCATCTCGAATGACGAATAGGGTCTATTTTAGTCTCTGGCGTAGAGGAGCGCAGGGGAAGGATGAATATAATAGGGTTGTTTGTTGTCAAAGACCGTACGAGTGTGTAGGTAGCACGTGGTTACATCTGTAATGTAACTGTTGCACATCCGAGTAGATAGAGCGCTTCAGATAGTGAGTTTTAAAAACTGTACGTACGCTCGGTGGACTTGAAACACATCTAGTACAACTATGTTTAGAACACGTAGAGACGACCGGGCGTCGACGCGTTGGGGGGAAGAAAAAAAAAAAGCAAGGGAGGATCGAGGACGGCGATCGTCGACGGGTCGTTTCGTACGAAACTCGGATTAAAGGATGAGACGATATAAATTTTCGAACAATTAAAATTGTCGAGTCATAAATGGCGGTGGTAACGAGAATTCGTCATCAATTTCTCACGTTTCTTCGTGGCAAATGAATTGCCACCGAGCGAGCGTAACCTCGGGTCCCGCGTACGGTTACACGGGTGGCATTTAGCGGGAGGAAAAGTTTCACGTAGATGTCGCGAATTAAAATTTCCAACCGACACGCGAATTAAACTCTGACGAGGTAACTGACACGGCGATGCACACACGCGTACGAGGCCGCTACGAGAGTCGAGCTCTGAAATGCGCGAAATCTTCTTTTTTCCCCTACCGTAATTCATTTTTCAAAGAGATGAAAATAGTAGTTCAAACTAGCCGAACCCCCCTCCCCTTCCCCCTCCACCCCACCCCGTACCTTCCACCCTCCGCGCATACCAACCTACATTTCTGCAACACTAATAACACGCCATCCGCATCCTGATGGAAAATATTTACCTCGCAATTAACAATGTCAAGAAGAACGATGAGACCCTGCATAGCTCTTCAACTTTTGATGTTCCCAAAAAGTAAAAAGTAAGAACAAAAAAAATCACTCTACGGCTCGGATGGGGGGTGGGCTCATTTTAATTTCATTCCAAAGGTTTGGTTGGATACTCGCTTTCATTTTTATTTGCGCTCCATACACCGAGCGGCATATCATGACGGAACGTCGTCGACGTACCCGACGTAGAAACGGAGAAAAAAAAAAAAACAAATACTAGGAGAAGAGCACCTTATCCAGATTTTTTTGAATCCGCGATTCGACTCACGTAAAAAACATGAGATTCCTTTCCTTTTACAAGTATACTGTATATATATTTCCTTCTCCCAAAAAATTTTCTCCCTCCTCCACGATCCGTAGATGCATATTTTTGACACCGAGCTGTCACAGCGAGGTCACGCTCACGTACTACGACGCCCGCGACGTTGTGAAAACTCCCGAGGGAATAGCGGGATGGAAAATGCGGGATGCGGGCTGCCCTTCTCTTATGTCTCTTTCGACTTTTCTCCCTCTATCCGGGCTTGTGTTTTGTCTGGATGTCTATGATGGATGTGATGGATTTGACGGATGTAATATGCGAAAGAGGGACCTCGAGAAAACAAAAAAAAATAAAAAAAAAATAAAAAACGAATATTTTTTCGTTTCGTACTTTGTTTTTTTTTTTTCTTTTTATCGCCGTATACGGTACGACCACGATTTCCTTTTCTTTTTTCTCTTCCTCGGTCACGAGTACAACCAGCGATACGATTCCCTCACGAAATCTGAAATGTATTTGTAAAAATACGACGGATTTATTCTCTTCTCTTTTTTTTTTTTTCTTTTTTTCTGATCCTTTTTTACGAGTTGCAAAAAGAACAGCCTTGCTTCTGTACCGTTGCCCCGTTGACTCGTTTCAACCGCAGGAGGGTTATGACGCCCATCCGTTTCGTGGCTACCTATACCCACCCACCCCTCCCCCCCCCCCGCAACTCTTCCCCCCTCCCTCCCGCCCCTCCCGCCCCCGATTCGACCCCTGGAAAGATTTTCGTATTCCGTCCATTGCAACCGATCAATCGAACCATGCAAATATATAGAACCATAAAGAACCGAGAGATGTGCTCCGCGTGACCGTACAGGCATATGGAAAAGCAATATTTCGCAATAAAAATCTACCCCCGGTATGGTCTGCGTATCGTATATACATCAAAACCGTTTCCTTGTTCGGCTGCATCTCTTGTCTGACCACGCGATTTTATAGGTAGTTCGGAAATACGAGTCGATGTGTCTCGTGACCTCTCCTCACATCTTTCTATTTTTCTTTTTTTTTTTTTTCTCTTTATTGATTCGTTTTCTCATTACACAGAGAAAAAAAAACAAAAAACTGCAGCCCGTAAAATTCTAAAGACCCGATGATAGAGCTGGAATTGAAGGAAAAATTCTGACATTTTTTTTTTTTTTTCGACAGAGAAAAAAGTAAAACGAGTAGAATTACAGGGGAGGTTCGAGATTGATTCTACCCGAGCGATGCTTACAGATTTTCTGGATTATAAAAATATCCGTGTTATGGAAATTGAGATTTATATTTTTCGGATGAACGCGAGAGAGATAATATCCCGGACAGACAAGCGAGACGAAGTTTCCGTTCTTGACACGCGTTGGCGACGCGGTTCCCCCTGCGTGCGAGCGTGCATTTTCACGGACGACAGGAGATAGGCGAGTGTGCACGAATACTACGCCGCGAATTCGAGGCTCTCTCAATATCCTCTTGGGCCGCAGGACTTGGGAGTTCCTCTTCACCGGTGCGGTTCTCTTTTTCCGTTTCTCCGTTCTCTCGTCTCTCCTCTTTTCTCCCCGGTTCGCCGCGCCACCCTTTCCCTACCGTGCTCTCTCTCTCTTCTCTTTACCTCTCCCAGAATTCTCCTCTACGTGACGTGCACTCCGAACATCCATCGCTCGATACGATCCTAAGCAGGAGTCGTCCTCCCCCATATATTCACGACGCAGACATTTCTCAGCGACCCCATAAGCCGCGGTGCTTCGATATGAAAATAAAATCGATGCTATTGTTTCGCGGTTAGGGCATTAAATTGAGTCGTATTTCTACAACCGGGGCTTCCCCTCGCGATGCGAATTCTCCGACTGTACACGTTCCTTTGAAAATCGCGAGCGCGCAAATATATATCATCCCATGCCCTCCAGCCGGCGATCTCGATTGCTCGAATTTTCTCGTGAATTTAGACGAGATCGTCGATCGACGATCCTCCGAAACCGAAGCCCCTTCTTTCCCCCTCTTTTCCGTCGCACGTATTTATTTAGAATTTCGTCGAATACCGCTTTTCAAATTTTTCTCTGCGTCCGTTTTCACCGCCACCCGCACATCATCCGCCGCCGAAACCAAATTAGTAGCCACCCGCCCCTTTTCGGTGTATAGCCCGGAGACCAAGAGATAAAAAAGGAAGCGCCAACCAAAAATGTATCAAGCTGTACGGATGAAAAAAATAAACGAGAAATAACAGGCACGACGAGGATATTTTTTTATGAAGATGAACTTCGGTTATTCAAAAAACGAGAAATTCTACACACATATTACACGTTACGTACGCGATGAGAAGAATTTACCTCAGGGTAACCGCCGCGTCGCGGAGAGAATAAATATACGGCGTAATAAATGTGGGGTATTTTTTTTTTTGTAATTTTAATTTTCAACTCTTGTTCATTTTTTGATTTTATCGTTCGTAGCTGTCGCTCGTCCGGAACGACGAGGTGGAGTAATTTTGTGGAATAACGGGTGGAAATATTGCGGGTAATATTTGAGGATTGGAATCCCGCCGGAGACAATCATCAATAACAAGCGAGAGTCTCAGAAATTGGTTGAATCGATGATCTGGCAGCCTCCTGAATGGGCTTGGCACATTGAATAGCAGCTAAAGGTGATTTCAATGGGATTGGACGAAAATGCCTGGCAGCAGCATTATCGCTCAACGCGGTCTGCCAACGTTTACCTCGCTTCGGCTGCAACCTTTCGACTGTTTCCTTTTTTCTCATTAACTTTTCGAGCTCCTCCTACCACCCGTTCCACCGCTCCGAAACCTTTTCCATTCTACTCGCTGCAGTGACGTTTCCCTTACTAATCCCAAATTCGGGTCGCTCCTGACTTTTCTCATCTTTCAATTCTCTCGCGTTCAACCTGCAGCTCTTCGGAAAACTTTTTTTCACCTCCTTCAACCGTCCCGACTCCGCAGCCAGTTTTCTCCCTCTACTTTTTTTTTCTGTTTCGGGGAATCGAGAGTCTGTCGATTTTTGACGAATTTCCGAGCATTCGATTTTCCATCGGTCGTGAAAATTCAGTTATCGATTTCTCGTTGACGTTGAAGAAGGGGAAAAAAAAAAGAGAACGCGGATGAAAAAAAGTTCCGCGAAAGTCTGACCTCTGCTACCCCTCAATTATTATACTAACCATGCGAGGGTCAAAGTTGAGTGGCAGTCGAGGAGGGCCACAAAGAGAAGAATTGTTCTGAAGATGCAAAAGAGAGGTATAAAAAATAAAAATAATTCCCAGATAATGTATATTATTATATTCATATATACCGTAGGTTGGAGTGTGTAAAGGGGTAGAAAAAAAAAACCAAAAAGAGAAAAATAAAATAAATTATATTTCCGAGGCTCCAACGGCGTATACGGCTGTATATAATATACAGCCCCGCAAAAGTTTACAAAAGTTTTTTAATCTGGCGCCATTATTCTTGGTTTTTATTTTTTCGAATGCTTTTTTGCTTCAATTTTATGGGATTTTTATATTTTTCTTATTTTTGACTTATACACGTTGCGAGTTAATTTTCTTTCACTTAATTCGTTTGTTTTATTATTTCTTTAATTTTTTTTCCTTCTCCTTCTAGCGCTACTTTTACCGCGAGGTACTACACCACTGGGCACGTTGCGAACTCTGAACTAATTTGCGAAGAAATATAATAGGTACCTGTACGTACATATATGCGTGTAGCGACTTATGTATTTTAGCTCGAGTTCGCCGTATAATAATATAGTTCATCAAATTACAGGTAAACGGAGGGGTGGCGGTAATAAAAATTGCAGGAAGAAATTTTTTATTCTTTTCCTTCTGAATTAAAATATCACTTTACCCGTGTGGAGCATTCCCACGTCAAACGGGCCACTTTTTCCAAATTATTTTCTACAAATTGATCCATTGAAAAAACGAGTGATAATCGGTTTATCGTTCCTAAACGTGGAGAATCGAGGATATCTCTATAGGAAAAATTCGTAGCTCAATTTGACTAACGAATTCGTGTTCCTGAGGTCAAATTACGTTATAAAAGTGTCCTGGAATCGATTTTTAAAATACTTCATTTTTGGCCCAAAAATCGAAAAAATTCAAAGGGGTACCCCTTGGAATTTTGTTGATTTTGGACCAAAAACAAATATTCTATTTTATATGCTTTTCTGATGTAGTTTGACCCCAGGAATCCGAATTCACAAGTTAAATTGATCTATCTATAAAATTTAAAAAGTTATCGCCAATTTTTCATTTTTTGGAGCAGAAAAATGTAGATATCTCGATGAGAAAAATTCGTAGCTCAATTTGAGCAACGGATTCGTGTTTCTGGGGTCAAAATACAGAAGAAAAGTGCCCTTTTATCGATTTCAAAAATACTTCATTTTTGGCCCAAAAATCGAAAAAATGCAAAGGGGTACCCCTTGGCGTTTTTGCGATTTTGGGGCGAAAAATTGACATTTTTTTAAATCAAGTTTTCCATGCTAATCCTATAGATTTCGATCTCAGGAATCCGAATCTGAAAGCCAAATCGATCTATCTAGAAAATTGATCGAGTTACCGTCAATTTTTCGTTCTGAAACTTGAAAAATCAAGGATATCTCTATAGCATTTATTCCCAGCCCAACTGAATCAATGTTTTAGTGTTCCTCACGCAAAAATACGTGTAGCCAAAACGCCCTGAAATTAATTTTGTCGCAACTTTACATTTGAATTGTATTTAAATAATCACGTACTAGTACGCACGCGGAAAATTTCTTTCCGAATAATTACGATTATTTTTCACTCGCGGAGAATCGACGCTAACGACGTACGCATACTATAACGAGGACAGAATTTTCGCTGTCAATTCTTCCATGCTTATCCTTCACGTTCTGGCACAGAGATTTTTTCTTCTGAAATCAGGTATTATTCTACATGAATATAAAACAGCTGGTATTCTCCACGTGATTCTGAGATGATGAAGATGATTGCAATCCCAAGAGTTAGCTAACGACGTAATCCTACTCACAGAAAGGTGGATTTCGAATGAACATGTCCGTTAGTAGGCAATTTTCAGAAAAGCAAGAGGTAGGTAATTGAAGATCTGTCTGATTTTCTCTACTTTTTTGCTGTTATCCTTTTTTTTTTTTTAGTCAGCGACACGTTATACATGTTCTGTTTTTCAACAAATTACGAAAGCATTTTCTCAGCAGGTAGCTGAGCATAGCTCCGTATACCTCTGTACACTCGATCGAATTTTTTTACTGTTTTTTCGCGAAAAAAAATTACCACGTTCATTACGCGCTGTAATCTATAGTCAAATCAATTAGCTAATACAGCTGAGATGGTTCGTCGTGAGGAGGAGGTTAAAATTATCCGCACGTCAAAAGACGGAATAAAATATGCGCACCGCCCGTATATGGATATGATTGCATTTCCCAGGTTACGATATTGAATTTATTGTTTCTTGCCTGGTGGCGTGCGAATACCCGATGCGGAGAGATAAAACGAAACGAGAAGGTAGAAAAATGGAGAAGGGATGGAAGGAAAAGGAATGAATAACGAAAACGAAAAATGAAGATGAAAGAGTGAAAGAGAAAAATGGAAAAAGAGGTATTCCAGTTGGTCGGAAAGAAGGAGAGAGGATTTAATCCTAAGGGAGGGTTGGGGCTGCGCCGCTGTGCCGCAGCACCAGGTCTGACGGACGTCAGCACCGAGGCAAACATCGCTCTCGCGATTCCAGTGGAAAAATCGCAGCCCACTCCGAGACAGAGATAAACAAACAGAACCGGAACTACAAAGCTTCGCTTCCACACGTCGTCCGTACGCGGTGTACATGTGTTACCTACATAGATTCGTACTAGCGTACGTCGTTCAAATCGTTCCACGCGTTTATACGTTACGCCTGTAGTGCAACGGGAACTCGCGGAAATAAAGGAAACGGCTAGGCATCGCGAGTCAAAAAGCTCAGGGGTGGATCGCGGTCGTTACGATATTCCGCGGAGAGGGAAAGAGAAATTCTAACGCACGTCCTATCACAATACGCCGCGGACCGTCGTACGCCATATTTATATAGGTCACATCACGCATACGCGATATTATTTTACTCCTATGGTAAAATTTTACCGTATGCGAGGTATGAAATCTTGGGTTATTTTTTCAGTTTTCAATATCACCGGCGAACGAAAATTCCCGTGCAGTACCTATATCAAGAGAATATGTATATCCAGGTATATAGTATTTTATATATATCAAGAAGCAGGATACCCGGTAAAAAGTCCGCCTCAGGGACTGTCATTTTCGTACCACCCGCGCCGTTCTCTTTCCGCTTTTGCAATGGCAGGTATATATAGGTATATCGTACATACGTATGTACCGTGGACGTACATGTGTACGTCGGTTTGTGAACCAACAGCTCGGTGGTGGTACCGGCAACAATCAAAGTTTTTTCGTTTCCTTTTTCTTCAGTCTTGTTCATTTTCCTTTTCGATACATTTTTTACACAATTTCCAAAATTCTTGAAAATCGTGTTGAACGCATTATAGAGGATTCGCAAAATCGAGATCAATTAATTATGCCATACGAAATTGAAAAAAAAGGAAAAGAATTTGAAAAAAAATCGATTTCGGTAACCACGAGGCTGATTGGATAATTCTCGTCCGGTGATTTTTTTGGATTACGTACAACCAGCGCCATTGATATAAAATTTAAAGTTTTACGAACCTCTGAGAAATTACCGTCACGATTATAAAGTCGAGCGTACGTCACGCTTGTTCGCGTGTAAATCGTTCGCAGAATACATTTATGAAATAATAGTAGCTAGACGAATGTACGTGAAACTATACACCCATCAATGATACGCGTACATATATTCCGTGAAACTCGGTGATCGCCACATGCGCGATTTCGAGGTAGCAAAAGTGCGTGCCACGCACTGCGTGTTCCACATGAGAAGAAACATGCGTGCAACGCGAAGAGTGCGTGCGTGCGCCGAGAACTGCAACGATTTGTAAGTGTAGCAGTAGTAAAAGCTACTGTGCGTCGGACGGACACGTGGTTACATTTTTCGTCACCCGTTTCACCGACTTTTGGGCAACGAAACACAAATTTCATCAAGTTTCCATTATTAACGTTATTAGGATGAGAATAGTTTTTACCTCGGCGATTGATTGCCTTCCTGAGCACTGGCCATGATAGGGTATCAGATAAAGTTTCTGCGATTTTCGGTGGTAATCAATTTCCTTTTTATTTCTTTTTCTTCTTTCTCTCCGCACTGGACTTTAAACTTTTGTAAACTGTTATATGAGCTGTTCCCTTTTTTTCTCTCTTTTTTTCTACCGTAACTTTGATATGTGATTTAAAGTCTTTTCGGTTAGTTTCTTACTTCTTCTTTTTTTTTTCTAATTGGGTCGTTTACACGTGTATAGTTATATTCACAGTTTAAGCTCGATTAATGTTTAGATTGGTTCTTTTTAATTTTACTTTTATACGGTTTAATTAAGTTGAGATTTTTCTTTTTTCTCTTGTCTTTACTTAAAACACTCGCAGTCTTATGATCGCCAAATAAGCGTACCGAGGTCCGAATGAATTTTATGCACTATAGTAATTAAACATCGCAGATGTTCTCGTTATTAAAAATGAAGAAAAAATTCATTAAACTTTTCTACGACAAACGTCAATGACGAAACGAACAAAACTTATGAACGCTACGTTCCACAAACGGAATAAAATTACGGAAGCTCCAATGCCCAACAAATTGCAAATGACAATTAACTTCAACAATTAACAAACTATGATATCAACGGTTATATTATTTATACAGTCATCGTCATTGTTGGTGTAATTAGTTTTATCTTCAGTTCGCTATTATTCTCACGTAACAAACCAATTTTAATAATCAATTAACAAACGTAAATTTTTAAGTAACTCACAACAATAATTATTTAGCTCGTAGTTAATGATCGATAGAGTATTATTCACTTTGAGGTAATTACGATTAAAAAATTAAGAACGAACCTGATGCAGATTTAATATATCGACGGATGATTTGTCGTTCGTACCATTAAATGATGAAAATGATTTGTTTTTTCATTAGTTATTTTAAATAACCTCATCGAAAATCGGACCATAATTTATTTCATTATACGAAGTTCGATTAAAAAAAACTTAAAAAACATTTGGTACGTACATATCACTTATAGAGTTCTTGCGTACAGTCCACCTGTACGGCGGAGTCGATCTTAAAGGGGTGAAATTTAAAGGACCTCGACAACTTCATCGCGATGAAATAGATTACAGAGGTCTTCAAAAACTCGTAGAACGTTGAATAATTGGCATAACATTTTTGGCATTTCATTTGAATATTCAAATTTTTTTATGCATAATAATTTGGTAAGAAAAAAAAAAAAATTAACAAAATCTACGTCTAAAAATCAATCCTGCGTTTTTCAACCGAAATTTTTTTTACGCCGTACGCTTGTCGCAAACTTTCATTTTTCAACGGGACGTTTCCTTATCAATTACGTGTACATCGACGACTCGATTCACGAGATGAATTGGCATTTTTTCTTTCCTTTTTTTTTTTTTTTTATTCTTCTCGCACCGCCAACGATAACTTCTTTATTTCATAATAACGAGCATATAATTATAAAACTGTACAATTTAATTATCATATCGGTTTTTTTTTTTTGGTTCTTCTTCTTTCATTCACGGTGTAAATATATAGTTTGTCCTTGTGTACGTGTAAAACGTTGACGGCGATAGTTTCTAAATTTTTTTCTTCTCTTTTCAATCGTAGGAAAATGATATGGTTCGGACGAAGATGTGTGTGAAAATGGTGGCAAAGTAAGGGATGATTTTTTTGTAGATGAATATTTTTAATTTTACGAAAATTCTGTAGCCCCGTATCGAACGTCTTGACGTTTGTACGTCATAAACACGCGTCCGTTGGCAGCGTTTCTCAGCTGAATATTCGGGACATGACGACGAATATGCTTGCGTGGGTGACGGCGCGCGCCGCGCAACTGCTGCCCGATTCCCAATGTCTCGAAAAGCTTGCTTGGTTTCAGGCAAGCAAGGGAGGGCAGGCATCCCGACGCCCGGCGCCGGATGGCGCACGCGCCCGTAACGCGCCCAAAGGCTCGTCGTACCCGGTATTGTTGTTCTTCTTCAAAGCAAACGTGAGGAATTGGAAGTGTCCGACACGCCGTACACGCCAACGTCGCCAACCCCTGACTCCCCCTCTCACGTATAAATGCAGGGAACGTTATTTCTACTACAACCGATGGTCATCATCCCCGCATTCTACTCTTTTACACCTATACTACTACCGTAGACGCGTACGCTGCACCCGACCTTCACCCACATACGAACGCGATTCGATCTTCGGGAAGATTTGCGAAAAAAAAAATTGTTTCGATTTTCAGAAACATCTGGACGAATTTTTTTGCTACACTGCGGGGGTATCAACGTTACCCATGCACCGCGTCCGAGTGTCGCATCTCCGCAAGAAAGTATTCCGAACTCGAAGAAACACTTTTTGCCGCCCGGAGGAATTCCTTTTTTTTTTTCTAATTTTTTTTTTTTTTTTCATCTCCATTTTCCTACTTTTCACCGCTATTTTGCGCAGCGTTGAGTACACCTGTACGGTGTTATACTTTGACCCAAGAGAAACCCGAGGAGAAACAATGCGCTACCCGACATCCATTTTTAAGGTGACAAAAGATCACGTGACCGGGGTATACATGCAGAAGTTTCTCGGTTTTAAGATTGGTCCAATGGGAATCGCAACTGCTATCTTACCCCTGCTCCTCCATTCCGCGTAAGGCAGACTTTGCGAGAAAACATTTGAATTTTCTAACCGACACGAGCATTACACGCGGATATAAAAACTGTGCTCGGTGCGTAGCCTGCAAATGGACGCGGAATTCGCTCTCACCTCAGAAAATTCAAGGCGAGAATCTTGAGAACACGTCGTAATAAATTTTACTCCAATTTCGTCGACATTTGAGTCCAAGTACCGACAAAATATACATGGTCGAACGAATGGATTAAAAAATGGCGAGACGAAGGGGAGCCATCGCTATCTGGGTAACTGAGGCAGTGGATACCGAAAAAAAATCCAACACGAAAGTACAAAATTAGAAAAAAAAAAAAAATGGAAAAAGAGAAATGAATGAAACGAAGACCAAATGAAATGAGTATAATGTGTGTACACGTATATAGGTGAAACAGCTATGTGTTCCAGAGTTTCAATTTAACCTGCGCAGCTGATATACCTACCGAAAAATTAATCAGCCCACATAGGTACGTACGTACGTACGTACCTCCCCCGATATTAAAACGTTTTTTCCCTCTAACGAAGTAGCTGTGTGTATAATGTGAATAATGTCTGTGGTACGTAACATTCGCGTTACTTCGGAGGTAGAATTTACATGGTAGTACAACCACGCGTATTGTACGTGTTACGTATAATTCACGGGCAGGTGAACGTGAAAATACGAACAATATCCCGGCTGATGGATTTGCAATATTTCGGGATATCCCGACGTCACTGACACGCGTGTGCTTCGCGGCATATACCTACGTATGTATATGTATATACACGTTATACCTATAAATTCCGCGGAGTGAAACTTGAGCCGGGAATATCGCAGTGGGTTTCGCGTACGTACCGTACACGGGCGAACAACCACGAGCAGCATTGTTCTTCGACGCGTACCTACCTACCTATCCACCTACCTACATATGAATTGTTAATTTTTCCCAGCTTCGAAGTGGGGCAGCAGTGCCGTGCGCGGCGAGGTAGATGTATACCGCCGCGTCGCACTCGTGTGTAGGAAAGCATATTCACGGGGTATGATGCATACCTCCTCGGATGTGGCATCGCGTGTCCCGTATCCCCGTTGGCGCTAGAAGCGACCTTCCCTCTTTCGCGATAACCTAACGAGCTTGGCAACATCCGCGGAGAACGTTCTCTCCTCTTTCCCTCTCCCGGTACCCGGTACCCGGTCTCCCGGTCTCCCGGTCTCCCGGTTCTCAGCTTTTCACTTCTCTCGCTTCCCGCTTCCCGCGCATCTGGAAAACGTACGCGGGACGTACGCGTCTCGACTTTCCGAGGGGTGAAACTTGCGAATCTTTCTCTCTTTCTTTCTCGCGGCTTCCGAAGGGGAGTTCGCACAGCCATGCAGTGGATACGAGGTCGGGTGTACATGTAAATATTTTAAAAATGACGTATGGGGAGTTTATGGTCGCTGATTTCCAGGAAGGCGCGTATACACCACGTCCTACGCTCATAGCTACGCTTGGTAGAAGGTTGTGTAGTAACATTGACGAAATAGCTCGAATACTTGATAATATGTGCGCTCGCGAGGTATAACGTTGGTTACCGAGAGTCAAGAAAATACCGAGGGCATTTTTCCGGTAACGAAAAAAATTACATTCTACGAAAGTTTGAAATTTTGTAAAAAAACAAAAAAAAAAAAAAAAAATGACGAAAGTTTACCGAGACGCGAGCGGTCGAAGGTTTAGTTAAGCCCTGAATGTGAACTATTTCGTCCTGTGATTTTATCCCTCTGTCTTGGTTTCCCTTGTTTTTTTTTGTTCTTTCCTCCTAATTTTTATCTCCTTTTTCGGGTCGCGGGATGAAGAGGAGGAAAAAAAAAAAAAAAGAAATGAGACAGAATAAGAAATAAATGTAGCAGGTAATTCGTAAAATAATTTACAACATTCTACCCCCCTGACGTTATAAAATATGTTGAGAATGACAAAAATGTTACTTTTCACATTAGGTACGGTCTTCATTTCGGTATCTACCCACTGTGTAATATAAGGTGATATAAAAAATTGTCCGTTTATACACCTCCGCGGTTTACAACACTCACCCTCGTAAAATCAAGGGAAAATTGTTGCGCCGCCTCAAAAACCGCAAATATTCCCGCCCCGTCACCGTCTAGCTTCATTCTATTAACTCCGAAAAAAAAAAACTCCGATCCCCTTCACTTTTTAAGTAATTAAACAATGTACATCATCAAAAGTTTGATCACAAATTTGAAAAACTTGAGCAAAAAAGATCGCCGAGAGTCGGTGGTCTGGTTGAAAAAAGTAGCATTTTGGAGAGGGAGGAGGGTCGAAAATACGGGGAAAGGGGGACTCGATACGGTGTTTCTGGGGCATTGGCCACGACGCGTAAGAGGTGGACTACTTGAGCCCTAACAGTTCTTAGTTGGCCGATGGCTGGTGCAGCTGGTCGTTTCTCAGATCGTCTTCTCTAGCTCCCTATTTCTTATCTCCGAATCGGTCCGAATCTCGAATCTCGGATCCCCACACCGTGCCCTCGACATCTTTCATGAACTCTCCGTGTACATAAAACCCGAGCACTTTCATGTACATTCTTTTTTTCCTCCTCCTCGTATACCGTACCGTGCGTTCGGATAATCGGCTCGCTGTCCTCCGTACGCGCGTGTTTTTCGGAAGGAATAAAAAGGAGACATTTTTTTTCTACGGGATGCGGGACGACCTCGGGTCCATCCCGCTCGCGCACCTTCTCAACGTTGTACCATCGCGTACTTCGCGCAGATCTGGAAACCCCCGTATCTTCGCCTCTTACACACGCTGCACTTGACAGTCCCATTTCTGACGTCACGAGTCGTGAGATTGTACTTTTTTTTTTCTCATTTTTTTTTTTTGCGTGACACGGAAACACATTTTTTTTCGTCCGTCGAAGTTTTTCGAATCCGAGGCGTCGAATTACGTCACGTACGCACGCGTTCGGACAATGGCCGATTTCGGGTACACCTACTTATATACACATGATATATTAGACTGTATGTAAAAAGTAATACCCCTAAAATCCGGAAATTCCGGTAAAATAACGGGGATGGAAAGCGACGGCGGGTTATGGCGACGGTATGCGAGACCAAACATCATAATTCAGGAATACGTCGCATACTTTACCTTCGAGCAATGAGAGAGAGAGAGGGAGAGAGAGAGAGAGCGGGAAGAGGAGTAGGAAGAGGAAGTAGTCCCGGCCAATCGATGGGACTCCGGTAGGTGACGGAAGCGTAAGGTGGGTAGCTATAAACTACAGTATAAGGTACGTGAGGTACGTTGCGGTATAAGGGAGCGTCGTCGTGGCCCGCTAACTCGTGTCATTATCCTTGGAAAAGGACCGCGCGGGAACGGGATCTCCGACATACATTTCTTGCACCGCGGCGACGGGAGATGCTTAAAAAATGAGCCCGAATTTTGAAAAACCCTGAAGAAAAAAAAAAAGATTCGACAAAACGGTGAAAAAAAAAAAAGGGCGCGCAGCGGAGACGTTAAATTTTTAGCTACTCCAGCAGCATCGATCGACGTCGTCGTAGTCCGAAGCGGATTTCTTCCGCATCCGGTATCCGGTAGGACGGAATTATATGCGGCTGAGGCTGGCTCAGCGAGTTTTCCATTTCTGTCCGTAACACGCCGGTGGTGCTGTGCCCGTTTAATTGCCTAGGAATACAATGAAGCGATTAAAATAACTCGGTAGAAACGAACGGCCGAACTGAGACCGAGGCTGTAGACGACTGCGCGGATTCGATCGGATTTCAGTCTCCCGTTGCGGTCATTATCGAGGACCCCGTAGATCGACGGAGGTTTTTTCGATCGCTCGCGTCATTTTCTTCGTCGAAGATCTTTCATTTTTCCATTTTATTATTTTCCAACGTCACGTAGAAGAGCGCGTTATTAGGTGGACGTGTGACGGTTGAATTTTTCAAAGTTTAAACGATGTTTGCACTACGTGACCGATTCGTGAGACGGTGACTCCGCGGGTCATGCGGTATTACGGACTTACGAAAGAACGTCTCGACGAGCTATACGAATTTCGTAAAGTAGGTGAAATGGTGAAACGTATTTCCTAACGGCTCATCGTTCGCATAATTCGTTTTCGAGCAGCGATACGATTCCTGCAGTCGTAGACTTTTCTAGCTTCACTATTCGCCTGGTAATTCGTGAGGGTGAAAAAAAAAAAAAAAAAAAACGAACGTATATACGACAATGGTAATAATTTGCGGGACGCACCTGCAACGATCCAGGGTCGTTCATCTCTTATTCGCGTCTTTTATCGAATGGAAAGCATCGAGTTTCCGGATTTACATCTCTCGGGCGTTTCCAGGTTTCATCTAGATACGTGTAGGTGGAGAAGCAAGCCGGCTGCGGAAAACGCGTAAAATGAAATCCCGCTATGCAGGGTCTCCTCCACCGCGTGGACTTAGAGCGCATAATAATTTCTCGGGATCTCTCCCCGTCGCTGACTACGTCGTCGTCATTTATACAAAAGGCGTACGTTTACCGAAAACGGACGTTTAATTTAAAAGCTTAGAAACGCCTAAATCCGGTCCTCGCAAATATATATATATATTTAACTAGCTGTACACGGACCGCGCGGGATAAAGTGCATAGGGTGGTGTACGGTTACATCTGCAAAACTCCCTGCAGCGTCGCGGCAACTTACGGGGTATCCGAACACCTCCCCTTCGTCCCCCTGGCCACGATAATATGTCCGAGGGTCGAGAAAAGTCTTAGCTCTTCAGTTCCCGAGTCTTTTTAGATTAGAGTCTGGAGAGACACGCTCTGAGAAACTGCCTCTTTCTTGTAACAAACTCGAGAGTAATCCGTCGCGAGGATAAGCGAGAGGAGGGATCTTTCGCAGTTGCGATATATAAACCTGACTGTATGCAGCATTTTCATTCGATAAATGTCGAGGCGCGCCGTCTCGGAAGAAATTAAAATCACGTTCGCTTCTCTCCTAGAAATTCGTTTGAATTTTCAACCCGCCGTTCGGCGAATATGATCGAGAGTAATGATCCTACTCGAGGATGTTAGGCGTGTTTTAGTGCATCCGGTTTATTAATTAATAGCTAAATTTTACTCGAAACTTTGACGGGCTTAGCCAACTCCGACGACTGGCGACCGTGTCGCGTGTAGGTACATATACCCTGTGACGCGGATAGACGTCTACGCTGAAACGCGCTTCTGCACGAATTCATCAACTCTTACGCCATAGAGTCGAAAAAGAGAGGAGCTCGCGCGCGCTGCTTTCAAGGATACGGACTTGTTAGTTCAAATGTACAGCAGCGGGTAGGACTCGCACTAATTATATCCCGCTGTGTTTAATTGGCTATAAAATCGAGGTTACGCGCTTATAATGTCTGCGACTGAAACGAATAAGGAGAACCGCAATTACTATTCTATGTAATGTGGTCTTCTTTTTTTTTGTTTTTTTTTTTTTTTTTTTTTCCAACGATTTATTTCTACACAAGAGAAAATTAATCCGATACCGTGCGGTGAAAAACGAGAAGTACAGGAAGAAATCAAAGCTCCGAGACTGCTGCGAGTCATGATGCGCGCGATACTTGGAAAATTCGATCCAACTTTTAATTCCGACATAAAACATTTCACGCCCTTCTCTAAGTAGATACCATAAATATTTTACGACGGTTATATACCTATATAATTTTATCGAGAAATCGGTCTTTCGCCGATAAGGTATACTTACGTACGTACGTACGTACATTCATATTTCTCCTTTCAATTTTACGAAGAAATTCTGAAAACAATTTCTCCAACGAATGGGACCTGCTATATTTCTATGGGTTAAATTAATCGTCGTGGTAAATTAGAGATTTTCTTGCTGCACCCGGGATGCCTTTGGTTGCACGGTCGTTTTTTACACATGAAGGAGAAACATGCGGTCATTGTGGAGGCTGCAACTCGCTATCTACAATCACCCGACGACTAAAGACGCTGCTATATACCTACCTACCTACATTGTACATATATCGGCGCGGTACATAGCAGTTCCTTTTTGCCCAAGTTAGGAAGGAATGGATGCTGACGTGCATAGGATCTTGCAGCCAATTTCAGAGCATTGTCTACGCCGGTTTTTGCCCGGAGAATGTATATTATATATCCAGCCGCAGACCGGTATAAATTGACCGCCGGAGGAGGATAAAATTTTACTTCATATCTACGGTGATAAAAAAAAGCAAGCAATATGTGTTTTAGATCGCGTGATTGAGGAACCTTGATTTTTTTTCAGACACATATTACAATTTGTGAAGCGATTTTGCGAGGCACATTCTTCGTTTTGATACGAGTGCAGTGGTGTCGTAGAGGGACGAAATGATGATAACGAAAGAAAAAAAAAAAACTAAAAAAGCGGGAGGAAAAAAATTCCGAGGGAAGGAGACGGAAAAAAAGCGGCAGCCGTGCGCTAATCCCGCGGGATAAGGCTCGCCATTACATTAACATAGTCTCGGGATGATCCCGCCTCATTTGCAGGATACTCTGAGGAACGACCTGATAAGGACCTCCGTCCTCCGTAGCTTCTCGCCTCTTTGGCGCCAAAGAAGTGGAGAGGGTAATTGTATTTGCATAGATCGTAGATTCCCTTTTGTCACTAAGGATTATTTTAAGCTAAACCTTGCCGCGTACACAACCCTCCGGTTATAACATATGTAGATTGCGAGCTTCCTTAAATTTTCACTCGTCAAAATCACGGAAGGAGGGTAGTTTTTTTATTTAGTCGTGAACGTTGGGAGCAATTTTTTGGTATTAGTGAACGGGAAGAAACATCCTTCTAGTTAGGGCTTCCATTACCCTTAAACCCGGAGTTCTAGTTAAGGATAATTCTCGTAGTATATATGGGGTGCGTCACGTCGCGTCGTTGCGAGAGGACCGATAGAAAAGGCTTTCGTAAAGTCGTTATCTCCGGGTTTGATCTGAGTTTGAAAATCGTTTAGCGTCGAAACCGGTGCGCGCGTTGGTTGCACCAAGATTTTGCACCCTATCTGCACCCAACTAAGCTCTTTGAAAATTTGCCGGAAGATCTCCTATTGTCGTATTTCGGGTCGCTTCGACGTACCGTTGCAGCTATCCCTCGTTCGAGTGCGAATTCGTAGGGATGTATGTATTTTTTTCAGAGATCAATCGTGACCCAAAACCGAACGAACTTCGAGTCCCACCTCGTCTCACCGAGTAAATTCAATCCGCGAATCCCTCGAGGAAGACGCGCCGCTCGATTCCATTCTAGTCAAAGAATCGACGAAACTTTTGCCTCCGCGAACGACTAACACAACCACGATAAGCCTAAAGACAATAGGGGTTGCAGGGTGGCTGGTATATAACGGAGGAGGAAATGACAGTGGGGATTCAAAGTCTGATCTAACCTAGATTATAGGGACCTCCGTATAGCTTTACCGTGCCGAGCTGCAGCAACTACGCCGCTTCTCTATGTCTCCTTCTTTCTTTCTTTCTTTCTCTCGTCCACGCGGTATTTTATAAACTTTTAAGATCCTCCGCGGAGAGAACTACTTCTCGAGAAATACGCTTTCCGCCCTCCTCGCCAAACTTTTCAACTATAAGAGGATATCGGAGCGACTATTTATCGCGAATCGACAAAAAAAAAACTATTCGTAGCAAAATTTGTCCCTAGGATTAAAATTAATTACGGTATGTAATAATCGGATAATTCCAAAACTGTAATTCCTCGTCGGGGTTATCGCGTGAAATTTTCTAAATTGGGGACAAAAAATTTCACACATATTTCTCTCGAGGATATTTGAGCTTGTGAGTATTTTATTGTGTGAAAAAAGAGATTAAAATTTTTTTAAAACCGTTGTACAGGGGGTCACGGTCTGGGTGATTTTTTCGAGAAACGCCCTATATAATTCCATCACGATTCAGGATATGATTTATAACTGATAATTAAAGCGTTGATGGTGAATTCGAGGAGGGAATCGAGCCGCGCTCCCTTACACCCTTATTCGCGGGGTGAGTGTCTATGGTCGCGATGTCGAAAACTTTAAGGAGCACGGGCAGGAAGTGAAGGAAAGGAGGAATATAGTAGCTGCGGAGCCGCAGGAGCTATACGTACATAAAGGAGATCCCCTAAATTGCTTCAAGTCGAAAACTTGAACCATAAGTCAGTGCGGACGATATATTCTGGATGCCGACCTCTGCTACCGTAAACGCGACTTATTATAATATTACAGGTTGCTCGCGGTACTTCATATTGTTTGTCCCACCCGGGGTGGATTTATCGAGCTGAACGTATGGAAAAAATGGGAAAAAAAAAATTTACTCTTTGCGTCCGACGCAGGGTGAATTTCCAAAAACTAGGCGTAACCCTTTCTGCCTCTTATAGAGTCCTTTCGTTCCGGTGGATCCAGAAACATGAGCGAAGTAGTTCAAGGACTTTTATATAGTTTCGAATGCGATGGGATGAAACTTCAAAGCTCTCGGGTATAACAAATTTAGGCAAATCGATTTAAACTCGCCTATCAAGTGACTGTGATGTCTACTCACTTCTTTTCGCATCTATAACAGATCAAGGAAAGAAGTGGAGAAAAAATTCTCATAAATTCAAATCCCATTTTTATATTCAGAGAGTTGCCATTTATCCGCATTTTATAAATTCGTATAAGGATAAAACGTTCAACTTTATAAGACGGAGGCAATTTAACACCTCAAAGAGTCGATTGAGCATCTCGCGGTATGAGAAGTTGGATGGTTTGAGTTCCGAAAATGGCTTTGAATTCACACCTTGCAGCTCAATAATATCCTACTACTGCTGTACGTGGTAAAATTCAGACGCGGGGACTCGTCGGTAGAAAATAATAAAAAAAAAAGAGAATAAAAAAAAAAAAAAGAAGAAGAAGAAGAATGAGGGACGAAACGCGAAAAAAGATCAAAATAAAAATCAAATGAAAAGGTAAAGGAGGAGAAGAGGCGAGATTTGGGGTACTCAGACCACCGCGGTGATCGTCGTCGTCGTCGTCGTCGTCGTTGTCGGGGTCCTAGTAAATCGTTAAAACTTTTTCCCGCCATACGATAATGATCGAACACTTAAGCAAGAAGAATAAAATCCGCGAGGTTAGAGTACATTACTCGTTAGAGAGTAGTCCCAGGCGTGGGCGTTCTCCACGTTCTTTGCAGTTTGCTGTATAAGGGTTGGTTGACAGCGCGAAGGGTAAAGGGGGACGCGGAACGGCGTTGAGTGACTCCTGTTGGAGAGAAGAAAGGCGCATGGTAAGAAGGGAAGTTAAGGAGGGTGTTCTCCTCCCTTATTTTTTTTTTCTTTTCATTTTTTCGTTTTTATATTTTTCTCCACCACTTCTCTACCTCTCTCCTCTCACTTTTTTTTTTATTCAGCTACTTTCCCCGAGCAATGCCGCGTTATTGGAATCTTTCAAAATATACCTTGATCGATTAAAATTATTCACCATTCTTTTCTTTTTTTTTTTTTCTTTTACTCTTCTCTCATTTTTTCGTTCCTGCAATTTCAATTCCTTTTTTTTTCCCCCCCCTCTCGCCCGACGTATAAGCTTACGCATATTTCATAGCGTACTGGATCGAGCTAATGGAGAAAATATGTAGCAATGTAAAATTAATACTCTCACGTCCCAAAAGTGGCACTTTAGTACGTTATTAAAGAGGTTATGGTATTGATGGTGTATAAAAAAGAGAGAGAGAGAGAGAGAAAAAGGATATTGTAAAAAAAAAAGAAAGAAAAAAAAAGTAAGGTAGGAGGAAAAAAAAACGAATCCTTGATAAAATTCTTGCTCGTGGTTGCCGCGTTAACATCCGCCAACTTGTACACCACGTATACCTATACACGGATACCTCGGTGTACGAGGTTCCTGTGGGACAACCCTTATATACCGGTATAGAGACGAGGAGGTCCTCTGGGCACGTAAAATATATATATTTATTTATCAGAAACAACCCCATTTCTTTGAACAGTATAATATCGATACACGTGCGACGTCGTGGTCGTGTAATAAAAAGATGAATTTAACGACCGTCGAGCCAATGAGAATCGAGAGAAAATAAAAATTAATATAATATATCGCGAATTTGAATCGGCGACATTTAAGGGCACACGGGACGCAAAAAAAAAAAAAAAAAGAAGAAAAAAATCGAACGCATTTTATTTCGTAGATAAGATAAACCGCGGCAGCTGTTGTTTGTTACGAAACCCGTAGAGATTGATGCGGCGAAAATGAGAAGATATTGAATATGTTATTTCAAGCCCCTTTCTCGCCGGCGCTCTCCGCACCCCGGGAGAGTGAAGACGGACGATTATTTGTACGGTCGAACTAAAATTAGGTGATAAAGACGAAGGTTCATCGGAAAGTAATTTCTCACGGATCGCGTACCGTAGGAATGTACGAGCGGAGCGAGTGGATGGTGGGTTCAGTATTCAATAAACAGCCCATTAAAAACAGTTTAAGAACGTGACGATGACACGTATGGCTATTAACATCACGTTGATATAATGCACATGCGTAAGAAGCGTCGAAAAACCGAAGAACTGGAAATCTGGTAGAAAAACCTTTTCGATCGCTTGTAACAAAAATTATCGCCATCATTTTTTCCCTTCCCTCCTCCTCCTTCTCGTTTTCGTATTCGTTTTTTACAACCTATAACGACGTTTCGAAATACCTTGGTAAAAGAAAGAAGGGAACCGGAGAGAAGAAGAATTTTTTTCTCGCTTTTCACGTATAGGTAGCGTTTTTTTTTCGATACGATATGGTTTGCGAGAATTATAATAAAAATGTGAGGGGAATATTATTCGTTTAAATCAGCGGTGTGGAAGGTAGAAGTGAAAAATTTGTATAGGGGAGACCGGGGCAAGTTGGAGGCTGGGGCAAGATGACGAATTGATTGTTTTTAGAATATTTTGACAGATAGCGCCGGGTAAGTTATCAAAAAGTGTTAAACACTCTTCTACGCAATAATATTTGCGATATAGCTAGCGTGGCAAGGTCATCCGGCTTTTTTACGGAGGCATTGTGGTTTCAGACGTGTGCGAAGTAATATCTGGAGCTCAAGAAAATAGTTGTACGCAACTACAGATAAGCAAGATCGGACTTGTGAATTAATACTTTATTTCTATACGCATATAGATCCTAGAGATCATAGAATCTCCGAATTTTCACCAATGTACTTTTTGTGGGGTTCTTTTTTTGCAAATAGTGGCAAATGGGGCAAGATGGTGGGGGCAAGTTGACGGATCGTCCTTATCGAGATCTTTGCATGTTGTTTAGTTAATTGATATTTAGGCTACATACGATTGTGCAGCTCATTGAATAAATTGATAAATAAATAAATGAATAAATTTATTCACGATTCAATGTTGGCAATGTTCTAATGTCGAAGGAGCAGCTCAGTTCGTTTGCGACCAGTGTTAATTGTATATCTAAGCTAAACTACATAAACTATGCGTATTTGTATTTTCATATCTTTTATGGATTTGAATAAACTGAAGTATATTTTGACGAAAAAAGTATTTTTTTAGGCCCATTAAACCAAAATCTAATATTCGTCAACTTGCCCCGTGGTCGGGGCAAGATGACGAATTTGCAGAATTTCGGAAAAATGGAAATTACATAGTTTGTGAATGATCGAATTCAATGTCAATTTTTTTTTTAATAGCTAACATCTCATACTTTTGAAAAATACCAACAGATTTTGAAATTCGCTTACAATCGATTAAAAAACCGCACTTGAAGCTTAACGTCTCCAACTTGCCCCGGTCTCCCCTACATATAGAAACAGAGGAGCTGCCTGTGCAGCCGCGTTGTGTATAAAATATATTGCAAATAAGGTTTTCTTGTTTTTTTTTTTTCTTCTTCCTTCACGCAACCCTTCGAAAATCGTGAGTTCGTAAGGTTGACTCGAAATTTCTTAGTCTCCCCTTCTGAAAATATTTGGTACAATCCTCGGAAAATAGTAGACATTCCCTTCGTATAACCCGTGACTTTCTTTCCCTTGCAACTCGCCGTATTGTTTATTACGAAGGTGACTAAGCTAACGTGCGGGGAAAATCAGCCCCAATCCCCGCACACTTTATAAACTTAGTAGCCCACCACCCCTTCTATATACCTATAAACGTGATTGTTTTTAAGTCGGTATACTGCAGCGCGCGGGATTATTTATCGCTCGATTATCCTAAGTCACTGTTATATGCACGCCCAACCTCCTGCCGCCGCTGCAGTAGAAATGGGGATTGGTAATCAGCGAAGAATTTTTTTACCTCCAACTAAAACAGCGGAAAAAAAAAGAAAGAAAGGAAATTCGATAACGTGGACAAACCTTTTAGATGATCACAACTGCGCCATTTTTGATAGGGTTTTTTTTTTCCTTTCTCACTCACCTGAAACGAGAAAGAATTTTAACGATTAATTGGAGATTCTGTTCTCGAATGACGAAGAGAAAAAATATACAAAAAATTCGTGTCCCTATTCCATTCATGTAACGCGTGACACGTGCACGGAGTGATTAACTCTTATCTTCGAAAACATAGAGAAAAATCAATTTCACTTGGTTTGGGTTAATAAAATTAATTAACAACGGTTGATAGATGACCGCACGAATTTTTTCCCCCCCAAAAGTTACGTACTAGCTGTGGGCAGGTCATAGAAATATTCTCAATTCCAGGGTCGCTAATTACGGCGTTGAATGATACAAACTGTACGTTATTTCACCGGTTGTGTTCAGATTCGACTTGGATTATTTTTCACCCACGCAATGCGTAGGGCGAAGCAGATCGGATCAGAAATGGGTGGCTTATACGAGGAAGAGAATAAATGAAAATGATAATCGAGTACAGCGGCGCGCGATAAACATAGCGAAGAATTTTCAATATATATCATTGAAATTCAAGCATTTGGAAATTTGCAGAGAAATTGGTTGTTTCCGGATCGTTCGGTGAATCGGACGAAGTATTCCGATAAGCTGATCTCCGCACTGAAAAGGTGAATATTGTGGTCAGATTTACGCGGTGTGAGTTTAACGAACGAACGAACGAACGAACGAACGAACGAACGAACGAACGAACGTTCGAAAATACCCATGAAATCATGAAACGCGGCGGGTGAATAACGCCCCCGTCATCCCCCCCCCCCCCGTAACAGGCGGATTTCGATCCGGAATCGCTCCTCCCATAAATAAATAGCCGCCAAATACGTTACAACTCAACACTCGATCCCGATCTGGTAATTAGCTAATGGAACTCCCGACGATGGTTAAGCCAATGGGGGCGATAGGCAACGGCGGGAAATTCAAATGTATCGTCGAAATTAGCGGGGATAACGTTCCGCGTAGACGCGTTCGTTCGTAGTGCGGGAGATCGGCTCACATGGCCGGTGATATTTCAACTTGTTTTTCCACACCCGGAATCAAATTACGCGATTCTCTTCCCGGAAATCTAACGCTCTCTCGTCCGTTTCTTCTTCCGCACTTGCATTGTGTCTAGGACTGTAAAAGTATAAATGCCGAAATATACGCGTTGTACACGGGTAATTCATTTTCCCGGTGACGACGCATCTGCATTTTTCTCTCTATTTTCATCTTCGAGGAAAAACATCGGCGATCTCGTTGCGTGGGAATCCAGCGTAATATATACATGTATACGGCGTCGTACGAACGGAAATTGTATTATGAAAATGCGAATCGACAGTTGGTTGGCAGTTTTGCAGCCACCGCTTATATACCGCGGGGGCGAGCGAAGTTCGGTGTAATAAATAAAGTCGAGAGTTGAAACGATGGTTGGTACATATTATACCGTAAGAGGGGGTGGGGGGTTGGGTATTATTAATTCAATCGTTATTAGCGAGTCTTTCCAAGTCTTTCATTAATCTTTACCGCCCTTACAAATCACCTCGGCAGTAATTCCTATAATTCAATTAGGTCGCGCGGCTCACTTTAGCCCCTACCGGTGACCCCCATGGGTATATGCCGCGTATGTATACCTATATATATATATTCCGTGTATATACGTATACACGGTGTACGGGAGTTGAACGGAAAAGTTGACGGGGACTTATTTGCGGGATGGGTGTTGTGAAATTAAGAGCCCCGTTCGTCGCGGTATATGGAGTTCGAGAAGAGTGGGGGGGGGGGGGAGGTTGGAAAAGGAGCCGAATGGAAGGAAGGAAAAGGGAAGAAAGTTGGCGCACGAGACAACCGTATATCAAACACTTAGCTCATTTCCACCCCTAATCCCTGTAAAGCGCTTACCGCCCATCCGCGTATAGGTTTTCCATATTTCTTTCTTCGAAAATCCACTTTGAATTTTCGTTGGAGAATTCTCTTCTGTTTACTTTTATTTTTCACCGTTACACGTATACGATCGGGGTACTAAAAAGCGATTAAGGTAAAATAGCTATAGTGGGTTAAAGTCATATTCACCTGCTTTCAATATCGCAATGGAATGCCGGAGCCCCCTCCCCCCCCCCCCCCCCCCCCCCCGGATTCGTGTTCGTAGGCAATAAATGTCCGCCGATTGCTTTATTCGGCTGGCTGAAATCGAGCATCGCTACTCGTAATATTTTAATATCGTATCGCGTGATTCGAGGCTACCCGTAATCATCGGGTTGCTTAAGTCGCCCGCTATTTATGACAGATCGATCGGAATTTGCGTGAATATACGCTAGCGGGGTGGAACAAGATACGACCGTACCGACGCGACTTCTTTTACATATAGATCATCGGCCCTTTGCCCAATGATTATAGGGCGGCAACTAATTCTTCGTACGTAACGGCGTGCTCCCAAGTTGTAAATCCGGTACAACGTACGCGTGGGTATAAACACACGCACTGGCGTACAACGTTATTCCGGTGTGAACAAAGTGCGCAGAGATCCAACCGATACGCGAAACAACCCTTATTTCACTCGTCGTCGACCGCGGAAGGAACCACATCGCCGATCGTTGCGATTTTATTTCGATTTCATTTCATTCCTTTCAAAGTACGTGGAGACGGAAAAATTGACCGAAGTCGCGGGTAATCCGAAGATAATTTTTTTTGTTTCTTTATCTCGTTATTTCGAGGGTAGGAAATGACGATTACGTATCGTGTGTATTGGTTGGTTGAAATTAGCTTTGGCGTAGAGTTTTTTTTTGCGAGTTGTGCAATCGGGTAATAGTCGTGGAATCTTTACCGGTAACGTGGAGTTTTAATTTCATTCGACGGCTTTGCTGCTAATTACAAATTACTAATTAAATTACGTAGTTCGAGTAAAGCCAGATCGTGATAACCTCGGCGAAGCGGAAAAATAAAAGACGAGTCGGCGACAAGCTTTGAGGTACTCGGATCAATGCGATTAGTTCGAATTACCTGCAGGGAACAAACTGAAAGAAGACAATTACCCATGAACCCGGCAGCTGCGGAGTCTACGCGGTTCGATAATTGAAAACTATGGGGTTATTTTACTTTTGAAAATTGAATCCTTCGGCAGGATACACGGTGCATAGGACGGTACGTAGGTACGGACGTACGTACCGTCCGCAAAATGTTACTCGGTTATAACCCAAAACCCACGTTATAATTCATTGATCAAATTTAATCAACTCGACATAACGGGGAATATGAATAATACATACGCGCCACATCTCCTTTCGCGCGCGTTCAGCTTCGGGATATGGAACATCCTTTAATCCGAGTAACTTGCAAATCCGATTCCGTTCGGAAATCGTGTCCAATTTCCCAGTAAATACACCATCTACAGTCTCCGTACGTACGTCCGCGTGTGGTCCGCGTGATTGTAAATGAAAATTTCCGGTCACTCAAACTTTCGGAATCAGAAGTTTGGTTTTTTTTTTTTTTTTTTTGTTTTTTATTTCCATTCAAAATATTTCGTCGCATTCGCAGCGAGAAAAATCAAACGCACGGCGGTTCGTACGTCAGCGGCATTGCTCGAGGTACACTTCGATGCAAATAAGCGAGGCGAATCGACGGTTGGGTTTGAAAATCACACTCCAAACTTTCGATGCGATATTTCAAGTTATACGCGCAGAGGTAGCTGGGGGTATGTGTGTACGATAAGTAAAGAACGACAAGTGGACCGTCGACGGTGTACGCCAGGGGGGCTCAGAATACCCACCCCCGCACCGTAGGCGCCTTACGGATGGTCCGGATTTTTCCTTGGGACTTTGTGCAAACATTCGCCACGACGGAAACGGGTTTCGGTTCTCTGGTTTAAGTATTTGTCTAAAGTAAGGCTACGGATAGGATGCGGCGGTAGGTAGAGTAAGGATTTTTCAAGTGGAGTTTCATGTTCAAACTACTTATATATTATCTGCGTTAGGAAGTCTTTCTAGCTACTTAGCCGCGAGCTGTATATAAGGAACAAAAACTTCGGCTTTCCATATAAAACTGAACGTACGAAAATTGAGGGTAGAGAATAAAAAAAAAAAACAACCTCAAAAATTCAGCGCGAAAATGGAAACCAGAAACTACGATGAAATGGGAATGAATTGTCTGGGGACAAGTTTTTTTTTTTGTTTTTTTTTCTTTTCGTTTTTCCGTACTTTCAATTTTACAGCGTCCAGTTAGTCACACGCGTAAGACCCGTGTCTCACGGTCGCTTGGCATCCCCGAAGATCTAGAGGGTTTACTTCCTTCCTTCCTTCCTTCCCTTGGCGCAGCCCTTTAGCGGACCCTTGTAGCAACGGTTATACGATAGAAACAGTGGCTCTCTTGATAAGTGGCTTATATAGCACGGCCTAGACCGTTCCCTTTCCCCTTTCTCTATCGTTTTTCCGTCACACTCGCTATCCCGAACGAAAGTCGCCCTTTTACTCACGGTCCCTATACATGTATACCTTACCTATATCTGATTCAGTTAAGACTTTTCGGAGTTTGATTTTATTGGGTCAAACGAATCGCTCGCTAGTTTTCCCGTTCCCAGTCTGTTATATCTTTTGGTTTATTTTTTTTTTTGCGTTTTTCTTTCTCTTTTTTCTTTCTCTATCACCACCGTTATCCTCGTCTCGGCGAGGGAGAGGAAAGGGTTGAATTCCTTTCGTAATAGTTGCGAAAATCTGCGGAACGCCATTAGCCATCTCTATCATTCATTTTTTTCCTTCGAAAAAACCCAAAGGAGGAAAGTAAAGGAGAAAAAAACTTCTCAAGCCTATAAATTATCGTCTCTCACAATCAGCCACACCATCGTTCTTAATTGGGCCGCGCGTATTAATCCCCATCCGCTTAGGGGATTTATTTTCAGACCACCGCGTGAGAAAGAAGAGAAAAAAATAAAGAATAAAGAATAAAATGAGAAGGAGAGTCGGTGTGCGGGGTGGGTCGGAAGGAGCGCGGAAAGAGATGAAAAAAAGGAGAATCGAAAGGTCTAAAGAGCGGACACGTAGGATTACGTGGTATTAGGAGAAAAGAAAAAAATTACCGGTCGGACCGAAGCGGTCCGACCTAAACTCACGCAATATTATGACGGACTCTTTGAAATCAAATGCCGTAAAGAAAGAAATACCGAATTTCAGTTTCTTCGACGCACCCCGTAATTCTTATTTCTATCCACTGATCGCTCCTAATCGTATCGAAACAGCTTTTGAATCTCGACGATTTAATCCGGACGAGAGGGAAACGATTTTTCTCATGCTCTTTGAGTTTCGGAGACGTTGAGGAGAATTTCGCTTCTTGGATCAATCTGGAAAATTGGGAGAATGAAAAAGTGGAAGTCGCACGTGAAAAACGGGGCGTGAGAAATGGGCGAAATTGACGCTGACGAATTTGTGGATAGGAGAGCGTAGACAGCTCGTAGCAAATATTTTGGGAAATTTAAGCCAACGGGATTCCATAAATTCCGAAAAACGTTCCATACACAAACGAATATCTAGATACCCTTACGGATTAAGTCACACGCGGTTCTATGCAGTGCTTATATTTATGGAGCTATAGGGTTTCCACGAGGTCTGTGCAGTACGAGAGGGACCCAACCCGGGACACGTGATCTATGGGATAACCCGTAAAGGTCCCATAGAGATCGCTGCTATACGCACGTCGCCTTCTTCCCACCCGAACTCACGTATATTATATGGAAACGAAACCGAATGTAAATATTTTGACCCGCTGAATCCACCGCCCGAAAATCAACATCTCTTACCCGGCACACGAAATCAGCCGACGAAATCAACCGGATCACGTTCAAGTTCCGAAATTCGAGGATACGGAACTCGAAAGATCCGCGAGAGTTTTTTTAACGCGGACAAATTCCTCAATCTTGGGGGCGGTGAGTCCGATCCGGTCAAAAATTATCCGACGAAGCCGCTAATTTATTTAGAATTTAGGGTGATCCGAATCAGAATCGCGTCTGCAGCGAAAGCAGCGGTCCCAACCGCAAAGGGTAGCTTGTACAGGGAAATACCACGGAGTAAATTTGGACACGTGTGACACACACACGTTGGTGAATTAGATGCTCGAGGTCTTCTTTTTCAACGGGTCGAACAAATGGATTAAATCAGATCCCCCCCCCCCCTCCTTTCACTTTATACCGAATACGTAACGAGATGAATTTCCACGTTCGGAACGAGAGGAAAACAGACGCATCGTCATCCCCCGAGTTCCGGCGATAACGTGGCACAGAGTCAACGGCTTCCCACCCTTGTTACAGAGGAGTAAATCGAACGGTGCAACTGTTGCGACCCGAGCATATCTATTGCTCCCAGATGAATTTTTCCCGCGAGAGATGGAGAAATTAGTCTATATTTGGATGGGGTGACGCCAGATGAGGTTGGGCAAGGTATCCAGTTTGTTTTGAGAGGTGATGGGGCGTCGACGAAGGAAGATCTATTGCAGATACATCGTCCAGACTTTCCGATACGTTCCCGATGGGCGTAGGATTTATGTTTTGTTTTAAAGCAGAGTTAGAGTCGCGTGTTTTGTCTGGCTTACGCGCTATACACTATTCGTCGTGAATCCATGTCACAGATTTTTTTTCTCTCTCTTCTTTTTCGGTTTTTTTTTTTTTTTTTTGTTTTTTTTTTCAGCGATGCTGGTTTCTCTCGATTTCGATTTTTTTTCCTTCCTCCGATCGAAACACGGAACCGGAGTGAATTTGAAAGTAGGTGAAAATTCGGGAGGAACCTTGGCCGATGGTGAATCACCGAAACGGCGCTCGGGCTCTCATGATTGCGGGTCGAATTAAAGGTCGCGTGTTTTTCCGACCTGCGGGCATCTTTCCTGCCTAGAGTTTTATCAAACGTCATGGGGGCATCGTCAATTTTACCCAATCTCCGCCCCATTAGTTTTATCAATAAACTTTCTGTAAATATATATGTGTATACGTGTGTCGGTATCAGAAAAAAGAGGGATAATCAGGAACCTCCGGGTTACAAAAAGGAAGAAAAAAAAAATTAATAAGTAAATAGAAAAAATGGCGGTCGTTATCTTTTGAACGATTAGAATCCCCACCCTCATTGCATTAAGTCCCATAATTGATTTCTGTGTAATCATGTATAAAAGATAAACAAATTTCCCACGCTTATTTTTTGATATGATTCTGAATCTGCCTGGTAATAAATCCACTTATTCTTTTTTTCCAAAAAATCGAAAATTTTCACCGTCGAATTTTTTCCGGGTAAAAGGGATGCGTGCATCATTTTTCCGCGGGGTAGAACGTACCGAAAGTTCCGGCCCTCTTGACGGGTTTTTTCATTCGGTAGCTAAACGGCGTCCATTAGAGGTGAAAATAAATGAGAAAAAACTCGTGATTCGCCAGGTCATTCATCAGGCTGTGCGCAGGTACCTATTTTTGGAACGTGCGTGGCACCGGCGTGTACGTTACTACGTCCTAAACGGGTGTCTGTCTGAACGTCGACTGTAAACGTTGCGAATAAATACACCTGCGTGAGTTTTACCATTTTTTTTCTCAGATCTATATATAGATATTCATGCGCGAATATTGGAATAAATTAGAGAAAAGTTTCTCCAACTCGGCGATCTGATTTGAAAAATTTTGGTTCGCGTGAAAAAAATATTTCCGATTCCTGCAGGGAGAAAGAGAGAGAATGGCGAAACGTACCTGACGCGAATCATAATATCGAAGGCTTTAATTATCGATGGAAAAGTTTATTTTTCAGCGTTACGAAGTGGGAAGTTTGTCTCCATTTTTTCTTTGATTGGTTTTTTTCTTCTCGCTACAAATCGACTCGGGTAATTTTCAAGTGTCATCTAAAGTTAGATGCTTATACACCGAACACGCGGAGAGTGCGAACTGTTCCTGAAGTTCGACGAAGCCGAGAGACACGAGAGAGAGAGAGAGAGAGAGAGAGAGGGAGAGAGAGAGGTCGATTTCGCTCCTCCGGGTTACGTCGTCGCGTCGTCGTACCGTCAGCGCTCTCTCGGCTTCTCCTCCATACCTCGGTTCCCGTAGGACGTTACATGACGAACGACTTTGTCAAGATGTTGGTCGGCCACGCCAACTCCTCCAACAAGACAGACGCCGCTCTTGGCTAACTCTACACTCTATCCATTCGTCATCTTTCACATCACGTATGACGCGGTGGAACGACAGTCGGCAGACTACGTGTAGAGTAAAACGTCATTTGCTACCAACGGGCGTTCTCGAATCCCCACGTTTCGTAGAACGAAAAATGATAATTCAACAACGAGTTCTCTCCCCCGATCGTTTCACCGCCCCCCCCCCCCCCCCCCCCCAAAAACCCAGGGAAATTCTCTAGCTCCGAAATTTCTGTTTGCAAGAACAACAAGGATCAGGTTTTAATCACCGGAACAAAGGAGAGCGGTCGATGAGACTTCCGTCGAGAGAAGTTCCGGGAATAATGGCATTTCTCGGTGAAACCTGCGGGAGCAACGGTCCGAGGATCGAATCAAGGCTCGGATTTTAGTCGTAAGGATTTCCGCGGGACGATGCTCGACGTTACTCGACCACCCTGACCACCGAACGGTTTGTCGGACATTGACGAAAAGAATGAAGTTGAACATTCGGGATACGGAGTAGCGCGGAGGAAATGGGAGTAATTTTCCAACGCGTTAGATGAGATGTAATATTTATGATTGTTCGGTTAATGGGACAGGAGAGAGGCAAAAAAGGAGGGAGAAAATTAATAATTGATAACGAACGTTTAATCCATGCCGCGGTATAAACTAAGTCCGCGAGCTAATGGATGCGGTGGCTAATGAAATCCTGGAAACCGAAGGTCTGTATTTTCCTTGTATTTCCAGGTATCCCAATGAGATGATTAATTTCGGGCATCAAACCAGTTCCTGCGTCGAAGCGATGACTGTCGGAGCTCCAAGGATTTGAAAAGTTCTAATAAGCAATAGCTTACATTTCGAATACGACGTTTGTTATACATTTCAAACAAGCAATCCCTGGTGAGTAAAATAACCAGCAATCCGACCTCCTTTATTCCACCTCGAGGGAATAAAGTGGGTTCGTGTATATATATAAGAGTGTATGAATGAAAACAGCAATAAAATGAAAAATGAAAAATAATACAGACGTAAGAATTTATCGCCGGAATTCAGCAGGAAATAAAATAAGAGTCGCACGTTTTACCGAACTATTTTACTTTTCGTCTCCCAGGGTGTTCTCTCATTCGCTTTACGAGGTATTTAATTTTCACAATTCAAAGGAATAGCGCTGCCTAATTCCTCGCCACTTAAAATCTTCTAAGTTTATGTTCGAAGCAATTAGCGTCATCCCATTTTCACGTTTTACCAAAAAAATTCGCAGTCCTTCCAACGCACGTTAATATAAGGAAAAAAAATTGAAAGTAATGGACAACTTAGAAATAAATTCATACACGTTCGAATCATTTATACAGTCGGCTGAATCGGACTTCAATCTAATATAGGTAATTATGTAAACGGAGTTTCTTGTACGAGAGTGTCGACATTAAGTCATTGATTAGCGTGAATTTTTCCTCGTTCATAACGTAATTAGGCAAAAAGCTTAGTTGGAATTCTCAGCGATTCGACGCAATACCGCGGTTCACCTGCAGCCTTACCGGAGATAATCGTAGTCGGATTAACAGCCAGCAGCAATCCTTTCGTAATGATCTAATTAACGCTGAGGTATGTTTGATTACGTTAGTCGACTTGTTTTTCTTGACATCACCGCGTTTAACGGCGGTGCGACACCTGCGGCGAGCGCGGATACACGCCGAGTGAAAAAAACCTCGATCTACTACTTTTCTAATTTCTCTAACGAGAGGAGTTCGTCCCGAGCCTCCTAATTACGTGGTATATTCTCCATAACTCGCTTTGCCGGCGTAAACTATAAGTACGCCAATTAAAAACCGATAACCGATAAAATGTATCTCGTGTATAATCTGATTCCGCAAATGACGAGTGGTTAATCGATCGCTCGGAATTTTTCAGAGTCGAAAAATCGTCGGTTGGATTCCTCGCAGACACGGTAAAAAGGTATAAGATCGGATCTGTGTCTGACGAACCCCCCGGTGTAGTCGGATTCCCGGTCTCTCGCCTACATTTGTTGGTCCGAAAGAGACGGCAGATGGCGAAACCCAATCAACGCTCATTAACGGAAAAGCGCGGCTAGTACGGGGAGACAACACCGAGGCTCATCGTAAATTTATCGACAACAACTGTTCCACTTAACAGCTTCTCCCCGGGTCCGTTTCGCCCCGCATCCCCCTCCTCCGGGGGTTACGCCAGACCGTCCGGCTTCCGCCTCCTTTTATTTCATCGTATTTCGATTTTTTGCCCTTATTTTTCTTCTCCCTTTGCCGGGCTGTGCGCCGAACGCGGGTCTGGAGGCCCCCGAGGCTTTCCGAGCGGCGGGCAAAAACTTAACAACTTATAGATTTACAGTTAAAATCAATTAGCTTTTAATTGGCAAAGACGGGCGTGACAGTTGTTCGGCTCCCCAGCCGAACGTGGAACCCCGGAGTCGCATGTCCCACGAAAACATCGGCGGTAGAGTATCTTTGGCTGTCGACCGTAAACGCGGTCGGGGTGGCTTCGCCACCGAAATTCGGTTCTTCTCTCCTCTTTTCTTCCAACCATCCCCTTCTTTTGGTTTCGTTGGCCTCTTAATGACGCGCAAGTGTCGTCCTTCCGTTGGCAGCATTGATCACGCCGACTACGGTGCGGAGACTCCCCTTGCGTCTCGAGTTTTTCGAATCCGTCCGAAATCTCCGGCTATCCGGACTCGGCCAACGTCGCGCGGATCTATTCGCGAAACTCGCCGAACGAACGAGATTAGAAACGGGCCCGAAATACGCGGTAAGAATAAGAAGAAAAATTCGGTCCGCCGTTGTTGCTCTCGGCGAAGAGACACTTCTGAACTACGTGCTAATGGTCGAGACTATAGTCATTTAACCGTCCGTTGTGTTACCTCCCAACACGTGTTTCGCCGCGCTTATACCATTTATCCCGACGCAGAGGTACTTCGTGTGGTAATGACGCCTGCAGTCTGGACGCGACTTCCGAATTCGACTTAGTTTTCCATCTCTCAGAGAACGAACATTGACGCGATTTTTTAGATTCACATTCGGTACTGTATTACCTACGATAAATAAATTCCGAGCGGAGTGCGAGGGACGTTTACCCCTGGATTTGGAGAGTACGAAGTCGAGGAGATATGTAGTTGGAGAAGTTTGGGATGAAAAGTTGAAGGCGGTATAATGACCGGCCGAAAATGACGTGTTTACGGTTAGAAATATACCATCGGGGCATGAGAAAAACTAAAATCCGATAGCACCGCGTAACTTTTTCCGCATCTCTGTCCCATATACATGTGTCTCTGCGTACGTGTCGCGAGAAGTTCATGAAATTCAGAGACACACGTGAGACTCGGAGCTTTTAGCGTTCGAGGTGTGAGCGTCTAGACGTCACGCTAAAGTATTTATTAATACGACCGGAGTACAAACAAGTTCGGGGTAGACCCGCCCTTGGAGTATTTCTTTTATTTTTTTTTTTCTTTTCTTTCGTTCCTCGAGCCGCGGCGTAACTATTTATTCACACCCCTTCCCTACCCCGTTTGTTAAAAATATTCCAACTTTGGTGGGCGGATTTCGAAGGGTTGAAATTTTCGACGATCTCGTTTGAAATTCTCGAAGCGAATGAGTGTAACAAATCTGGACGGAAACGCTGAAAAATAAGCGTTCTACTTTTTCACTTGCTTCGGGATTCTGAGAAAGCGCTAAGTAAGCGAATCGCGTATCACCGGCCGTTAAGATAATGGAATGCGGGGAAACACCGCAGTTATTCTTCAATTTTATTTCTGTAAACTCGGGGTAAATCATTGCTGTAAGAGAAGAAGACTCTTGGTGTTATTTCCTACCTTTTTTTCATTATTTTATCACCATTTTCAGATATCTTTTATTTTGTTAAACTTCTTCTCCGGTTTCTCAGAGCTGCGGTTACACGCGAGTTGAAAATCCGTTTTTGTCCAGGGTCAGAAGTCAAGCGCATCGTCACATACTAGAATTAGTAGTTTGTCACTTTTATTTCGGGTCATCTGCAGTTGAGAATCGGGAGATGGAAAAAAAAAAAATACGAGGCATAAACTGCGATGAAAGAATGTCGTCGTTGGTTTTTAGCGGTTCTCTCGCGCGCGTTGCAGACGACACTCGGGAATAACGTTCGCGTATTCATTTTTATTTATTTACCTGATTTTCATCCGTCTTTTATTTATTCGTTTATCTTGCGTTTTTTTTTTCTTTTTTTTTTATTCCTCCTTTACTTCTGATGTACACGAAGTCGAGTCGGGCGAAGAGACCGCCGAGCGAGGGTTCGCAGCTTTACTTACAGCCGTGTCGTTGAGACTCGCCAAATTTATTTCCTTCGCCGCGTTGAATTCGCAGCCGGGTGTGAAAATAAAAAGACGACCGTCTTCTCTTTCTCCATCTCTCTTTACATCTCTCTCTCTTTATACACGGTTACCGTTTTATGCCTGCGAAACTTCGCGTCGCAAGCGTTAAACTCTCGCGCCGTTTTCAATTGAGCGAAGGAAAACACCGGGTTTTAAAAACCTCGGGGGGATAAAAAATGAAAATAAAAATACCGAAAAAAAACCAAAAAAAAGAAAAAAAACAGGAGAAGGGGGGAAAAAACCGCCGCTGCAGGCGCGAAAGTATTTGCCAACTAACAAAGTGGATAGGAGTCTCAGCTCGCTTGCAAAAACGCTTGTAACGAAGTTGGATATAGGTACCGTATACATACCTACCCAGGTATACATAATATACGTTCCTTCAATTAATTACCTCATTTATTTGTCCGTATTATTATTTTTATTATACATTTTTTTTTTTGTTTTTCAAATTAAATCGAGGGTCGCAACGTGAATATCCCGCAGCACCGGTGCAACTGCAGACGAATGACAAATATATACAACATTTGGTAACGTGTGTGCAACATGCCGTGAATGCCGTGAGTAAATTATTAGAATAATTTTGGAACGAAATTAATATCCGGGTGTAAATATTCCGCGTATGCGGGACAGGTGAACGTATAAAAATATTAACAGTATTAATGAAAATAAATGATGTGAAAATAATTTATACTTACAGAGAGACGTGGATCGAAAATCCCGGCAAATAGAATTAGGGATAAAAATATTTCATGCTCGAACGCGACGGTCTCTTTGTAAAAACGGATAATTTTTCATGCAAAAGTTGAAAAACAAAATAAATAAACAAACGATTCTCTAGGCATTTCACGGGTGAGTTCCAAAAGTTGTCAATCGAAAGAATATCCTGTAAACGTTTTATTAAATTTGGTACCCACTCGGTGGCAATTTGCTGAAAATTAGGGCAAAAAAAGTCATTAACAATTTTAATTAAAACATCAATTCCAATACACGACGAATGCTGTACACGCACATATGTATACGCTTCATTCATGCAGTAATATACGTCATATTTGGATTTTGTAGCGAATAATTCACTTGAAATCGCATAAAATTGTCAAACAAGCTGTACAATTTTTGCACATAAAAGTCACGCACGTATCTCGACAGATCGTAAGAAAAGAAGATGAAAAAAAAAGACGCGATTACGTACACGAGGTCAAATTTTGAAAACCCCAGAGGAACGCTACCTCGACTCATCGTTCGCCTGGAACTCTACCCCCCTATAGTCTACGACAACGAGGTTGCTCTTTACGACCTGTAATAACTTTCGCAATAATTCGGCGTTACAGATGAGACCGCACGTACAGGATAACAATATTGCGACGGTGGTAAACGCGGTCGAAGTTCTACATACCTATACGTAAAATCTATGCACGGTACGTAATTCGACAGCCCAGAAGACGCGCGCCCGTTTCCGTTACGTAGCGGAAGATTTCGTAGACAATTATTGCGCTCCCGCGTAACGCGGACATACGTATTCCCATTGTCACGGGACCGAAACCCGCGCAATGGTATCCAGGATCAAGGCTACGGGCTGCGACCTGCAATTCCCTCGCTCCGCAATCGGAGATCGTCGCGGTCTGATTGCACGGAATAATTTAGAATTCCTGAAACACGATCAACGCTTCGCGCAAACATCGGGGATATCTGACCGTAAGTACGCGACCTGCAGCGCTGCTCTCGTCCTCCGGTCGAGATTCGCAATGGGAATGATTTTTTCGAATTCGTCGAACGAACAAAAAATGCAGCCGAGCGAGACGAGGGCGAAGTTTCGGCGTTGCGAAGAATTCGGGTAAAGTTCCTCAATTATTTTCGTTCTTCGTTTTTCGTTGGAAAATTTTCGGCGTTTCTCGTCGCGTTGCGAATAGCGAGCGAGTTCCAGATTGGCGCGTGATTCAGACCGCACGATTCCCCGCCAGCGGCGAGGAGTTCAGAGGTCGCCGTGCACTGATGCGTTCCCATTCGTCAACGACGGTATTCGCCTCCTCGTCGGATGCCCCGCGCCACTTAGCCGAGTAATATATCGCCCCGGTGGTAACCGTCCACATCCACGTCCCCGTACATTACGCTGTCGTCCTCCTCTTCGTCGTTGGAAACTTGCTCTATACCGCGAGCGAGTATAAAGTACAAGTATATACGGCGATGCAATCGCGACAAACTCCTCTGCTCGCACAAATCTCGCCGAGCGAATTTTCTTCACTTCGTTCCATTTGCAACGTTTTTTGTTTTTTTCTGTTTTTTGTTTTTTGGTTGTACACATCCTAACGCGAAAACCGTCTGCGCGCGATAAACTAGACGACTCAATGTAACGTTACCTAATTAATCAGCGGCTCTTATTCTACCTCAGCGGTAATTCGCTGGAGTGTCGGAAAATTTTGCTGAAAATTTTTATACCCCGCATCATCGGGGCTGCGGATCGCGCCTCTTTTTATACAAAATTCCCCGGACATAGACGCACATTTTTTGCTCCGTAGTGAAAATTTTTGTTCCTCCCGTACCGCCCCTATACTACATTTTGTTTTTTTGGATTTTTTTACTAATTCCACTAACCGCGCATGCCTCCGTGCCGGCAAAAAAGTTGAAAAACAAAAAAAAGAGACAATGAAATCAAACAAAATGCAGGGGAGGTTAGCGGGATCCGGTATTTCGATGTACCGCGTATACATAACGTTCTGAGTTCAATTACTGGATACCACGGTCAGTCGAAATTATTACCCAAATAAAACCAGCGCTTTTCGTTTATACATATATATATGTGTGTATACATATATTTTCGGCATATGTACGGCGACGCATGCGGGCAGCTGTTATATCGCTGACATTGCCATTGTGCCGCGATCTCCGGTTCTGCAGTTCGTTCTCTATTTTGTATCACCGTCACAATTAATACACACCAAAGAATGCAGGCTTGGGATCGGTGTTGCGGTCAAGCTGAAAAGGGAGGTAAAATGATTTTTTTTCCCCCTATTACTTTCCTTTTATACGCCGCGGCTGGGAATTCCGAGAGTAATTAGTTTCCGGTAATTAAAAAAATTAAAAAAAAAGACGACATCGGGAGAACTCTTGCGGCGTTTCATCCGTTTCGATTTTTCCGATACGTAATTCTCATCGTTCGAAACGGCGGAATATTCTCTCCCCGCGGTTGTTTTTCCTTTTCTCGGTGTTTTAGGTGTGAGAAAAATAAAAAAATTGTACCCCGAGTACGACTTCCGGAGTTTCGGGTTTCGTTGCCCCGAGGTTCGTATTCTCTCGCCCCGTTATTCGATCCCCGCCACTTTCTAAGAATCGTATAAAGCTGGCAAATCTTTTCATTATTACAGCGCGTAAGTGATACCTATATCATACTGAGCGACCATTTCGCCGGCATTAGGGACATTATACCACGAATAGTGGCAATCTCTTGGACCCTGAAATTGTCGCGACATTCTCACCGTCACTCTCGAGAAGCACGCACCGCGTTCGAGGAGATCGGAATAAAATCCTTGACGATTTTTGTTGCCTTGTTCTTTTTTTCGAGATTTTCTTTTATTACAGTATTTTATCTTTCTAAGGATTTCCGAAATTCGAGCGGAGGGCGTCGCTTTTCTTCGCGCGTACAACGTACAGTCGTACTTTATAATGCCATATAAATCTATATACCTACTTCCGGTAAAATAAATCAAGCGGAAATAGAGAACGACGGACGTTGGCGACTGGATATTTCGGAGCTGCGGTATGTATATATAGAGAACGTTTTAGGACTACACTAAAGTCCGAACGACCAAGGATTTCGCCTATTCCACACCCTGCGTACCGCGAGATGTACCCGCTGTAATAACGCCGGAGGCGTCGCGTCGCGACGCTTCGAAACGGTGACGCATACCTCTGGCAGGGCCTAAACTGCAAGCTCTACTACCGAAATACCGAAGGGCTAGTCGTTGTTTACGGCTGTAACCGTGCAGTTAGATTTTCGTAGGTATTGCGGGCGTCGCGACGTTTGATGGGAATATAATTGCCGTCCGCACGGAGGGCGAAAAGTTTTCACTTCGTCGCGAGTTGTTCGAATAAAATTTTTTACCGCATTTTTTTAGTAATGAAATTTGCGAATTCGCGGTGCCGGTTGTTATCGCCGGTCGAACGGTGTATTTTTATCGTATTTAAGTCTATCGATTCGACGAAAAGTTGAATAGTAGACCGGAAGTTTGATCAATCAAAAGTCGATTGAAATTTTACAAGTACTTTAATACGCGTATATCCGTTGAATAATGTAACGTATACACGTATACAGAGGCGCGCGACAAACTGGATAGAGATCCTCCGGGCGCGAGGACAATAATTTGATAAAATTGCTGGCGTTAAATTCCCTCCCATTCCCATTTCGCTACTTCCCCGCTTCGCTCTTCGCCGCCCTTTTCATCCCCGCAGAGAGCGCGGGAATTTCGGGCAAGTTACGAACATATTTAGTACCCATTAAAAGGCTGGCGCCGATGAATCACGATCGTAAAGTCTGGAATTTGTCTATTAGATGATCCTTGCTCGACGTTCGCTTCAATTGCAATTGACTCCCGGGTAGCGTGTGTAATATTTTTCTCGAGTTTTTTTGCGAAACCAAATCTCACGTATCGTCGAATCCCGTGTTGAACACTAAACTTGAGAATTCGCGTCATTCCCCCCCGGAGTTATCGGGTTAAATATCACCCGAAAATTGAATATCCAGGATCACGTCGGGGACCTTATCCCGGAAATTATAATCTTACAAGGTATAAAACGTGCTTTATTCGTAGCTACATTGAGAAATCTTTGTGCAGATATCCCCCGACGTACGTACAAATGTCTGTCTGTGTGTGTGTGTGTGTGTGTGTGCACCGTTCCTGTATACACGGAGGTAATTTTCCCGGAGAAAGCAATCGGAGAACTGACCGGAAGAAAGGTCTTCCGGTCGTCGCTTCTGCCGCAGCAAATAAAAGCAATTTAAAAATAAGACATTACTTCCGGTACCTTGAAATTCTTTTTCTTCTCTTATTTTTTTTTCCACCGCCGCTACTCTACGTCGCGAGATGAATATCACGTAATTTTCAATCGAATCGAAAAAGGGTTGGGAACAAAAAATAATCGACGAAAGGGACGACGTGAATTTTCGACTTCGGCATTCCGAATAATTTCCCAGATACTTCGACGACGAAGGGTACCCAGACTTCGAACGCGTTGCTCTGATATTTTTTGGTCGTCGTGGAGTTGCTACGGTATAATACGAACACGGCTAGATTAAAGCGTTGCGGGCGTCGGAAGGTAAAGCACACGGGAAATCATCGGGGGGGGGGGGGGGGTCTGAAGAAAACGTCTGGGCCAGAAGTCGACGCAGACCGCAGCTAAGAAGCTACGGGACTCCGCAATGCCGGAACAGTTTCCAGTGTTTTTGGGGGGATGTGCGGTGCCCTCGTGTACGTACGTGGAATCTAGACGGCCGCGAATTTCGTTCGTCGGTTCCTCCCTCTCCCCTCATTTCCACGCTCTCGTGTCTCTCAGGCGCTTTCTCGTTGCGTGGTGGGAGAGGAAGTCGAAGCCGCCGGTGGGATATGAACGCATTTTTCACCCGAAATCCCCTCTTGTCTTAAGGGCTCGGGCGAACCCCGTGTTCCCTCAACCCCCCCCCCCCCCCCCCTTGAGCTTCCGCAAGTTTTCCCGGGATTATGACGCGTCAAAAACGGCGTGATACAATTACTAACTTCGCGACCAAGACATCTGCGACTAGGGATAAGCGAACGTTTGCAATACCGATGGGGACACTTTCCTCCACCGCCGCCGCCGCCATGCCGCTTCGGCTATGATATAAACTCCCTCCGCAGGCGCCTGCCTGAATTTATACTTTCGTCAATAAGATCCGGGACGATTTCCTTCTTTTTTCCATCTCCGCGCCGATCTCCAGATACGACAATGGAAAAAGTGAATCCTTACTGACCGGGTACAACACCGCTGCCAGGTCTCGTTGAACGGAGTTACACCGAAACACGGGGAACGCACGAACCGGCGCGATACAGCCGAAATCGATACTCGCCTCCGCGAAACTACGGAGTGAATTAATTAACCATTTATGAGCAGCTCTCGTGGATCGAGAGTATAATTATCGGATAATAAATGCGTATCTTTATTATATACGAATGAAAAAATTATATCCTCGGAATATACGGGTTGCTCGATGTCGAGAATAATGACAAGTAAAAAAATGAATGGAAGTGAAATGAAGTGAAAAGCAAAATCAGCGCTACGAAAAAAAACCCATCGCGTTATACGCGTATACGGAGAGAGCGTATATATACTATAGTTTTGCCACGCAACGGGAGCGCGGGTGAAAAATTAATCGCGTTTTACGAGGTTCAACGCATTTTTCAAAACACGAGTAACGGAATCAATATTCGAACCTGCACCCTTGTAGGTAACGAACGTGAGCCGACTGCGGTATCTTTACGAGTAGAGCAGCGCGGCAGCGGCAGCTCATATTCGTTATATGGAAAATGGATACGTGCCGCGAGCACCGAGAGACGGCAGTCGACCGAGGTTTTAAGGTACCATAAAAAACAATACGACTGACCGTAAAAACGTAACCACATCACGCGCCCATGAAATTAGACAAAGCATGTTAATTAAGCAACCCACGCCGCGATGGTCACCGCGCGGCTAAATCCACTCGTGATCTAGATGAACTTTGTACCTCCCCGGTCACGGGAATATTTTTCACCCACACTCTATCGCCATTTCTCTCGGATATTTCATACTTCCGCGAGATTTGGACGCATCTGCCGTTCGAAGGAGCGGATGATCGATTCCTGCATAAATACATCGTTTCTCAAAGAATGAAAGAAAAAATAAAAATAAAAATTCAGCCCGCAGCAGCGACAGCTGGACAACGGTCCGCGGGATCGGTGAAAAATTTAGCCGATCGCATTCGGTTTGGGAAAATACCTTCATTTTTTTTTTTCAGTTTTCGCAACGACTTCGAGATGAGATGCACGGTTGTATCGGAACGTCGCTCGTCGGGGTCGGCTTTGAAGGTGGATCGATTCTTTTGGTCTTTGTTTTTTTCATTAGCTGGATGAAAATGAAAGAGAGAGGAACGAGAGCGACGAAAAGTTTCGTCCCTCGGCGAGGCTGGTCACCAAATCGCTCGAGGGGGGGGGGGGGTCCTCCTTAAGAATTAGCATACAAGCGCGCGTGGCCCGCCGCACCGCGAGGTCTTTTGGGTAGAGACCGTCCGACCGACGGAGTCAAACAATGGAGGGAAAGTCGCTCGGGGCGCGTCCACCGGGTCCCCGGCGGATCAAACCTGATCCCTGGATTCGGGGGCGACGAGTCCGTCGCTATCTGCGAGGGTCAGAAGACCAAGTTGTGTCCCAGAAGAGCGTTTCACTGCGGATATAGTTTTAAAATTATAGGATTTGCGGCTTTGGCAAACGCTCGAGTCCGCGACCAATGGAAAGAAACTTTCGACTAGCTCCTGCGGGATTCTAGGCGCTCGGAAAATTGTTCGTTTTGCGGTTGCGCGGTAAATTTGATGTTCCGCTTTTGAATTTCGTCGTGGGCGACGGACGTGCGAACGCAACGGGTGAGAGAAAATTTCCCACGAGCTGAAACTTTTAGCGTAGGTATGCGAAAATTCGAGGCATTTTTTGCGCGATCGCGGGAACTGATTTCGCTTATATTCGTTTTCCCATTCCGTCGGTATATACCACGCGTGCTCTTACCTCGGCAGATCCAGGGAAACGTGCGCTTACGATTTTAGGAAAACTGCTGCGTCGATAAGGAGCGAGCGAACGCACGATGAATTTTGCGTGATCAAAATGCGAGAAAAAAAAATATACGTAACATACGTAACCCCCGCATCGGAAAGCATCGTAAAAATCAAACGGCCATAAATATTAAACTCCAATTTCTCAATCTCATTTCGAATTCGACGGATAAGCCGACCTCCGAAGATGCAGAGCCTCTTAAAGCACAGATAACCGAATATATCCCGTATTCGCTGATACAAACTAAAACGGATTTTCAAACCATATCGACCATACGGTCGTCAGAGTTTCCTCGATTTGGTTTTTTTTTTTTTCTTTTCTTTTTCACGTGCGGGATATTCACCGTCCCTCGGTGTAACGGGGTTTCTGGGTCAACGCGAGAATGCCGCGAATACCGTGGAACGGACGCCGATGTATTTCAATAGTTCGTTTTCCCATACATATGCAAAAAAAAACAGATTTTCCTACGCGCCGAACCTCGTTCGCTCCTATTTATTCGTTATTCACCGCGATCCACCGAAAGAGTTTCGTCCCACTTTATCGAGCGCGCGCGTTGTCCGCAGGGGACAAAAAAATAACATTCGAACGAAAATAAATACATTTCCCAGCGGAGTGAAAAAAACCGCGATGATTCAAAATCTCCGGAAAATTTTCGCGAATTATCCGGTTAACGTCGGCGTCTCGCGACTCGAGATTTCCACAAGATTGTTCCGGAAAACTAGGCAGACTATGTGTCTAGGCTAGTGTACACGTGGAGTGCGAAACTTCTTCAAAGCGCTCCAACCTCTACGTTCGTCTGTTTTCCTTCGGATATACACGCGTACACACTCCATCCCCGCACGAGGAAGTGGGAATTGAATGGCGCAATCAAACTTGTCTCCGGATCCGCGCGTCGTACTTTCATTAAAATCTGCAGCGGCATCGGGAACGGGGGGGGGGTGAAGCTCGCTCCGGTATCCGCGATTCCAAAGTGGAGCGAACGAGGAATCGAAAGAAGCAGAGGCAAAAGAAGATCGGGGATAGCGTCAGCGTCGACTTTGCCTTCGACGGAATTCGCGCCTTCGCCTTCCTTCCCTCCCGTATCTCGCTCGCCCGTTTTCCGCAGTACCGCGAAACTACGAGGCGGTAATCACGCGTCGTTAGGGGTGGCTGACGCACAATGCTCCGATACGACCCCCTCCCTGTTCCGTATTCTATTTCATGTACGGTAGCTGTTGTGCAGGTCCATTGTCTATGCCTCGAATGGATTATGTACCTCGGTGGTCCGCGCCGCTTTTATTCGGTTAAACGATTTCATCGACCTCGTTAAGGACGTCCGAGCAACGGATGATCCCCGCCGACTCGCCAGGTACCGAACGGTATCGACGTAATCCGCGTTAACGTCGATGTAACGTACGCTCACTCGGTGGAGTGGCTCGTAGTATAAACTCCGGATCTTGGATTTCCTTGGCCGCGTCGACCTTGGTCGAACGTGCGCCTTGATAAAATTGCAGCGATTTCAAGAACGGAATATTTGTATTCTCGCGTGGTTTCCTACAACGGACATATTCGCGTGAAATGACGCGTATGACATCTGTTGTCTACTAGCTTGCCGAACGAAGCGTCGTCCGCCGGATTTCGGTATTAAAATGGAAAGAAGATTCCTCCCGTACCCAAATTTTCTCTATCTATACAAATCTCCCCCGCAACGCGATACGTAAAACAATCACGTACGTAACTTTTCCAAAACTTAGGGGATAAAATCCTCCGAGCGAAGCAAGGATTCTCATCGCGATCGGCGCTAAAAAGTGACACGTCGCACTCCGATCGATGATGGACAGAAGAAGTGTTGAAAAACGAGCTTGCTAAAGTATCGAGAAAATATTTGCGCGTCGCTAGAAAATAATTCGAAAAACTATCGCCGCGGACACACGATAGTGTACGCCTTCGGTATGATAAAGTCTGGAAAACTGGCCCGGTCCCAAAGCTCGGGTTGCCCACGGGAAGCCCTTGATGCGTTTCCCGAGGGATTAAAGTAATTCCTCGGGCCGGAAACCGCGTCTCCTTCCATTTCTAATTCCTCCTACTTCTCCAGCCCCCCCCCCCCCCCCCCCCCTCCCTTCGCCCCTTTTCGCCCTACGCGAGGATCACATTAGTTCGGCGATACGAGGGCAGGACTGGCGGTAGCAGAAGCAGCGGCACCGTTGCACTGATTGTCTACCGAATGAAGGCGCAAGCTCTTCTAATGGAAGCGAATAGTTGAGATATTTTTGGCGCCGAGTACAACGGCGCGAAGGGGTTAGGTGGACAATACCATTCGTGGTCCGTGGAGGCGTCGCGACGCTCTGGGTTGGGATCGAGGATATAGCGCGTGGGGAATTTCCAGCCCTTATGAAGCGGGAGCTGCTGCTGTGACCCACCGAGAGCGGATCCGACTCGCGGGACGCAGGCGAACGCTTAGTATGGGAATGTCGTTTAGAGGTCGGGGTGACGGAGGTTGAGGAAACATGACGAAGAGGTCCTCCAACGTCGCGGCGAAGTCCTTTCTAACGACGAATAGTGTCGCGCGACGACTCGAGGCGCGGGGGTGCGTACGTACGAGATTATTCTGCTTATACCGAGGATCAAGTTTTGAATAGATAAAAAAAAAAAAAAAAATAAATATATCAACCCTTCGTAGGCTCCGAATTTACGTGCCCGGGATGGAGATAAAAGCGGTCGGAGGCGCAGGGGGGGAGCAGAGGGACTGTTTTCTGGTTTCGGAGTAATATTCTACGTGGAGTTTCTCATACGTGCAGATTTATATAGGGGCGACTACGACGACGACGACGACGACGACGACGGTGGTGGTGGTGTTGTAACTTGTACCGCGTGACACTGGCGCCGAGTCAAGGCGTTTTCGTTGAGATAAGACGCGAGAATGAAGAAGAGAGTCTCTGGTTTCCGTATACATATATAACTACGCTGTACGGCTGCACAGAAGACGGATTTACGAAGGTGGTGGTCGTGGAGGATTCGGAGTCCTTAAAATACCACAATGGCAGGTCCTTATCTTACTTAAACTGGGCTAAGCCTTCTGGTTCCTCTTGAAACAATGAACGAATCCTTACCGGCTAACTCGACGCGGTGCTTTGGAAACTCAAAAGTTGGTGAGCCTCGTCGTTGCGAACGTTCCGAGCTTTTCCGACTGGCGTGAGGCACCCGCCGTACCCACCTCAGATTTGAATAATTACGGCGAAGGGAGAATAAGGGGGGGGAAAGAAAATTATACGCGAGGAGGTAGCTCAAGGCAGCAGGTAGATGCCCACTGTTACTCTCCTGAGAATTGTTTGAATATGAATTAGCGGACGGGGAAGAACGACGACGACGACGACGACGAAGACGAAGACGACGCGTCAATTTCACCCCCTTAAAATCCTCACCCCTTCGACGAATTCCCAAAGATATGATATACCTTTCCAACGAGACTTGAAAATCATGAGGAACCAGCCGGACTGAGAGAGGGAAGTTTTGCTCGCCGGGTGCATATTTTCATAGGATACACGTCGCGAAGGTGTCGTCGGTATGTTTCGGTGCACATAAACCGTATACGTACAAAAATACCGACGCGGATATGATCTCGACGAATGACAGGTTGACGGAGCGGGGTGTAAAAACCGCGTTGCCGCGTTGCGTTCGTCGGCGACGAGATAAAGAAAAGTAGAGAGGCAGCGATGGGTCCGCGGGGTAACGTGGCAGCCGTCGGAGCGAGGGCGAAATACTGGCAACAAATTATATTCATATTTAGGGGATTACGTCAGCAATCCCTTGGATCAGAACCTTGAAGGGGCGTCGGTGGGTGGCTGTAGAAGGGCTAATTATTATACACCGTATATCCACATCAGTCGAGTCCGGTGATTGGATTCAGCGGAGTTAATATATTACACGTATACATCTATACAGGGGATGGAATTGGAATTCACGTTGCTTGCCTACCAATATACACGGGTTCTACCTGCGATTTTTATTTATTCGTTGAATTATACTTTCTCTTTCATCGCAGCATTCCTCTCGTTCTTATCCCCCGCCGATAACATTTTTTTCGTCCATCTCGCCGATAATCGTATTTTATTTCCATCCAGAAATTCATGTTTCTTATTCTGAATCTCGCGTAAGAACGAGTTCAATTTTTTTTTGTCATTCTTTAAAAAATTCGCGAGTATGAAAAAAAAACGCTTCTGCGTCTAGGGCTGATTTTTCTTCGAGCTTTCGTTGAAAACTGTCGCGCGCGTTACTAATTTTCCAGACAGTTTTTAAGTGCATCCTTGAAACAAAAGACGGACGGTTACGCGACTGCATCTCTTGTAAGTTTTCATCTTAAACTTGAGCTCACGCATTCTTGCAAAATCGAAAAAATACATGTGGTACTCGAATATTGTAGATGATCTTAGTATATCATTGGTAAAATTTGCTAGAATAAGAAGTATATAAATTGAAACGTGTCTGCAGGAGAGATAAAAAGTGGAGGAATCGAGTAGAAGGGGCTTGGGAAGTTATAATATTATACGCGGTTGACAGACACCGGCTGTCATTAAATTCGTGGTATTTTGGTGAAAGTTGCACATTCCCATTAAAGAAAGTTAACCACGTAGTCCGGAGGCTTCCCCGTGATTTGAGGGGGGTGAGAAAATGCGGAGGTGCAGTAAGTAAAAGGGAAGGGGGTGGCGGAGGCGGACTGACGTTTCTGTAATTGCCAGCCGTCGCACCCCATATTACCACTAGGATTCTCCGGTGTTTGGTGCCTCGGTTTGGATCTTCTGCGGGAGGAATCGTAGTGTTGGAATAATAAGAGAAAAAAAAAAAATAAGGGGAAGAAATCGAAAAGTCAAGAAACGAACTAATCCCGAAATAATACGGCCAAGAATCGAATTAAAGAGTGTAAGACCTTCGGGATAATGGACTTTTGAGTATTGGCTGAATCTGACTTTCTTCGGCTCTTCTCTTTCTCCCGCGGTAGGCGAAAGATAAAATTAGGAAAAAAAGAAGAATAGGTGTAATTTACCATTTCGGGGTCAACGAATCAAATTTTTTTTTTTTTTTTTTTTTTGCATACCTACGACTCCCCGCCACGAGCTACCCAATGCATAATTATCGAGCCGTTTCCGCGTTTTCGAAGGCCGAAATTTTCCACCTCGTCAATTTTGCAAAAAAATTTTGACGCGTAATTTTTTTTTTATCACAGAAATTAATTTTTGATCTGAGCTTTTTTGGATTAATTGAAATTGCATTCACATCAGCGTTTTGCACCGATAATCAGGCTCAAAAATCGCATCAATGAAAATTCATGAAACGAGAAAAACAGCGAAAGTCTGAGGTGAGTTCAACTATATTTAGAGTCATGAATTTTTTTGTCGAGTCAATAGAATTTTTTTGAGATGTACCCGACTCAACATTTCGATTCGTGGCGCCCTCTGCGTGTGAAAGCTAAACTTTCTTTGGATGCTGCAGAGCTTTCGGTTACTGCAGGATAGCAAAGGCATGCGAGGGGGTCGATAAACCTGAGCAGAGATCTGTATTTTCAGTGTAACGCTTACCAGTTGTGTAAACTAACTGCAGATATTGCGAAACAATATTCTAGGAATCCCAATCAGAGAAGATAAAAGAAAGATAAAATTTTTTTTTTGTCACAACTATCTGAAAAATTTTTCCAGCCCTTATTTTCAATCGATTTCCAAATTTTCGATGACGAAATTCAACTTCACAGATCCAAACGGATAAGAAAAGAAAATTTTGCGATAATAGGTGATAGGGCCACTAAGAAATAATTAAAGATCAGAAAAGTTCTCCGAATTTTATCGACTTGTGCGTAATTTTTTAACCCGAAACAACACAGAAGTTGCACAAAGAAGTTGTCAAACACGCCGTGAGAAATGGTTATTCTTCGTTACAGCTGGTTTAGGTCGATTACGAAATCCATTTGATTTATCGAGCTAGCATGAAATCATCCATCCCCGTTCTGCAGAAGTATCGCGAACGAAGCAGCGTAACCCACGTACGCATGGGGTGAAATCGCAGCGACACACCGACGCGGTATGCAGCGGCAACGAGAGTAACGCAAACAAAACTGAAAAAAAAAAAAAGAAAAAACTCCAGAAAAGGACCAACAAGAACATCGGTAGCAATCACGCGGCGCCAGGATCAGGCCCCGTACACAAGCCCGCGGAGTAGCCTCCGACCGAAGCGATGACCACTCGGGTCACTCGAGTCGAAACACCGAACGATCGTAATTAAATTCCAAACGATTGTCCAATCGGAAAGTTTTGCTTGGAAATTCAGCGCCCGCGCCGGGGTGGTTCGCGGTACGCGTACAGTATATGTATACGGTAGGTATAATCCGCCGCAAAGCGCACGCAACAGAAAACGCAGAGTATATACGTATATGCGCGAAGCATCTGCTGTCAGCGGAATATACGTATTGAACAGGAATGAATGAATACATATACGTGCGTAAATTTCCTACGTGGAGTATATTATTACAAAGCGTGAGCTTGCAGCCGCCGCCGCCGGTACCTGTGCTACCGTTGGTTTTAAGCGCCGCCCGAACCATAAGCCGTGTGCGCGCTCGCTCTCATTGGAACTTGGGAGCATACACACGCGTACAAACTCCACGGACTGCGTGGTATTGGCACTCAATTACCGAAGCTGCACGTAGAGCTTCCAGCCTCAGCGGCAAACGTTATTATAGATAGCCGGTCCACCGATGCGTAAATTAATTTTCACTTCATGGCGTGCTCGCAGGTATAATGTACATACATGTATACATAAATGTACACGTACACGCACACGAGCTCGTACACGATGCACAATATATATTTAATATTTAATTCATGCGCGAACCGTACACGTCTTTCCATTCTACCGTCGTTTCTCTACTCGGATTTCCACCACGTCGGATAAACGAACGAACGAACGAACGAACAGACGTGAGCGAGTGACGAGTAAATTCCCGAACGAGGGAATTTTCTTCGCTCCAGTTTTCGCGTACCTACTGTTATTTCAACCAGAGCGAACGGAGTCCGCAGGAAACGCGAACTGGCGGCGACTGCCTGCTGCTGCTGCTGCTGCCGCACACCGGATCGAGGACGGGACGACCGGTACACCCTCGCAGCAAACGGTACGCGAGTCGAACGTCGCCGTTTGTTAGAAAAAAAAAAAATCAACCCGCGCCAGGAATTATATTGGGGGAGGAATAAATTTTCACCGATAATATTCCGGCCTGCACCGCGTCAGCCGGCGCTGAAAATTTTTCACTTAATCGCAAGGTCATTGAACCGAGTAATTACCTTCGATATCGCTGACATGGCCGCGTAAACCAGTGTGCGAACTGTAATAACCGGGCGTAAATTATCCGCGGGGCTAGTCGTAAAATTTGGGCGCTACATTTTTTTGGGAAATATTTTTTTCTCTTCTTCGCTACCGAACCCCGTTTTCGCGGGGGGTCAGGGAGCTGCGAGCTCCGTTAGGGGGGGATTACAAAAATCGAGTTCGGAGAATCGGGGCGTCGACTCTCCGAGGCGTTTCGCATCCGGGTTGAAAAAGTGAGCGAAGATTCGCGATCGGCCGTTATTTCGCAGCCGGTTCGAGAGGATTCCCCAAAGAGTTTCTCAAACATTGTTGCAGCGGGAAGTTCTGCCCATAAGGGACACGCGTTGAAACCGGTTGACTTATAAACGCGAGGAGCCAGCGTAGGTACGCGGTATTAACGGGGAGCTCGGTGTACTCCTAATGTACAACCTACTAGCCAACGGAAGAACCGACCGACCAACGAACGAACGAACGAACCAACCAGCCAACAACAACAACAACAACGTATCTGCGTACGTAGTACGAACCATTGTTATATTGCTTGCTAACACGGCATTAATACATCGTAAAAGAATAACGAGTGCGCGACATGCCACCGTGCAGCACCGGGGCTTACGGTGGACACGGTGCGGGACACGAAACACGAGCATCAGTTAAGTAAAGTCGAGGTGCGCGCGGAGAAAGAACGCCGGAGTAAACCAGCTGTGGGTTACATACGTAGCCAGCCGGTCGAAAGAATCGGGCGCGGGCCCGCGTCAAAACGCGCTCGTTGAAACGAGAGGGAGGAAAAAGAAAAGGAGGAGAAGAAAAAGAGGGAACGCGGTCGGTTTGAAAAATGGTCGTTTTCGTTAAAAGGTTCGAGATAATATTAATTTGCGTTTACTTAGCCGACCACCCCGTTTCTTTTTTTTTTTTTCTTTATCGTTTGTTTTTTTTCCATTTTTTCGTTACCTAATTCACGTTTTCTACGAGACCTCCCACCGCGACACGTTGCGTATAACTCCGACTATTATGCGTTGGCATATCATTGTACGTGCAGCACCGTCCGCTCCGCGGTGCATTAATTTAGGACAAAGGGTCGCGTAATCACCCGCAGTGACCAAATTTCTACTTCCGTTTATAAGCCGGTGATAAAATGAAAATTTCGGGTAAATTTAGGGTAACGGAGGAAAAAATTATCACGCGACGACGTCGATTCTAAGCTATTCCGATGCAGCTGCGACATGTGATACGTAAAACAGGTAATAATGTATTCCACGATATCCATCGCACCGACTTGATTACGAAATTAAATTAATGCATGCTTCCTCTGTATTACCTCATACGACAAATTATTATTAGGGGACCTCTTGTACACGTCGAATGATCGACTGCGTCGAGACTGATTTCGGATCTCCATCGCGGTGCGATATCGCACTTGTGTCTGAAAAATCTCTTCCTCTTCCACAAACTCAACGATTTTTTTCCAAGGAGGTCGAAAAACCAGAAAATTGTTCAAAGAACAACGTCGACATTGATTTCGTACGGGTGGACTAAAATTCGCAAATTCAATTTTTCCCCATTTTTGAGGGGTTGGAACGAAATCATAGACATCACGTGTTAAATTTTCGTTCGTTGCCCGCGATTGGTTCGCACGTGCCTTCGAAATTTATTCAAAATCTAGCTGTCTCATTCGGTCAATAATTCTCTCCAGATAATCAGTTTCTACTAATGAAAAAGCCTGGGCTTCGGGCGCGTATAGCGTGAAAATGTATAGCTGTCTTATTTACAGGAACATAACAATTACGTTAATCCCCCCAAGAGACGAGTTATAAATTTGTTTCCGTCGGTCACACGCGGGGCGCGTAAGACCAGACACGTATAAATAAAAAGCCGAAACACGTACGCGTATCCATATCTACGGTACACCCTGGCTACCGTTTCGCGTTACCGTATCCGATATCCCGCGATCGCCGCGCGCCCGGGTTCATCCATCGCGGCGAGTCTGCGGCGGTGGTTTTCCGTTCGCTGGTCACCGTTATCTCGGATCGAGATTACCCGGGGCGCGATTCCTTCTGTCCTGCCGTGAACCGGACGGTTGACAAGCTTATGGATCACCGAAGTGCGTGCGGAGTGCGTGCCTAAGTGGGTGCGGGCGAATAAGTGCGTGAGCCCGAGAGACCGAACTCGGTAAAATACACGCCCCGATTGCCAGGTATTACCCCTACCCACATCTCAACGATTCTCGAAGATTGAAGAAAATCCGGCGAAATAAAATCGTCACGAGCCGACTGTTATGTCCGTGCGGTCGCGCGTAGAGATTTTGAAAAATTTTTGCCTTCGTTTTTGCTTTCTCTTTTTTGTTTTTTTGTTTTTTTGTTTTGTTTTTTTTCAAACTTACGAAGCCATGGCAATTAGTCCTCGCGTAGGTATAACTAGATGTAGAATTTATGTGTTTTCCATCGCGTGTCTGGGGCCCCCATGTTTCACTTGTGGAATTGCGGTTGCGCTCGCCGCCGTCGAATAAAATATTCGTCAGAGTGCAGCGCGTTTTAAATTAGTCGTGCGTGAAAAATTCGCATGAGGTGAAATTATCGCTGGAAAAGGAAGCTCCGTTATCTCGAGATCTGAATTTACGTCCGCACCACACGCCGAATCTTTGTACACCTTCGTGGCTAGGGGAGAAGATCGTCCCCAACGCGTGAATAAATAGCGAGCTCGATATTCGTCGAGTTATATGCCTATGAGCAGGAAGGACGAGATCGATCGGACCTTTTTTCTGAATGGAAGCGGGCTACGGGATTCGGCGAAATGCGATCCTCTCTTTAAATTTCACTGTTGCTTTCGTTCGGTCTGGTTCGGTTCAACATTTCGTGCCCGTTGGCAATATAATTACAATATTACATAGCGACTGCGATAACGTTATGCCCCGCGCCATCCCCGTGAGCCCCGCGCTCTCGGTGGTTAGAACGACGGTCTCTCTGTTCTCCATATAATTAATAGCCGCCGTAAACTCATTAAATTTATTTGTTCGTTACCGCTCGAACACACCGTACTACCTCATTACACATGTAGGTCATCGGCACTCATACAGCTATTAAAATGAAAGAAAGAGAGGAAATGAAAAAACGAAAACTTCACCAGTTACGAAATTTTCATGTGAACAATTTTTCACAGCGTACAATAATACTTCGTTATTGAATATACATCCCTTTTCTCTGTATAATACAACTGTAATATCGACACCTGATCAATTCGCTGCGGTACACGTTAGACAATGATCAATCGGTACGATGATATAAACGATCCGCGAGGTACAGGTAGGTACGTGTTTCGATTTTAATTTTATTTTCCAATTTTTTTTTTTTTTTTATTTCCTATTCCTGCTCAGGATTTTCACGTGTCAAATTTTCGAACTTTTCGGCGAGATGAGGGATAGTATCGCAATGGTTTAATGGAACGTCACGGGATGAAGAGTCCCGAAGGGGATGAAATTTCGGGGTAAAAGTGACCCCTGCGGAATGCGATTTAGCGGTCGCATTTAGATCCGTTACAGGGAATCGACTTTCGCATTCGTATTCCAGAGTCGTAGAAAATAGATTTGTTTCTCCTACAGCCTTCGCGTAACTTGCGCTGATTTTTTCATTTTATTCCAAACCTCCGGCTTCTCCCTCACCGATCGAAAAAAAACACCCCTGCGATAATATAAATTATTTATTTCCTTACGCCTTCTTACCGATTCCTCTGTATACGAGGTGAAAAAAAGAATTGTTGATATCTATTGCATGAGAAGAAAAAAATTTATTGCATTCGCCTCATTTTTTTTTTTTTTTTTTAAAAAAAAAAAAGGGCCGAACCCTGAAGGTAATGTAGATACGGCTAATAATTCTACGTGTTTAAATCGGACTTTGGAAAAAAATATAAATCCGAGTTTATCGAAGCGCAGATTTCTATTATCTGGGGAATTTCGATTCGGTATTTCGCCTGAAGATTGTACAGGGGAGGGATGGATATATACGTAAGCGAAAAACGAAATCCGATGGTATGCGAGAATATATGTGGAGAAAATCTAAGTTACGGACTGTTTATAACCCTAAGGACATTTAATACCGGTATAATAAGAAGGACGCGATGCGATGCGATCGCGGGACTAGGGCGTCACTTGCCGATAACCAGCATGCGAGTTTATAATACATTCGGTTGAAGGATTCGAGATATACTGTCCCTCGACATGTTACATCCATTACCAAAAAGAGAAAAAAAAATAAAAATAAAATAAAATAAAACGAAAAAAACGAACCGAAACGATAAAAATATTAAAAAAAAATATGGAAAGATGGAAAATTGTTTTCGGTGGGCGGTCTAGATCCGATCGTCGCCGTGGTATTATACGTCACGTAATAATACAACTTACGAAAACTCGTAATTTGTCGCTTGTTTTTTTCCAAACCACCACCCCGTATATATCTGACTTTGTTGATCTAGATAGAAAATTTTGATAATAACGGTATACTTTGGTTCATCGGAACTCTTGCTGCGGTTATATGATGTACACGTATGTATGTATGTAGGAAACGTGGTTTTGATCCGTATTTGGAAGCTTTTAATGATCAAAAGTACTCGCGCTTTTATATACACTACTAAAATTACGTAACCTGCACACAGTCAGTAAATAAAGATAACGAACGACTACGACGACTACGACGACGACGAGGAGGACGATGATGATGAGATTGTGCAAGAAGAGCGATCGATCGATATCCGAGGATTCTCGTAGTCGTTGCCGCTGCCGGTGGCGAAGCATATTGCGTAAGATGAATAAGTCTTTCCTTTTCCAACTGGATAATTTTTCCTCTCCTCCTTTATCTCCTTCTTATCGGTTCCCATCGAGCGCGTCTCTGTCTCGAGCTGCATCGGGAGAGACGCGGTAGTGAACCCACGGATACATCTATCGGGTGAACGCTGGGAGTGAAAAAGTAGGAGAGATCGAAAAATGATACGAAGGGGGTCTCTCCTCCTCGAAAGCGTTGCCTCGGATCTACGCTTCCGGGTTCAAATGCGGAGGAATTCAAGGCGTCAAGCGGTAAAAGAACGCCATGTACAACCGCATTGGTATTCCTAAGCCGAAGTTGCATAGTTGTATATGTGTACAAGTCTTCGCAGCTATCGTGGTCACTGAATCTTATTTCGCGGAGTATTGTTCTCGCTCCGGCTAAACTACGACGCATCTATAACCGGGATACACGATACGCCGCGACCCACGCATCCTCCTGCACCGAATAACTGGGCTCTAATGTAGAGAAGGAGAAAACAAAATTTCGAACCAACCTCAACATCGTGTGTAAAAAAAAAAATAAAAATGAGAAAAAGAATCAGACCGAGGTGCTTCATAATTTAAGGTAAAACATTCGCGTGTGCGGGGTGAAGATTAAAATCTTTATTATTTAGGTAATGGCCGGTCCTTAAAACGTTCAAGGAATATTAAATTAGTTGTTCACACGTACAAGTGTAATAATATTTCGTCGTTCAACTCGAAAATAAAATTAATAATTGCGGCGACATTTTTTCTCGTTCTTTTTTTTTTTGTTACTATATATACGAGAGGATTTTGCGTAGCTACTTTTCTCTTTTTTTCCTCGCTTACTTCGTAATCGGGTGTTTGAAGTTACAGCACGGTGGATAGGTAGATACGATGCTATCATTGACGACGATGATGATGATGACGACGATGACGAGGATGATAAATGAACGGGCTCGTTAGCGCCGCGCGTTTAGTTTGAGAGCTTCTCTCGATCAAACGCGTATCAATTAACCGATTAGGGCCTTATCTCGCGTGGCGCGAAGGTTGTCTTTAGTATAGAGGCTATAACAAACCCTCGTCACCGAAAGGGACAAATTAGTTTCCTCCGACCCTCGCGACTCGCTCAACAACCGCTACGAACGTCGGACGTTAAGTGTCTTCCCCGAATGAATATAGGTCAAATTTAGCGATACGATAATCCAGTTTTCCAATTTTTCCCCTAAAAGCAAAAAAAAAAGGAAAAAACCATTCGTTGATTACAGACCGTAGAAATATGAAAATTACCGATCGCTATTTTTTTTTTTTTCACCGGAAAAATTCAATACTTTCGTGTTTAAATTTAATTCGATGCAAGAGCGACTGCCTTGAATAGAAAAACAAAAAAAAAAAATAGATTCCCAAAACGTGAAAAGGTGTTAATTTACAAGTCTCGAGATGAAACAGTATCGCGGTTTCTATTTTCTACCCAAAGTCGGCGACTGTTAGGAATAAGCAAGGTTGTACAAGCAGCATCAGCACGGTGTATCTTGAATTAGGTGACGACTTTACGTCTACCTGACTAAAATCTTGATGTTCGTGTCGGCGACGGCTAACGAGCCGGTGGACTCTTCTCCATAAATACGTATATGTATATACATTAAGACCAAACTAGCGTATATATATAAATATAGTTCTTCCCTTCGGCTACCCCCGTGGGATCCTTCGGGGGCTGTGCAGGACGTGAGGAATATACATCCACTCCTCGGATGCGACGCGGCGAATTCTTTCTCTCAGCTGTACACGTAGGTATAAAACAAAACCGAATTTTCTCAGCGCTACGTGATCTGCACCTGCGGAACGACGTTGACTCGACATTTATACCTTAGGAAGGAAATCTAGTTCACGAACAAAAACGAAATAAACTAAATAAAATTCTCTCCGTACTTGTTATCATCATTCGAGTGCACTTCTCCGAGTCGCCTTCGAGTTTGACCGTAGTAACCGGATCCATAGATATAATCGTTGATGAGGATATAAAATTTAACGAGCTATATAAAGATATTTTTTTCGACCGTAAAAAATATAACAATAAAAAATCCCAAACTTACATAGACGAACTTTCGAGAGGCAGCGGAGACGGGCTATGTATTGTGATACAACATAAATATATTTATGTATTTTATGATTAGATATAAAAGAAAAGAGAATTTCCTTTCAATCCCTTACGCAGCATTGCGTTAGAGATGTGGGTATAGGTAATTGTATACGCTGCGCCGAAAAAGTGACGAAAATATATATTTTAAAATTCCGTCGCGTGAGACGGAGTGAATTTCAATGAACAATTTATCGAAAGGACTTCGCGATCGATGTTTCGAAGGTTTTCTTCAGCGCAGACTGATACGTCGCGGAAGACAAATATAATAATATTGAAAAGAAAGTTCACTGAGTAATCTGCCGTCAGCTGTGTACGGGTAAAAAATTTCACAATACAACGTACAATTTCCAAATTTTCAATTTCTATAAATTAAATTATATCGAATAGATCCATAAGGTCACACCTGTACCAAAATTCTATCGAACCTCGTCGAAAATAGCGTCGAAAAACCGGAGACATTAAAAAAAAAAAAACGAACAACTAACGATGTCAAAAATGAAATTGGGAATTGGAAGAAAAAAAAAAAACTCGAATCGAATCACGCTCGCGGATAGGATCGTATAATTCACAAGGGTCGGCGGGAAGAGTGGTTATATTATTGCGGTGAGTTAGGGTCGAGATGTGAGACGCGCGTGGTGTTTGTTTTAAAAAAAAATGTAGAGAAAAGGTTTCTCGAAGCGAGGCGTTGTATATCTCGCGGCAGCGTGGAACTCACGCGCATTCATTTACATTTTACGGGAACTTGATTAGCTAGTTTATTATTATTTCGTTGAGGCGCTGAGCTTTTTAACGGAATAATACAGCGACGAGATAAGTGGACTTTATTGTTACCCAGGCTAACGACTCAATTCAAACTTCGGGAAAAGTAAAAATATCCATTCACTGTTAAACGTATACGTTTACGTATTATTATTACCGTCGCTATTATCACGACTACGACTACCTCCGTCGCCGCCGTACACGTCCCACCGCCGCCTCGTACGCCTCACCCCCGAGTCCGTAAACTTATGCAGTTCTCGACGCAGCCAATATAACGACGAACCTGCACAGGTCAACAAATATGGCGACACATCCTCTCCGTGTAATTACCGAACAATGTGATGGAATTTCATATTCAAGAGGCTAACATAACGAGAGTACCGGTAGAAAGAAAAATGGAACATTTTTTTTTTTCCCGTCAAGATGCGACGTTTCTGGAATTTCTTCTTCTTCCGCGTTTACGCAACGGACGCCATCGGAGTTGCACATCCCCGCGTTTTTCCACGCGCACTTTTATACTTTTATACCGCGGACCACCTGGGCCACCTGCACCTGCGATGATTGAAACGAACGGCCAAAAAGTTCGAACTCGCCAAAGCACACTCATACTCCGCGTCGTCGCGACGACGAGACGCTTGGGGAATCGTCTCACGTGCGTCTGGGTTGTCCAGTCGAGTCTGACGACCCCTGCCGAATGAGGAAACCGTTTTATCGGCTTATTAGGCCTCTCCGCGTCGACTTTTATAATGCGCCAAAATGCCGAACCTCGAACTTTACCCCGCGATAAGCAGAGAGAAAAAAAAGTGATGCATCGAAAATTTTGGTGATGAGGAGCTCGCAGCGAAACGAGAAAACCGGGTAAACGAATGCGGAAAAATAAAAATTAAAAAAAAAAACACGTCTCGTCTTTCGATTCCGAGGACAAAGTGGTATACGGAGCGTTGTGAAAGTAATTGACTCTCCGTATGCAACGACCTTATCCGAGCAATAAGTGAGCGTGGAATATAGACCGAATCTTCGGCGTTGACCACCTGTCAAGATCTGTAATTGAATCTAGAATATAATAACGGGGTTACAATGAACGCCGTACGACCGACTTCCCCGCATCTTTGTCATGTATATGGCTACGTTACACGCGTCCTTACATAACGCTGTGAATAGGTATACACAAGCTCCGCGTATGAGGGACAAAACGCGTGGGTGCGCCGCCTGTCTCTCTAAATGCATACGTTATATATCGGAGGCGTATCTTAATCGTTTTCAAAGCCCAAAGTTCAGATTATAATGTGAAGTAAATTATTTCAAACCGCCTTTTAAACGTTTCGCTTTTGAGACAACGGAATCGGGGCCGCGTACGGATCAAATTAGTCAAGGATTTACACACGCGCGTCGTGTACACGGACGTGAAAATTATTCGCTTTTCAATTTACAGCTTTTTTTCCAACGATTGATCATCGATTGTTTTGTAAAGAGAAAAAAAAAAAGTGATAAATAATGAAAAATTATTCGTGGTTTTGAGAGTCACTGCGTCGGAGAGCGAGAGAAAGAGAGAGAGAGAGAGAGAGAGATAGAGAGTAGCCTGATGTGAATATTAAAACAATTGAGGAAATGAAATTCGTAGCACGTGCCCGGTCGGTTCTGTTTTTCAAAAAATTAAAAACGTTCCGCTATTCGACCGCCGCGGTGTGTGTACACATTTATATATTGGAAGTCGAAGCGACGTGAAAAAGACCGAACGGTAAAAAGCGAGGAGAGTAAAGGATAAAAAACGTAAAAATAATTGAAGTATGTACAGCACATAAAATACTCGGCATACCGGACATCAATGGCCCGGCCGGCCAGCAATGAACCGAAGGGGGTTCACTCAATCCAATTTTCTTCTCCTTTCTCCGCGAATGAATACCGGATCTCAAATATCTCCGAGTCAGCGGTCAAACGAACATGAAAAAACCCCTCCGATCGCGGTGGAAAAATTCTAATACGAAATGAAAAAAAAAAAAAAAAAGAACCAATTCATCTCATCATTTGGACAAAAAATTTTTGACGCTTCGGAACCGCTGTTAAAGCGCAAAAAGAGAAAAAGAAAAGGGAAACTTCATTTACGGAGACTTACAACAAATCCCGTGGTTATGAGTCGCGCTGCGCCTTACGATCACGTACCTACGATGTTTTTTCTTTCCCTCACTTTTCCCCCGAACTCCACCGCCCCCCCCCCCCCCCTCCCTTCTATTTTTCTCGGCTTTATGGCGGCGGCTCGGGGTGATATATGAAGCTCGGAACCCCCGTGGCCATACGTACCAAATTGATTCGAATCGTTGTGATACAATAATGCCGAGTAATTAATCGTCGGATCGCAAGTTCGTCGTCGAAGGGCGAGTGCGACGGCTCGTTCGTCATTGTACGTAGATGTAAATGTTTCTTCCTTACGAATGGGCGTACGAGACCTCATGGATATGCGAAAAGATATCGTAATTCGACAAACTTAACGAATTCGCGACTCGTCTCGGGAAATCTGAAAATCCCATTCGCGCGTGGAATATATCTGGCGAGGTCGCGTATCCCCGTTCGATATGTACCAACACTCTCGTTCGTTCGTTCGTTTCTTTTCCGTAATTATATTCCTCGGTTTTCAATCTCCGAAAGATTACCCACCGTCCCCGGTTTGTACAATCGATTTCAAACTCATTAAAATTCTTCATACGTATACAGCAGATGACGAGTAATAAAATTCCGACGCACCATACGCGCTTACACTTTTGTCCGAGAAACCAATCTCCCGAAGTTAATCACTCTTTACATTTATTCATTTTTTATACCGTACACTCTTTTATTTCCTCTTCATTTTCTTTCGATCGAAGAGTCGCGAGAAATAAATAAATCGGAAATAAAGTCCGTTGTTATTGCTTCGGTACCCGCGTAATTATTTTTTGTTTAACGTTCAACCCCCCCCTCGACCGTAACGACCGAACTTTATAGGTATGATTCGTATCCGGGAAACGTGAGGGGTTAATTTGAGTAATTGAATTCAAGCGATATAAAGGTATACGTATACCTATACGTCGAATACGCGCGCAATTAATTATCAGGGAAAAAGAGTTCAATTACTTAAATTGTTTGTCGAGGGTTGTACATCAGGTATACGAGAAAAAAAAAAAGAAAAAAAGAAACTTGAAAAATCCAGTGAAGAATGAAAAATCTTTCAAGGGTAAAATAACGACACTCCGACGTAGATAGGTATACACGGGCACGTAACATATAATCCGACTTGACAAGTTTTCATATATATATATACGTGGCGATGAACTTGACCTATCCCATGTATAAATAGCCGCAGCAAAGTGTTCGAATGAAAAAATTGTGGGGAATCGGGTATTAAATAATGGAAAAGGAAGATCCCAAGCACACAAATTATTCTCGAGGGTTGTTAAATCACAGCTGCACCGTTGCACCAACGGTAGGATGGCCATTGTACATATAATAAGAGTGAGTTTTGAAACGTTCGCTATTATCCTATTATAATAAATGTAAAGCAGGGTGGCAGACGCCCGCCCGCGCCCCGCTCCACGTTATATATTTCGTGTTCCCGCACACCTGTATACCTATAGCTGCCACTATTCGTAGCATATTAAATCCGACGATGGGCTGAGGTGCAGCGGCAGGGGGGGGGGGGGGGGGGGGTGGCCGACTCGAGGCTGCCGCATTTACATGATATGAATATAATGGAGAGGGTTGAGACACGGGGGCGCGCGCCGCAGCTACCTGTTGCGGAACTACGGCGACTCTGACGACGACGAACGACCGACGTCGGTTCCGATCCGGTGACCCTGGAATTAGGAGGTAGCGGTGCTCCAGAAAGTACAGGGATCAACCACCACCCGCCCCTCATTTGTCTAGACGATGTACGACGCTAAATCGAATATCCTTTTACTTGATAAAAAAAAAATAAAACGCCTTTCATTTCCAACGGGCTAAACCGAATTTTATGATAAATATGACGAGTGAAAAAAAAGCGATTAAATATTTGAACCGATTATGAAGTTTGAATGTAGAGCGAAATTACGTTGTCCAAAAGCTTTCCGATCCTTTCTTCGTTCGGATTTTTTTTTCTGTTCTCATTTCACGATGTTATTTCATTTTACGTTTCGGAAAACGGAGAGTGAAAGGAAAAATTATTCGTTGTATCTCGTAAGTCGGATGTACGTTCGAAGAAAATTTATTGGTCACGTCCGTTTTAGACGTCAACCGAAATGAACAACTGATCCTGATGGTTTTCTACTTATTCAAAGTTTACGGGTCGCCCATAAATATGTATTAAATACACATAGGTACACACATGGGAGGGTATAAGGTATAGGTCGAATATCTCGATATTATAAAACATATGAGACGGTGTTTCAAACCTGTCATTTTTCTCGCTTCTAACGCCTATGAATATTTAAAAGATTTACATACGGTGCATATGGTCATACCTTCTCATACCTATCTATTAGTCAAAGATGATTTTAAACGATTTTTGTTCTCGGCTCCCTTCGTTTATTTATTTATCGTGTTCTTTTTTCACTCGGGGACTCCGTCTCCATTAGTTTCGAGAACAAGTATATCGTACGCAGGTGTGAAGACACAAGAGAGAGAGAGAGAGAGAGAGAAATTTCAATTTACGCACCGTGTAATCTCACGAAAATCGAACTCCCTCCTTTATTAGATATAGACGAAGTACGACGCAAAGATAATTATCGAAACGATGGAAGGATGAAAAAAACGAGAGATCGCGACGAGGAGCTGCTAATTTAGGAAATACTACGAGTCCGTAGTTTCCATCTTGTATGCACGTACAAAGCTTTGAAACTTCAACAAAGATTACGCGGCGAAGTAGAAGGTATGTACCGTAGTGGGTGGTACACAGAGCTTCGAGATGGAAATCCTTGTTGGCTCCGATTTCCAATTTCGTTCAAACGTAAATATACCTGTACCGAAAGTTTTGTTGGCTCTTCCCGTGCAACGAAAAGGGTGTCAAAATCGTCCCTTATCTCCTTTTATAGAACTCTCGCCTATTACGGGATCATCTCGTGCTCGGTTCGCGTAGCGCCGAGTCGTACGCGTACGCGTACCCGAAGAAAATGTAAGGGTGAGCGAACGAAGAAGAATTACCGGTGAAATCAAGTTTTCCCCACGCTCGACTTTTCATATCGATTTTCAATCTCAATCGTCATTTCACGTCATACGTCGGAGCGCAGCTGTTACGCGACGACTCCTTCCCTTCCCTTCCCTTCCCATTTTTTTTTTTCTTCTCTTCCGCACAGGATAAAGTAGCTACTTCGAGTGCGTTTCGAGCGTCTTTTTCCGTTTGACGCAGCCGATAGTGAAGCCGAGTCGCGTTCGTACGTACGTTATACCTACAGTCCTCGTACGTCGCCGTTTTCTTTCTCCGACCTTCCTTTACGGTTAGAGATTTTATTTCATCGAAATGGTCCGGACAACCTGGCCGGAAGTGAGCCTCGAGAGGCACTCGAGAGTTTTCCGAGTATTTTGTCGTTTTCACCCGCTTACATCGCTACGAGGAGCGCAGCTAGTTCCTTGGATAAACGATAGAAATACGACGCTGCTGCACTCCCACAGTCGACGTTGTCGTCATTCGTCGAGTTTAACGAGCGAAAAAAAAAACAGAAAAAACAAAAAAAAAATTTGTCACCAGAATTCTGACGATTCTCTGTACCACGGAATCGCACGGTTTTCCAGGATTCCATCGCACCGTCGATATCATCGCCATTTTTTTTTTCTCTTTTTTTTTTTTTTGTTCTAATTTTTCGATGGAATGAGTTCCGGTTATTTTCGACGTTGCGTAAAATACACGGCGATATTCATAAAACCGTCCGCGGGAGGATTTAATTTTAACCGGTAAAAAAAAAAACCGAGGGTAAATAAATAAATAACCAAATCCGGCGTACTTTTTTTCTGCCGAAATGATCATCCCTCGTTCCATAGGTCGAGGTTCGCGTATATTGCGAAGAAGTTACGTTCACAGAGGGGTTATACATGGGATGATGCTCAATTAAATTTATGCTTGACGAGAGGCTGCCAGCGAGGCTCCGTTCTTGCCTAGGATAATTTTTATTTTTACTCGTTTTTTTAGTTTTTTTTTTTAAAGGTAGGTACATAAACCTTCAGCTCGCCCGTATATATACGGCGTTTATTAAAACTCGTTATTTCGTGATAAATTTTTAAATCTCTAACGAGCTACCTGCGGAGTTTTAAAAAAGTTTAACTTCCGAGATGTTGTAACGGGAGAAAAGAAATTGAGACGCCCTGAAATAATGATATTCTTTTTACGATTCGGCAGCTGAGTTCTTCAAACGTCTATAATAATGCAGATTGACTGTAGGTACGTACGTAGAGCACGTATAACACGGTCGTCGTTACCGTACGAAGACCGAATACGACCCTTAAAACTCCATCAAATTAGGCTCTAATATTCATCGACCAACTCCTCCGCTGCAGCTCTCGGTAAAATGATGAAAAATTCATTTCGATGAAAAAAGTCTTTCTCGTTCATAAATTTCATGGAAAACGTTCGAACAAAATTCGCTGCAGATCGCCGTGAGTGTTCGGTAACAAAAAGTAAAAGTCCGTGAGCAAACTTCGGACGATGAGGTAGGTACATAGAAATAATCAGAGCGGGATCGATATCGCAAAGCTTTGGTATGATAGAAGGTAGTTGTTTCATCAGCTCGTCATTTGGGTCGATTAGTTTTTTAACGGTAGATAGTAGTTGGCTATCTACCGTTAAAACCTTTGCCTGCGTACAGTTTCCGAGCATAATACCCTTTATCTATGGTACATTACTCGCAAGTATACGTATACATATGTATAATGTTTACAAGGAAGACGAAAACTTTTCACGAGTTTACGGAGGAAGGGTGGTACACGGTATAGGGAAGATATCTGTAAGGGGCGTAGAGGCAATTCTGTAGATCGTCAGTTGTTACTGAAAACGAGCAAAATAGTATAAAGAAGAAACTAATTACACGTTGGGGAGGGGTCGTATCCGATACCGGCTTGTTACAATTATTCACCAGGAGCAGAAGGTACGGCGATATGCACTACTGCTGGTATAGCGTAGCGGCGGAGTGTACAGTACCTACCGGAGTGTATAACTCCGCTTTCTTTATTTTTTCGCGTAAGATTCCGCATCCCCGATGCACCACCCCCTAAGACTCCGCTAGGCAAACAGCGTTATATATGTATGTATACATAACGTAATACGGCAAGAAAAGTTTATTTTCTATTTTTAATACCGTCCGCGGCGAGTCTTTGCAATAGGTAGGTTATACGTACAAGTGTAACGGCGGAGCCAATCAACTTACGGATGATAAAAAGTAAGAGAACCACCCCGAGAGAACAAAAGAACGGAACGAAAAAGTAAACTTAATTAGGGTCCATCTCCCCTTGCCTCTCTATATTTCTACCGTTCACTCTTCGTACAGAATAACTCCTCCGATTGTTCGAACAATCTTTGGTAGTTCCGAGTTATTTCACGCGACCGTCGAATATTCCAATGCCGAGTTACGGGCGCCGATCACCACCGGAATTATTTAGCCGAAAGCTACCGGAATCAAAATCGCGATTTGAATAGTTGTGGAGTATAAGCGAGGACGATGTAAACCCGGGCATCCTATTACGTGAGCGGCGAACTGCAACTCGTAGCATCGGAATCGGAATCGCCATAGCCAATAGAATCCGCGGTATGGAAAATCGTCGCGCGTGCGGCGCCCCGTCCAAGATATATCCTCCATAGAGAACCGGAGGGTAAGGTAATGCTATAGTAGAAATTTGCAAATGGATTTGGATGTACGGGGGGGGGCCTCGGTGAAACCGGCTTACAATTACTCCCTGTCCGCGTTAGGTTCAGTTAGATTTTGGGTTTTGGTCTCGGGTGAGGTGAGGTGAGGTGAGGTAAGGTAAGATTGCCACGGGACAACAGCTACGAGACTATAGAGCGTAAGGACCTCAAACCACGTCAAAGGTAGGATTATGAATTCTCCGCCAGAGGCACGAATTCAAGGGGAATTCCTTTGATAGTACCCACCTAACTATCTCGTAGAGCAATACACGTAGAACGTAGGAAGCTGTATTATGCGGGGTCGCGAGGGTGGGAGGGAGGATCTCCAAGATCTGTGAATTCTGGCCGAACACGTTACACCTGTATGCCTGTATACCCGAGTCCTCTTAAACTATACCATAAGGAGTTACGACTATACACTTACGGTTAGTTAAGTTTCTCTCGCTAAGGATATTTCTCTATCGGTTACGTAACGTATGCGCACTCTTGACTACGCTCTATCTGTTATCCCTCGTACGTACGTACTTATCAGCTACCTTCTCACAACGTGCAATTCGCATATAGCGGGGAGATACACGTCTGGCAAACGCCAACTCTCCGAATAAACTTTTGCATTTCGCGTTATTTCACCGATCAAGAATTCGTTAGCAAAGAGACTTATTGAATAAACCGAGTTCGTTATGCATTCCGTTACCTTAATTAGAGATTGTTAGTTACTACGGCATGAAAAGGTGCACCGCGCGGAGTAGTCGAGTCACGCGTATACGAATATCGAAGAGCCAAACGTATCGCGGACCGAGTTAGCAGCTTTCCGGTTACAAAAGCTGCCGTGGTGCTGAAAAGCGTTTTATGGTTGAGGAAGGTGGAGATACGGACGAGAAAAGAAAAAAAAAAGAAAAGAGGAGGAAGTTAGATTATTAGGTCAATACCTGGAATGGAAGAAAATGACGAGAAACCAAGTGGAAGCCGGTTTCCTGCATATCTGGTTCTCTCTTCATATTATTTCAGATCTCAAAGGGTGCCCCGTAACAACTTGTTTCGCGGATGCTCCGATAGCATTAGACCGTGCGAAGCTCTCTTCGCCTGAGTATCCCGTATAGTCTCGTTCGACCTTTGTGTCGCGCAAAAACGGAACGGGAAAAACGAAAAAAAAGATAAACAACACTTCAAACGACCTCGCGAATACAAGAAGTGGAGGACGAAACAACTCCCATTAAGCGCCACCTGACCCATCCCACCGACCCTAAAGGTGACCAACCTACGTAGTTTTATCGCACGCATGTTCGGTGAATATAATTCAACCCCTGGTTTGGATCCTCGTTTTTCGTCTCACCTCCGATTAATTATTATGCAATCTTTTTGAAAGAATCAACCCTCGGATTATCGGTTGCTTCCGATGTGTTTTTTGTCTTCTTTCGTCATCGGATAACGTCAAGTGGTACCGACGCGATTGCGTGAAAAAATGTGACAAAAAAAAATTGAACAACCAAATAAGAAGAAAATCGTCGTCGCTTACCTTGCGAAAAAAGCTGCTGCAGCGCTGGCTTGAGCAGGTGTACCGGGCACGCCGCTAACGTTGTAGGAATATTTCGTTTCTTGATAAACTTGAAAAAGATTTGGTTTCTGTTGATGAGACGATGACCTGTGATAAAAGTGTTTCCCGTCGTACGAATCACTGTACTTGTCACTGTAAACACTTTTCGGCGATGGTTCGACGTGATTGATTTTCGATTGCGCGTAACCCTGTAGCGATTTCGCGTGACTTTTGTCGTGCGACGAATACTGGTGGGATTTCTCGTGGGCCGAGGAACTCGGCGGTTTGTCGATATTACCGTACGATTTGAAATCGTAGCCCTTCAACTCGCCGTAGTACTTGATGTTCTCCGTTTTGTACCCTTGATCGTGACCCGCGCCCTTCGATTTCTCGACATTTTTGCCGCCCTCCGCACCGCTGGTGACCTTCGACTTTGACTCTCCGTTAGAGGAGGAACAACATTTTATTGTTTTTTCGCTCGGGTTGGTCAACTTCTCGACGCACTTTACCTGCGTCACTTCACTTCCACTTTTTAACGGACCGTCGACGGTCCCTTTGAACTTGTCGCCGGTCAACCCCTCCTGGGCCCTCGCCACCTGGGCCTTCAACATATCCGATTTCGAAGAGTCTTGCACCTCTCGCGGGGCGGTCACGACGACCTGAATCCCTTCGACGACCTCATCGTCCCCACCCGTACGAGCTACGACTACGCCGCCGCCTCCTACTCCCGAAGAGTCCTCGACCCTCGAACGCACGTCGTTTCCCCTTTGCGAAGACCTCTGCCGCGATGGGCCACGTGCTGCTTCGCGCGCGGTCGGCGTTATACTGGCAAGAATCGTTGTGCCGGCTGTCTCCGATCCAGGCGCCAGGCTGCGTCCAACACGACGACGCCTTTCCTCCTGTGATATCGTAACAGAAAAAGTAACGCGATATCAAGATGCAGGTATTACCGCTTGTGTACAACTTGCATGCGTAGTACGCGATACGAATGCCCTTAACCATTACGATGTAACTATCGGTGTTATTAACGTTATCCTTATCCTCCTGTACGCGAACCTTTTTCCAAAGCTCTTCATCGTCAACTAATAGTGTCAAAGTTTTTTTTCTGTTCCTTCGGATTTTGCAAAATTTTTTTTTCGACAGGGGTATTCGCACATTTTTTTCTGGGTTACGCCCTCCCGGTTTTCATCCCTCGACAAGCTGTACATGTGTACGTACATCAGAGGGCTAGGGATCGCACCTAAAAGCTCCTCTGTTTCGGCTAACAAAGATCTATCAACTAATTAATTAACACGCTAAGTGAGATGACCACCTACAGGCGATTGATTTCCGTTTCAACTGGTACGAATGTTGGTGTGTGGGGTAGTCCACGTCGAACGGGCCACTTTTTCCAAAATATATCTGGAATTCGATGTTTTCGACATTTTTACTTTTTAACTGAATTGAAGATTGCCAAGTCGGAGAAATCTATCTAAAAAATTGATCGTGTTATCACCTATCTATCGAACCAAAAAGTGAAAAATTAAGGATATCTCGATGGAAAAAATTCGTAGCTCAATTTGACCAACGGATTTGTGTTTCTGAGGTCAAAATACGTAAGAACAGTGTCATTTGATCAGTTTTGAAAATACTTCATTTTTGGCCCAAAAATCGAAAAAATCCAAAGGGGTACCCCTTGGATTTTTCTCAATTTTGGGGTCAAAAATCGATATTTTTTTTTATCGAGTTTCCCATGCTATTCTTATGTATTTTGCTCTCAGAAATTCGAATTCACAAGCCAAATTGATCTATCTACAAAATTTAAAAAGTTATCGCTAATTTTTCACTTTTTGAAGCAGAAAAATTGAGATATCGCGATAGGAAAAATTCGTAGCTCAATTTGACCATCGGATTCATGTTCCTGGGGTCAAAATACGTTAGAAAAGTGTCTTGCGATCGATTTTAAAAATACTTCATTTTCGGCCCAAAAATCGAAAAAATCCAAAGGGGTACCCCTTGGAGTTTTTTCAATTTTGGGGTCAAAAATGAACAATTTTTTTAATCGGAGTTTTTATAGTATCCTTATGTATTTTGATCTCAGGAATCCGAATCTGAAAGATACGTCATTTTATCGCTTTGAAATGTGAAAAATCACGGATATCTCGATGGGATTGATTCCTAACTCAATTCAATCGACGTATTCATTTTCTTCATGCAATAATTCATAGAAAAAGCATCCTGAATTTTGTACCACAAACCGTAGCTCTTGGAAATTTTGAATTCTTAACTTAACAAGTGGTTCGAGTATCGTTTCTCAGACCTCTGAAGCATCGAAAAAGCGGCCCATTAGACGTGGAATGTCCCACATATGAATCTATACCTACGTCTACATATAGTACGGAATTCAGATGAGAGGCGAATCGATCTGCGGACGGAATTGCAGTCTACGAAAAGATTCGATAGAAAAAAAAACGCGATGATTTATCGAGAGATCGACGAGCGAATAAATTGAAAAAAAAAAACCGAGCAATTATCGAGACGATCGATAAAACCTGAAGTGCGTTTCTGCGCGAGAAATAATTATTTAATATCTCGCTTCCGGTGAAAGCGACGTCTCATTTTACGCATATATACGTACAGACGTATGTTTGTCCGCTCCGGGCCGTCCGGTGAAGCAGGAAGCAAGAGGAAGGAAAGAACGAGAGAGAAAACGTTGCACGAACGCGAGAAGAACGAGGAGATAAAGACGAGAATCTTATTCGAGGTGATTGTAATTACGTCGTGTAAAGCTCACGGCTATATATCCCAGCGTGAGGATACGCTATAATACCCACCTGACCACGCTTCGAATCCTCGTGCCTTTTGGTTACCTCGGAATACTTTGGTGGATCCTGAAGATATTTCGGCGGCGGATCCCCCTTCGGAGGCAGAGTTTCCTGGTACCTGGGGGGCCGATCGTAGGGACGATATTTCGGCGGTTCCACGAAGGAGGTGCAATGAGCGGGTTTCTTGTAATTCGGCGGTTGATTTTCGGACGCGGGATCGCCGGGGCCGTTTTGCCCTCGGTTCACGTCGTACTTCGGAGGTACCGATTTCCCCTCCGGAAGAATAACGTTCGAATTTCCTCTGGTCTGATTGCAAATAGTGATCGCGTTCTCGGCCCTCTCCCTCTCCCGATCTCTCTCCCTCTCCTTCTCTCGCTTGTCCAATTTTTCCGACTGGCTGAACTTCACCTCCTTCACTTTTTCGGACGCCGGCGGAGGCGGACCGTCGATCTCGTAAAATTTCAGTTCGTTCTTCCCGGTATCTCTGCCAGACTTCTCGTTATGTCTGTGGAAGGTCGTGTACTGGCTCTCGTGCTGTTTTTGCGTCGGCGGTGGATGAATTTCGTAAAAAGTCAATTCCCGAGAGTCCTGCGACTTGGATCTCGTCTCGTTATGCGCGTGATGTTGTCGTTCGGGTTGCGAATGACTTCTCGTGTATCTTTCCTCAAATTTTGCCAGACTCTCCTGGGGATATTTCAGGTTCGTTCTGAAATCCTGTCGCCCAATTTTCGACGAATTTCTCTGGGAATGGTGACCGCTGTGATCCGTGTACTCCTCGCCGTACTTCATAATTTGCTTGGGTTTTATCCTCTGTTCGAATTGCGAATAATTGTAGGTATTGAAACCGACTTGATTAAAATTTCGGCTCAGATTAGCCGAATTGTAATCCGTCGATGTGACAGCCTCCATGTTTATCTGTAACACGAAATGAAAAGAAAAAAATTCTTCAGATTTGAAATTCAACAGGGGTACGTGTTTCGTGAAAAAAACTTTTCGCTCAGTCTTATTCTTAGATTCCCCCAGGCGTCGAAGTCTCTTCTCTCTGGGTACATACCGATCTGTCTTTTAGGCCAAAACAGATGGAGAGCAAAAGAGAAAAAAAAAAATTGCGAAACCTTATCGATATCTTTTTTTCCGTTCATCGATGGGATTCATTGTAATTTACGTTACGTATGCATAACGGAAATCCTTCGAATCTCTGCGGATTCCTTTTGAAACGTGTCCTGATAAATCAGACTCTACCTCATATCGGCGAAAATTCCCATTGGTAAAAGCAGCGGAAAACCTGTAATAAAAAATCGGAACGGAGGCGAAGAAAAGAAGAAGAAGAAGAAGAAAAAAAAAAACAGGAAAAATTCAGATCGCTGTAAAGAGATAGGACCGAGGACGCGGCTTGATCCGAGCGAACGCGCGAAACGCGAAAATAAAAGGAAATAAAATTGAAGCGATATACGAGAAAATTGTCCGTCTAAGTGCGTCGACGAGGAGCCCGATGTTGTTCGCCTGCCGCCGCCGCTGCCGCTGCTGCTGGTAGAATACGGTTGCGATGCCCCAAAGCTCTCTGAATCCCGCGATACTATATCTCGGACATCGACAATGCCGTTCACGTATAACGTATTACGTCGACGAGGTGTGAACCGGTTTGTGGCTGGACTCCCCCTCTTTTTTGTTTTTTTCATTTTCATTTTATTTTCAGGGGGTTGAGGGGGAACGTAGAGGCAAACTTTAAGGCCCCTATCACCTTCGTAATATCCAAACGATACTCATCCCCCCCCCCCCCCGCTTCCTGCCCCTCCTTTCTCCCCCTTCACCCCCGGCCATCACAAAAACAGCAGGCATTATTTGCCGCCCTCTCTCTATGTGTACCGGTATAATATAAAGAGAAAAAGAGGAACGAGGCACGCCCCCCCTTCAGAAACGGCGTTGGATTTTATTTATTAAGCAAAGCCCTTACAGACGTTTTGTTTTACGTTTCTTTGGTTTTCTCTCCCTTCTTTTTTTTTACTTTTTTGATCTTTTTTTTTGTCTTTTTTCGACGGAATATGGCGCTAAGTGCCCCTTCGTCGTTTTGCAGACACTCCCATAAGAAATACCGTACGTACCACGTACAGATAGGCTTAGAGATTTATTAGCTTTTTGTGGAGAATGTCCAGTTTTTGCAACCGCGGTACGTACACATAATGACAATAATTATAAACGAATATTCACGATATCACGTAATATAATATTCGCGACACAGGTATACACCACACCACACCACACACACACACACGGGCACGTAATGTTGCAGACTAAAAATCGTGCGCTATCCTCGTGGCTGTATAGTAATATTTCTATAATATGAATGCACTTTGCGGTGCATTGTACAGTGACCTTTATTGGCCGCATGGGACTGCTTTAACGTTGCACACGGTTTCATCGAAAACGAATAGCCCCGACGTGGGTTGTAAACACTGACCGACCAACCGGACAAAATTTTGTTTACATGCTGCTGCGGTCGCGGGGCACGAGATCACGCGTAGATACGGCTAATGCGATATATGTATAGAAAACAAAAAGAAAAAAACAAGTAGATTATTTTTTTCGCGTTGTTGTACATTTCCCGCACGTAACCGGGATGATAATCGAAAATGTCGGTGTGTAACGATCGGGTTGAAAATTTTCAAGAATTTTCCCGCCTATCCGTTCTTTATTTCGAGAGGGTTTTGTAATTCTACGCGTAGGAAGATCGCGCGTTACGTAGCGTGTAGTATACTTAATACACTTAATTATAAATTCGAGGGACCGGGTTAATTAAGGTTTTACTGCAAGACGTGCCTCGGCAAAATTCAGCCTTTCCAGAACGGTGTCGAGCCCGAGGCGATGACGTTACACCACCGAGGATTCGCTCCCGCAGAGCCTAAAGCACCGCCTCCGCGTGATATCTGAAAACGCGAAATGAATTTTTTCGCAACGGCCCTCAAATTCCTACTCCAGATTTTTCGAACACCAAACTCATCGTCCGGATCGACGCGCTAATTTTACGTTCCGCTTATATATATACATCAGACTTGAAGGAATCGGGCAAAGTATAATCGATTTATCTCATTTTTCTTTTCCGGTAGGGGAAATTCGCGTGACGGTGATTTTCGGTTCCCACGCACCTCGGTTACGTTTCTTGATCCTTTTTAGGCGTTTCTGGGTCGTCATTTTCACGATACCGCGTTACGGAGTACCTACGTTATATACGTGTGGTTACTTTGCGCAAGTTCTCAAATACGGGCTCCGGGGCATACGTCGGTTATTACGAACCGCTGCAGTAATGAAGACTGCAGACGCCCGGGCTACCGACAGGATCTTGTTTATCTCCTCTCACTCCTCGAATACATACAATTAGGGTGTCGAAGAAGGCCCAAAAAGGTCGTTGGATAATATCCAACGGGCTAAGAATTACGAGCACTTCCACTCCACTCCACTTCACTCCACTCCACTCAGCTCGGCTCGGCTCGGCTCGACTCCGCCACTCGTTACTTTCGAATGAAAATCTAGGTGTAAAATCTTTTGATTAATGTCCAAAACAACTCTCGACGAAAACGAAATTACGATCGCAATCTTTGAAAGTGCCGTACGCGTCTATAAAATTCGGGCACAACAATTACGCGCGCACATTCGATGAGAATGAGAGAGGGGGAAAAAAAATCGAACGAATATTTCTTCGAAGAGTGGAACGAGCAAACAAAATTATCGACGCGATGGGAGATTCCTTTTCATTTTTTCAACCAACGCGATTCTCGGGTATGCAACGTACTTTGCGCGATTAATTAAGAGAAAAATAATGACGAGTATCTTTATGTTCAGAATTTAGAATACGTACCGATGGGCATGCGAGAAAGGGAAAAAAAAAAAGAAACCAAGTAATTCGAGAATCTGCTTAACGACGAAGACGCGTCTCGGTCACTTTCGTCGTAGCGGTTCGTACGTAACGACCGGGTTCATAAATTAATCGAGCCATTACGGTGATCCAGAGATTGTGGCGCTTAGAAAAATCGTAAAAAAAAAAAAAAGTTCCACCTTTACGAGTCACTAATCACAATAAACTTTGCGGTAACTACTTTATTTTCTGTTTCGATCGGGTTGTACTATGAATTTATGTTTTCCGAATGTTTCGCCCGAATGAATAGACCATTACAAATTTTAACTAGAGTCAATTAGCTCGGATGATTAGAGCGCACAGAATCGAAAAAAAAAAAAAGAACAAATATACATTATACTCAAAGAAAGCTTGATAAAATCCTTCCCGGTTACAAACGATATATACTCATAATATTCATAATTTTTCGCGACTCGCGAAGCGGGTAGGAAAAGGGGGTCGGAAGGGGGTATCAATTTCGCAGGAGGCTGATGATGATAAGTAAGATATCTGAGACCGTGCGGTTCTAGCTGCCAGTTTGAAAATGGAATTATCCGGTAGCACGCGAGGCCGGGAGATAATTGCGTTCGTATTCATTTGTAAACACGCGACCCGATCTCACCCCGGATCCGGTGTGTCGAACCAGACGATGGTGTACCAACCGACAACGTCCGTTGTAGTCCCGCGCGTGATCCTCCCGATCGATAGATCGATCGGATTAAATCCAGCCGGCTAAATATATGAAATTAGTAATAATAACCCGCGGAGAATATTGTGCATACAATATAAACGCGTAATTCACGATCGCTCCGAATACGCTGCCGCGGACGATGAGTTTAATGAATACAAAATGGACTCGAAATAGTTCGAAAAAAGAATCCCCCCCCCCCCGCCTAGAATATCATCGCGGAGCGACCGGTGAAATAATTATTCTCGTCGATACCATAATCTTCCAATTGAATAATTCGCCCGGATTACAGCCCGGTTACAACACTGAGAATATCTATAGGTGCACCCAATCCTCCTAAATGCGTTCAAAAAAAAGAGAAAGATCGACGAAAAATTTAGGCGAAAATAGAAAAAGTGAAGTAAGTCAAGCAAAGAATAGTTTGCAGAATGAAGAAGGAAAGGAAAAAATTACACCAGTGAAGGTTCTTCCAATTTGGAAAGTTAGTGACGACTCGCCCCGTATAATATTCGTGAAACTCGTTACTATATCTACGGTGAAAACGGTACGTGGTGGTAACGTGTGCCGTATGATTCGAGCATGAAATATGCATGAGGTAAGCGAACACGAAGACGTAAGTTTATACGACTGGAAAGAGGAGTATAATAATCACGAGAAAACAAATAGTTGGGTGCTGCTCTACTTTTGGTAACCGATGTGAACATCTATAACTGACGAGATGAATCTACGAAACCCTACACTCGTAACGCAGCTAACAACTTGCGCCGGGCTTAGAAAACGTTGTATATGAGGGCTTCCCGTCGCGACGCACCTCACCCGCCTCACTCGGCTACGTCTAACTTCTAATTGTAAAACGAACGCGTGGGAAATCCCTGTTGGACTGCATTTCACGCGCATCATACGTACACTCGGCTTAATCGCAAGTGGTGCGGTTAGACGCTACGCGATGTGATTTGTGCCAACGGAAATGTCCAACCGCACCACTCGCGATCAAGTCGAGTGTACGCTCGCGAACGGGGAGCGGCACGTGCCAGAAGAATGAATGAATGAAAAAAAAAAAAAAGAGCAAGAAATCGCGACGATCCAGAGTCCTAGACGAGGATGACATAATGGAGTGGATGTAAAAGGTTGTAAAATGAATTCTTGATCACCGTGTAAAATCCTGACTGATATATGGTTAACATCGGTGTGGTCACAGGTATAATCGGAATGACGAACGCGTTAAGAAGTAATAAAGCGTAACTTCGCTCAACGTAAGACCGAGCGCACGCCCTGAACACAACCTAAACTTGTTCATAATTTACAAATACGAACGCACGAATAAATAGACGCGAGTAATGGTTATAATTTGTCGACGGAAGTTCAGGTCGAAGTTATGTGTACGCCTATCGTACATTACACGGAATGTCCAGACCTTTGGCTACAAATTATCCCACGACTAGCCAGATATTCCGGTCGGTTATGTTATAATATTGTATCAAGAACTGGATATATGTAATCTGCCCACTCGTTGAAATGTGTGCAGTCAAAAGCTTATTGTACGACATTTTTATTAATCTCTCTTTCGAGTAGGCATAAAGCAAACGAGACTTTTGTCAGTCGTCGTAAAAAAAAAACGCGACTCGAAATTCGCGGTAGACACCGTCGAATAATTGCGGGCGAAAAAAGATTAATCGTCGGCGTATCCGACGATATACTTCGCGTACGCGAACACCGCCGCGGTAAAGTGGGGTCGATCGTCACGTGACGTACTGCGCGTATTCGAAGGTTCAAAGGGATGAATATAATCGACGTTCGAAAGAAACATCCCATGGCATCGATTTAATCTGGTGTCGCCTACCGATGAAAGAATAAAACGAAAGAAAAGAAAAAAAAAGAAAAGGAGAAAAAATAAAGAGGCTACCGCGGCGTGTCGGCTGGGCGTAATGAAACGTGCTTTTAATACAACGGGGAGAGGAGTTCTTTGGTTGAAGCCCGAAGAAAAACGCTAGCAGACTGCATACGGTACACCGCCACTCGTTGCGAGGAGAAAGATAAAGACGGAGAAGAAAAGTAGTGAAAAAAAGAGAGAGGGTACGAAGAGAAAGGCGGCAATCTCTTACGGTTGAGTTTGCGTCACAGGGTGGTAAAGATATGGGAAGGAAGACCCTGCCGATCACTCTGAATAATAAAACGCGACGCGTACGCGTCATCGCGTCCCCAGGAAGTGGAAGGCGCGAAGAAGATGACGCCGTTCGCCCCCGCAAAAGGGGACCGTAATCAAAACACCGACCAGAACATACATACGCGTATATTCCTTCGCAAGGGAAGCGCGGGGGAGGGGGAGGGGGGGGGGAAGGGGACGCTCCTTCTCACCCTCATCAACCGCGCCGACTTATGAGCTTCCCACTGGATATATAGCCGTGTACATATATTATTCTTATGTACATTACACACCCCAATAATTCCACAAAACAGCTATCAAAGTTACGACTTAAGGAAGCATATTTTACCGCGAGAGAAAATAAGAGTGAACGGCAAAAGAAATAAAAAAAAAAAGGTCGAACGAAAAACGCACATGTCGTCGCGGGTGGAAAAAATTCTTTGACGTTTCTCGAATACTGATAAATTTCGGCTGCGAGGACCACAGCGTGTGCAAGGACGAAGCTCCGCTTAGGTACGCTAAGTCGTCGTCGTCGTCTCATCTCCACCCTTAATCTGTATCAAATGTACGTACGCGACGTATAGATATACGGAGAGACACACACACACACGCGCGCGGAGCGAGGATCTCTCACGGGGAATAAATCCTCGCACCGAGATGGGAGACCCGATAATCCTTATTGACGCGGAGGCGTAAACCGATTCCTAATCCTCGCTACGCGGGACTTTCTAATCCTGTTCTCAGTTTTCTCGAGACGCGCCGCTAGAAAATCACGCAATTAATAGATCAGGGGATGATCGTGCGAAACTTTCGGCGAGTCGTCGTTACGATCGCCGCACCCCGACAATGACTGGTGATTATTTCCTTCGTTGTTTTTTTTTTTTTTTTTTTTCTTTTCTTCTCTTCGCCTACCCGTAAGCGGAACCCTGACGAGTTTTTGGTTGCGGTTAGAGGGCGATTTTCTTCGTCCGCGTGCGGGAGATCGATCGCTCATATCCATCTGATTTATTTCTACCGTTTCAACGGGCAAACAAGTTCGCCCGGGAGTCAAAAATATTTCGTTAACGTCGTTGAGCCGCTGCCCGCAATCCACTTTAGCCGAATACGCACGGAGATACAATCGGAGAAAAGCTACTAGGAAATTCAATGTACCCCGTACAGTCGTATTTTCCGTGTAAAATTTTTCGACGGCAAAAATTTCCGCGTTCCGCGATCTTTTGGCGGTTCAATTTATTAACTAATTGAATATCTAATCAGTCGACGCGGATTGGAAAGCTTTTCTCGACAATCGCCGTTGAACGCGGAGTCGGATAAAAGAAACGTCACCGGGGCGGTGCCGCCGGTGTATGGGAGAATAAACAACTTTGTCGATTGGGGGACGTTGAATGGGGTCGCTGGTAGTAAAGCAGCACCGTACACGCGTATACTTTTATCCCGTCTTCGTCGATCCCGAAAATCGCGCCGGCCGACAATAAAACCGCACGCGATTTTTCTTCTCAAATTCACCGAGTAGAATAAAATTTTCGGACGAGCCGAAGAGAGTATCCCTATAGCGGACGGAACGGTCATCCTTTTCGTTTCACGATGCCGCGGTTATACGCGGCGTGAAAAAAAAAAAAAAAACAACTCGGGAAATTTCCGTACTACCGGGGGAAACGTTATTTCCGGTATAAGTTTAGCGAGATGTTCTTATCGCTGGTAAAAAAAAAAAAAAGCCATCGTCGTTTACGTCGTTCGCATAAAGCTGTAAAGCGGGGTTTATCCCGCGTCTCATTCGTAGCTGGGTTATGGTATCATCCTCTTTAAATCTATGTACTTACGTCTACATACCCGTATACAATGAAAACAGAGGCGAGCGTCCGTACGCACTGTAACTGTCGAATTAAAATTTTCACTCTGCGTTCTATACAGAATAAACAGAAACGCGGTAGTCTCTTGCAAATGTAGGAATAATTCTATCGGACTTGTTGGATGTGTTTGGAAGGGACAGTTTGCCTCTGGCTGGTACGCCGCTCCGCGGTGACCAATCCACCGAGTAAGCTCAAACAAAAGAGTGCAAAGAGAAAATTTCTACGCTCAAATAAATTCTCAATTCGTACAAAGTACCTCGCTGCACACACGCGCGCGATTGTACAAACGCGTAACGTTAAGTAATTTTTATCATTATTGTCTTCGGGTCGAAATTTTCGTCTATATTCTCATTGATCAGCCATCGAGTTATTGGCTTCGCGTACGCGAATTCTACCCGCCGAAAAGTTCTTTTTAACTAGCAATTTTTTTTTCCCTCATTTTCTTATTCGAAGCGAATCGGCGTTAATACCACGTACGTACAGCGCGTATCAAAGCTTTTTAGAGCCTTTCGGGAAAAATATTTTAATAAAATAACGAAATGAAGCATAGGTGAATGTATTTCCTTTTATCGGATATCTTTCATCTTCACATGTGATCCGAATACGTACGTGTACCGTGTCTATATATATATATATATAATGAAGAGAGCAAAACCGTATATCGTACGCAAAGCACTTCAATATCCGTTTCAGCAGACGGTTTTCATTCATTTTTAAATCACGTATAATACGCGTGCCCGTATATACGAGGCCTGTAAAGTATACGTACAAGTGAAAATTGTATTTTTTTTAAATTTATTTATCAAGGGAAGGATAAACAAACAACAGGTACCTGCTTCTTTTAAGCAGAATTCACGTGCACCTGTAAAAATTGTGGGCTTCCGGAAGATTATTATCATTATCGTCGTTATTATTATTATTATTTTTATCTTCAGGCGAAACAGGATCCACCGGGCGGAAGGGAGCGCATTCATTGACGAAACCGGGAAATCGGGAACCCGGAATAGAAAAAAAAAAAAAGAAGAAATGTACGTACGTTTAAAAAAGAGAATTTAAGGGATGTAAAACCGACGAAATACTTGCAAGCAATTTTCACAAACAAATCCCGAAAAAAGACAAAAGGAGCAAAAAAAAACGCTTCGTTTGTCATCAGACAAAAGAGACCAGACAATGGTCTTGATAACAGGTAAGTTTAACGGCGGTGACAATCGAGGACCAAAACTCATCAAGATATCTGAATTTTTTTGCTCTAATAACCCGATCATTCCGGATTCAAATTCCTGGTTTTTAATTCAACTGTTCTTTTTTTTTAGTTTTTTTGTGATCCCGAAATCGAAGTTGCAGTCGATTCGAATTCGGTTTCGTTATGCGTTCCTGCGCAGCTGCCGCATGCGTGAGGACGACGACGGTCGGTACAAAGTTGGTTTGCATAGAGTCGTTGAAGTTGTTTAACTCGTCGAGAAGTTTGCTCGGCGATAATATTGGCTCGTTGATTTTTTCAAGGTCAGTTAGAGGATGATTGGTTATTTTGAGATCTTCTTGCGTATAAAACGACTGGTTTACAAGGTGTATTATCTTCATTAGTTATTCCTCTTTATTGACTGTGGGAATTACGAGCTTTTACCTTTGAACTCATCGATAGAATACCGTACGTATAACGCGTTGAGTAAGTACACACGGACTGCAGCTATGGGAAATCTGAGTACACCTAGGTACCTGTCGTATTTATTTAACTCAAGTAAAATACGTTCGGTATATACCGTAGAATATCCTTTGTCATATCCACAAGTACGGGAGGTGAACTATGGTAGGAAAAAGTTTGAGCTGCGATAAAAATTCGCATCCCTCTTACACGAGTTCACTTCACTCTTTTCCCCGGTCTTACTCGCAGACTTTATATCGTATGTTAGTACACGGTAAACTCTATAGTCTCTCAGACGCATTTGCTCGATTGATTTCGGGCTATATATTTCACGGTAGCTCACGGAATCAGAATGGAAAGAATCGTCTTGCCACCGAGAACGGGAAAAAAAATTCGCATGATATTATCGCACACGTATGAACGTACGTAGGAGACAAATTCACGAACATTACGTGGGCTTCCAATCCGGGGTGGTCCGCATTTCGCGAGAGAGAAAATTTTCATACCTCACCGACTGAGTAGCTTCCATTAGGCGAGAAATCCGCTCTTGAAATTCAGAATTGGTCATTTTTCAATTTTAAATTTTTATTCTTCCAGGCGAAAGAGAGAATCGTAGCTTTGGCACAAGAAGACCACTCGCGGTTTGTTGGATTTCGAGGGAATGAAAGCTCGTTGTTTTATTTGAAAGGACGTTTTTCTGGTTTTCAAACAATTTTCGCTAGAAACTCTTCTACCGGAAGTCTTTATTTTCAATGAATAACCTGAAATCGATCATGCGTCGTGGGGCTTAAAGTATCCGAAGGGCGAGCTGGGGGTTGTTGTTAGAGAACAGGTCCATAAAGGAAGGGCCCAAGCCTTTTAAACCCGACTGTTTTTCTTTAGGGATTTTTTCTTTCCCTCGACGGGTAAAATCGAATATAGGCGGCGGCGGTGTACTCCTGGCGTTGGCACGTGTTTGCTTTGTGGGTTTTAACAAGCCCCCGGGATGCGGAGTGTCCAGATAATTCTGGGACGCGGAGTGAGGTGGAATATATATATGTATATATTTTTCTACCTCTGTCTCTCTCTCTCTTCGTATTATATTTTTCATTTTTCCGTATTTTATTTTCTTTTCTTTTTCAACCTCCGTCACGGTGCGAGAACGCGACGAAAAAAGGAGACGCTGTGTAGAAAAGACGGTAGAAAAACAGCGAAACCGAGAGAGTCGCACGGGTAAGAAACGGGAATCCCCTGAACAAATGCAGACAAGGGATTTGGAACCTGGATACCCGATGTCGAGAGCGGGATGGTTGGGAAAACTGTTCTCGTAGTTTGTATACTTCGTTTACACGGAAGACACTTCGGCGGTAAACAAAATTCTAGTCGCAAACAGAGCGGAGGATTCTCATAATTTGATGAAAAGTCGGTATGAGTTTCGACTCGATTGGGCATCGTGGAACCGGACGGGAGTTCCAGGATTCCGTCGGGATGCGAAATTCGGTGGAAGATCGAGGTCGGTAATATCGGAGTAAAATTTCTATGGAGCGAGTAGCCACCGATTTGCGGTGGTCGTGGTCGCGATAAACGCGGCTCTTGTCGGTTTCGCGTTTACAGTCTACGAGGAGAACGCTGAGGGCGTTTCAAAGAGGGTTCCGTATCGATTGGAATTTCGTAAAGTTGTAATTTCCTGTGCCGAGTACACGCGGAAGCGTCAAACTCAATATTTCCTGATCACATCACCGTCGCACAAACGGGAGCAAGGGGTCGCCCGTGTATATGTATATACAGACATACTGCAGGAACGAACGGTGCAAAAAATGTAATCGCAATCGCGATTTCGTTCGTTAATGATTCGCCGAAACATCTCCGCGCACCTATTCACATCCTCCCCCTGCACGTTGATCAATCCTTTTTTTTTCTTTTTTTTGTCCAATTCCGCAAAAAATCGAGCCTCCGCTCTTTGAAAACAAAAAAACAAAAAAGAAAAAAAAAAAAGAAAAAAAGCGAAAGGACAGAATCGGTGACGAACGTAGGTACGTACCCCCCGCGGTGTACGCGCGTGTACGAGTATAACAAGTCACGGGCAAACGCAAATCCTCCTTCTGATCCAACGAGCAAACGAACCGAACGATCTAAACAGCCCAAACAATTCCGTGGGGTTGAATGTCGTCGAAAGAAGGTCAGAGAGGTTGCGGTGTCCTCGTTACCGGGGGATTTTCCACCAACCCCTGTACCTACCGGGGTCTCCCTCCGCATCCCTTGAACGGCCGCGTACAACGGACTCTTTTCGGGCTTCGCGGGATGCACGGTGCGGGTCCTTCGTTAACAGACGTCACGTGGACACCTGGTGCTCGATTACGTCGCGGTACGAAGGAACACATGGGATCACGTGGGGCGAATATGACGACGTGACGGATGGCCGGGAAAACTTTGTCCAAGGGAATACAGTTGCCACCTGCCGACGTATTTGTCGTTCGCCGCTGACGGGATGTGAAATTTAATTTTTTTTCCACGTAATTAGGAGCGATTTTTTTTTTTTTTTCTTTTCAAAGCGAATTCCACATCCTCTTCTTTAATCTCTTTATACGCGGCGTTCCGTTTCCACACCGCGCAACGAAAACTGACTCGAGATGCGTTTCATTTCGAAATGACAACGAGAGCGTCACGGCGGTGCAGATGCTGCCGACGCACAAGTTTCGTCAAAGAAAATACGCCAGTCAGAATTTTCTATAGAGAATTTGTGGCACGCGCGTTTACGAAGCAACGAGTTTTTATTTTCATGCCTAGCTCGAACGCCGCTAAAGTACAACGCGAGTAACTAAAGTTTTTCCACCTCACACCCCGAAAATATCCTATCGCGTGATCCAAAGCAAAAATTCGCAAAGCTCCGAAATTCCAGTTTTCAGGTAGACGCAAAATTACGGGAGATATACGGGCGTCGTCGTTTCAATGTGGGTATCTGAAAAGCGGTTGCCATCCGCTTTGTAGTTGATTCTACTCCGCGCGTGCTGCATTTATTTATTTATTTTCATTATTTTATTTTATTTTATTTGATTTTATTTTTTATTTTTTTTCGTTTGTTTGTCTCGGCGGATTCGTGTGCGAACCGTATAGGCGCACTCGTGGTTCGCGAGTAGTATTGAATGAATTTTTTAATTACGATGCAATTTCCCCGATTTAATTCTTTGACTTTGAAACGCCATTAGAGGTTTATATTCCTCTGCCGCCGTTGAGATTATAAACTAGCGACTGATGCCGTAGGTGGGTAGGTAGGTAGGTACCGTACGACGTTGCGAACGAGTGTGCGGTAGGTGGTAGGCGTCGATGGCGCGAAGCAATCATGTCCTTGAACGTTCTGACTGGCGGCTCAACGCACTTCGAGGTGCTCTTCGCTATTTGTTTGATCCGAGAAGATTAAAGGGGTTTGCCACCAGCCGAGAACACGAGGCCTTTCCCCCTTTTCTTTACCACCCCTCATCCCCTCCACATCCACCGCAACGGCAACAGCAGCGGCGGTGGCATCGCGATTTTCGTTTATTCTCTCTCCCGTGTCCTCGCACCCCCAACTCCGTCTACTCGCTGCTGCCGTAGTTCCCGCAATCGGTCGCAAAACTAAAAAGAACCTTATCGTTTGTTCCTCGCGGTTTCGTGCCACTTTTGCCTCACCCTCTCCCCGCGTGTTGCGTGCTTGCGGAATAAAAAAATTACAATGTAAAAAATTGACGCACTCGACGCCGCGCCCGTGCCATTGAACAATCGGGAGAACGCTTCGTAACGCGACAATTTTCGTTGGTAGGCAGATTTTACGACGGAGGAATTCGATCGGGAGGAATCGGAGGGAGGAATGAGAAAAAAAAACAGAAAATCTTCTCGCAGCGGACGATGATCCCGTAGGTCACTGTAGCAGAATTGCGCGAGGGGTTTGATAAATTTCCTGAAAACGTACGAGTCACGATCGGGAGCGGGACGATCACGGCGGAAGGCAAGAACTATAATAGATTATCGAGAGGGACCTTAATCGAATACGGGTTAGGGTTAAAATCCATCAAGTCCTCCCGATGCCGCCGCCCTCACGGCCTTCCTGTCGGCCGAATCGCCGTCGAGACTTTTCCCCGTACGCGCGCGACGACGTATATCGCGAGGGGGCGGGCGGGGGAGAGTTTCGAAACCGAAAAGTTAAACTTTATTCAAAACTACTCAAAAACTTCACCTCTTACTATCCCGATCGCGCGGGGCGCGACGTTTTCCCGTGAAAACTTTCCTCCGTAGCCTCCGACGCTTGTATAACACGCTCAAGCGGAGGACAGGCAATCGAACTTGAGTAACGGCGTCTATAGCGTCGCGACGCTCCGGCATAGGTACGTTACGTTACGTTACACGAGGTGGTTCGTATGCACAAGTGACGAATAAATAAAAGCGACGGATTAGCATAAAACCCATTTGAGTATTCGGTTTATCTTAGAACAAAGAAATAAAATACAACCGTGTACAGTATCCGCTTCTTTATTTTCGCAGCCATGTTTTTTTTTGTTTTTTTACCTTTCATTTCTCTTCTCCTCATAACAAGAGGGTAGAGGGAGGACTTTTTTCCATTTCTTACCGCCTCCTTTTACCGTTCTACCTCTTTAATTTACCCGTGACCCGAAGACCCCTGTATATCCGCGAGTCTCTGCAGGAATGGGAGTTTTTTGTTTTGTAAGCCCTCCGGGCCCGCGGCCTTTGCAGCTCGAATCGTTCGACATTTAGACACGTTAATTGCTTTCTCGTGGCTTTTCTTCCCCAACAAAAAGACGAATTTCTTTCGCTCGCCTCTAAGCGCCAAAGATCCCGGCAGCCGCGAAAAGGGCGAAAAGTTTCCTCCCGGCGATTGATAGCAATACCGGGCACGTAGTTGCGTAAGGTCCTACCTTTTTTTCTCTTTTCACGATCTTCCCAAATCATTTTAATTGTCGAACAATTTTTTTTCTTCATTTCTCTCTCTCTTTCTCCGATTTCTCACCTTTCTTCGGACCGAATAAAATCTACCGTCGGCGGAGAAATAAAAAAAAAAAAAAAAAAAGAAAGAAAAAAAAAACAGTCGGAGGGAAAAAAGCGAAGAGATGAAAATTAACGCGCTTGTGCTCGTGTATAGTGATGTTCGAGGCGCGGTATTACCGTCCTTATTCGAGTCGCATCTAGGTGTAACGCCTCGTTATTTTTCTGCTCTCCAATCGCGATATGACGAAAAATCGCGTATAACGAGTCGAGGAGGACTCGACGCAACGTTGCGAGCGGAACTCTATTTCGACGTTGCGCATACACACGTATAATAATATTTTCACTAAATGTAATATATGCACATATTACACGTACTCGGGATATATGCACGCGGGTCATACCTGTCCAAAGATTTACTCGTGTTTGTTGGATTCTCCGCTACCGCAACGGAAATTGTAAAATCAGTAGCGTAAATTATTTCTACGAATGAAAACTTTAACGAGAGCCTCCCCGCTGCGGGGTTAAACAACCCGGAAGAAATCGTCGCTGCCGCCTACGTTCGTTCGTTCGTTCGTTCGTTTCACGTGACGAGGACGTCCGCGGTACGAGCGATAACCACCGAATCAACGATTCAGTGAACGAAAAAAAGGGCGGGAGAAATTATTCAACTCGCCCCGTTCGATTTGCATAGAGTGTGTGTCGTTAACGATTGAATGATCAACCTGTGGATCGTCCGTCGAATTTAATTACCCGAGAAGAAAAATGATTCCGCTTCGGCCTGCGAGAGATATCGTTGGTATCGATAGTGCGGAAAAACGGTTGAAAATCGACCACTTTGCCGAATTACCTTGAGAAAAATGTACGAGGGGAAATCGGTGTTAGGGAAGAGCGTATCCAGCCGATGACCGTATAAATTGAATCTAAGCGAGAGACCACCGTTTTAATCAATGCTAACGATCCGTTTATTATGCCGGGGCTCGTCGGAAACCCCTGTCCACGCCTTTGCGCCGCGCAACTTGCGAGGGTCAGTTTTCTCCCGTGTGTATAACGAAATTGCTTCGAGCACCCGTTACTGGTTTCGACGGTGCAGTTATGGGGGGGGCGAAGTACAATGTACAGGGGGCGAAACTCGACGCGTCAAGTTGACCAAACTTCGACGAAAATATGTGTCCGTCGACCCATTCTTCGGCACCCTTATTCATTTTCAGCGAAGAGCTATTCTCCCGTTCGTCTTCGAGGAGGGTCGAAAGTGCGCGTGAATCGGAATTTCGAAAATCGGGGAAAAAGGAGGGAAAACATCGTTCACCCGATGATTCGAAGAACTCTGCAAAATTGCGGACAGAAATTTCGGCGTTCCACGCGTGGTGCGCGGGCCAAGAAATATACAAAGTCGTTTTCATCCCCCCCCACCTCCCCCCCCTGAGAAGTTGGTAGCTACACGGGAGGGCTGATTGAAAATTTACAACCTCCCCCGTCGCAAGATGAGTCCCGAAATGAAATCAACGCGGCTTAAGAGAGGAGGGTGCCCTCCGGTTTGTGTCTCGCTCCATTAGACGGCATTAACTCGGTACGGAGTTGAGGTGACTACGATTCGCGTGGATTGAAAATTTCGAATTCACCGTACAACGACGCGGAGAGACAGCGGTAATTTCCTTCTTATACGCGATTTCGAACATTGTATTCCCTCGCGTATTCGCACGCTTCGAAAGCGGCGAAAAAAAATGATCAGCTCCGTAACGACTGTACTCTTCCACTTTTTGAACGAAGCGAATAACCGCGTCACGCGTACCTTACCGTAGTTTGAGTGAGTGTAATCTAAGTACCTGAAAAATCGCGTGTCGAGGAGCTATATTCGAATTTATACTTACCGATCGCAACCGTGGCAGTTGAGCGTATCGTAACGACGTAGACGACAGTTTCACGTGACAGCGTGGTTAAAGGTAGCGCGAGTCGATGTGCGAATAAAAAATTATGCAGTCGTACCGGTTATCAGATAAGGTATTTATACATGTATATATACGCGAGCGTATAGTATAGCGCATAATCAGCGGATGTGTAGGTTATATATAGTTTCGCCCTCATCAGCTCGGCAATATACACGGATATAGCGAATGTAACGATGATATGTGCCGCGTTGAGCGCGGTGCAAAATTCATACAGATTGCTATTTCCACGTAGATATACGTTCACCGTGTAGTCGCTAATTAGCCAATAGCTTATTATACAATTACCGCGATGATTTCTGATGTATCCGCACAGAACTAACATAATAAGTTTGCCGCATCGTTGCTCGGAAGCAGACGCATCGCGGTACGAAGAGCTGGTAATTGTAATTTGCTAGATCTATTACCTGGCTAATAATTACGAAAATTAATGAGCGCGTTTCCGAGGTTGGCTTACGCCGTCGCTTGTGCGATTTCAAGCTCTTCGATACCGCGATGAATTAATCCCCATTAACTATATCGGTATCGCGTAATCGATCGATTCGTCGAATCCAAAAAATCCTATTGTAATCCGAGGCGTCTTTCGCGAACGAAGTAAGTTTCGGGGAGTTAAAATATTACTTGTGTATCCCCGGAGCTTCGCTACCGTCTTACTCTCGCAGGGTTTAGCTAGACGTCATTATAACGTTGGCTTCTTTTTCCGTGGCTCGTTACGTCCGCGTCGTTCGTCGACTCGCCGACATGCCGGGGTGCGTACGGGGTACGAAAAGCGAGCGGCGCGAGGCGGGCGCCGGGACGCCAGGCGTCGCGGGAGGGCGGAGGGCGGAGGGGAGAGCGAAGGAAGGGTGGTGGGGTCGAGGGGGGGGTATTATGACCGCGAGTACGCGTGTTGGGTCAAACATAATAGGGTGTAATATTTTCAGCCACGCGGAAGTCGGGGTGTAGGAGCGAGTGTCGAGTGTCACCGCGACGGCAGCGGCGTACGTGGGCTGGGATGGAATGAAAGAAAAACCTCCAAGACTTGGACGAAAGAATTAGACGAGCCTTTCCTCTCTTTCGCGTTTTTTTTTTTTTTTTGTTTTTTTTTCATTTTTATTCACTCCTTTCTGTTCTCGTATTCATTTTTTTCATCCGGCCTTACCCTCCCCGCCTCTTCAGAGTATGGAACGAAGAACGCGTGACAAGTGGCAACAACTTGACATTTTTTTTAAGACGACCTCGCATTTTTACTCGGTTAAAAGAATTTTTTTCCATCGAAAAGGAGCGTGTGTGCGTTACGGGCGAGGTGTGGAGGAAAAGAAGTTCAGAGGGAAAAAAAAAAAAAAGAGAAAATTAACAAATTGCGCACCGGTGACGAAAAATATAAGGTGTCCAAAAATGTGCGGGTACATACCTACTGCGAGAGAGGTTAACCCAAAAATTTGTCGAGCGTGCAGATTATGGAATATTGGAGGAAAGAGAAAACCGCAGAAAAAAAAAAAGAAAGAAATGAGAATAAAATGAAAAGAAAAAAAAAAAAAAAATGATCTGAGCAAAGCCAGTGAACTGCGGGTATTTTAATCAGCCCTCGCCTAATGCAATTCGCACCCCTTAAATCCTCTCGAAGCCAGGCACACGCGTCTCGTCTGCTATTGAAAATATTTTCTTAACGAGTATTCAATTTCGTCTATCGTTCGAGACCGCCTCGCGTTGTCAACTCTTCGAGGCAGCTGAGCTTATCCAAAATTACTTTCATCGTCGAAGGCGGCAGCCTTGGTGTCGGTTAAGTGGGTTTCCTCGTTTTCTAGATTCGATCCGCTTCTTCCTCTTCTTCGTCTTCTTCTTCTCCTTCTTTTCGCCAGCTTCTTCGTATTGAAATTAAATATTGGACATATTGGGTTACGTGCACGTCGACTGATAAGAAGTCGGTTTAAATTTCAATTGAAGCTGCCCATCTTTGTACGGAAATCCATTATACCGCCCCATTATGCTCCTCCGTCCTCATTTTCTGATCAAAAATTTTCATACCGTTCCGTAGCTATAAACCGGACCGGAAATAGGAAGAGAAAAAAAATTAAATCAAACAAAGCCGAAACCCGCGATCGCGTCGTACGAGATATTCGCCATTTTATTTTCCTCAAACGAGAACGGAGAGCTGACGATTATTTATACCGCTGCGTCGGTTAATGGCGAATGGCGATTGGCAATTGCTCGGCTTTCCCGGTAAATGGCACATAAACGGAACGACGGGGTTCCGCGTCGACGGGGTCCCGGTTAACCAACCGGATGGAAGTATGATTTATTTGGAGGGGGTGAAAACTTTCGTTTAAATCACCGTACCGCCGTGAAGAACGTATCAAGTATCGTCATTTGTTCCGACGCCATGCGCAGCAATGAATGCAAGAAATGAAACAATTTTTCGGGTTTTTTTTCTTCTACCTCCGCAAAACTTTTTGGCCCCCTGAAGAAAATGGGATTCGCATTATTAAAATTTCGCTCTCGTAACTCCGTCGTACCGAAATTCGAACACACACGCTTCTCGTCGTATCTTCGAAGAAAAAAAAAAACAGAAAGAAAGAAAAAACGTACGCGAGGATCGGAAATTTTTCCGCGCCCCGGGGTCATCCTCGCCGTATGAAATAGAGGGTGGGAATGAGCGAAAAAAGATATTCATACCGTTACCGAGAAAAAGAAAAAGAAATATACCACGCGACACCAGAGTTCGGGACAAAAGAGTGAATTATCACCAAATAGTTTGGCGGAAGAAATATGACGCTTCTTCCTGAAAATACTAACTTTTTCTTCCTCGCGGGGTGTATTACGGTTTAGCGGTCGCTTTTCGAGTGAGAGGCGGCGTAGCGGTGGTATTTTTGCGGGGGGGGGGGGGGGGGGGGCCGGGGAGAGGGGAGGAAAAGCCAGATCTCCGTGATGCGGACAAAGCTCATATATAGTTTGATTAATTGCAATCTCGTCGGATGTAACGCGACAGTGACAAAAGTCGCCCTTGTACTTCGAAGGTCGGATAAAGAAAAAAAAACAAAAAAAACCACGAACGAATAAATGAATAATTGATAAGCGGAATCGTCTGGTGAAATGTTGCGGTGTTTTTCTGGCGACCGATTGAATTAGCGGACGGTTTTCGAGGGAGAGAAAGTGGAAAAAAAGAAAGTATATAAAGTTCTCAGACTAAATGGACAGTTCTTGGCGACCCGCCCCGCGAATAGAGATCGACAAAGAAAATCTTTTCTCTTATTTTCACGGGACATTGCCCCGGTGCCGATGCACCGGCGTCCGCGAAGTACAGAGCTATATATAACGTAGGAAGGAAACTGATCTCCCCAATATCGCGCATGGAAGAAAGGGAGAGTCCTGGAGCGGTTGTGCGGCTCTCCGTATATCGGGAAAGGGAGGAGTAAACTAAGTAGTGGGCAGTAACCTTAAATACTCGTTGGATTCTGGTGGGAAATTTACGGCCACTTTATATCTCGTCAGGGCGCACTGGCCGGGCTAGGGGATGAACGGTATCCCCCGCTGCAGTGATAATTTCCACGGTCACTCTGAGTCACGAACGAATCGGAATGAGTCCTCGGACGCAACAAAGGTCGTAACATACCGAATCTACGGGGCGGTGAAAAACAACGAGAAGAGCCACTCGAATTCCGGAGCCCAAATCGGAAAGGAAAATTTACCCTCCTGAACATTCGGACGAGTCGAGGAAATCACAGAGTTAGAAACGTCCGTGGGAAATTCAAACTCGCGTATAATTCGTTGGTTTTTCGTTTTCTTTCCCTTACCTCGATGGGTTGAACGTATCGCGGAAAATTTTATGAACGTCCAAGTTTGCCTTTTTTTTCTTACGTTTGTCCCCCACGAAATGTGTACCGTTCGGGGGTGGTTCGATTCAATTCGTTTTACTCAACGCGCCGAATAGGGGGTGAAATATGTAGGGGGTGGGGGGGTGAGGGGGGATTTAACGCGCATATATCAAGCGATCAGGCGAAAGCAAGGGAACAACAACAACAACGACGACGACGACGACGACGACTACGACGACGACGACAAGTCTATTACCATTAATGATATTCAGATTCAATGGGATATCCGAGCCCCCCTTCTATGCCGGTGGTGCAGCGTGGCTTTGCCCCATATTATAAACCTTAGAGATCAATCAGTCTTTATGACACCATGGACAACGCCATGAAATCCACTCGAAAATTCTCCGTTGGTATTTTAACGACGTCACGGTAATGCCGTGAAGAGGAGGTCGTCAACAGATAGAACTCGATCCCCGACCCCGTGGATTAATTTACAGCCCGTTTTTTTAAGAGGGTTTGATTTGTCGGGGGTTTAACGAAGGTTTATGGGGGATGCGTTTTTCAACCACCATTTCGAACACACCCGGATGTACTTTTTGCCGTTCGCCGCCGCAGGTAACGGGTGAGTTATTCTCGAGTCGCTAAAAGCATTCCGTGAAACAATTTTATTCGGTCATTTGTTTGTTTCATTCGCTGAAAATGATTTTTTCAACGAATCACGTTACGCGCGAGGGTCGAAAATACGATCGTTGATTTTCTAATTGCCCTTGAACTTGCGGATTAAAATCCCGGCCGAAAAAGCCCGTCAGCGGAATGTCTGGCTTGAAAGAGGGGAGGGGGGGTTTTAAAATATTCAGGGTTGCACCTTATACACGATTCACTTTGGGCGGCAGAGTTCGATTAATCAAATTAAAAAATAATTAACCCCCGTGCGCGTAGCTGAGTAATTAATTCGCAGATTAATCCGCGATTACTTGGCAAGAAAAATAAGATCATAAATTAAGTCGTTGGGTTTTTTTTCGTTGATTCTTTTTCATCTTCACTATTTTTCCCCCTCCCCTCGGCTCCCAACCGCACCGTAGACGACGTTCGTTCCCCTTTCTCCATCCCGCGACCGGCGTATCCTTCCTCCTTCCACCGCAGCAGGACCCCCGACAATCTTTCCCATCTAGCAGAACGTCTAGCAGCGTTTGTGCGCGCTACATACATTCATAAATTATTGCTCGCAGAACGCACTTTGCATTTCCTAAAACGATTATAATACATTCTTGTATTTCTCTTGTACACACCGCGCGGATAAATCACTAAACTTTTCAGATATCCCTTTCACCGTCTCGCTCGTCTACCGCGGTACGGAAAAACGGCGATAGAATAGAAAAAAAAATCCAGATAAAGTATCAAAGATCAAATCTACCGTAAACACATCCAGCATTGTCCAATCAAAAAAGACCGGGGAACATTCTTCCGCATAAATTTGTTCCGACATGGTGGCGTCTTATTTTTTATTTCCGGTGGGGGATAAAAAATTTTATTACACCTTCCCCGTTACGCCTTTTTATGCGGCCCTGAGCCCGACGAGTCGTCGATACTCCCGATTCCGTATAAAGAGTGAAATTTAAAATGGCGGAAAAGCCAAAAAATAATTTATCGCCGTCGCAGGTCTTGGTTCCGGGATTTCGGCACCGCCGGGATTTTTGGAAGTGCAGGGGGCAGAAGGCTGCGCCGGGGGCAGCGGAGCTGCGAGGATCGGTGTACGCGTAAATCGAAACTGCTGACTGTGGAACCAAGATTGAAAGACGCGGGACGTTTTTTTATGCGACACAAAGTAGCACTTTGCCAAATGATCCGAATCTTTTTAGGGCTCGCCGTGCGAAAATCCCACCAAACCGTACGGTTCGTCCCGCTTGTATACATGTACGTACGGAGACTGATCAAGAATCGGCTTCGGTGCCGCCCCACATGACGAAAAACTATAGGGGGGAGAAAAAGTAAAACAAAATTTTTTCCCCGATAAGATAAAAGCGAACTTTTACAACGTCGTAGTTTCCCTTTCAAATTTTCCGATCAACGACTCACAATGAATTTATACCGCCGAAGGGGGATTCCAGCGATTAAGTTGACGCGCGTATATCGCGCGGCCGTCGGATATAATTTCACCGTAGAAATCTTGAAATATCATCGTTGGTGCCACGGTGAAAATATTCCGCGGCGATGCGTATACTTGTATGGTAGATATATACGTATACAGTTTACCGGAATACCTCGTATCATACCGTACCGTATAAATATTAAACCGAGATCACGGCTAGCGAGATCATGACCTTAAGACCTCCGGCGGGTGTATGGAAGAAGGATCATGTGGATTTACCATAGATTTACCGATTCTTCTTAACTTTTTTTTTTTTATCCCCTACGCGATGCCGTATTTCCGTGTATACCTTATGGTGCGATGTACCTTATAAGGGGACCATTATATTACTCCGGTGCATCTTACGTTACGTAACGTACGAGCCGCAATATGGAGCGTGCGTGCGAAGCGGCGGGAAACGCGTGCTCCGATGTGGATTCCTCGAGAGTGCGAGGGGCGGGTATGTGGGGTACATATTTAAATTGATTTTAAAAGCCTCCTTCCCTCGTTCCTTACCGCGGGACTCCCTCTTATTTCGCCGTGGGGTCGGCCCCGTTTACCCCCGCGGCGTACCGACGCCCCTCTCCTCAACCGTCGTCTCGTCGCTTCGATAGACGACAGCTACGCTAACCCGGCCGATCGTCCCACGACCCCTAAAACGAACCGAAACCCTCGATGATCATGTCCCCGGTTTGCGACACTTGAACCGAATTAAACACCCTTCGTATTTATACTACATTAATAAAATTTATCACGTGCGGTATTTTTGAAGAGTGGAAACCGGGGCGGAGGAAATTCATTTGGAAATTTTGGGCTACGAGTTTTCTATGATAATAATCAGGATCGCGTATGTGGTCGGATTTTGTAAAATTGTTAGGAAGAGAAAAGGAAAATTTTACAAAGGGTGGAAAGTTAACCGTTATCGCCTTCGGTGAGAAGTCAAGTTCTTATGCGGTAGCGAGGGGTAGCGAAGATATCGCGTCGGTTAATATAAGGCGGGTGGAAGAGTTTTTGTTTGTGCGAGTCGGGGTATTTTTCAAAGCAAGAGTTCCGCTCCAACATTCCAAAAAGGACAATTAATATCACGGCTTTGTCCGATTCATTAGCGGCGGAGTACAAAAGTGGCTTAAAATAATTAAGTCTGCTGTAGATAATAGCTATTCTAATATCCTATTGTTAAATCCGCTGGATTTCTGATTCTGGTTATTATCTTCGTGCTCTCCTTTTCATTGTCCCTCCAGTTCCTTTGTTTTTATTTAATAATTTTTCAGGCTCGATATCTCCCGCCATTTCAACTTTATATACCTATACACCTCACTCTTCGCTTCTTTTCTTATTCTTCTCCTACTAATTCAGTCTACTCACTCGTCATTTTAATTCACTTCGACATACGGCCGTATAATTCGCACGTATTTCGCGTTTAGTTTACCTTCTCTCGTCGTAATCATATTACTTTTTATTGTTCTTTCCCGCCATATTCTGCCTCCGCCGTTGCCGCTGCAGACTTGATTAACGTGCTTAGTAGGTGCGGAAGGTAGCAGGGTGCTTCATATTTTTATATTTTTATTCGTCTCTCTCTCTCTCTCTCTCTCTATTCGTCGGATTCAAAGCGAACTAGGTGTCGGGCTCGCGACTAAAACAAAGTTAGTTCCCTACGCTTTCATCTTTCACAACATTAACCCCTCGCTATGTAATTGAATTTCATAAATTATACTTTTTTTTAAAAAAAAAAAAAACGAAAAAAAAATTATTTCGTCTTATCCCTCCGCGGGTCTTCTTCATATTCTGAAACCAACCTCGGAATTCCATCCGGTTGGGAGAGCAAAAAAAAACTGAAATTAACAAATCGGGAGAGAAAAAAACGAAAATGTACCGAATGATAAAAGCTTCCAGCGGCTACTCCTTTTAATTATCGTTCAGAGCGATGCGACACGTCCTGAACTCGGAACTTTTTAATATTATGTAGATCCAAATCCGAAATTAAATAAAGCATTCATAAATTCGCTCGTCCAGCAAAGAAAAATACATGCACATATTTTAATCCTTCAGTCTTTGTCCTTCTCTATTCAAATCTCACCACCTCTTTCATCCCTTTAATCCTCTTTCTTTCTCCTTGGTCGAAATATTGCCCTGGAAATGGACGGTGCTTTGGATTTAAAAAACAAAAAAATTATTCAAATTCTTCTTTTTTCGCCAATTCTAACGCATTTTCGGAACGAAATAAATTAAGTATGTAACGAATCCAACTTTACTTTCGGATGATTATATATTTTTCGAAATAAAATTGAAAATTCACGCCATGATAAGTCGTACCATAGATCTATGATCGTACAGCTGTTTTTTGACTTCAACGTCGGTTCTTCATTTGATAGCTTTCAATGGATTTACGAGCTTTGAGCATAATTATTAAGAAATGAATATTAAAAGAGAAAGATATGAAAGAGATTAAGAAGAAGACGTTACATGCGCGGACCGTGGAACGACGACCGTTGTTATTAATTGCTTTATGGGCAAATTGGAAACATAAATTACAACTCCGCTTAATAGTTTCGTTTCTCTTGTTTCTCCAAACTCGAAGGAAAGAAGAAAAAAAATAAATAAATAATCATTCACACCTAATAGAAATAGTGGCGCATGTGTAATTGCCGCGTCATTATTATCGGCGTTCGTTACATTATATCGGAATGGGCAGACGGTCCGAAAATATGGTTGAAGAGAGATAAAAATTCTCGTTAAAAACCAGCGGACGTTATTTCTCCTGAAGACCAGCGCACCCAAAAGGCATTAGAACTCATTAGAGCTAAATAACCATCGTTCATATCGAACGCGGTAATCGGTCACTTTTCTCTCCGTGTGCCATGACCACCATAACTTATGCGTAGGTACGAAAATACGTCGTCTATTGAGGGTTTTTTTGATCGGCCAACGACGAAGAAGGAATGGAAACCGAGCGATCTGGTAATCGGGAATAAGTCGAAGTCTGTCGACAAAAACTCGCGACTCCCGTTGGATTCGATCTCTAGATCCAGTAAACCGCGTGATGACGGGGTACTGGATTCAATTTCGATTGTTCGGAGGCACGAGAGTCGAAAGATTAGTCGCGTTAATTAGAAGCGGACTGACGAAGGAGGGGCGCGATGATATTTCACGCGCGTGCATCGACATCATCTCCCGTGTACAGTTTCATTTCGCCGTTCTCGAAGATCATCGGCATGTGCGCTCGGCGCGTTGCTACAGCGCTCCACGTTGGCTTCGTTATTTCATTATTCCGCGGGGGCTATTAGTCTAAGCAGGAGCAGCAGCTGAGGCGGCAGTAATCACCAAAGACAGGTTACTATACACACGTTACGTAATACGCAACGAAGCTGGCGTAGTCTACGTTAACATTACGTTGCGTTACGCTAACGGTGCGTGAACTCGTTATTCTCTCTTCCGCGCCCGCGTTCGCGTCTGCTGCGAGTTTATATAATTGCCCAGCCTGCCTGCCTGCCTGCCTGCCTGCTTGCCAGCCTGCCTGCCAGCCTCCTGCCCGATTTCGTTCCTTACCTCTCAGACTGCACCACGGCCGTACGTCACCTCCACCTGATTTATGATCAGTCCCTCGCGATTGCGTACGGATACGTGATACACTTATTCAAACGCACCCACCATAGATAACCCTATCCTTATACCGCGAAACAATACGCATCGCCGGTCCAATAAGCGGAGCTTTTTTTTAGACGCGGTGAAACGCTCACCTGAGATATGGGATTGGTGATTCTCGAAACGGGCAAAAAGAATAGCGGAAAAGGTGGGGACGATAAATATCGTTCGGTAATTGCGTGCGGGAACGTCGAGAGGGCAATTAATTTTTTTGGTTGATCGCGGTGCCGATTAGGAGTGAAAATTCATTAGAATCGACAAATTATGCTTACGTACAACGGAGGCTACCTCTCGACGTCGCTGCACTTGTTTTCCCAATATGACGAGGGACGGATGAAAAGTATAGACTAGAATGCGGAGGGCGAGGAGGGTGGCTTCGCCAACCCCTGGTTTTCAAGGGGATGGGGAGAACCGGTTTAATCAGAGAGCTGTCTGACGTGATTAACTTCAGTAAGTGTCAGACGGGGGGAAAAGAGAGGCGCTCGTCATTTAGGGCGTTTATCATATCAGCGACCATCGAACGCCTCGTCGATAACGTCGTTTATCTTTCTTACCGTTTTCTCACGGTCGATTCTCTTTCTCATCCGTGAGATACTGAAATTTCTCGCACCTTTTTAATTTCGAAGCGTGTTCCAACTGTTGCGAAAATCAGACGATTGCCGGATTCGGGAGTCTGAGATAATTTTCGGCTGATGCTAATTTAATGTATTATTATAACGTCGGTCCCCAGTTGCCTTAACAGACGTCATGATAGCTCGAGGTAAAACAATTCAACTCTCTCTCAAACGTCAAAGTTAACTCGGCTAGCAGATGCCGCGCGCGTTTAACGCGTCCGGATTGCGGACGTGGAACGTCATCAGCAAATATTCCCCTCCTCAACACCGCACCCAGATGAGACGCGTCTAATTAACAATAATTAACAGGATTTCCCAGCGATCCCTGTGTAAGCTTCTTCTTTAACTCCCCCCTCCCCCCGTCTTTGTACCGGGGCGCGCGATAACCCGGCAAACGTCGACACGATGCGAGAATACAACTTGTACTCCTTACATTAACTGCGGGGAGAAAAGTTTTTTAACAGAAAACAAATAAGATTCATAAGTCGGCGGATTTGGGGGATTCCTGAAAACGTGTGAACAAAATATTGCAAAATATCCGAGAATTGATGAAGCTGAAGTAAGAACGCATCGAATGGAGGGAAAATGAGTGAATTGTGCTGCTGAATGGTGATGACATTTTGTTCAATTGCTGATTGGCTGAGGTGTTAATATGCAATTTTTTAAATACGTCAGCCAAATTTTAGGATCAATGGATTTTCGATTGAATCGAAAATTGCCGAGGCAAATAAACGCACCAACTTATCGCCAATTTTTCGCTTTTCGGAGCAGAAAAATTGAGATGTCTGTATGATAAAAATTCGTAGATTGATAAAAAAACTTTCAACACACGTGGAATACTAGTGATAAAAAAAGCAACCACCCACGAAGTGGTTGGAGAGAAGGTCGGATGATAAGCAGAAGACTCACCATCGATATCAGTCGAGGATTGATCCAGGCCTGCTGCATGTTGTCATCGAGATATCGCTTCGCGATCCTAGCGATGGTTTCTTGCGGTTCCTTTTTCTGAATCGAAACCGTCGCGATCGGCACCACATTAGCGTTGTTCCTGAAACAAATGAAAAAAGTTGTTCGATAAAAATCGGGATAAAATCGACCTTCGGGAGGTCAATCTCCCTCTACCGAGCCACAGTGCTCGTCCCATTTGTCCCTGATTTGGATAAATTGCCTCTAAGCAACGCATCGGACTCGGTGAAATGATTTCTACAAGTTTCTCGCGGCTAAATCGAGACGATTTTCGCGCGATCGCTTCATTTAGCTCGCGGCGATGTTATCAATAATAGATCCCGATTACTGCGAGGGGTTCATTTCACCCTCTTCCCGTCGTAACGCGAGTCTTCGCTACTTCGGTTATACATTCTCCCTCCCCCCCCCGTACCGCAGGATGCCGACGCAGTCGCTTCGCCCCGCGGGCGATGATCGGGAAAGTGAGAGACGACCGCGACCCCATCGAGTTCTCGAGAAGGAGTCGCCAGGGACCTTCTCAGGGACTACTAGTTTGCCCTACGCCTATACGCTCGTCACAATCCCCAAAGAGATAAGATTCCGACGTCAGCCTCGGGACAAACGCGCAACGAGAACACCTATGAAGAGAAAAAAAGGAGAATCGCGTCTCCAAATAATTCATCGACGGTGCTGGAAATTCGGAAGCTTCTCACACGTGAGAAATTTTTGCCCTCGCCGTTAAAATTCCTCGGCTTGCGGTTGCGCAAATTTTCCTCGCGTCGTCACATTAATTCCGAATTGCGTAGTTTTATCGATAGTCGAATAACTTCCCACGTGAATATGTAAATTGTTATTTGATAAACAGCGAGGACACCCGTAGTACGATCCTTGTTCTACATCGTCGCTGTTTATGGTACCTGGCGTCCGTCTTTTGCGCACGACGTATATATACGCGACGGGACTATACAACGCGACCGTACGGTGGGAAAGAAACGGAGCGGCGTACGCGCACGTGATTGCATTTAAATTATTCGGAATTACTCGCCTATAATCAGACTTTGATTACGCTACCCGCATACAACAGAAACCACCTCGTTGAAAATATCATATATATATATATATTCCGCAATCTCCGCTACTCTCCGCCGCTCTAGCTCACGTCGCAGTTATTTTCAACTCTAATTGAGCCGCGATTCGCTCTAATTTTTTCATCTCCTCGTTTTTCCTCAGTGCTCAGTGTTCGAATCGAGTCGAGATATTACGTGCGCTCTCGCGGAGGTGGCACATCTCTATCCACGAGGTAACAAACATTTTGTCATCCAATAAGCCAGCCACCGAGAGACTCCTCGCTCCGCGTATACTTTACGTCTGACACGTCTGGTTAGTTTAAACCCTCAATTAGTCATAACTTAATTATATGGGGAGTTTGTTGGGAATCGCGCGTACCCTACGAGGTGGTGGCTACCGTTTGGCAAATATTAGCTCGGGCTTCTGTTTGAATTATTGCGGTACAGTTTCGCGTTCGGTATTCAAATTGTAACGTCCATCAATGCGAATTCCCGTTCGGCATCCGGATCTCGCCGTAAATTGATTATTCGATTTCTCCTAAAAAATTATCGAGTTCAACCGAAATCAACGAAAATCATCGTCGTCGCGCTTCAAAATTGACCACGCGAGGTACGAGGTGCCAAAGACGCGAATAAGAATAAGAGTCGGTAACGAGTACGTACGTACGTACGTACCAGCCAAGAGATGCCTACGTTCGTTCGGATTGCTTCGGACGTACCCACGGCGAGGAGGAATCCGACTTTTACGAATGAACCGGGAACCGAGGCGAAGGTAATCTACCTAGCGCGGCACTCCCTACGTTTGTACGGGATGAGTACGGGGTTCCGTTTCTACTCAAAGCGCCATTAACTCCCACGTCCGAGAACGAAACACAATGTTCCTACGGGTTACGCGGGGTTCAAGGCCCCCGGGGTCCCCGAGGATGACCAAAAAGGGTTTACCGCATAGGACGATTCTTCCAGAAATTGTCGTCTCTAGGAAACCTCGGTCGGACATGAGCGGAAAAATTGTACGTCGAAATAAAAGGAGTGTAACGGCCGGGTGTCGAAGGCCACGAGATTCCGAAGGAATCAAAGCTGTATTTCACGCGCTGAAAGACGCGCGTGTTCGGAAGCAGCGCGGGCAAACTTTACAGATTATATACGTACACGTACGATACAAAGGCGATGCGAGAGTGGAAAGTAATATCGTAAGATCCATGCGTAGGATACCGTAACATTGGATCAGGTATGCGTGTACCTGACGGTTCACGGGGCGCTAAATTACGGAGTTTATCGTCCGCGGGGTAATAAAATCCGGAGCTTCGATATCGGAGCGTAGCGTGAGGCGACCGCTCCCGGTCCACGTGGCTCCGATATTCGGACACGGCGAACGAATCGTCCACGGTATACCTACCCCGCCGGATTTTCCATCCACCTTCGAGGTATACGACGCTACCGCCGTACCCGTCGAGCAACGCGAACCGTGAAATATCGCCCCGGCTCGTTACCCTACGATATTTTCGGCCTTTCATTACGATATTTTTTCATATATTTACGACCCCGGAGAAATAAAGACTCGCGGATCGGAGACCTTAGCTCCCGGTGATCTCGCTGAGGTTCGCTCGTTCGATCGGTATCCTCGTTCCCGTCACGCGTGTTCCGAGTATAAAACACCGGTGTAATCTCTTCTTCGCGTAACCCGCTCATTTATCTTCCTGCGCTTCGAATAGTTTTCACTGCACGTACGCGAGAGAAAACAATGGAGAATTTCATCTTTCACGCGTTCGCGGGGAGAACGAACGGAATCGACGAAATTATACCGAGGTAAGAACGCGCGGAGTTATAGTTGCGCCTATTGCGTACGACAAACTTTGCTCCGCGTTATCGAAGGAATATGTATAGACGCAGACGCTTACATTTCTCGCAGATCGTCGTATAATAATCTCGTTTTCACCACCTCCTCTTCCTCCTCCGAAGTAACTCGAGGCTGTAGCTTTACGGTGGACTTGAGGTGGTCCATAGGCCTCTTCGAGTTCTTTTCTTTATTGAGTTTATAAGCCGTTTACGCGGCATTTCGCGGCCACTTAATGACACTGCCTCGTTTTACTGTCAGTAGTCAACCGCAGGATACGCAGGATCCGGAGGTGGAATGTGACAAGATCAGCTGGTTCCCTAGGAGCTCGGAAAATATCGTGATGGAATTTCGATGAGGTGCTAAAACCAATTAGCCCGACGGAAAAAAAAAAAAGAGAGCGAGGAAGAGAAAAAAGAAAAGCCGGAGAAGAACCTCCGGTCTGATTTCGAGGTCCGGATATAACTCGCGAATCTCGGGAGGATCTGAAATCCTGATCCCTCTTCGTGTAGTTATTTTATTTATTTTTACGACGTTCGAAAGGCGAGTAAGTATATCGACGGTATATCAAATTCGCGTTAAATCAAATCGCCGCCTACGGGTTATTCCCGTTCCGCAGTTTTATCGCTATACGGTAATACTACAGTTTCCTCGGCAACAAAAGAAAGCTCCGGGGTCCGGCGGGGTGGATCGTAAAAATTGAACATCGCCAAAAAGATGTTTAATGGCCTGAGCTTTGAGGCGAAAGTAGGAGGCAAAAAAAAAAAAAAAAAACGGACTCCAACGCCGCAGCTGTTCGTCGCTCTACCGCGGCCCTACGACGACGCCCGGTGTCGTTTGATATCACGATAACGAGCCAGATGAAGTCGTAACGGCTAAGTGCAGCGGTGTAAAATTATACACCGCATGCGGTAACAACTTCTCTCGCACACCTTTGAAACTCGTCACACACGTTCGCTTACGTATAGAGAGATGCGCCTGATGAAAATTACACGCTCCCGATGTATCGCAGTATCAAGTGGGAGAAAAACAAAAAAGAAAATATATATAGAAGGGAGGAAACGGAGGAAACGTGTCTCCTCGTCGGAACACCTGGGTCGCGTTATCCGCGCTCTTGTTTTATGGGATAAGCGTAAAAATCGGATCCAATCATTATTGCGAGTATCTATTCGACGATCCATCTTTAGAAACGTCCGTCTTATTCACTCCTTGATATCCTTTGGCGATCGTACTTCTATTCGGCGCTACAGTTGCGGGGGTCTCGTCGTAGCGTAACGAGTGCAGCGCGGGATGCGAATGCCGGTGATGTAGGTACATACGTACGATGGTGTTGAAAGTCGGTTGTACGGGGAAAGAGCGCGCGGCGGCGGGATGGTTGGTCGAGCTTTCGGTGCTCGAGCACGTCCCCGGGCGTCCACCGCAGAGATTTAGGTGGCTCCCCGTGTGATTTGTGGCCCATTGTTCTCCGGACGGCCAACTAAACTAAAAACTGGGCTACCGTGTGTATCCAAGGCTAACCTAATAGCCTTCGATTTGCTCGTACGTTCGAGGGATCATCCGTTGTATCGGAGGAATAACTGATTTTACTATCGTGTAACGTACGTTCGGATCACCGAGACCGGGGTGATCGGTCTCTGCCAAGGTTCGCCGGGAGAGAGAAGAGATGAGAGAAAAAAAAAAAAATTGAAATAAAATAACGTCATTCGGAGGCTTACCGATGACTCTCATGATCCAGTACGACAAGTGCGGAGCACGAGGCGACACATGCGGCGTTACGCGGGGTTTCTTTTTTTTTTTCTTGTTTTTTTTTTGTTTTTGTTTTTATCGAAACTCGATCCCCCGGATTTATCGAGCTTGTAACGGTGGCAAGATCTATTTTCTTTCGGAACCCGAGGCGATAAACGAGAACTTTTTACAGACGCGACGTACGAGACGTCTTTCTAGACCCTCGCCACCGTCCAAAGGAGACACGGTTATACGGAAAAGGGGATCTATATCTCGAACTCGCGTCTCCTCTTTATCACTCCGGGAGAGACGATCGCACCGATTCTTGTCGGAAAATAATCGCCGATCGATCTATGCGCGTACACTAATTCGACTATATTCGCTTTGGGCATTCCGTACATGATATCCCAAAAAAAGCACATCCGTTAGGCGAGTGTAAATTATACGGTAGAGGTAAGGAATCGAACAAAGCGAGTTGGAATGAGTACGCCGAGTTTCAGTAGCCTGGTTTATATTCTATTAACGGAGTATCGGGACACAATCTGGAGGGCTATCTCGCATCGCTGCATCTCAAATGTGCAACGGCGTTCCATGCGCGGGTTTTAAAGAAGGGCGAGCGTCGCGTCGTGCGTCGTTGTCGCGGCGGTCCAGAAGCAACACGGCAGCAGCGAGAGAAACCGAAGGAACCATCGGAAGACCTCACCGCGCATCCGAGCGCTACTATAAGTCGGTTTGCCGGAGCCGGGCTCTTTCTGAGAATCGAACGAACTGGCTCTCTTCCATCTACCGTATCCCAGCCTCGAAGCACGGGCTGAAAGTCGGCGTTCCCGCGTCGTCAACTCTACTTACAAATGGACCCGTCCCCGGCTAAGCGGAGAGGAGACACGTCGATAGACGGACGAGAGTCAGCCGACGTTTGTCTTTCGAGTCTTTCACGGGGCGCATATAGCTTGTCGTCGGATTCACTCCGCGGCTCGGGAAGAAAGAGTCGCCCCCCCCCTCCCCTTCATCCTTCCCTCCGCTCCTCCGCCCCTCCGGGAGAAGCTGAATTCTCGGGATATAGGCGACAAAAAATATCGCCGCCAATCATCGCCCCACGCCAGGAGTACGACGTACGACGTTGAGACGTTCAAAGAGAAACGCGACCCCGTGTCCGCTTCAACCGTGGGGTTTCTAATTGACCAAATCCTCTTCGCAACGCACCGCGAGCCGTTTTATCCCGATTTCTTCGCGGTGGTACGCGCAACGATATCACCGTAAATACAAACAACCAACTGCCGACCTCATTACCGCGGATTAAAACTCATCTTTTGAACGGGCGCCCGCTCCATACCACCGGCCTGCATTCACCCGGGATAACCGAATGAACGGCGTTCGCGGCGCAGACATGTACGGGGTTACCGATATGCCGGTGGTTCAACGTCGAGCCCAGGGCTCGCTCGTGCTGTATATAAACTACGGGGGTATAGTCGCGGCGGTTTTTACTCACGTACAAAAGCCAACCGATGTCCCGATAACGATGCTCCCGGTTTATCTGATCGTTCGACTCCTACGTAGAGATACCCGATAGATTATATTCATCTACATGACCGTACGGTGTCGATACGGAGATTAGATAGTTTTCAACCGAGCAATCGTGTCTAATTAGTTACAATTATCTCGATTAACTACGAGATTGGGGTACGCGTTACACGGTGCACTCTTCGAAACGCGATACCGCGTATCGGATTGAAAAATAATTCCTGTTTTTCCTCTTTTTTTTTTGTTTCTTTCTCATCGAAAACTCCGAGAGGGGGGGGGGAGTTCGATGTTTGAAAAATTGTTTTCGCTAAGATTCTTCGTTTCTTCGAATCGTGTCGACGGTATCCCCTGGACTTTGTCAAAACAGAGTCGAGCCTCTCTTCCCTCCGTAAACGGCATATTCGAAAGCTGAGAGAATACGCGGCAACCGACCCCAGTTAATATTATGATAATACACTTATATTCGCACGCAACGAGGGTGTCGTTACCGAAGCCTGTATAAGCGTTTTCCATCTCCATCTCCATCTCCATCTCCTTCTTCTTCTTCTTCTTCTCCTCTCCGAAAGGAGGGCGTTTCGACGTCTTTGTGTGCGATTTCGTAGGAGCATAGAAGGCGAGGCGTAAGTATGTCGTATATAATAATGTAATTTTATCGACACTTTGGCGCACCGGATGATGGAATGCGTCCAACGGGGAGACGACGGAGTCAAAGTCAGAATCCATTATTTCCACGGGCGCGCGATGATTGTTTGCCTAAATGCCCGTTAATTCAGTTAATTGCGTCGCGTTGTATCGACGGAGTGACGAACTTTGAGTACATCCTCGGTATGAGGCACCACTTCCCCGTGTTTATTATCCATTCCCTACCGCCGGAGAGGCTGTAACGGTAGAAAATATCGCCGACCGTACAATTGTCCAAATGTCCCGCGTCTTTCGTGGTTTTTTATAAAATCACTCACGTCGTATCGACATTTTAGCCGAATAATAAAAGACGCGTGAAAATAATGTCCAGCTGAATAAAGGGGGGGGGGGGGGGGGGGGGGGAACGATTTTCAATAAAATTTTGATGGCATGATAAAGTGAGAAAAGCTATCGCCATCGACGCGCCTACCTGCATCCCGCCGACTGTATGTATGTATATATTGTAATAATAAGGCGTACGTGGTATACACCTTTTCTTTTCGTTCCAAAGAGGATAGGCATCGCGCGCTTCGACAAACAATAAATGTCCGCGCCTACTCATCTATAGACGCATCGTCCTCCTCCCTCTTCTTCTTCTCCTCCTCCTCCTCCTCTTCCTCCTCCGTATTCTCGTTTTCTCGTTCCCCCTGCAGTTTAAGAGCAGCGGCGGCAGCAGCAGCAGAAGCGGCAGCGACATCGAACCCCGTGCTTTCTTTCGGCTCCCTCACCAGCTCTCTCGAACCGATAAGTGCGTTGTCTTGTCCCGCATTGGCGTCGGGAGTGTTAAAATTTCCATAAAGCTCGATACCTCGACGATCGTCGCGATAAGAGATGAGGATTCCTCGTTACTTCCAGGTCTCCTCGGGTCCGATTAACCTTTCATTATTCGGAAATTATATATACCTGAAGAAGACTCACCCCAAGACGCTATTAGAAACAATCGCGTCGCTCGTGTTATTCGCCGAATTTTATGGGGGGATGCGTTCCGCGGGGTAAAAATACGTCGCCGGGACACTGACGCACTTAGTCCGGGAAAAATTAATTAAGCAAAAACACTCGCGCGCCGCGAGGACCTCGCGGTGCGACGCTATAAATTATCCTAAAATAAAGACGTTCGCCTTGTTTCATTTTATTGCGCGTACATTTTTATTCCTTTCGCCTTTTTCGATTCGGATACGTGGATATTCCTACGCGACGTGTTACCGCGGAGCAAAAATGAAGGGAAAAAAAAAAAGTGAGAGGGAGAGGGGGGGAGGCTTTTTCGGCTAAGTGATCGCCCCATTGATTGATAGGAATCGTGCTTCGGAATTAATTCATGAAAAATATTCCGGCCGGCTTACTTGGCGCTTTTTATGGGTTAGCTCGTAAACAATCGATGAATATGGATGCGGTTCGTCGAGGTTCCCGGGTCCCGGATCTAAAACCTTCAGCTGCCTCGATGCGATCCGGGGATACGCGAACTCCTTTACACGAAACGAACGTGCCCCGTGCTCCTCGAAACTCTATGCAATTTTACGAAGCTCCGCGGCCTTTTAAAAAATATGATAACGCAGTCGAGGATCTCTAAAAGCGCAATATACATAATGCGCGCGTTTCTCTTTGTTACGGGCAAACAAAAGTAAGAGGTATAATATACGAACGTAGTATAGTATAATACCGCAGCGGCTGACTGGGATAGAACTTCTTGATTGCACACCAATATTTTCATAGGTTAATTAATTCGTGTGCACACTGCAGCCAGGTATCTCGGAGGGCTTCGCGTCCCGTCCTTCGCCGGTTGAAAAATCAATAATCAGAGTGCATGTCACGTGTAAATTGTGTGTGTACATGTACGACAATATAACGGTATTCGGCGGCGTGCGCGATGATATTTAAACGCACGGGTTACCTACGCGAAGAAATGTGTCGGTGATCCGACGGTGGAAAAAAGGAAATAGAAGAGAGGGAGGGACGGAGGGACGGAGGGACGGAGGCAACAATTGACTACAAAATATACGCGGTTTATGTAAACTCAACTAACAATAAAAGCACGCTTTGAAATACCTCTAATTTATTCCGTAATATCGCGAGGACTTCCTCCATTATCCATCCTTCATCCTTTATCCGAATGGGTCTGGAGAAGGAGTCCTCGGAGGTATCAATTTCGACGGTTTGTTCTTTCCTTCTTACCTCTCGTCTTCCTCACTTGTATATTATATACCACCAGGCGATACAGGTATATGAGGAATCTCAACCACCACCCAGGAATCCTCAGCGTCGTACCGCCCGCCGCGAACATTTTCATAAAGTCCCTCATAAAACACCCGTACGTAGGTATAACCTGTATGCATACATATATACATACATACGTTGGGCGAGAGAGAGCTGCAGGTCTGGTTCGCTCGGTCCCTCTTCGTCCCGCCGTGGTGTCCATGTTATTATTTTATCCGGACACAAGGTGTGTGCGCACATCTCGCGCGGGAGACGCACTCGGAAGAGGAATTCCGTCGATCCGATATCCCTCTCCCTCCTCCCAGGCTTTTATTGCCCATTCATATAAAGGTGTGAATCCCCGCGAGATACAGGGCGTTAATTATGTTTTATGACGAACTAGGGAAAGAATACCAAATAAGGACGATGGAGGTTCGCGGGCGTCCATTCGACTTACCTCGGATCATAGGAGGCGTCGGACGTCCGCCCGTTCATTTTCAGCGAACACTTTACATCGACGTTTACGAATATTAGGGTGGGTTTGAAGAAATTTTTTTTTTTTATTCTCTTAGCATGGGGGCAGAATGTGTACCTTATGAAAAAAGAAAATTTTTCGAATGTGGAAAAAATTTTTTAGTTGATATTTTGAGGTAGGTTACTCGATCGATTGCATGAGTAGATGATTTGGGCTTTCAGATTTAGATTTCGGAGCTGATTATATGTGAAATTACTCTTGAAGAAGCAAAGAAAAATTCGATTTTTGAGCAAAAGATAAATCATCTTTTTAATTGGGTTTAATATGCTTTTCTTACGTATTTTGATCTCAGGAATCCGAATCTGAAAGAAAAAATGACCTATCTCTAGAATTGACCGAGTTATCGCTAATTTTCAGCTTTTTGGGGTCAAAAATAAAAAATTGATTTATCAATCTATATTGATGTAATTTGAGCTCAGGAATCCGAATCCGAAAGAAAAATTGATCTATCTGCAAAAGTGACCGAGTGATCCTCATTTTCGCGCGATTTTTGGCATAAATTTAAGGATATCTCGAAGGGAAAAAATCGTAGCTCAATTTGGACAACGGATTCGTGTTCCTGAGGTCAAAATACGTAATAAAAGTGCCATACGATCAATTTTAAAAAATAAAAATTTTTGGCCAAAATTTGAGATTTTTCCAAGGGGTACCCCTTACGATTTTTTCAAATTTCGACCAAAATTTTTTATTTTTTAAAATTGATCGTATGGCACTTTTCTTATGTATTTTGACCTCAGGAACACGAATCCGTCGTTCAAATTGAGCCACGATTTTTTCCCTTCGAGATATCCTCAAATTTATGCCAAAAATCGCGAAAAAATGGAGATAACTCGGTCATTCTTCAAGATAGATCAATTTCTATTTCGGATTCGGACTCCTGAGCTCAAATTACATTAATATGGACTAAAAAATCAATTTTTTATTTTTGAACCCAAAAAGCTGAAAATTAGCGATAACTCGGTCAATTTTAGAGATAGATCATTTTTTCTTTCAGATTCGGATTCCTGAGGTCAAAGTACGTCAGAAAAGTGCCATACGATCAATTTTTTAAAATTTATTTGGAATTTTTTTTTTTTTTTTTTTGATGTACACTCGGTGCCTCTGTTTCTGTACTAAAGGTCTTAAGCTTCAGTATGGCCATATGGACAGAAATGAACTCGTTGGGTATACCCTGAACCATTTAAATACTGAATTTTTATATATTTACTTCCGTAATCTGTTATATAGAATTCGCAGAAATGCCGCAAAGGGATGCCGCCGATCAGGTGGATGAAAGGGGTAATTTATGAGGTGTGAACAAGATCTTAATCAGGTGATGACAGCTCGTCTGACACCTGCTCACAATGGGAGCAAGAAAAAAAAACAAGGACTGTGATTTCACACCTCTTGAACTATTAAAAAGCTATAAATTATGTTTATAATCCTGGCACGTGCCGTCGGTCAAGATGCCCGAAGCACGTGTAAAATATGAAGTCTCATTGGGTGATGGGAACTTCATTTTGATTGGGTGAGCCGGAGCTTGCCACCGAACTCCGCGCGGAGTGCATTTGCCCAATGTTTTTTACATATGGATTTTGGTGCGAGAAAGCTCAGCGTGGTGGGAGCGTGAGACACGAGGCGATACGCCGCGAAGCGGTAGAAAGACGAACGAGATAGAGAGCGCTCGCGCCCAGCCCGCTAAAATATGAAATCTCGGGCTACGTAACCCGCCATCACGTTTCCCGGCGTATCTCGAGAACGAATGATCGGAATTTGATGATGCATTGAAATTTTGAATACGTGATTTCCTGGCCATGGATTTTATTCATGAATTAGGTTCGTAGCTGAATTTGATCCACGGATTCGTGTTCCTGAGACCGAAATGCGTTACAAGGTGTCATACGATCGATTTTTAAAATACTTAATTTTTGACCTAAAATCAATATTTTTTCCACTTATTTTTTCGTATGGTATTTTCATATATTTTGATCTCAGAAATCCGGATTCCCAAGTCATATTGATCTATCCGCAAAAATGACCGAGTTATCTCAATTTTTTCGCATTTTTTACCATAAAAATGGAGATATCTCGAAGAGAAAAAATCGTAGCTCAATTTGGACAACGGATTCGGATTCCTGAGCTCAAATTACATTAAGATAGACTGAAAAATCAATTTTTCATTTTTGACCCCAAGAAGCTGAAAATTGGCGATAACTCGGTCAATTTTAGAGATAGGTCAATTTTTCTTCCAGATTCGGATTTCTGAGATCAAAATACGTTAGAAAAGCTTATTAAACCCAATTAAAACAATGATTTATTTTTCGCTCAAAATTCGAATTTTTTTTTGGTTCTTCAAGAGTAATCTCCCGTACGATCAGCTCAGAAATCCAAATCTGAAAGCCAAAATCATTCAATCATGCAATCGATCGAGTAATCATTAGGTGGAAAAAATTTTTCACTTCATATTTTGAGGTAGCCCACTTGTTTTTTGAATAAATAATTAATCAAGTGGGGTTTTTCCAGCAATAACATTTTTTTACAACCCACCCTAACGAATATCCCGATAAAATCAGAGCGATCGGTGGAAAAACGCAAAATAGAGACGAAGTTGCGAACGAGTGGTTGAAACGGCAACGACCAATACACCTATAGCTAATTGGTAGGGAGGTGAAGTCCGATCGGTACAATCGATCTGATCTCCCGGGACCACTGCGGTAGGTGAAATTTAAATCAGCGAGTGAATGTCGGACCTTGACGAAGCAGTCCATTCGTCGCCTAGATTTCCAGCAATTCTATATCGTCAGAGTACGAATATACGTGTAATAAGGTATCTATCTATAATCGATAGATAAAATCGATAGCCAGAGGCCAGGCCCGCGGAGTCCACGTTAGAGAGCCGTTCGTCGTGATGTTGATGGATAAGCAGCCAGGGGCGTGCTGAAGCGTGATTTGTCATCGTACGTACCTACAATACATTCCGCTAGATGTGCGAGCGGGCATTCTTCCCTACGTCTCCGTCTCCGTCTCCGTCTCTTCCCTCGGAGCCCTAAAAACCTCGCGCAACCTTCGCGGGATCATACCGAACAAAGGTACGCCCCACGGTTACGGTTATGGGAACCGATATCTGGTGGACAGTGGTCACCGTGGTCGGCGGCCGTCGTCGCAAGGCGAGTTGATTTTCCATCCTTTTTCCAGTGTCCGCGGACACGGTGAGCGAGGGTACGGGATACGACGCCTCGTACGGGTCGTTGGTTCTATTGTGAGCGATACCACGTCGCAAATTTTTTGCTCGTTCGCGAAAATATATGGACGTGGGTATACGGCTCACGTGCAAGGTGAGGTAGGTGTACGCGTACACACGTGTCCGTCGCGTATATATCGCGGGTTGTATGGGTATACAAATGCGTGGGACGTACGGGTGATGTAGGTGGAAAGCATTCGGTAGATTTGTCCCGCGGTCTCTACGACGTCCTCCTCGATCCTCATCGCCTATAGGCGAATTGAACTACGCGCGAAACCGGGTCAAACGAAATCAGGGAAAAACTTGCCGCCCTATGTATTATACCCGTTTGTTTTATTCGAGTCATCGCGGCGAACGACACCCACGTGGCGCGATACGGAGATGGCAAAACATCGCGGAAATGGGCAAAACGCGCTAGCGACGAACAGAGTCGGGAATTATGACAAAGTCCGATCGATGTGCGCGACGTTAATTCGCCCGAAGGATTACGGCAGCTCGAGAATAAATCCGAGTGACTCGCCGACAATGAGTAGGAGATTGATACGTTGTTAATTTCGAAAGCGTTCGTCTCGGCCCTGATGGATTCACTTTAATAACCACATATCCGGGGCGCGGTGTGTGTAGGTAAGAGTCGAGCTTTGGAGAATCGATCCACGGGTGATCCGTTTTTGATATTAATGATCTCGATGGTAACGACGCCTCAGGTGGCGTTCCAATTAGACATTCATTATTTACAGCGTGTATCTTATAACCCCGAGATTGCTACATAATTTCCTCCGAATATACACGATGAATCAATGCCGTAGGAAACGCGAGTGATATAATGATCGAGTCGACGCGGGGAATACGAGTGGTGAAGAAAAACAAAGGAATACGGAAGAGTCGGGAGGATCTTTTCCGAACGTCTTTGAGAAAGTTGATATAATGGTGATAATTTTCACGATTAACGACCAACTCGACTCCCGAAGCGTGAATTTGCCGAGGACTCGATATACAGAGGTGCGAGAAAAAAAGAAGTAAAGATAGAAAAAAAAAAAAAAAAAAACAAACAAACGGTAAGAAAGAAGAAGGCGGCGGGACGCGAAGAAAAGAAAACGAGCGGACATTGATCCTGGAGGCGAGGTCCCGGAGTACCGAAGAAATGTCTTTCTGACCCACTGACCGAATCCATAGCCGGACTCCTCGGAACGTCCCGGAGGAACTTTTAGGAGGCGATCTTCCGTGATTAACCACGACCTTAGCTCCTCCGAGCGTAAATTTCACGACGAACCCACCGCGCCGGAAGTTCCCCCTCAAGATTAACCCTCGTAAATAACGTGGAGAGCGACGAAATGACGCAAGCTTCGATCCTCGCTCACAACCTCCGGCCCAAAAACTCCTTCCGAGTAATCGAATCCGGTCTATTTTCTTCCCCCGGTAAAGGTCATCCGACGGATTCGAAGTTTTGCTATTAAAAAAAGGGCGAGAAACGAGAGAGAGAGAGAGAGAGAGAGAGAGAAAAGAAAGGAAGAAAGAAATCGTTGCCCGGCTGATTTATAGCCCACGGTACGCTAGGTGTCGAAGAAATCCGGCGTTGAACTTTTCCGATATTATAAATACGGTTCATCGCTGATAACTCTTAAGCGGAACGAAACGGCGCGACGTCGTATTTCCGAATGACAAATGACAGTGAGAAATGATGGCCCTCTACCGATAACTCCGCGGGCATCGCGGGATCGACAACGGCAGCTGGTATTCCGTCTCATCCCCCACGCCCCCCCCGTCTTGGACGTATATACACACGTACATTGCGCAACGATTCGTGAACCTCTGTCATTCAATTTTGTAACCGTACGAGGAGGTTGCGTCTTGTTGCATGAGAATCAGGAAGGTTTGCGGCTCGACGGCGCACGTTATGTGGATCACACCCATCTTATCTGATGCATTCAAATGTCAAATCATTGGCTAATAGTTACTCGTATTGCTTTCGGTTCAGAAAGTCGCGGCGTCGTTATCTATACCATAATGTACGTCGCAGCATTCTCACGCGTACGCGAGACCGAAGGCCAACTTGAAACGCGTCTCCTCCTCCTCCTTCCAAATGACCGGCGATTAGACAATGGAGAATCTCCCGTGGCCGTAAAGTAATAAATTTCGGATGATTGGCTTTCGGTACCATAAGCGACGCGAAGCCAGCGGAGAAGGTACGAGATCGGGTGGGTATACGACTGCTTTACCTTCACGATATTTAGTTAATTGCTTGTCAAGTCGCTGGAAATTGGAAGCCCCGAGGGTATATACATATGTAATACGTAAGTAAGTGAGACGCTGCGTACGTTCCGCGTTCGAGGCACGCGCGTTAGAATCCCGTAGTCTCGCGATGCGATTAATTAAAGTAATTAAGATTTCCATGCAGCTGCCGCTGCCGCTGCCGCTGCGCCGCTGGTGCTACCGCTGCACCTATCAGCGTATAAACTACGCCTGTAATCACCGGCTAGATACCTAATTTATCTGACGTAAACGATCGTATGTATAGGAACGATTTAATGCCACGCGTGATACTCATCGCCACATAAATATGAGCGACGTTCACAGGACTCTGGCGTACACCGAACGATCGAAAAAGTCTTCATCATATCCATTTTCGAATGTCCGAATCGAGCAACGAAAAAGTTTAACCGAATTCAAATGTAACGGAAGTGAGTTCGCTGGCGGTGAGGCAGAGTGGCGCACGAACACCGATGACCTTAGGATCGATCGATAGAAATAAAAAATACATCGAAACGCGAACGAAAGTCAAAAGGCTTATGAGGTAAAAATAGAAAAAAAAACATTCGCTCCGACAGTCGGTTATCCTAAGGATTTGTCGATGCGGGCTGCTACAGTCGCGCCGCGAGGGAACCGTAGCTCATACGTATGTACGTACAATACTGAGCTATTCACGGGGCAACCTTTGCGTCAGTTACCTCGGGGATTATAACGTCGTTGACATGACAGGTACGGCGTCGCAACGTCGAATCATTAGACAGCTGATGTAACCCGGAGCAATCGTATCGATTGAAGCCGCCGCCAACAATAATTTACTCTATAGGGGTGAATGTGTATCGATTGATAATTTTCGGGTAGGTATAATAATATACCCGTGACGCGAATAACGCGCGCACGATCTCGCGGCCAATGAGGCTAATCGAACAGGAATATTCGGGCGATCTCTCGACGTACCGCTGTTTTCATTCTTTTTTTTTTTTTTTTTTTATCCTATCACGTGTAAATTGAAAACCGAGGGATTTTGGTCATAATAGCGCGGAATCGTAAAAAGTAATTTCCTCCTTTTGTTTCTTTGAAACGTGCGTTAACGGGCGCGTGACAAGTGGTATTTTTGTTTGACCATTAAAACGGGGGTGGGGAGGGGCGAGCACAAGCGTCATCGCGACATGAAAGCGAAATGACAATTTCGAACGTAAAAAACGGAATTCAAAGTCAGATTGGCGGAGCGGCAGCGGACGCGTTGCGAAACGACGTCTGTACAGGATCAACGATGGGTAATTGTTTTAAAAATCAAATTACGGAAGCTTATCTAATGACTGACTCTATTTACTCGGCGCTAACCAATTACCACGACGAGAATACCTATCCCCGTTGATCCCTAATTAAAGAATGGCTTTACGCCCGCTACGTCCGGCCCCGCGAGTGACACGGACGGGACGTAACGCCGAGGCTTCACGAATTCGTAATATTCCTTTTTTTTTGTCTCTCCATTTTTTTTTTCTCTCTCTCTCTTCGTTTTTTTTTCCCCGCGAACCTACGTGTCGCGTGCTCCGGGTAACCGTCCTATACCGCTGCAGGTTTGTCCGATGACAAAGAGTGATTATTTGGAGAGAGAGTCGGCCGGAGCCATTAATTTCGTCCATATTTAATTTGATGCGTTTCGTTTCGGACTCTCCCGTCCGTTTCTCCTCCGACACCAGCTCTCCTACATTTTTGTTCTTCGTTGTTTTTCTTTTTTTTTTCTTTTTTCATTTTTCAACCCCAAACATTCCGGATACATCCCTCCGGTCATTCGGTGCATTTTCGACCCCGCAGTTTCCACGTCCCCATCAGCGACGGCGTGCATATATTCGCATGATAAAAATTCGCGTTCTGTTTTTTTTCTCAAAAAAACGCCACGCGTAACCCCCGATGCGTGAAAATTCTTCACTTTTTCGAACTCCGCTGTATAATTATCAACGAAAATTACCAGAGTCTGAAAATCCACCGAATTATTCATAGTGTTATCCAAAATCCGAAAAATGAAAAAGTGTAAAATAAAATGAAATGAAAAAAAACGAAAAAAAATAATGGGAAATAAAACGGCCGACCGTCGAAGAGTAGGAAGGAGATTCTCGTTAATATGATTACCTTAGTGGCACCTATATTAGCTCGCGCGGCTCGGAATCCCCGCGTCCCGTGTACACAGTTGGTACGCGTATACGTAGTTACCCTCTGGTGTACGCTAGCGGTCACCGGTTGACATGTGACGGTCGCATCAGTCAATGTCACCTATGTCGTAATTAATGGAAGGGACTGCATCGAGCGACGCGCAACGACGTGGGTATAGACGGATATGTAACTATACGCACATACGTTATACCCTTTGCATTTGCGACAACAGGCGTTATTATACGCAAACATATAATATATACGCGTTATACTTTGACGCGAGTTCCGTTACACAATCGGATGAGTTATCAGACAGCGAATGGGACGTCCATTTTCATCCACTTTCGTTTTCACGCCGTCCAATATTCCGTTTCATTTCTGTCCCGCACCGTGTCTATGAGATTCATTTCGCACGTGAAGATCGTCCGAATGTTATCCGATCATTGGCTCGGACACCCCGTAGCGACTGTATTTCGTGCTTTGTCATTTTCCTCCGGTAAATATCGGCTTGCACAAAAGACGATGAATTCACGGATGGATTTGATTGCGGGAAATTCGCGTCGCGTGAATCTCATAGTTCGGGGTGTTTTTTTGGAGAAAAAAAAGAAAAAAAATACCCCAAGGCCGTAATCCGCGTGAGACGAACGATGCCGAAACTGAAATTGATCTTATCGCGTCTGAAAGTTTTTGGCAACGGACATTGCGAGGTAGGCAATTTCAGTTTCGCGAGGTCTTACCGGACGAGCACCAGAAACGGGGGAAGAAGCTTCGACGGCCGTAAGCTCGTTCGATGGCTCAATTTCAATTATAACGGGCAATTGAAACGTCGACTTCCGGTAGGCGATCGAAAACGGATTCATTTGCGCCGAGCGCACTCCGAACTTCGAATCCCATTTCGGAGAACGGGCTCCCGTAACTCTCGTCGGAAGTTGCACTTTTTCACAGTATTTTACTGGGACGAACGCGTCCGCGACGACCGTACGCGAGACTCGGATTTTCAACAGGAGATTGAATACAATGAATCGAATTAAAAAGCCATTTCATTAACGAGGCTAAATTAGTTGCTTCGAATAACGTCACCCTCGTATACGTGTATAATTTCTCTGAATTTCCCGACGGAGTGCAGAGCCATGCAACGAAACGAGTGGCTTAGATTGTTGCGAGTATAACGCTGGAGATGAGACGTCTTTATTCGTCGAAGGAAGCCGAACGTCGTCGTTGGCAGAGTGTCAAATTTATACGAACGTCGACTATACGCGCTCGAAGGTTTACGGTTAAACTAATTTAATAGATAGTAAAATGGGTCCGTACTACGTCGTAAAGGGAAATGTATCAGGAAAGTTCGGTGCGAGGGGGGTTTCTCGAGCGTAAGGCCGTACCTACTTCGGATTTGTCCTGAATTTAAATGGTGGAAGGAAGGAAGACGTTCTCTCCCAGTCCAGAGGCAGTTCATCTCGTCAAAGGGAAGTTGCCCATGTCGACCGGAAACGCGCACTAAACTCGTATAGCGGCGCACGGGGTTTAACGATACACTTTATAATCCAGACAAAACACCGCTCTACGAGAAAGCTACTTCGACCTTTTCAAGTTTTGGCGAAAAAAAAAAAAAAAAGAACATCCCCTTTTTCAAAAATACGACGTATTTCATCGGATCATTTCTGAAAGTAAAGAAATCGATCGTTTGATTTGAAAAATATGATCATGAGCGGGTAAAAGAGTGTCGAAAAAAGATGTTCAATTTCTCGATCGTCGGATACGTAAGGGATGAAACAACCCCCGCAAATGGTGGCGCCAGCACTCGGAGATCCCTCGAGCTTCGGAATCCCAAATAACTGTTTCCCGTATCTACCGCCAGGTCGAGATACCATTCGTTCCGCAGCAGGGGATGAAAGCTCGCGCCGATAAGACAGAAAACTCCCAGAGTTTTTTCACCCCTAGCGAGTCGTAGGGCGCGCGGGTTCAGATTTGTCAAGAAAATTGAACTTGCCCAGTTTATCCTCAGGTGGTGCGAAATTAAAACCGCTCCGTTTACGGATCGTCTTTAATCCGCGGAGTGGACCGAAATTGTCGCCGACATTTGTCACGGAGACAGCCGACACGTAATGCCATAACTCATAATTATTAATTAAAGATTCTTAATAATTTTTTCTTTGTTTTCTCTCCCATTGTATTTACAGTGAATCACGACTTTGGCGAGAGAAAGAGAGAAAAATTCGTAAAGACGAGATGTCGGCTTACTTGTAATTAAAAATTGGGAATTTCTTCATCGGAGTCGTTGTTGCGAGGTTGAAAATTGGCGAATAAAATAAAGAAATAATTTCGAGAAGATAGCAAAAGGTGCTCCCAGGCGTAAAATAAAGAATTCGAGACGGAGAGAACGAGGGAGGTCAAAAAAAAAAAAAAAAAAGATGAAACCAACGGAGAGCACAAACCATTGTGCCAAGTATCGGGAAGTACCGTTGAACATCGGGCGGGAACAATGTGAAAATGAATATTGACTTCCGGTACGGAGTACGACAGGTACACGGTGAACAGAGGGCGATTACTGCGAAAAAGGTGAGGGCTCACGGTCGCGGGACATCGGAGCGAGGTGGACGGATACGCGAGGGAAGGAGTGAAAAAGAGGGAGAGGGTCTGTACGTAATAAACCTGTACACGGTGCCGTGCAGCGGAGGAATACCGCGTACGTATATATATATTCGCGGCTCGCGCATCAGGGAACACGGAACGGAACGCGTCGCTTTGTATAAAAAAAAGAATTTCGCGGGCTTTTGACTTGGGGATAATTTTCCGTTCGCGGTCGCGGTTTCCTCTCTCCCTTCTCTCCGCTCTCCGGATCATACCTACTCTACTTTTCAAGCTCTGTTTAGAAGCGCCGATACCGTCGACTTTCGCTCGTTAAATTCCTCCCCAGGCCCTCCTTCCCTTTATTTCCGATATCACCTAATCCGGAATTCCCCGTGTAATATCAACGGATGAGGACAAATGATTCTCATATATTTCTCCCTCTCCGTCGCACGCGCGCGAGGTTTTTTTTTTTTCTTCCATTTTTTTTTTTTTTTGCCTCTCTTTATCAATCCCCACTTGTGAGCGGAGGCTAAATCATTTCACACTGTGGTTAGATTTTCCGTATCGACAAACATCAGACTGTACACACGCGGCGATGAATAGGAGCCGGCGTAACACCTGTATACGCGTACTTTGATAAGGGGAAAATTTATTTTTCATTCAACTTCTTTTTTTTCCGTTTCCCTCAATTTTTTTCCTCCTCTCATTTTTCGATTCCCGCACAATTCCGTGGCGGAGGTGTGAATGCAGACGCTCTTATAACGTTCGAACGACGATTGGAGGTTGTCGCCGGATGGGGTGGCGCATTCCGTCATGCGAAAGAAGTTGTTGAAGAGTAATTATTGTAACGTGACATTCGGCGATGAATGTCGCGCGTTGCAGTATCGGAATTAATCCGGCGAACCGCATCGCTGAAATTGTAATAATACGCGATCCGTTGTGCGCCCCCGGTATTATATCCGAGACGCGGGTATTTTATACTATAGAGTCGTATGATGATCGCGCGTCGCGAATACCGCGTCCGCATATTATATTTCGCCACGCTTATAACGACTCCGACACCTCCCACCGATGGATTATAATTATCGACACTCGAATAAATCGGATTTAAAATTTACTCGATAAAAAGCAATTAACTGCGATGAATTATTAACCGCGATATGTTCGAGTGATTTGATGTACGTGAATCACCCCCTGGTATACAGCGCGATTCGAAAAAGTGTCTGGTCATAATTACAAAATGAGAGAAAATCAATCGAAAAAGCAAATCAGCGGATAATTTCAGGTGCGACGAACCAATAAATTATAACGTTTTGAAAGGTAATACGTGTGTTCGAATATGAGGGAAAAAAAATATTTAATGAAAACCTATAGCTGAATTCGCAGTTCGTTACGCGGAGTGGCGAAAATAATTTCAATAATAAACGAAAGGCCATATTTTTCAATTCAATACTTACAATTTTAAATCGTATGTAAGTAATTCAAGTCACTGTCGTATAGCTCTACGTGTTGGTGGAGTCTGCGCGAGTTAAGTTTGAAGTTTATTCGAACCGAGCATTTATTTACTCTAACCGGAAAAAAGAAACATAAAATTGAAGGGAAAAAAAAAGTAACGGCGCTGCACCGGCATCGTCGGAAGGGTCAGGTTTGACTTTTTTCTCGACTTAGATATACACCAAAAACATACGTACACCGCGAGTTAGGTGCGTCAGACGGTTTCTTCTGTAACTTCGCGGTATTCCAGGAAGTCGTATAATTCCAGACGGGTTAAATCTGTTACAACTATTTCCTAAAATCACCTGCAAGGAGTTGATATTTTTTCAAGTCCGGGTTAAAATGTCGATTGAGTAATGAAATACATCTCGGAATACTTGAGTGAAAGCTCGCACAAAAATTCTAAAAACAATTCAATTTTCGGCCTCAGAAATTGCAATTCTTTTTTTGTTCAGGCAATCTATTCGTAAAGAAGCTAAAGTTCGGTTGGTGGATCATCGCAATGTTCCATAGAAAATATATCGACGTGGTTCTTCAACGCGCAACGAACCGCGGAGGTAATAAAATAGCGTATCAAAGAGATTCATTAAATTCTTCAGAGATGCACCAGCGGGTACGGCAACTCGATAATACATTGAAGAAAAAAAATTGAATTCAACCGAGCAGAATTAGTGCTGTAATGGTATTCGAGATGAACGATCATTGGCCAGATGGTTCGAAACAACACAAAGAAATAACTGTGCATCATTTTTTTCGTCCGCCAATCGTCGGTCGATATTTCATCGCTAAAAATTTTAGCCAGCAATTTCAATCGACATCCAGTTACATCGTTTCAAGTACAAGCTGCACCGCAGCAGATGACCGTGATTATTATTATTATTTTTTTTTTTTACCTCACAACGCCGATCGCCGAAGAACGCAGCGGTTTTTGCATCCACGGAGTCAATCATTCGTTGCGATGTGAAAAATTGCTCTTTAATTTCGTCGCCCGAGTCGAAGATACCGTAGTTCTCGTCATAGGGGTACCAACGAATGTAGATGCCGGGTAAGTACGCGTCTAGTCTGGAGGTATAGAACTACAAACTCGTAGGCGAAGCGTTAGGTATTACTGAGGAATATATGCCGCGTCGTCCTTAATAATTCAGTAGGAAGGAAGCAAGGATAAAGAGCAAGAAGGGTACGGAAGGTAAAGTGGATGCTGTTCGTTTCCCCGTCGCGCGTATTCCGGCTTACTCATAATACGGGGAGTTGAGAAAGATATGCTTTTGTAATGTCGCACGAATGGTAGAGTTCAAAGAGATGCTTTGGATACCGGATCCCTTAGACTGCGCACTATCCACTCCCGCACGGCGTTACCAATAAATTTAGTCACCTCCTACCGCTCGAAACTCGTATGCAGAAAACCGTCACTGCAACGAAACGATCAACTTCTACGTGATCACACGCACACCACGTAGACTACACACACGCACACGCGCGTGTTTATAATATCAGCGCGTCCTTCAAAGGCGCAAGAACGTCGCGATCCTCGGTTTTATACCGCGGAAAAGATGATGGGGAAAAAAAAAGGACGGGGGATTGTAAAAAACGAGCGAAAATGGAGAATTACGAAGTGTACAGTTTTTCGGTCGTAAAGTACGACCTATATACCTACTCGGTGCACGCAGCGCAACCCCATAAGTAAAACGCTGTCAAAGCGATGCATACACGATGCTGCTGGCGCGCTTCAAAGTCCCATTACACAGGGTTTTAATACATCTGCCGGTGACGTAAGGAGAGTCGTTAACATAATTTACCGCCGCAAGATTGACGGCGTCTTCTTACTCGGGAACAGATCCGCTCCTCTCACCTACACGAGAGACTCCCGTGCAAAGGTCAAACCGTCGAAAGACGGGAGGGGAGGAGGTCCCGTAACTCAAAAAACGATACAAGACGCGACGTAGTTTCGACGTTTTTCTCCTCTTATCGTTTTTCTTTGTCAATTTACGTCGCCCTGCCCACTTGGCGAACGGGAGTTCGTGCACTCGCCCCGCTAGCCCTGAGATTTCGGTAGTTGGAACGGGTTCGCCAACACCTGTGCGCTGGGTCAATATTGATTTTAGAATTACGGGGTAATTAACACCGAAAAGTCCTGGCGAGACGCTTCGCAGTTTTGTAACACAAGTTGCCATTCTCTCTCGCAAAACTTCGCTACTCCAGAGTACGGAGGATATTTTTCTTTATTTCTGCTGCTGAATTTTCAAAGAACGAAATATACACGAGCCACATACGCGCGGAGCGTATAACGGCCGTTTAGTCGGTACCGTTTTAATCGCGCTTTTTCTTTCATACCTTCCTTCCTAATTTCTTCCTTTCCCATGAAAAGGGGGTTATTAATAAACCACAAAGCTCCTGTGCCGAGCCGGTAGAATGCCCGATTACCTTTTTCACCTCGCGTGCGGAGGAAATAATACTACCGCGTGGGGAGTATAATTTTGGAATACCCTTTGCGAAAATTCGACCTACATCTAGCCGTATGAATTAGGTAGTGTTTGCAAAATAAAATGCCAGGAACCAAAATTGTAGAAATTTTTTTTTCATTTTTTCGCGATGTGAACCCCCAAAAACTCTACATTGAGGTGGTTGAAGAACATCGTTTTTCGGAATTTTTGATCCGTTTATTGTAGAGTGTACGACCGCTATATGACATGCAACATTATCCGATAATTCAACGTCATCACATACGCGTTTATCGTGCGTTATCCGAAGCGTTTTATCGATGAAAGAATCGCGCGTAATGTATATGAGATTTTCGACGAGGTGAAAAAGATGAAGTAAAAAGCGACGACGCGTCGGAATCATCGTGAGAAACGTTGATTGAAACGTTGATTTGAATATCACAGAGGGATTTCGGGTACACAGGGTACGCACTGAAGTACAATGAAAGATTAAAAGAAATTTAAAGATCATTCGATACCGACGTCGGTGAGCGCCGTTTTTAAATGATTTACATAGAAATACATAACCGAGTGATTTGGCGAAAAGTAATAAAAGGAATGAGAAAAAAAAGAAAATGAAAATAATTCCTCATAGCAACAGCCGCGGAGTGGGAGTAACACAAAAATAAACAAAAGGAATGATAAAAAGAAAATAAAAAATAAAAAATAAAAAATAAAAAAAAAAAAAAGGAAGTGAGAAGTGAGGAAGGAAAAACGAGTAAAGGAAGAAAAAAGGACGGCGTGGAAGAGAAGAGGAAACGTGGAGCTCGTTAAAATTCTGCGCTCGCGATCAAGAGCGTAGTCAGGAACGAGGCGCCATGAGGAGGTACCCCGCGTCGCTCGACGCATTCGCTGCATCCGACACTCTCAGCTTCCGGATCGGTTGTGAATATTGCGAAAAACGAGGATCGGATCGAGTGGCAAATTTCAACACAGACATCCGTAGGCGGCACACGAACCCAACTACTACCCGTGCAGCCGCCGTATCCTGCGCAGAAGTCTGACGGTGTCGAATGAGGAACGTTTTCATCGAGACCTCGCGATTTACTCCCGCCCGTAATTTCTCCAAACGACGAAGCTGCTGCATTTTTTATTTCGCTCCGTTTTCTTCGCTCCGCCGTATCGGCGAAAAATCAACCGCGAAAATTTCCCTCACAACCACTTCCGACTTTTCATTTTACCTATTTCCAATCTTTGCCAATATCGGACTTCCGATCCTGGACGAAACGATTCGTCCATTTTCGTTATCTTGCTCGCAAAAGTATATCCTCCGACTTTTCGTTATTTTATGCCTGGGGTTAGTTTAACGCTGCGGGGCGATTCGTTGTTCGTGGAAAAGTCCGAAAGTGCACAAAAACGCTACTTCTGTGTACGTGGCGTAAAGTTTCCGACTATGGGAAAAGTGCTCTCTCTCTCGAAGCTCTCCGTATAGGTATACGTCGAACGGCGTACTCGAATCGCATTTACAGCAACGCGGTTCGATACACAACTAGCCCCTCAAGGAGCTGTATCAAAATCCCGATATAAATCCTGTGGAGAGCGCGTTCACCGGCAGCAAACGATACACCGAAAGTTGGAATTAACCGAACCGGAAACCGAGTTGCGAAAGCCTCGACGATCCGGCGGACCTCGTCCGTTGTACAGATTTTCGGGTTCAATTAGTCGTGCGGAAAGCTTTGACATTCTAAACTCGATTGCAAAACCTGTTTAATTATACATGCCGCATGAGCTCTTCAATTGTTACAAAGCGATTATAATAACAAAACGCCGATGATATCGTCGTTGAATCGTTACGAAATATTGATCGAGTAAATGATAGAAACGTTTCGCTTACAATTAGTTATAAAGCTCCTCCGATAAATTTGCGTGATTCACAAGTAGTTACTATTCGTTATCGCGGTAGCGTTAGTCGTTAACAAATTTAATTGGATATTCAAAAAAGGTGGTGATTAGAGGCGAGAAAAGAATATACTTTTTTTTTTTTTTTTTTTTTTCACAGCTTTTATAAAGAGGAAGTGGGGAAGAAACTGAATCTCGACGTTCTCGAGTGTACTGAAAATTGAACGGTGGGTACTACCTCGACGGTAGCCGTAATACCCGTGTAAAACAAAAAAAAAAATGTAACGGTGAAAAAAAAAAACAACATTGAAAATTTTAGACAGGGTAGAATGGAACGCGATCCTTACGCGAGATGTAAAGTTTACGATATAGACGGAAAGTGGTTAAATAATTTACGATTATGATGCGCGGCGACTTTATATTCGTGCGTGATCGCCGGTTAGGAGATAAAAATCGAACGCATCTCACCTTACACCCACGTGTAAAATTACGACTTTGGCGTATCGCGGAGATTTTGACGGACTCGCGTGTCCGTGGATCTGAAAAATATACTCATCACCCACGTAAACCTACACACTTCCTTCCGGCCGCGTTGTAAATGTACTCGAAAGGCTACTGGCCCGAATTAACGCCCCGCTTTCGGGGATAAAAACGTCTTTTAAAGCAGCGCCCCTAACTTTTTTTCGCTGGTAGCGGGGACGCGCGTGGCTCGGCAGCAGCGACGACGACGAAACAAGGACGCCGCGAACTTGAAAGATGCTTTTATCGTTCAAAAGCAAGGTACGAACGTCGAGCCATTGTATTCATTCAACGACTCTGTAAACTATTATACCTCTCCCCCCGCTTCGCGATCATCTCTCGCCGATTGTACGTTACAAAATTCGCCGACAACGTCCGAGTGTCCGGGTACCGGGTTGCCGAATAAATACAGAGAACAAACGGCTATCGACAATTCAAACCGGAAGTGGATTAATCCCGTGCAAAATCTTGATACTCGCGCCAGTGCCAGCGGGGCTAAAAAATTTCGCTTTCATTTTTCGCCCTCGTACCTGGATCGTCGCCTATTGTGATTCGGCGGTGATTCTCGCTCTCGTTTCTCGTTCTTCTCGAATGTAGTTCGGTACCTTCGACGATCCAACGTCGAGTAATAAGGTTCGCGCGTGACGACGAAATCGTTCGGATATCAGTGGGATCACTAACCTTTGTTGCTGGTTATTGTTGGCGACTGGCATCGGCGTTGGGACGCGCGGAGGTGGCACAGGTATGGCTTTCCGCCTACCACCCCCTGCTAGGGGTGGCTGCACCGTTGGCGTCACCCGACCCGTCGGCGCGATGCGTCCTGCCGTTCGCATCCGTTCCGTACGCACTTCCATCTTAACCTGAAACACGAGAATTTGATCCCCTCGGACTTAGTGTACCGTGTGGGTGATTACGATCGATTTTACGGGACAACCGACGACACTGTACTAGCCGGTAGGAAAAAGGAGACCGATGGGGATGGGCTGGAAAAAAGAAGAGGACGGAGGCTAAAGGCATTACGAATGCTCAAATGAACCGTCCCCGTGATTACGAGTTCGGTTCGCATCACTTTTGAGATCGGCCCCTCAGCGTTTCGCTCGTTTTTTTCGTAGTTAAAATCCGGTCGGTCAGAGTTTCTTTTTCAGAGAATCGGATGTAATCTCGATTCGCGATGTTCGGTTAGACCGTTTCACCGAGCTTCTGATTTGAATCGTTTCATCCGAGAAACGTACCTTCTTGGAATTTAATAAAGTGATCCCCTTTGTGGCATGGCGCCCCCCCCATTCCTGCTTCCTCGTACTTCTTACACATATATATCCTTTCCCCGTGCCCACGGTATCTGCAGATTAGGAAAGATCTTGTTCTGAAAAGCCTCGTACCGCGTCAAAAACACCGTCACTACACGTGGACGAACGGATATATAAAAGGGGTATCTTACACCACTAGGATTTGCGGTCGTGGTTACAGGCGCCAGCCAACGATCGTCGTCGTGCCGGAGGATCCCTGAAAAAATAGCGCGGACATCCAAGTCGGGAGCTCGAGAAGACGCGTGTACCGGCGGATGACGTGTGGGGTGAGATGGATAAAGAGCGGAAGCGAAAGAAGAAGGAAAAGAAGACGATGAAAAATAGGGACAAGAAGAAGGCTCGAGGTAGCAGACTAGGTACGTCTTCTCCTTAGACTCTTGGTAAAGTCGCTTCACCTTTGAAGATTCCGGCTCGGAATAGGTTGAGCGGTATACCGTGGCTACGGCAGCAGCGGCAGAAGCAGCGGCTCACTCAGACAAGGGCTCAACTCTCACGTGTCCGCGTAATTAAACGAGAGCTTTTCATCTCATAACTATAACAACGAGAAATTTCCCCGCACCGGAATTACGAAGGAACCGAGGAAAGAAGGGAGTGGATGGAATCCTGCTACGAGGAGTATGTATTCAAGCAAAAAAGCACGAAGCGTCAACCCGGAATTTATTCGAATTCAAAAGACGTCGAAAAAACGTCAGACACTCAGCGTCCACTTGGAAACCATTCTCGGTTGTTTTTTTTTTTTTTTTCGTTTTTTTTTTTTTTCAAACATGAATAAAATCCTTCACCGACAAAAAACCCCGGCTCATGGTGCCCGTAATTATCACCTTTTGTGACCAGCCATTCAATGCTTGGTATAAAATTTTGACAATTATTTTCTCTTTACGCACCGAAATCTTGGTCTAGTTTGGTATACCTAATTTTACTGGAACACGAGAATAAACTCCACGGAATTGGATGATTCTATCTTATTTCGCCTCTGAGATTCTTGATGTCCAGTATTCCAGAAACGGAGACACCTTGATGAAGAACTCCGCGCGGCTCAACACCCTCGAGTGCTGTCCCGCAACGAGCTTTACGTCTCCCAAGTGTGACTTTCGAGTTGATTCTCTCAGCCATCCGATTTATTGTTAGAGCTACATTTACGACGATGTGGCCATTTTCGTTAATTAACGAACAGCGTTCTATGCGTATAGCTTATAAACTGGTCCCGAATTGTCTCACGGAAGGAGAGTCGTCGTAAGAGCTTCAGTGAGACGTATAAAAGTGACGTATAGTGCACAGTTTTACATACGGCGTTCGGATTGGAAACGAAATGATTTTTTTTCGATTCAGCGTAACAAGATCAAGTGGGAACTGGAATCACCCTTTTATCGAGCAGAAGCCGAGGAAGAAGTGCAATAAAACGAAGGTTTCACTTTCGCTCATTCTTCCTTCGGTGCACGGCTCCCACAATAACCACAATTCAGTCGGTTTTTATTTCACGGTTTATATTGGAGACGTCGACGCGTTTTCGGAGGAGGCCGCATCTCATAACGTCTTCTTTAATCGCGTTGACTGATTCGAACGGTCCTCCGTAAATCAGAGCAGACATCACCGGACTGTAAATTTCCGTGGTAATCGTCATCGTCAAATTTACAATCGTCGAGCTCTACAGGTTAAAATAGAAAATTTCGTCTTTGAGAAGTGGTAGCTGGCATACGTGACGATTTTCCCTAACCATCCAACTTTATTCGTCTCGTTCCGTGCGTAGCGGCAGACAGGAGTTTCGAACACGTGGTGCCGGATGAAACGCAGGGCGAGGTAACGAAGAAGACCGACGTACGGGTATCGCGGACGTTGGAAAAGGGAGGCTCTATACAGGCGTCGCGTTATACTACCAGCTACACCAGTTTACGTTATGTTTCCGGCGTTTCGAGCAGCGAAAGCGTTTTCGGGAGACTGCCTTGAGAAGGATGTAAAAATAGGCCCCCCACCCCCCACCCCCGTTACTGCGGAGTAAACCGTGCGGACCAGGGCGTTCCGCAGGTCGTCGTCGTTTCACGGCGTTTCTTCATCTCATCCGAACTCCGTACTACCAACGCCCGGTATCCTACCGAATACCGTACCGTTCCGAAACGAAAGGAAACGAAACGCTATAAGCTGTAAAGACTCCGCTACGCGCGCACTCCGTCTCCGCGGGTACCGCTGTGGCTTTCTACCGACCACCGCCGCTACTCGAGGCCACTTCTTCCGCAAGGATTCGCTAAATTTCGAAGAACGGATGCGTACGCGCCGCCCGCGAATTCCCCGTGCATTTCGAGTGCAACCGGGACGACGTCATTCGAGGATCCCGGTCCTACGGATTCCCAAAGTTTCGATCCGAAATTTTGACGCGAAGACGTCTCCGAAAAATGTTTCGGTTCGCGTCGGATTTTTGGAAAAGATGACTATAATACACAGGCAAAAGAGGTGGGCAAGAATATCACCGTGGAATAATTACATCTGGAAGGAGCTCCTCGACAACTGGAACGGGGGAGGTTTGGACGTGGAGTATGGGGCGTCGTAGCCAGGATTCTGGAACCGGAGTGACAGTCATGGGAGACCAGACACACGTGAGACACGTGACGGTTGAGGTATGCGAATGACATGAGAATATGATAGCGGTACACACGTGATCTTGGTGCACCGTCAGACTGAAAATGTCTACGATACGCGCGCCCCGGTATTTCCGAGCGCCTGGCATATAAGGAGATTATAGTTCTATCGAGGATTAACATCAGTAGTCGAGCGAGAGTTTGACAACGACCGTTATTAATTCCGAGATGATTCGAAGCTTACGCGTGGCGCGTCGATTTTCAAAATTCCGATGACGACGGAATAGTTTGAAAAAAAAAAAAAAACGATTCGGTACCATCCAGAGATGATAAATCGCACACCCTGGATGGTATAGTGGTCGGATGAACGTCGAGGTACCATCCACGTGGTGAATTTGCGGGATGTAATTATCCCGATACAACGGCTCGAGGTAATTAGCGAAGAGATTGGTTACATCGAGCAGTCATAGTCACGTCATTACAGTAAAAACCAGGAGCGCTTGTTCATCGATGAAAATTCAAAGCACAAAATTACCATGTTTTCCAAGAGCTTCCTTTTTGTTACCAGAAAGTTTACCCCGCGATAAACGTCGGTTCGATGGATCGATGGCGTTTATTTTTCCGACTGCGATTCAAAAAAAAATAAAATAAAATAAAAAAAAAATCACCGAGCTACGGGGTGAGGTCACAGCGTCGTCGTCGGATGAAAGAAGTATGGTAACGGTGCCGAGACTGACAAGTATAAAACAAAAAAGGAAATAAGAAAAAAGTAACACGTACAAGGCACGATGTGCTCGCTCATGGGACGTCCCCTTGATAAGGGGGGTTAAAAATGGTAAGCGTGGGCGCGTTAAGGGGCTCGATGCTACCGTGCGCATATTGTGCCCAGCGATATTGTTTACTCGCTTTTGTTGTTCCCGGGCGTGTTATTGTTTTACGGAATGGTAGCAGCTTTTGAGGTGTTCCTGCAGCAGCGTAGGCATCCTGCGAGAACGGCAGGAATGACACGGTGTACCCCGCGACTTCGCTTCGGATCGAGCTGGAAACCTGATTATTATTTTTCACGATTTGCTAAGCAGATGCCTCTATTGTCGACGGAGATTCGTAGCAACACACTGCCTCGTAGACTTCCGAGGGAAAACGGTTGTAATCTTTTCTTTTTTGTTTCTCATATCGTAGCGCGTGTGCGCGCGATGTTGACGGTACTCGTCGCGGACGTCCGACGACCGCCGATGGGGATGACGATATTTTTTCCATCCCCTTTTTTACAATTATCATTATTTCTTTATTTCTAGCAAGTTGCCGGGCGCATTGTTTACCATAGTCCACATTGGAGAATAATGAATTTACCCGTGGGTGAATGGTTCCCGGAGTAAACTCTGTTTACTCGTTGTTTTCGTCTCGTTTGCAATTTTTATGTTAGTTTTTTTTCGAATTTCAATTTTTTTTTTTTATCCTCTCATTCGCGAGTGCGTTTTTAATATATCGCCGTTTCTCACTCCGACGTTTCTTTTCAACTCGGGTCGTTGTCTGCCGGTGAAAAACAGGAATGAGAAAAAAAAAATGTATATCTCGCGAATACGAAGGGTGGAAACATATTACGCTAAACGAGGAAGTGAGTTATGCATACAGCGGCTAGACATATCAGATCTGAAGACAATCGAGAACGATGGTAAGGGCGGTTAAAAATGTAGATTCGTACATGTTACCGTACAGAAGCCGGATCTACTGTCCACGGAATTTTATTTCTTACAGAATCTTCGTTTTCTCTAAACTCCGATCGTTCGCGTCATGCGAACGACCCTAATTCGCGTGGCCACACGACGAGTGGCTACAAAGCTACTTTCAGCTTCGTTTGGAACCACAGAACAAACTTTCAAAACCTAATACTCGGATTTTCCGACATTGAGAAGACCGCACGGTTTCCACCCCTATACGTAATACACCTACCGAGCTGATAAATGTTCGTGGCATCCAATTTCCCAGAGTTTTTCTTCGCCCGAATCTCATTTGTCGCAAGAACTTTTCAGGTGAAGTGGGAAGGCAAGAAAAAAAAAAAATACCTTTCCCGCCCAGTGATTTTTCAAGCTCCTCGTACCGTGCGTGATCTGCGATGAAATATGTAAAATTTCGCAAGTACGGAATCCGAGGCGGGTAGGTACATACATGGAAAGTCTAAGACCGTACGCGTAGCGTGCGCGCATTAGCGGTGAACATCGACGGGGTTCATTTTTGACAAAGGGATTTCTCTTCCTGAGGTAAATTAAGTTGGTTCTACGAGAGAAATTCACTTTCCACACCAAAAGACGCCGTGATCCCGAGATCAAGGACTCGTCACGACGTATTTACAACGCAATAGAAACGCCGTCGGCCATACACACGTATGCACGCGTATATTCGTATATTATATACGTATGTACGTATGGTGAGTAGGTACGGCTTTGACTCGACTAAAATTAAGACAAAGCCGGCTATAGGTACGCGGGGATATTCTGAGCCACGGGGGAAACGTTTGAACGCACGAAAGAAATTTAGATGAGAAAGAATTTCGTTCACGCGTAACCGTACGCGATAAAAGAATGATTTTCAACGATGATTTTTTAAAAAGAATTTCTTCGACTCCTGCCGACGATCACATCGCTTTCGGAGGTGAACAAATTTTGAAAGTTGCGGTAGCTGATTCCCAGATGTCGCGTCGATTGAATTCTTCGCCTTAGTTTCTCGCAGGCGCCGACTGACGAGGTCGTGATTGAAGAGGGTTGGGAATTCCGCGTTTTACTCCGCACCCTTTTTTTCCTCTACCTGTTCGGGAATTGACGTGGATGCGATATAATAAGAAATCGCAAACAGGGTGATAGAAAACGTGGGCGTAATCATCGGTAAATTGAATAAACACTGCGCGAATGTGAAACGATTCGAAAAACGGTGATTCGAAACGCGACGGGCCGGTGTACGGCGTGACACGATCGTTACACTTCCACGGTAAGGTATAAACGGCCGACAACCGTAATAACGTGCAATTAATTCAATTATCCTTTTGCCACTAATTAAATGATTAAAAGAGCGAATTTTCAAACTGAGAAAAAACATCGCATCGTCAGCCCTCGCACGATTTTAATTACTGCACGCCACTGAATTTTCTCTTCGCTGTACAGTGCACGAGACGTATGGGTAAAAAAATTCCGATTCACTTGTTATGATGATTTTATTTTTTTCTATAGTCTCCATACATTTTTTTTCTATCTTTCTCAACTCTGAACGCATTTGGATATTAAATGCGATACGAGAGTGCGCGATACGGCGGTGAAAGAAAAAAAAAAAATGAAAAAAAGAAGAACCCCCCCGCACCTGGAATAGCGTAATATATGATCCTTTTGATATTATTACACGCAACAGATGCACCAAGTCAACTAAAGGAAAAGCAATCGTTCAGCTTCACGAGGGTTACGACATCATCGTTCCGCGCCCGAGTGTTGACGACGCAGACGTATCCGCGGGCCTCTCAAAAGAAATCTATCAACCACTCTCGCCAGTGCCAAAGCGATAATTTAACTTTTATCGCGTCTTTTTTTTTTTTTCTCACAAACTCACAGCCGTTAGGCGTATCTAATTATAATTAGAATGTAATACGTTACAGCTTAGACGCCTAATTTTTACAATTTTTCATCCTTCTTTTTACTGCTTCAGAAATTTTTTGCTTCTCCGGGTACGATTATATTATACATCACACGAATGGATTGAGTAACTAGGAGAGTTCGGTGAAACGTGTGGGTGCACATGGTTGTAATAATTGAGACTGGTGTTCGATCGTAACTAATATAGGAGCGAGTAAGTTTTAGTATTTATGAGAGACAAGTACGACGAGTTGTTTGGCGTTTAGCGGAGATATATACGCTTCGGGTATCATATGTATATTAGGAATTGGATATATTTTTAGCGGTGTCAGCATGGGTGGCCCCGTCGTGTCTTACAACCCTCTCTTCTTCTCGTTCTCTCTTTTTTTTTTTCTCTTTTCTTTTTATTTCTTTTTTCTCTCCTTCGTCTCGCGTAACGCCTTTAAATACCTCTAAAAATAAACTAATTTGTCTGAAATTTATCACCGACAATTTACAACAGTGCAAAGATGGAATTTCCAGCGTCATAATGATACGTACGAATTCCTTTCTTTTTTCCCCTTTACTCTGCATTCCGTCAAAATTTAATTTTTCATATTTTCATTTCATATATTTTTCAGCCAATATTAAATTGTTTTTTACTTTTTATTCTATTTTTTTTTTTTTTTTCTCTCTCTCGTTACCGATGGTATTCGAACAACGAACGGAGCAGCAAGTTTGAATTTCAATTTTCCACGTGATCCAATATAAAAGCGTAATTTTTTCATATCGAGTAGAAAAATGAATTAATGAAAATGAAAAAAATAAAACAAAAAGAGCGAACCTTTGTACCGGGGCTGACGGAAGCTGCGCTGCGTACATAGGTGTGTACATATGTACACGTACGTCGCACGCACCCGTATCAAGAGCACACCGATTCCTGGGGAAATTAAGAACAAATATTTTTCCAAACATGTTGTGTGCGCGTACCTACCGATGGAAAGCAAAATAAATAAATAAATGAATTACTGAAAAATATCGCGGCTATCGAAAAAAAAAAAAAAAAAAAAAGGAAATTCCCAAGTGTGATCGAAATCTTTTTATTTTTATTCGTCTAATTCGATCGTCGAATCATTTTTTTTTTTCCACCTCCGACAACCGCGGATCCCATACAATTCCTCAACGTCGAAATCTTTGTCGCTGGAAAAATAATTTCGCATCGCGTAGTGGGCGTTGTCGGGATCGATGCGATCGACGTTCGAAGATAATTAGCCGTGTTTACAACGAGTGGTCCAAAAGGGAACATATGGCGGCGAAAATATTCCTCTCCAGGATAAACAAATACCGGTCCGCCACGTCTGAAATCCGTCCCTACGATCCCCTACCCCGGCGCATCGCATCCCCCCCCGTCGACAATAGAGGAGTTAATGAAAGATGCGACGCTAGTTATAAATGCCATAACTCAACGGGGAGTCCCCGGGCTCCAGGCAGTCCCGCTGCAACTCCGCTCCCCCCAATCCTTATTATATGCGTACGAATTTTGCCTCCTGCGCGCATTCGTACGTACGATATATTCCTCTTCACCCCCTTATCGCGCGTATACTATGGGTACGGTATACATATATGTATACTAACCAATTCCACTGTGTGACTTCTGACTCATTCCTAATCGCAATTCTCCGCACCGAGGACATATTCGTAAGGAGACGCGTATGGGGTAGAAAATCCGATAAATGCATCCTTTTTTTTTTTTTGTACTCTAATACTATACGGATATTTTTGGCAAAATGGAATTGAAAACTTCCCGAAAATTATTAACTATCATTTGACGATCGCAAAATTATGACGATTGAAAAAAAAAAAGGATCATATCATCGAATGGATAACGTTTGTCGCGAGATCCTCGGGAAATCGAGCGAATCAAAGGTCAGCCGCTCTTCGTACGCGATCCCCCCCGTGACAGTCGATCGTTCATAATCGATCAAAAAAAAAAATAGGGAAGAAAGAAAGAAATCTTCTATCATAAGGATATAATCGGAGGGAAACACGTGTCCCGCGTACTGTAAGTCCTTCGCTATTATATATTTCTCGTTGTCCAGCGTAATACCTCATCTCGCAGATGTCGCGTCCAAGCATTAAGATCGCGACTTATATGACGGCATGATCGATGTCCTTCAAGTTGTCGAATAGGTACGCGAGGGCGCACAAATTACACACCCCATAAAATAATAACAATGACAATAACATTAAACGTCGCGAGCGATAATCTCTCACCGTTTCCTCCATGTTAAATTCGATGATATACGTATAATAACCGCGCGCGAATGAAAAATTCGCGTAATTGGACGCGCCTAATTATACGTGGTAATTACACGCCAGTGGGATATACGGTGAAGAGAAGTTGGAAGTAAGTAAAAAAATAATAATTATATCACAATCATTGTTATACGAATTTGGAGAAATTTCTAGCCCCCGAAATCCAGCGTGCAGCAGCCCTTGGTTTCATATGATAAAAGCGCGTTCAGCTTTTGCTCTCCATGTATTATATATATGTATGTATATATATATATATATTACGGGGCGTGTATATAGATGTACGCGATGTTGGCGCAGACGCCGTTAGTTAATCCGAGGAAGTAGTAGTTCAGCAATTAGCTACGGTGTCTAATTTAATTCATTAACGAAATGCACTCCGGTGTAAAGTCAACTTCTTATTTCACTCAAATACTTACTGCCGTTGGTGGTGGTGCAGCCTCGGATGGGTATACATCTACCCCGCGATATCTTATTGCCGAGTTCTTCGTTTCCCCAGCGACTTTTCTTAAAATTCTCCCCCTATAGATTTCCTTTTTACACGACTACTGCAATTCCAGCTAATTAAGACGCTCTCACACCCCCCCTAAGAACAAACAATAATACAGCCGAGTCCGTGTTGCACTCGTGCCCTGAAACTGCAGTAATTCTGTTTCCCAGCAGACTCCAGTTTCGCTCGCTTCGTAACCAACCGCCCCCGCCTCCGCCCCCGCTCCCCATCTACATACCATATTTACATGAAGGGCAAGAGAGACGCGACGGGCGGAACCCCTCGAAATATGCCGAGACTCGCATTCCTAAAGTAGCCTCGGCAAGAACCTCGAAGAAAAGTTGCCCCGATCGCTTCACCCTTCGTACCGGCGTAATTCTATCGCCTCGATTTAGCGGGGTAAAAAAAAGTAGCCTCGAATATTCGAAAGGAAATTTTATGGAAATTTACCGAGTTTTCTCACAATTCGCGGGTAATCGTTCTCCAAACGGATTTTCTCCTCTTTTCCTTCTTTGGCGGGAAATTATTATTTACGCTCATTCGTCACGGACGTAGTAAAATCTCCCCCCCCCCCCCCCCAGTTTTCTCCGACTGCCGGCTTACGTCGCGTACACACGTCGTTCGGAGTGAATCACACACTTGACGATAAGCAGGAGTTTCTCTGGCGGCGCGTAGCCCTCGTAGCCAGCCAGCCACAATTTCCCGCAGAGTCGGCGAATGCACCGTGTGCCACCGCGGTGTACGCCTCCCTAGTTGGCTAGATGATGGTGCCGCCCGTTCATGGGGTTGTTTCTATCTCGACGGAATCTGAGCGAAGGTATATATAATATATCGGGGGAAAAACTGTAAGTCCCTACGCTCCTCGATTCCGCATGGCGAGGTTCAAATTTTAGGCTACGCTGCCGCAGGCCCAGCAGCTACGTATTTACGAACAGTTGTTATCTATTTACAGCCCATTTATCTAAGGGGTGTCCTGTTGTTTGGTCACTACTTTCCAAAATTATTTTCTCCCTCGATCAGATCCGATCGACGTCCTTTCATCATTCATTTCATTCACGCCGATCGCGCGCGATGATCGGCGTCCCATCGCCTGTACCCTCGTCCCCGTTAATGGAGTCGACTAGAAATTTCTAGAAAACAAAAAAAAAAAAGCGAGAAAGATTCTTTTATCAAAAATTATTGCGAATTCGTTAAGATTTCGATCGAATTTATAGAAGTAACGATTTTTCGTTGATCGGAGAAAATATTATTTTTTTTCCTCGACTCCACGAGACACCGCGTAAAGATGGTATGTATAAATTGAACGAGAAAATAATCAGAAGTTATAAATCAAGTGCGTGTACGAGTGGTGTGATTCAGATTTATTATATATATATATATATATATATATATATATATATATATATATATATATATATATATATATATATATATATATAGGGGATTACGTTGCGCATCGGAATGCAGTCGAATGAATGCGTTATTCGCCGGGATCAGCTGGAGTCGTGGATTCGTAGGAGGTACGCGCGAATATCCGCATCGTCGGTGGAATAATGGTCGATGATTCGATTGAACGCGGACGCGCGGATCGCTGACCCGCGCGTTAATTTCTAGTTGGTCAAGTAGGATCCACCCGGACGGGGTGCGAAGTGTTGCGAGCGAATCGAGGGCTCAAAACTCCGACGTTCCTCTGGTTTATCGTAATTTCTTTTCTTTCTCACCGTCGCGTTATTGTTCCTTTTTGCCAACGGGATAAAACCAGTTTGACGCGATCGATGTTAATATCCGAGGAGATATCTGTATCAAGTGGTTGAAAAAAGTGCCGCCACAGCTCGAACGTACTCGTGCGATCGGCAAACGCCGTTTGAAATAACTCGTTCCACTCAATCGCTGTCAATAATTATCGATGAGCGTTTTTAACGCAATTCATATATAGATGTAAATTACATCTCGCGGCAAATATCGAAGCCGGCCGGTTTCAAGCGAAACCTTATCGCTGTTTTTCATTTTTCCTTGTTTTTTTTTTTTTTGTTTTTTTGCCGTATCTCGTACAACACCGCGCAAGATAGATGATGGTTTTAACATGGACAGTTAACGTAGGAGACGTAGGGTGCAGGTGGCGATTCGTTCAGAGATTAAATTAATCGAGATGATATTTATAACGAAATAGAGCGAATAATCACCGCCGACGCCGTGCGCGTCTAGTAGTTGCAATAATTTCTGCACGTAGAAGTAAAAATATTCTACCCGGCGTCGTGTTCGCGGTTGTTCATTTTTTTTTATTTATTTTGTTTTTCTTCTCTTTTCGCCGTGTCGCCGTTACAAAGAAAAGAATGTCCGTAGAGAAATGACTAGAATCAAGGTTCAAAGAAACTAAAGGGTTTCCTTTGAGGTCCTCAGACTCTGATATTGATACCACGGAAGCTTGCGCCGCAGTCTCTTCTTCAGAGATATACCTACCGTACGCTGGTTTTAGAAAAATCTTTCAGAGGCACGTGGTCTTCATCCATCCGCGTGATTACACACACCGCTGTTTATTAAACCTACGAACGAGGCGCCTAGACCTCGTAAATAAAGGCTCGGGATTGAAATTAAAAAAAAATAACAACAACAGTAACAGTAATCAAACGCTGAAAAATTTGAAACGGAGCAGCGCATCGATTGAAACAAAGTGCGATACGTAAAACAAAAATAAATAAATAAATAAATAAATAAAAAATGAGAAATGGCGGCGCTGAGAAATCCTCGGGTAAAACGACACTCCCTCAGATACGAAGACGGCGCGTATTATGTATTTATATAGCCCAGTGTATGAGGGGTACATAAAGAGAAATTTATGTCCACGGCGTACGTGGCGAGGGTACGCTCGTGCGTGGGGAGGAGGCACGGGATAGGGATAAGGGACAGTGAAAATAATAATAAACAGTTTATCTATCGAGTAAGCGGATTATATCGGGGGGTCCAAGAGGAGGAGGGAGGAGGAGGCGTCGCGGTATACGACGGGGTTATAGCGTGTCTGATGCAGGAAGGAAAGACGAAGTCCACGTGACTCTTATCTTATGTGAGTCAGATGAGGATAGGCAGGATATCGCGTTCGCCCAGTGACAGCTGCGTAAGTGTAAACCGAATAACGAACCGAGTCCGACCGTCCAACTTCATATAGCTTCATATTCTGGTTACCATCGCGCCACTTCGCGAACCGAAAAGTGACGAGATTCCATCTTTCGAATTTTTGATGGACGAGGATCGGCCGGGGAATATCGATCGCCTCAAGAACGCAAAAAAGGGTTACATATGGTATCGTCCCTGTCGCATTTAGATATACGAACGTAGAACAGATTTCCATAATTCTACATTCCCATGAATGAAACCCGGTGTAATCTCTACCTACGTGTCGAACGGGAGAGAAGAAAAAAAAAGAATTTCATTTGCTTGGTTTTTTTTTTTATCCAGAGGATTATTCAGATCCCCGTTATTGAGGATCACGTTTATACTTAACGTTCGTTCATCCTGCTTCTGTTGAATTTCAGTCGAAAACGCGCGACTCTGAATGGAGTGAAAATTTTCACGTAGCGCCAATCCACCGTAGCGAATTGATCGAAAAATTCTAATTACATTCTCGATGACGAACCTCCGTCGAATCTGGACTTTTAACGACGAAGAACTGCAGGATCGCAGGACTCGTCGCTTCGATCGGAGCCGGCGTCGTGGAGATTTTAAGGGAAACAACGACGTTTCCGAATGAAATATTGATGATCGCTCGTCTAGCGCGTTCATTTGTTCTCGATGATGACGACTGATGACGTATAAATATGCATGCCGACACACCTCTCTCTCTCCACTCTTTCATTTACGATTCGCAGTCTATCATCCGTAGCCATCGAGATGCGTACCTTCCTCGATCATCGCTACATTGGTGTAGAAAAATGCAATTAATAAATCCTGTACATATGGGTTTTCGTATAGACCGTTGCATTAGCAAGTTGAACTTTTTCGAATAAAAATCCAACCACTCCGTCATTGGATCGCCTTGATCATATCCGCGGGATTTGAATAGTTTTGAAAAAGTTGTTCGTCGTAGTTTTTTATTTTATTTATTTGTATTTTTTTTTTTTTGTAAACTTCCTCCGCCGACAACCTTTTAACGCCGCACGGATCATCATCGCATATATGCAGCGAAATCGGTTTTTCACCTGGGATTTGTTGGATCCCCCCGTTAAAAAAATCGAAGAAAAAAATAGCGCCGTCAGATTCCACGTATGACGTACTACAATGGGCGAAGAAGAAAACAAGGAAAAAAAATGTGAAACAAAAAGAAAAAAAAAGATTGACGGATGGGGTGGATAAAGTTGGCGAGGTGAATTTGTCAGATTTGTATCAATGCGTCAGAGGTGAAGCAGCAGATCGCGTATCGTGCGTAGTAAACGACGAACGGGCGGATAAAACGTCTAGGGAAATCAGTTGGGATGATAAAATATCTCGGGTTAATATTAAAAGTTTCACAGACCATAAGGTGCAGACTTCTTTCCTATTTTCTTTTTCCCATTTTTTTTTTTTTTTTTTTTTTGTTTTTAGTTCATGCCTCTGATTCCTGAAGAGATGTATCTTTCGCCTGTTTGTATTCGTTGTACGTGTAACACGCCAAGTTTCTCTCCCACCGATGCACACTCCGCACGACTTCCGTAAGATTTACAAGTTTGACTTTTCCCTACGCGAATTCAGCGGGATATTTTATTTCGTTTTTCCTTCTCCGTTTTTCTTTTTTCTCCTTTATTTTTGTTCGTCATTTTTTTTTTTTTGGAACTCGGCGCTCTGATCGAGATGAATATTCAAAAGTCCTGAAATATTTGTCGCGTAATACGCGTCCATGTCGCGCGTTAGATTTGAGACGTACATTTATAATTTCGCGCCGTATCTTGTTACGTATTCTCCACGGATCTCGAAAATTCAATAAGAATGTCACCGGATTTCCAAAGGTAAATGAAAACGACAACCTTATCAAATTTTCTAGGTGACAGACGCAGGGGAGCCCGAAGTTCGACCTATCTTCCTAATTGAGTCGGGGGGGGATCCAAAGCAGCAGCGTTCGACTTTCTACAATCGTCGTCGTTAAAGTCTTATTTCTCCTACCCTCCACCCCCCCCCCCCCCCCCCCCCCCAAGAACCCTCGGAATCGAAACCGTTATTTCTCCAACTAATCGCGGAGAAGGTTGATTCCATCGAGATGCAGCGGTTGAAACCGAAGAAAAAAAATTGAAACAAACAACCTCCTAGCTCATAACTGTGATTACAGGGTGCCAAACTCTCCGGAAAAGTTAAAAAAAAAAAAAACAGTTTCGTCCGAGTTGAGGAATCGCCGGCTAAAATCCTTCGTGCGATATATAATAAGATTAACGTGGTGAATATTTCGCTGAATCGCGTAACCCGGTACGGCGGTGAGAACGTTGTGGGGTCTGGTCGGCGGGGTAGGTGAGTGAAGATCTTGGAAGTTCATCTCGTCAGCGCGTCGTTGGCTTTTGAACCTCGGCAAGGAAGAAGGTGCTCGGAAAAAAAAAAAACAAAAAAAAAACACACACACGCACACACACACAAAAAAAAATAGGCGGGGGGGAAAAGAAAGTATGAAAAAGAAAAAATGAAAAAGAAAAAGATAAAAATTCTCCCCTGGGCACTAGTGTCACGTCTCAACAGGGAGTCCTCGGTGCGTCCTCGTTGCGTCCTCCGGTTCGGGCCAAGTGGTTTTTCCCTATCCACGTCGGATGGTAAGCGTATGGTATAACCTGACCTAGCGGCAATCCGCGGCCACAACCCTGGAATAATAAGCAACTGGGACGACACCTCCCGGCATTTCCTCACCCCCCCCTCACTCCCCTTTTGTTCCCCCTTTCTCTCTTCTTCCACTTCCGTTTTATCCCGCTTTCTCTCCGACGCTCGCACGTTTTTGGTTCCCTCCGACTCGTCGGCGTCCCCAACTCTCGCTCCTGCGATTCTCCTCCGCGTCCCTCACCCGCACATCACGGTGCGCCAGCTCCTACCTCTTTGCTTGTCTAGTGATTACGCGCTTTGATCTCCGTAATCATCAACTGTTTCCCAACCGCCAACGGCTTCGGTTCGCTTTTCGCTTCTCCGCTATACCTGGCGCTATACCCGCTTCGCACACCAGACGGTCACGGTGATCCTCTCGCTTTCCTCTCTCTGTATCTCCAACTTTCCGTTCCCCCCTGCGAACGCGATAAATTTCACGTTGATGTTTTCCAGCCAAAATCCTGCTCGTCAAGTTTTCACTCGAAGAATCGAATATTTTCCATTTTCCTCACTATTTGAGATTTGATTTTCGTCGTTGCCTCCTCACTTTTTCCCTACAACGATTACGTGAATACGAAAAAAAAACAAGTAGAGAGAACATATTTTCCGAAGGTAAAAAATAATTCCGGTGCACGGAACAAAACGTTTAATCGATTACGCGCACGAATCATGTAAGTACATAAATACTTGCGCTTTTATTGGCACAAACAATATTGTGAAATGATCCGGAATGGGGTGGCGCCTTTAATCTAGCTCTACCTTCGCTCTTATTTTATGATGTATGTACCGACGTAGGTACGTGATATCGTTCGTACGATTTTGAGTGGCGCTAATTAACCGTGCAAAATGTTTGATTTAGTGTCGAGTGGAGAACGTTATACAGCAGATTCCGAGTGATCGTGCACTTCCTCGAAAAGTGATGAAAACGTAAAAGAAAAAAGGAATGACGAGAACCGAACGAAAATATATCCTCCATGTACCTTACGACGGTCCAGGATCAGTATGCGGAAAAATTGTGGTAAACGTGCATTGTTCGAACGAGCATACGGAACGAAAAATAATTCGATATCGAAAAAAAGAATGGTGGAACACGCGTGATTCGATCGGGTAATTTCCCCCCCCCCCTCCTCCGACTTTTTCGATGTTTTTCATTTACCGCGTATTTTTTCAAATCGTTTCCGGTTCGCACAAACACGAGCCGACGCGCACTCCCGATGCGAAGAGAACGGGGGAAGAAAAAGGGGGAAGAAAAAGGGGGAGGTGAACAAAAATTGAGCAACGTTCAAAAGTTGAACCGGCAAAGGTAAATGGACAAAGGCCTAAAACAACAACCCCGGGCGTACGGGAAAACCGAAGCAACCCTCTCGATTGGTATTAGGCAATTTAAATGTAGATCGGTCGGTGCACGCATCCGACGAACTCGTGGGCATATTTGTATAGGTATCGCCAGTCGGGCGATCCATCGCGACGCAATCGTGAAACGGCTATAACGCGATGCGCGGATAGAAATTTTCACACCCCTTTCCTATGAAAATCATTCGCGAGCTTGAGGGACACGCGGGGATAGCCGCCCAGTCAGGCCGCCACTCCGTCTCCGGGAAGGGAGGGGGCTTCGCTGTGAGCTTCCCTCCTTCATTTGCGAGATAATTGGCGGCGTCGGTATAGTGGTGGTGGCAGCGCAAATGCAGTTGCAACAACATCGCCTCGAACGTGCCGATCTAATCCCAGTTGCCCACTTGATATACTATATATCGTTTCGTCGAGGCAAATAAGCTAAATTGAAACGAGCTTGTTCAAATTGGTTACCAAGATCGAGCGATTCGGGAGAACGGCTGCACACGTATACATGTGTATGTGTATATATACATATACGCGCATCGCCGACTTTGGCTAATGGAAACAGAAATTAAAACACTCTCAAACTGCATCTCCCTCTCCTCCTCCTTCTCCTCTTACTCTCCCTACTCTTACCGTGAAATATTTCTCTTCGCATTTCTCCACGTCACATTCACGTCGACGATTTAATTCGTCCCGATCCGTTTAATCCACCCTATAGCCACTTTAATTGCGCCGGAATAATGAAAACCATTTTTTCCCCTCTCGTTCGTTTCGACGAGCTGCTTACACGCGAATTTCAAGAACGGATGGGTTGAAAAACGTTCAAATTTATGAAAATCAAAACGTGAAAGCTTTTCACATTTTTGCGATTACTGGGCCCAGAATCCACAATATTTTTTTCGCAGGCCTCGTCCGATTTCGATATCTCTATTTTTTGATACAGAATTTTTCGACGAAGATCAGCGATAGCTCGATAATTCCACTGAGTGTGTACGGACGAAGCCGAAGTAAGAAGGAAACGCTAGAGTCGTGAAATAAAAAAGAAATTTATGATATTTGAATCGGGATTAGTGTAAGCGGCATTATCGTGAAAGGTAAACTTTCTTAAATTTAAACACTCGACCCCCTTGTCGCGAGGCCACCACTCAGCTTGAATAGAGTACATAAATAAATTTGTTTTCCTCAAGAGCCACCAAAGAGGAGACGTCTTTGCCTCAAGCAGTAGGCAGCCCAGACTAGCTTTCAATGTATACCTATGTATACGAAAAGCTCCGACGCCTTCCACCGCATACGTATACGTATATATTTTCCTTCAACGTTATACACTCGCTCGTACATTTCTATCTCTATTACACGGCGACTAACGAGTAACACATCCCATCCCGAAGCCCCATCTAAACAAAATCCCCGGGCAACTTTCTATTCAAGCTTTTTTATCACCTGCACGATTTTTCTTCTCTCCATTTTCTACGGAGAGCCGGTGTCAAATTATGCTTTCCGAGATGTTGTAAAGGAACCGAACGCGACTCGACCCGGGTGGTCCGCGAAATACACGGTAAATACGCCCCTTAAGACGATTACATTTCACGTACCTTTGACGCGCGGCAGACTTACGATTTCAGAATTCGTTCGCGAACGCGTACGATTGTTGGAAAGTTGTCGATTTTCGTTTCGTCGCGAAATTATTTGGTCCCGCTTCGTCGAAATGACAACCTTTAAATACAGTAGCGGAGCTTTACGGATGCGGGAAGCACGGTAGACGTCGCCCACGAACGCGAACGTCGCACCTCCCGCTCTCGCTGCATCCAGGGGATTTCGAATTGGGGCTTGCCACTTTGGGGCTCGAAGCTCGTGAGCTTGGAACTTGGGGTGGTTATCGAGTCTGGTGCTCGAGAAACTTCTCTTCCGTAAGTCACCCCTGGATTGTTGCACTCCCGCAAGTCATCGCTGCGAGTCCGTTGCGAAGGGTTGAAAAAAAATTGAACGAAAAAAAAAGGAAGAAAACTGCCCGAGACCCGGTGAATTTGAAAAATCAGGTAATAACCTTTGTCAGGATCGGTCGCGTTCAAAACCGTAGAATTCGGTATCAAAATTATTCCGGTATTTGTGAAATGAAAAATCGTCGACACCCGAATCGAAAAATATTTCTTTCAGTTTCGCATAGATAATACGAGAGAATCGACGAAAATTCGCGTAAAAGTAAAAGCCACCTCGCCGTGTACGAAGACAATCTATTGTAATCCGATTGTGAGCAATTTTTTGATAAAAAAAAAAACTACCCGGAGCGAACTCCGTGCAACCCGACGCCTGGAAATGAGTGAAAAAGGAGTGAACGAGCGCGACTGTATATTCGGTAGATGCATAATATGCACTACACCACTGGTATACGCGTACATACATACATACCTACTGAGCCATTAGGGAATTGAACCGTGCCCGCTACCTTAGGCGTTTTATAAATATGTATACATATATACCCATGCACACGCACATCTACACCGCGTTTCAAAATCAAACACAGAGCACGCGCTCATCTTTTTTTCTTTTTTTTTTTTTTTTTTTTGAAAAATACGCCCGTATGATTTTCCCCGCGGTGTATTTTCGAAATGATTTTTCTTCGAACAATTTTTTGGAAACGATTCGAGCGACGCTACTAGATCGTAAATCCGGGGAACGATCTTTGGAAACACCCTGTACAAAACGCACGCGTTGATATATCTGAATTCTACCCGTTACGATGTAGGCAACACAAAAAGTATGGACGTAACAGCGCTTTACCGTGCCTACTTTGCTGGTGAGAGCTGCAGACAAGCGCCATATGGCTGCTTTGGACCTTTATCCTACGTCACCGAGGCAACTGGAACTCTCGTGTGTCCACAGGGCTGTGAATTCACGGATTAACCATTGTTGCGACGCTGGTGTACGCACGAATATATACGGGCCCCGACCGGCGCTGGTTCTTCGCAGACCGAACATCGTCAAAGTCCTGGCATCGCACGTACCTATCCCCCATAATATACCTATACACGTATCCGCCTAATTAGCCGAGCTTTAGTTACTTAATCCAAATTAACGGGCGTGCCGGACCCTTTGAAGGATAACGACAAACTGTACGTAACGTGCGTCCGGATAGACGCGTGTAACGATAACGCGGTTACGCCGACAGGGCGTTATGCGATAAATCGCACATACCGCACCAGCCGATCCCAAGAAAGACGAAATAAATTCGGAGGTTTCGATTCGTAGGGAAGGAAATTTTCCGTACACCGGAGACTTCGAGTGTTGTTCCACTTCTCATCGGACGTTGAACGCCGCTAACCGCGGTACGCGACGGGGTAAACGCCGCCGGTCCGGTAAACACACACAGAACACGCACGAGTTTTTGCGGCATTGAAACTGCAACCGACGCCCTCGACATCTGTCCCGTGTAAACACCTCGGTAACACGGCGTTACGTACCCAACGACCTACCTACCTACCTACCTACCCACCTACCGACCAAGTACACCCCGCTCCGTTCAACCGAGTGGAACCGGCTAACCACCACCTCCGAAGTAGTACGGATCACCGGAGGCCCAACTACGATAGGATCTTTTGTTGTACTTGAACTATATAAGGGTGGAAATCCACCGGTGCGCGTATATAACACGCATGTCATGATTTTTATTTTATGACAGGCTGGCTAGTCATAAATTCAGATCAAATAGGGGGGGGGTCGATTAATGGGTTACGAATCGGGCCCGGGGGGGTTGAACGGATTTAGAATAATGATAATTGTATTACTGCGTATAATGATAAATCAATTATTTTGTTCAAAGTTTACAACAATAATAATTGTTGAGTTGTTCGAGTTACTCACTTTTGACGTTAGTGGAGCAGCAGGTAATCCTCGTTTGCGGTTTTACAGAACATGATGATCCTTAGTCGCGTCTGCCTGAGACATAGCATAAAACATTCCATTGGTATTATACCGGATATGTATACGTACAACGTACTACATGAGTGCATTTACTATACGTACAGCGAGGATATCGAATGGCAATTATTATCGGGAATAGAGGGATGCTCGTTGAAATGCGATGTAACGTGATTTTATGCGCGGGAGTCAGTTGATGTCAAACAGTTCAGTGAGTCAGTGAACCAGCTAGCCAGTCAGGCAAAGTCTGACTCGTTCATTCATCGGCGTGCACCTATAGAGCCGATCGATTTTCGCATCTCATTTCTCCTTTTTTTTTTTTCTTTCCTTCATTCATTTATTTCGTATTTTTTATTTTTCCTTTCTCCGATACCCACCCCTCTTCTGATTACGCCGGTACAACCGCTCCAGGTATAGCGCACGCGGCGTAAAATGGCGCACTGTTTTTGTTTTGTTTTGTTTTTTTTTTTTTTTTTTCAGCTATAACGTCGGAAATCAACGCTTACGGGCTCAATGCACGGGGTATAAGGCACGAGAGGTATCTGGAGTAATTAATCAAGAATTAAAAGGTTTTGGTATTGAATTCCGTGAAACGGAACCCGCGCCGCTGCCGCACGGCTGTACAGGTATGAGCGCGCCGTGGTGCAGGTCATGTTCGATTGCGGTAAAGAAAACAAAAAAAAAAAAAAAAAAAAAAAAAAAAAGAAGAATTGGTGCAACTACCTGTTATACGAAATGTATTTGTTTTTCTTTTTTTTTTTTTTTTCATTTTTTTATCGTCGCCACGATTCGGTTGTACGCGACGCTCGAACATTTCTATTCGGAATATTACCCTTGGAAATGTGAGCGTACGATAAATGGCCGACTCTCAAGTCGGATAATATTTGAAGGAAAATATTTCGAGCGGTGAAAAAATATATATATATTAAACGTCTAGCCGAAGCGAAGCGGCACTCGAAGAATTGATTACCCGTTGAAAAGCCCCGGTGGTTTGCGAGGTGAGTGGAGCACGGATTTTTACCTTTTTCCCATACGGGCATTTCTCTCTTTTTTTTTTTTTTCCAGACAAGAAACTTACGTTCGGCGCACTACATAGTGCCCCGAAGAGAGGGTACCGGTAAATCCCTGAATTTTAGATAACTCGATAGCTTCAATTTCTGCTCCACTACTGTACGCTACCGAGGTAGCGCGGAATGCAGTCTGCAGGTATATTATTCACGTTCTCAATTTCCAGATCTTTCTTCCTCTATCCAGATTCACTCGACATTCACTCCTGATTCAATACTCCGCGTTCTATAGGTAATACGAAAAACTACTGCAGCGGCACGCGGGGTAGGTAGACCAGAGAGACTCGAGATATCCGAGGTAACGAAAACAATAAAGCCGATTTATTCCACGTTCTCGCACAAACCGAACCTCCGAGAGCCGTTCCCCGCGGATGCGGGTTACAAATCGGGTGAAACGAATACAAAACTCTCCTACTATATCTTTGGCAAAACTATCGACTTCAAGAGGAAAAAACAAGAAAAAAAAAAAAAAACAAAAACGTTCGAAGGTATTGAATCTCGACGTTGAGCCGCGATGATAGTGAAAACGAAACGGTGACTCCGACACCGCGTGAATGGACGGCGGTATACGCGGCGATTCAAAGTCACGTGAAAAAAATTAAACTCGCCGGTTCGTTAACGTTCCGATTATTCGAGTGTAGCCGACGGTTCGGTCGGTCATCCATCGATTTGATTGATGATCCGTCAGCGATACAGGTACGCTATGCCTTTGGAGACGGACGTTCAATACGGAAGCCATAGTAATCCGCCGTTTTGTCAATTTCAAAAGCTCTGAAAGCGCAATACCATTCGGACCGATGCCTGTAACGAAAATATAACAAAAAAAAAAAAAAAAAATACATCACCTGCGAGCTTCGGAGTTGCCGCAGGCACGCGACACCGCGGTATTCGTTGCACGATGTGAATGAAATTCCCTAATTTTTTTTTTTTTTGTTTCCAAAAACAGGACGAAATATATCGACGTGTTCGAAAAGTCCTCATTTTTCATTTTCCTCAATCTCGGTAGTTCCTTCGCGAATTTTGCCTCCTCTTTTTCATTTTCTTCTTCAACTGAACTTCGGGCAATAAGAATGCGATCGCCCCGAAGTAACGGAGGAGTGCGGTCGATGGTTGCTTTTCTCGGTTTTTATTTCACCGCCATTTCCTTCCGCCTTAATTTCGATCTTTCGCTGCTCACTGATCGTCGCGTGTCGCTCGTCGTCGCCAGACTGTAAGGTATGGCTACATTACGGTTAACGGGGTAAAAGTCGTTGGCTGCAACTAACGCGTGTATCGCGTATTAAAAGTGGCAAAACCCAAAAGCCTAATGGAAATGGTAATGCGATCGCGGTACCTGAGTGCCGCTGACTTTTACCGGCTCGTTTCACCGGGTTCACTCTCGTATACCAAATCAACGTCACGCTCCGGTTAAATTGTACGTATACTTCTATACCGAGCGGTACCAAATGCGACAAACTTAACGAACATTCCTTTGCGCGATGGACCGATTTGCGGAACGCCAAATTGGGCCATCGGACCTAACAGCCAACATCTGCGGTGGAGAGAAAATTCTTTTTTCTCTTCTATATATACCTAAAGAAATATTCTCAACCGATTCTCATTTCTTCGCAGATTGCAGATAAATCGATCCATCTGTTGGAAACGGCGCGGCGGTATCCAGTTTCTGCGGAAGATAACATTCCGGGGATTATAATGAACTCGCGAATCTGAAAGTTGATGGGAAAATTTTTCCCCGCGATAGTTTATAACATCGGAATCTACACTTTGCGGCACTTGCCCGCACGGTTCTGCTCAATTTCCAACTCGTCTGTTTCGTCTTTTTTTTTTCTTTTTTTTTTTTTTCGCTTCCTCTTGCAGTCCAGACAAACTTTCGACCGTATCGGCGGAATACTTAGTCCGCCGATTCGACTGTGGAGAGAAGCAGAAAAAAAAAAAAAAGGAGATAGGAGAAGAACAAGTCACAAAAGCCCATAAAAGTTGCTTTTCCTATCGAACGTTACTTTTCACTCGATTTGAGGAGAGAAAAATTTTTCACCGCGATCGCGTAAAAATTGCGAAGTTGTACCGATTTGTAGTTCGTAGAACCATTAAATAAAATAACGAACGTAACGTATGGGATTTAATTCGCGAAAGGATAGCTAGCGTTGTACGCGAACGAAACACGCTCGATCGCCCGATGCCCTTCGGCGGTGCACCGCGGTCACGCGAGAACTCGACGATCCTCAACAAATCAATTAACATGATAATTATCACGCATCTCATCCCCGTACCGGTTTTAATCCGAGCTAAAAATAGTCGCCGAATTTTACCGAGGAGTCGCTGCGGTGCACGCGGGCATTCTCTACCTCGAATAATAATCGGAGATCTTCGGTACGACGTTTTTTCAACCTACGGAGATAAGAGAATCGATAAGGATAAATTCGTTGCTTACTCCGCTCCGGCATGAACGGGCGTTTCTCGTTACCGCGACGAAGAATGTGATCCATAGATCCTATCGATCGGCGCAAAAAGGAGGAGATTTTTATAAGTGAGTTCCGAAGCGCGTCGATGAGTCAGAAATCTGAGATCGCTTATTTATTCGAGTCGCATGTGTCCGATCGGAATGTCAGGACACATCGCGACGGTCGTCGGAACAAGTCGTTCCCGTTGAGGAGGAGAGTCAGTTTAAAATTCGGTTATAAAGAGATCGAAAAAGTTTGTGCGGCGGCGGCGATCGAGGTGGTCTCGGTAAATGAATTCCACCGATCAGGCCGTAAATAAATGTTAGATCGGCCTTAATTGGTTCTCGGTGTAAACACCTCGGATGCCAAGTTATTCCGGACCATTACACAACATCCCTTAGGATCCATTAGCATGACCTTTACCAAACGGCTTTCCGACGCTCCGGATGTCCGACGGGGCAAGTGCCCCCCCCCCCCCCCCCCGTTTACCTGCGCCGAATTCCACGATGTTACACGTATACGTAGTACATCCATCCCTTCGCTATCTTCCGATCACGCTCGAAGGTTTACAAGGGAGACTGGGGATTTTTTACACCTTTTAGTTTCGGTAATTAAAAAAACCTTCGGGAATAAATGTCATCGTCGATAACGCGATCCGAGGTTCGGTCGGACCTTTTCTCCAGGCCCTGATAAATTCGAACTTCATTCACTCCCCCGCGTCAATTTGATCGGGAAAAAAAATAAAAGTTTTTTTTTTTTTTTCATCCAGTTTTCGACTGTTCTATAAGTGATTCCGAATCGCGACAGTTCGCGCTTGTACGCGTACGAAGCTTGTAAAGCTCCTTGTCGCGAGTCCCGAAGGGCGAGCGATTAGATATTCTAAAAATAGAAAGGTTAATCGACGGAGTCACCGGGGCTTATATGTATATCGAAAAAGTGGGAAGAAACAGAAGCAGCAGACTTCCAGTCATCCATAGGTATAGCTAACCATACGTAGCGATCCGGGTGTTTATTTGGTCGGATTCAGGATATGTATACCGTTAGGAGATTAATCCGATGGCGACGTCGGTTTTCTTTAAAATATTTGCCAAAGGATAACAACGCGTCGCGTCGAAGGAAAATAAGGGCATCGATACTCGATCCGCAACGACGACGACCAACGAATAATTTACATATTACCAACCTTTCTACCAGCGAACGATACGTACACAGGTATACACAATGATACCTGTGCGCACATTTACCATTTCACAGGACTCGTTAGCGCCGACCATGCGCGTTTTTTAAAAACGATAAAAATCAATTTGAAAAAATAATCCAGACCGATAAACGGAATTACGAAACGTGTCCGATGAAAGGAAGCTGGAATACAAGCGATGCCGAAGATCATTTGAATAATAAAGGAATCGAACACAGAGATAAAAAGGATCGGGTGAAAAATTATTTCATATACAAATTATAACGATCCCTCTGACGACGAACGTGCGGTAAGCGAACTAGAATGGAAAAGATGAATGAGGAAACAATTGGGGTGAGCAGAAATGTTCAGTCGTCGAGTGAAAAAAGGCCAGTATTTCGAGTAAACGGGAAAATTGATGAAAATTAATCTCTTCTAGATTCTAGTCGTCCGACACGCGGAATGAAAATTTTGACGGTGAAGTTTGCGAAGATTGTGAGAGATGAGGGAAAAGAAAAAAAAAAAAGAGAAAACCCGAAGATATTTTTATTTTCAAACACCGGTTCACCGGGAGATAGAGACGGGAGTTAAAGTTTGCCAGTCGATTCGGTAGTCGGCGTGGATAGGAATAATTCAACGGCGTCGTTGAATTCTATTTTTTTTTTTTTTCCATTATTATTATTCTTTGAATTTGATATTCCGTTTGCAGAAATTATCCGGATCTCTATATCCAGGAAGCGAGGTGCATCGGGGAGCGGATCATCATATCCTTCCGCACTTATCTTTCAGACTGTAGAATTAAATACGGCTTTCCTAGCTGCCGATGCCGATGGTTGCCGGTGACGGTGGCGGTGGTCCCGCCGTTGCTCGCCTTCTTATACATAATGGGGCAAAGTCGTCGTCGACGACGTTCACTCGGTATATACATATACCTTCAATTGCAAACTTCACTGGTGAGAAATTAATTACTGCTAGTAGATTGGATGGATTCTATAGGTCGCAGTTCTGTCTCGATTCAAACCGCGCCCTCCCGATCCGCGCTCCTCCGACTCCATCCTCATTTATCCATTTCCTTGCATACTTGAGAATCTTTCGCAGCGACGACCGTCCCGTAAGCTACGATTAAAATCGAATCAACTACCAATTCGACGAATACATTATGACTCGAGAAAAGAAATATTCCCTATTTATCATCGATGGATTTTTTTGTTCCTTCTATTTTTTTTTCCTCGTTGCACAGTTTCCGAACAAGGGTATGTACACACCCGTGTTCGTGTACTCATGTACATGCGAATAACTCACAGCCGAGGTAAAAGTATATTCGAGTGGAGCGGCGGTGTGTTTTCGCCAGTGGTGCGAGTGAACGCGAGTCTAAAACTGTCGGAATTTTTATTGCTAATGAGAGAGCCGGTCGGCTCGAGTAAGGGGTCTGAAGTTAAACGAAAGTTTAACAGACTCACCGGCAGAAACTACACATTTAAGCTTTATTAATAGACCTCCGAAGTTGTAGGTATTGTGCATCCGTATAACTATACATACGCGCTGCTTTGAAAAACAGGTACATATTTCACTACGCCGAACGGTGTAGTCGGTCGCACGCTCTCTCGGTAGCTATAATTTCGCCGGTCGAAAATTCTCCAAAAAACTTGAAGCGAAGTGGAAGAAAAAAAAAAATAGAAGAAAAATTAATTACTCGACGAACAAACGGAGAATCTGAGCAATTAATCGGGTCGAACGTACAACTGCTGTATTTCAGCTGGTTGCGCGGGCATATCAAAGGGGTACGCGTATACATATACGTACGCGCGAGGCCTCTGAAGACCCCCTGAAAAAAACATAATCGACCCTTTTTAACCCGGGGTGAATTTTAGCCGCCCCCTTCTTTCCTTTGGGGGGTAGGATCACCGCGTGGGGTACTTAAGAAGGGGAATAAGGGATAAAATAGTTTCTGGGTACGGGGGGGGGTTCGCGCTTCGTCGAAATTGCAGTGACCCTCCAAAATGCACCCTTATGCTTCGGTGCGGCGGCTCGAGGCGTCTACGTACGTCGCGTATATGTAGCGTACGTAGAGTATAAGGTACACGTCGGCGTATTTTTCGAGGCACATGTTACAAGGGTGAAAAAATAATTTCAAAGATTCGCTCCAAAGATTAAAAGTGTCCGTATCGCGCACGAAGCGATTTATGCGTTACAGAATGGAATAGATATTTTTTCACTCATTTTTCGAATCGGCCACACGAGGGGAAATACGATCCTCAGTTCGGGAGTTTTTACGAAGATTATACGCGCGGTCACGCCGCGTCGGAGTCGTGTAACGTAAATTCTGAAAAATTTCTCGTCATTGGATTATATAGTTTTTTGTGCCTCGCACGGGGCGTCGCGACGCGTTATACCTACCGCGTCACACCAGCGTAGTAACACGGCTATTTACTCGGGAGGATTTGATCTTGTATAAATCCCCCGAATATAAAAGCTCAAGCGATTCGTTCCTAGGGATAAAAAACCGTAAATCTCGTCTAATAGCGTCTCGTCGCGCACGAGAGTTGGGTTATAACGCACCGAAAAAACTACACCGAAGGGCTACTACTTGTTCGCGTCGCAGGGATTTCACAGGTCTGAAATTCACATTCTTTTTTCTCCGCGTCGTTCCAAAACGCGCGCAACGAAAAAAAAAAAAAAAAGAAAGGGAAAGAAAGTGAGCGCATAACGGAAGAAGAGAAACGAAGTGGCGTTATCCACTTACGACACGTTCCGAAGATGAGACGTTTGCTGACGGCAGCTGGGATCGTTGACGGTGAGCGGAAATGACCCACGTCTTCGGACGTGGATTATCGGCCATTAGCGAAGCTACGATGCAACCGATGTGATGTACGTACAGCGCGAGACGGAGCAGAAGAGATGCGATGCGATGACGTAGCGGAGTCCGGGGACTGACAATAAGTCGGACTAAAAGCATTCCTCGCAATTACCGACGACGACGCAGAGGTCTCGGGATTTCGGTGAGTAGAAGGTTCGTGCAGCTCGTCAGTTTCACCGCCGCGGAATCGACCTCGGGTTAGCGGATAGGCTAGGAGGTTTTCTTCCACGTTTATACCGCCGCCAATATTCCACGTTCTTCGCGGTATTTTACCAGATGTATAGCCCGGGGAATTTCAACCTTCCGGAAAACCAACGTCAACGGTAAAGGTGAAAGCGGGAGTTGAACTGAGGTGTCACAGCCAGCCGTCTACGAAGATCCAGTTAAAAGCATTCCAACGGATTATCGACAGCTAGAATTCGTTATTTCTTCTCCCTCAAACTTCCACCGAGGATTTATTTCGCCGTTTGTTTTTTTTTTTTTTTTCCTTATCCTTGTACGAAAACGTATCACCGATTTTTTTATCTGCAGCGCCGTTTCTTCCGAAATTTATCGCACTTCGGAAGTTTGCGACTTGATCGTATCGTCGTGTAATTTCCCTAGTTTGTTTGAAAAGGAAATATTTTCCGGAAGAAAAATAACCGTCACATCTAATCACCCAATTGAACAAAAATTACACGCTCGTAGAGGACTAATCACATACGTAGTAACGCAACGTTACGTACATCATATATATGGCGGGGTAATTTAACGGTAGGAATCATAAAGCGACGTGGTAATAAATAACGATAATGATAATTTTTATCGCTCGTCATAAAAATAGAACAGCGACAGAGAAGAGGGAAGAAAAAACACAGAAAAAAAAAAAAAAAACCAGAAGAAGAAGGTGTTCGTTCGGACCAGTGAGATCCGAAGAGCAGACGGAATACCGAAGGGCGAAGGGGATGTTGGGTCACAGGTGCGGCGAAATTAGAGACGCGAACGTTTATACAGGGTCGTCGAAGGGTATGAGATCGAGAAATCAAAGACGCTTTCATCAGAGAACTGGGAAAGAGAAAGTACCGATTTCTTAATTTTGCATTTTTCTTTACGTTCACGTTGCGGTAGGTCGTCCAAAGATCGGCGGTCTAGACGATTGGCAGACGTTCAAGCGCTCGGCACGGATGGATCGCGATACAACTATGTTCGGTACACAGTCGACGTGCCGTGAGCGCACACACGTTGCATAAAAGCCAAGGATTTCCACGTCGTGCCTCGTGGTTTCGTCGCAAATCCCTGCGCGTTTCACCCCTAGGGAGGAAAACTAGGTTGGGGTCGTTTACGAATTAGTTTATAGCTTCGACGTTGTTCGAGGGGAGAAATCGAGTCCGTTATGCCGCCGCCGCCGCTACTCCGTCTCCTTCTCTCGCGTTCTCTCTTATTTTTTACGTCACTTCTCATTCGGGGCGACGTGCAACAAGCGGGAGATTTTTCCTCTTCAAAAATATCACCTATACGTACACGTTGTTTTGCGCGTGTTTCTGGGAAAATTTTCATGTTTTCCAGACCGATGCCGACGTTGGACAAAGTGTAATTTGGTACGTCACGTGGGAATAAATGAATGGCCGTCTCTGTCGAATTAGACATCACGAGGATAACTGCGCCGCGATCATTTCCAACGATCCGACGATTCCGAACGTCACGAGGCGACGTCTGGACGCAGCAAGGTACGGTATGGCAACGAGAAAAAAAAAAAAAACATCTACCCTCTAGATTACAGTAAGCTCGATTACACTCTCGAGTTTTCGGAACTTCTTGCTAACGTTTTTCCTCCGACGAAAGGACCCAGCGGCTATCAAAATAATCGGGTAAAACGGTGCTTTCCGTGTATGAGCGCGGCATCAGCTTTATCTTCGTTTCCCTTTTTTTTCTGATCAATTTTTTCTCTGTTTCTTCTTCTTCTTCTTCTTCTTCTTCTTTTTCTTCTTATTTCTCAGTAAACTCTAGAATTGCGTAGTTTGATTAAGGAACATGATTATGATTAAATGAAACAAGTTCGAAGCCGTCGTCACCCCTTTGAGCCATCTGGGTAGATGAGAGCGAAAATGAAAGTGGAGGTTACAGGGAAGGCGGTCGGTGTGGGATGAAACGAAATAAGCTGACAATGAGATCCGACCTTGTCGTCGCTGCGGGGTAGATTTTTCATTTTTCTACGACCTTGACCCAAGAATATGACCCTCCAGATGTCTGCTGCTCGCGTTAATCTCCGACGTCTGTCTACCGAGGTTCGTCGAAGGAGCCTTCGGCAAGTTTTGAGGCTAATTGGTACGAAGAGTCGGACTTTTCAGTCATCTAACAAAATTTCTTTCGTAACTGTCTCGGCGAAATACATTATCAAAGACGAATATGAGATAAAATAAGAAAAAAAAAGGAGCAAAAAGAAATGAGATAATTATAACAAAGATGATATTAATTACTATCATGGCGTCGCGTCGGTGTACCGATGTCGTTGCGATATACGCGCTTATTTTTTTTGATTGTTCGCGTCGCCCAATCTTATTGTCAGTCTCCGTTTTTTTTTTTAATTATGTATTTTAATTGTTCATTCATTAAAATTTTCTTTTTTCGTAAATTGTGTTTTACAGAGTCGTCGAGATATTCCAATTAGAACTGACAATTGGAACGTCGATCGATGACACGATTCCGATCACATTCGATTGATTTTGTTAAAAATGAAAATTACATTACATAATAACAAGTAAAGTAAAGAATAATCAAAATGGAGGTTGGACTCCTTGTTTATGGCCAGGGGAATCTAACGATAAGCGACACGATTAGAGCGTAGCTACTCTGAAATCTCAGAGAAACGTAGAGTCGAAGGAACGGAAAGAAAAAAAAAATGAAATAGAGTGAGAATTTTTAGAGAGAGCCGGCAAGACATCTTGGGGGACGCATGGAAGTCTCTGGTGGGGAAAAAAACTTTAATGGATTCGTTTTTAAGAGCTCAGCGCGGTAAAAACGCGAAACCCTCTCCGCTACATCGTTGAAGGATAAAGGAGTTGGCACATAAAAAAAAAAAACAGAAAAACAGAAAAACAGAAAAACAGAAAACCAGAAAAAAGCAAACAGAGATGAAAAAAAGAAAAAAATTGGGGAAAAGTAGGCGCGTGGGAAAAGGACGACGAGGTAAAAATATTTGCAGTCGGTAGAAGAACGAGGAGTCAGATAATCACCCCATTAAACGTACGCGCTCAAGTTCTCGAGTTTTTTAAGATTTTGAATTTCCTAACCCCCATATTGTTGTCATTATTGCGCATATAGGCGTACGGTCCTTTTCACCGACACCCGCGCAAAAGCCATTCATATGCCTTCGTCCTTCCGCCTTGACGAACACTTTTCCACAATGGCCCGTTGGATCGTTTACCTCGCACATGTTGTTGAAATATTATATCCAGTTGCTCGTAACTCGAGATATAGGTACTTTGAAAAGTAGCTATTATATAACATAACATTCTTATCTGTAAACTTCTCGTATAAAGTTATATACCCCACACGCGATAGCCAAAATATACGATATACCTTAGCCGGTCTTCATTATCATTTTTCTCTCTCCCGACACAGAGGCTACCCGAATGACGTGTATAAATCGATAAAGTCTCGCTATACGAACAACATCGCGGGATCGGAGGATACGCGATAAAAATAAATTCTCGAAACTTTACGTCCGAGCGCATCGATGTTCTCTTCTTAAAAAAATGTAGGCGCGGGCGTCTTTTTTCGTTTAGTTTTTTTTTTTGTTTTTCGTTTCGTTTTTTTTTTTTTTATTGTTCCGAGTCGTTTCGAAATGTTCTACCGGTGGCAGTGAAAGCGGTAAGAGGGGCGAACGTTGGGTAGGGAGAAAAAACCTTTCGCAACAAAAGTGAGCGGTGTATATATCCACGCAGGACTAACCTAACCCAACGCGAGCGATCCCGAGGGAGAATCGAGCTGAGGATGAATCCACCCTCGCCGCAGAGGCGGTGAAACACCTCGCGCGGATCGGTGTCATCCCATTGTCCCGATCCTCGTGACATACTGGCCGCATCCCCTTAAACTTCGGGATAACCGGGGATAACCGTAGGGATAAGCGTGTACATACATCGTTCGCGGAACCCGAAAACCCGGCCATCTGGCAGTCGGGGAAGTTCGCGTTTCTCTTTTTCGTCACGTCGATTGTATACTTTTTTTTTTTGTTTCGATCGACTAATCGGAGGAAATTGCGCTAAGCGTGGAAAAAAGAGAAAAAAAAAAAAAAACATCAGACAAATTACACGGGTCCGGGTGCGGAGGGAAAAAACGCCGACCACCCCGAGTTTTTCTTGCGAGACTTTTCTAAATTTCTTCGCAAGTTAATTAATCGGCGAAACCCCGGTGCACGTAATTTTGCTCAAAGTAAAATTCTCCAAGGCGTATGGTAAATCCGGAGGCGCGCGCGGTTCGCCTTACGTCCATAAATAAACTAACGGTTACTAATTTTACGAGCAATTTAAGTAACTAACTTGCGCCTTGGCACGCCATCGGGCTCTTCCGTTACCGGAAATGAAAAATCGTCCGAACCGTAAAACGACGTTTATTAGGAAATTGCATTCGCTTGATTAATGTGCGGCCAGGATAACCGGGTCAACGCTATCAAAGGAATCGTCGAAGTTTTCGAAATTGCCGCGAGATGCTCCTGATTAATGGTACGCGTAAGATTCCATTAAAAAAAAAACAAGAAAGAACGAGAAGAAGAAAAGTTCCGTTCGGGCGTAATTGGGGCCGATTTCAGCGATCACCTTTTCCGTACGTACAACAGGCGACGTGACATCGCTCGCTTCATCGCGAACAAAACTGACCCACATAATATCGAAGGATTTTATTCATCCGAAGCTGCTGCCGGTGCACAGCTCGCTGCTCAACCAGTCCATTGACTGGGAGCGTAGCCCGTGCCTCGGCAGCAGCGAGGGCACAATAAGCCTTTATACCGGCAACTCGTCGTCGTATTGTAATCAGAGTGCGGTGCGGCGGTGCAACGTATACCTCCGCGCATAACGGGCCGGTACGCCTGACTTAAAGCCTTGTTCTTCTCGGAGAGTGGTAGGTGGTACGGAGGGGGGTGGGGGGAGGGTGACGAGGACACGCGCGCAAGAAAATCGCTCCTTGGGGAAAAACCGAGTGCCGGTCTGGCGCCGAGTGAACCCCGTCGTAATGCTTCGCTGAATCACTGCGGAGGTGGTAAATTCAGCTCCCGGTTGGCGTGTTTCGCGTCTGAACGCTGAGGAAAAAGTGGAAAAGGGGAAAGGGATCGTCCTTGTTTTCGAGACCGATCTCGCCGAGCCCCATAGATCAGCAGTAGCGTCGATCGGAGGGGACGAAGTTCGGTAAACAATACTGTCCTTCTTGACTGGGGTCCAATCATACGCGTATAATCTTAAAATCCTGAGCATTGTACGGTGTTGCTGCGCATTCGTTCGAAGTGGGGTGGTAGTTCGGATCGGTGGGTTTTGCAGCGGGGGACCCCGGCGGAGGAAGAGGCGTATGATATCGAGGGGTAACGAGGAGACGGAACACCGCGGGATACTCGACTGACGTCATTCGGACGGACGAGGAAGTCAGCGACGTCGTCCGTATCACGGTTCACCGATCGCCCGGGACACGTCTGCGTTCGCCACTTGCGGTTGCAAGCGACGACGAGGTCGCGGCGCATCCCTCGACTCCTCGTTACGGCTTCTGACCGCCGCTTTTACTCTCTCACGCAAAATGACAAGCAGGGGTTGCTCGTTTGTCCGAACTGAGGGGGAAAGACCGTTTTCCCACTTGTTTCGCGCTCATTATTGCGTCACGCGTAGAGAAAAGACGCCGCGGTACGAACGGCGAATTTCGCTCGGCTGTAAAAAAAGACGAGATGCAACGAAAAGAAAAGAGAGGGAAAGAAAATATTTTTCGAGGCAGCGCGGTTTACGGGTATACAAAAACACAGGGAAAAGAGGAAGGAGTGTAGGTAGAGCATCTCCGCGTGATGTGGCGCGCCTTGTTCGCTCCTCCTCTCCTTTATTTCGATTTTTCTATCGCTTCGAGCTCCGTATATTTCCAAAGACGAGTATAACGCAGAGCTGCGGGGCCTGCCTCCTCGCGTTGCAGCTGGGGAGCTCGAAGGAACTCGCGGCGTACAACACGTCTATAGACCGTAATACCTCATACCCGAAGGAATGTATGCCGACTTTGAAAGATTGCTGCTACTCCCGGAGTTTTATTATTATCTATTCGCTCACTCGGCGCTCGCCCGCCAGCTTCTAAGAAATTAATATAAAAAATAAAAAAGAAAACAAGAAAAAAAAGAAGCGGGTTCTTCATTGCCGTAAGTTGCCGGATAAAAATCTCCCTTCCGGGTATTATGAACGTATACAACCTGCCAGATACCGAAAACTTTTTTTTACAACCACTTTCCGCAACGTGTACATAGTTTTATGTATTCCATATTTCATGTCCTTTGTGTATATACGTGTATCCGCGTGTGTATTATACCTATGGAGCGTTGCGGAACTAGTAATCGTAGGATATGTCGCCACGTCCTCGTAAAGCAAAACTGATACGAAGAGAACTACTAACCCGATGAACTAATATTCTTACCCCAGCACTCCGTGGAACTTGACTTTTATCTTTTCTATCTAGTTTCAGCGCAAAAGCAGCCCTCCAAAGTTTCCACATCAAATTTATATATTATATATCTAGCTTCATCCGAACGCCGCAAGTTCGATGCGAGCGAACGAGCTATGGAAGCGGCGGCGGCGGCGGTGGTGGCGGTGGTGGTGCGGGCAGCAGAGCTCAAAAGGAATCAGATAATAATTTTATTGGTTCATCCGAGTGTGTTTTTCTTTCTCCAGTTCTCATCCTCTCCTCGGAGGGCGACCCCTCGGACGGATATATACCACATCCTCTCTGTGTGTACGTCAGCCATAATTTTTCATTTCAATTTACCGTGCTGGAAAAATAAAAGCTCGCCGGATCCGGACTCGGCGATCTCCGATCCTCCGCGGTTCGAACGATCGTTGATTATTTGACTATCGGTTTTTATTCGTTTTCAAAACGAGCGTACCTACCAGACCAGACGTACGTACGTACGTATGTGAAATATGCATACAAGGCGTATCGCGCCTGATTTATGCTGGTCTTATTGCGCTCAAGAGTTACTTCGAAGAATCGAACTGCGAAATTTAAATGGTTCTCAGATTCGGGATCCGCTGGTCGAGATCGGAAGCGCGAAGTGCGAATTCTTTTTCACCGGACGAGATCCGCGATTTTCTTCTAACCGATTGTCGGAAAATCGAAAAAATCGCTCGGAGATCCGTTGCCCAGTCGATCTCGCTTGGATATCGCTATCCCGATTTTCTATACGGTTTTATCAATTTTCGATAAAATCAATTTTTTTCACGCGCACTACGCGGTAAATAAAGAATGTCGATACGTTATAGAATTGAGAACCCATGGGAGCGCAAAGTAATAAAAGCTGCCGCCCTCAATCCAAACATCCTGTCTTCGACTTGTGTGTGAGTTCAGTCGCGACTTGCACGCCGATCACATTGCTTTGCTCAACTATACCGCACCGGGACGAAGAACCAAAGCGAGTAAATAGGTATACCTATATACACATCGCTACTATATGTATTATATATAATATATGTCCGACTGAATCGGCTTTACGAAACTGATATCGGACTGCAAACGGGACACCCCATACCACGCGGTTCAACGCCGATAGTTTTCATTCACCTACACCGTATACCATCGATCCCGACGATCGATATCGCATACTTCCTTTCGTTTCTCCGCACATAGGATTCCGCGGAACCCGGAAACAATTTCCCAGCCGTATACCCTCGTTTCACAAAAATTACAGTTGTCTCATCGTTCGCCTCCCCCCCCCCGAAAAAAAAAACAAACAACTAAAAAGAAAGTAGAAAAACTTTGGAGCTTTCGTATTTTTTTTTCATCGTCACGCGCGGTGTAACGCGAGCTATTTATAATAGAAATATTCGCACATATTCATCGCGTGTACTGAAATCCCGAGCCGAGTCAAGTGCGCGATATCGACGTTTGACGTCAATTCATAGCCGCCGCGAAATAACAAATATGTATGTATAGGTAGTGCGTCTGTTAGGACAATATTAGTCGACACGACCGTGGAGGCCCGTGATATGTATTCGGGTACATAACATCAGGTACGTGCGTACGGAGGGGGTGCGTGTATCGATGTGAGATATTCGTCGGTGTGGATGGATGGTGGGCGCGTCTTGCGGTTCGCGAAACCCCGTGCCGTATTTGATCTGGAATAATAAACAGCTGAGCGACCGCGACGACGCCGAAAAACGACGCTTGGAATTTTATTCAGTTTCGGAGCAGGAGGACCTTTATCTCGCCATTTCCGACTACAGCGGACTCCCCCGCTGGCAGACTTTGGGACGCGACGATCTCGAGGAAAACGAAGAAAAAGAAGAAAATATCGGGAGCCGCGTTGTTCGAAGTTTGTTCCGAAGGGAAAACGAAAAAAAAAAATGGTAAATAAATTCAACAATCGGTCAGCCGAATGAGGATCGATTGTCGCGATTACCGCGATAAACGGAGAAGAGAAAATCATACCGATTCTTGTGTAGTTTCTCTGATTAATGAATGGTTGGGAGAAAGTTACGGGTTTTTTTGATTTTTCCTATGGATTCTAACGCGAGTCGAATATATATCCTCCGGCGAGCGTGACACTCTTCGTTGAGCAGATAAGGCGTACGGAGCGAGCCTTACCACCGTTTCGCTGTTATAATCACGACGGTAAACGGTGAAGGTTGGGCATTACCGGGGTATATCGAATCTCATCTCCGGAAAGATGTAAAGGAATGGACGTACATAAACCGCGAGATTTATGGCGACGTGCACCTCGCGGTGTACCGGGCAACAACGGCAGCGGCAGCAGCAGCAGCAGCAGCAGCAGCTCAGCTACACGCCAAAGCGAACGTTGAATTTCCCATAAAGCCCTCTCGGAACAGCCGAATGAAATAAAAGTAAGGATGGATAGATTCGAATTCTCGATAAAAGACCGGGGGAGGGAGATCGAAAAGAAGAAACTGGCAGGCAACAACCTGCGGAACGCCGTGTATATTATATCCTACGGCCTAACGGCAACAGCGGGAATAAAGCACCAACGACGAGGACCCTGCAGGCCCCTCGGTTTTATACCAACGACTACAACGACTCGCGTTCTTGGCAATAAAATCGAGTTACGCGTATTTGCTTTTCAAAACTATCCACCAATCTCCGCGCAACTACGATGACTCTCTCTCTAACGTACTCCCGCGCGTATAACGCCGTGGACATTCCGCATTCGATGCACGCGGTTTCATTTAATTTACCGATCCGATATACAGATGCGGTTCTTCTCGTGGGTTCGTACTTTCCGGTTACTACCCTACTTATCTCGCTCTATTTATCACCGTGTAACTCATTAACGAAACCGACCTGGTGTTCTTCGCTATAAATCATCTCGACGACGATTAAAAATAGGTGTATAACTCCGTATCGGGTAATTGGCAACGTCCAAATTTCACGTTGTATTTATTAATTTTGAATGTCGTCATAAAATCGAAAGAAACATGCGGACAATAATCATTGTTATTATCGTTATTCCAGAACTCAGGTGTGGTTAGAAAAGTGGAACGAAATCGTCGTACCGTCGTCGTGAAATTTTTCACGGAATTTCCTCGTACGCGTTGCACTCGGTGCGTAATTTTTTTTTCCTTCTCGTCTTCATATCCTACCCCTGCAGCCGTTCATTCATTCCACGCGATCGCGTCACTATAAAACTTGACAACAGCCACGGCGATGAAGTGTTCGGCAAAACAACGGAAACTATACGGAAAAGTAATATCGGAACCGAAGAAGCTCCGCGGCGAAGACGCGTTACAGATTGCGATGAAAAAAAATTGCGATGTAAAAAAAAATCAAGAAAAGGAATATTATTCCCACGCAAAAGTCGCACGTGTACGTCTAAGCGTGCGCGAAAAAAGTATGTGTGAAAAACAGAAAAATCGAACGTTCGAAATCAATCGATGCCCCGGTGGACGCGCGATCAACGGCCGGAAAGATGTATATTGGTAAAATTAAACGACGCCGAATGAAATATCACGGAGGGTAGACGCGAATTTCACGGTGTATTAAAAATTTCACGCACCTACCCCAGCTCCCTCGGATGCATAAAACATCAACGAAACGTATTCGATGGATTTTTCCTCGCGTGGACGCGTATCGAACAACGTCCGCGAACCTACTTTTTTTGCGAGTACGTCGAAAAAAATTTCTGAGGCACGCCACGGAATTGAAAATATATTATGATGATTAAAGGAAACGGGGTCTCATTTTTCGATTTCATCGGGTTAGTTTTCGATTTTTCATCCTACGTAGATATTTCCAATACACGGGCTTTCCTTTTTTTCGCCCGTGCATCGTTGATTATATCGGGGGGGGGGGGGGGGGGGGGGGGGGGGGGGTATATCGAATCCGGACGGGCTATGTCGTCCTTTTATATCGAATTTAGGGACACCCCCACTGCACTGGAGCGTGGTACAGTGCCCGTATGGATATACATACATACATATACGCTACACATTTCCTCCGGTCTATAGCCCCCGCGACGGGGTCAGAAATATAATTTCTCTCTCTCTCTCTCTTTATCTCTCTCTCTCTCTGTCGAAACGAATGGTCGAATTTATTCACACGCCATTGTCGACGCACGTGCGCGTAGATTTCGTGCCTTACGTACGCGGACTAAAATCCAATAGGAAACCAGATACCGGGTTGGAAGAGCACTCCTGACGTATGTATGTGTATATGTATAAGTATACGTACACGTCGCGGTGGTACCCCGAATTTTTCGACCCTACATACACGACGGTGCGTACCCCCGTCCGAAAGACGCGGAGATGAATCGATGGGTACATCCCCGTATAATGCCGGAGTCTTCCGTTCGACACGTGCCACTGGAACGCGTCCGCCAATTGATTATCACTCCTCTGCACCGTGCAGTAGACTCAACCAATTGACGTATTTTCCTATGTACTCCCAAAGAATTATCCAACACTACTCGGAAATATACCGAATTTCGTCCGTACGTACGGATCAATTTGACGAAGATTCGTAGAAGTTTTTTCTCCCACGCCGTTCGGACGGATGCTTCGTGATACGGAAGAATTCAAATTCAGATTTCAAATTTGCGGGTATTGTATAGGAAAAACGTGGGCGTTTATGGGTATTACGCGTATGGCTGGGCTTCGACTTTTTTTCGAATTCCTATCGCACTCGCGTACATTATCTCTATATGTATATATACATGAATTTTCTGAGCGACTAAATTTCGGCGACTATCGGAGGCTTTGTCAGCGGGATGATTCGGAGGTTTGCGCTATGGGCGCGAGTCGATATTCAAAATTCAAAATTCAACTGCGGGCGATTTTGACGGTGGAATATTTTACTAGATTCCGGTATAACGTGGCGTAGTTTACAGACTGAGAATAGGTAGGTAGGTAGGTATATGTATGCGCATAAAGGTTGTCGGTTGTGTATCTACATAGGAAAAGTACACATAGTTAGGTATAATATCGTAGAGCGCGCGTATCTATTCGTCCAGAAACCAAAGCCCCGGACTCGCATTGAAAATCGAGCTGCACGCGATTACGCGATATATACGCAGTGTAAATATTTGATATAGTTTATGCACCGACGTATATTCATTACGAATACGTTACACCGTATTACACGTACGCCTCCCACAAAGGTGTACCGATTATTATTGTACAAAATGGATGTACAATCGGCGGATTAGCGTTAGCCGCGCTCACGAAAATCTTCATCGCCGGCTTTTCCGAAAGTTAATTATTTAATTGACCGTACGTGGAAATATACCGAGAGAAAAAAAAAATTGGGAAAATTGGGAAAATTCTCTGTTTCGTTTTTCTCTCAGTATGCGGAGTTATTAGGTAGTTGGAAGACCTGGACGGGAATCGAATCTCGGCATTTTTCATTTTCGATACGCTTTCGAAAGCGGTGCAGCGGCTGGGCCGCGTCGTCGACATTATTGCGGTGCAGATACAGCGGCCTGCTTGTTGAAAGAACGCAAAGTCGAAATTGTTTTTCAAGTGACAATATTTCCACCGATTGATTTCGCCACCGTAGCTACCTCGGATATATCAAACCCCCCGCAATTTATCCGGTACGTCTGTGTCCGAAAACATAGAAAAAAAATCCAGCACCCCGTTGAAAAATTAAAAATAACGGCGACTGATTCGAGCGTTGCATTTTTAAACCACGAGACTCGGGAGGCAGAAAAGATCCCAGAAATCAAATTTTCGACGTCGAGTTCATTTGTCTCTGATTGATAGAAAATTTCTCACGTCCGTAAAAAAAAAAGAAAGAAGTGAAAAAAAAAACCCTTTTTCCGCGATCGCAATCAATATCCATTAATCACGGCGTGATTACTTCTCCTTTGAGCATTTATAATTGCGTTTGCACCTCGACGTACGTACGTACGTCCGTACTTGTCAGAGGTGATTACCCTCGTAGGTGCGTTACGGGAACGAGACGAAACGGACTAACGTGAGATTCGTGGACGTTGCGTCAGCGCATCAATGTCGATTGGTGTGCGACCATCGACCGTTAGCCGCGGAGCGGCTATGAAAAGCTTAAATTCTAACGTACGATACGGATGCATCGGAGTCCCGATTGACGAGGGATAGAATATTTCCGATCGGGTGGTAGCCGAACCTGCCGCTGCCGCAGGATCGGAATTTCGGCGTGGCGGCTTTCGAAATTTTTTTTTTCGATTCAATTACTCAAGAGCGTTGGAGCGGTGCAGCTGCGCGCAGGGTTTCGGGTATAATAACCGAAGCTTGTAATCCTCACCAAAGTAGACTGTGACTGACAGACGCGCTGCGGTATATTATTATAGTTGCAGCCAGCTAGTTTGTCTTACGGTTTCCAACACAACGTAACCTAACGTAACTCAACGTAACGTAACGAAAGGAAACTCGAGGCGAGGCGACGCGACGCGACGCGACGTACGTGCGGCATCGCGTTACGGTCGCGAGGACCGCCGTTTAACAGACAGGAAACACGGTTCTCCGGTTCGTTTTGCACGAGTAAACTGAAATTATGCAAAACCAAAGCGTGCCCCCGCCCGTCGCTTTATTTATAAGGGCACTTACGTACCCACCTCGTACGTACATACGACTAGCGCGACGAAACTCCGCTTCCCAACTTCCTATTCGGAAAAAACCGAAGAAAAACTTACTCCTCGTTCGAAACCCGCCTTGCCGGAGCGTCCCTCGCCGTTATCACCCCATTAGCCGGAGAACAGAGCGGAATGCTTCTTTCGAAAATTCCTCGAATGCGATAATTTTTTTTACTCCTCCTCCTCCTCCTCCTCCTCCTCCTTCTCCCCTCGCACATTATCTGCCCTTCGCATACCTGCGCGTTACCCGTAACTCGTAAATTTGAATAATTTTCCGGCCGGTAGCGGCGGCGATTAAGATTGAAAACATTCACTTCTAAAATGATACGAACCAATTCGAACCAGACACCTTCGGGTTGCGTAACGAATCACAATCAATTACAGCGTTTCCAACGCATGTGTGTACGTACGATGTAATATTCCCGTAGGGGTCCAGACTCCTGCGGGCTACGAAGTTCCCCCTCCCCTCCCCAGCCAGCCATCGGTCCCGTGTGTACCACCGGCGTTCTCATCTGCACACACGTGTTAAACAACGCGCGTATACGTGTATTTAAATTACACGCACACACCGCTCGCGATCGTCATCGCGTTCGCCGTTCTCGCATTGAAAACATTTCTGGCCACGTGACCAATTTTACGACTCAATAACGACTCGTGTTCCTCGCCCGTGAGGAACGTTAAAAATGTTTTGTTAGACCATCGGGATCGCGCGTGTGTAATGAGGTAGTAGGAGGCAAGAAGTAGGTACACAAGGTACACCGATGTAATCAAATTTTTACTCCACCTATATATATATACACGTCATGTACGTGACACGCGTCAAACGACGAATCGGACCAACTTGTACCCAACTGTAAAACGGTGCGTGAAAAAAATCGGAGCGATTTTTTCGATTTCTCCGTCACCGCGACGTCGTTTGGTACGCAGGATTTCCGAACTTATGTACCATCGACAGGTATCCGGCACTCGGATGTATATAGGCGAGTTTTTTACATGGAACCACTTCGGTTTTTGTGTTAGGTACATATGTACGGATGTATAAATATATATATGTATAATATCTTTTGTTCATAACCGTGCGATATGCAGCGTTGTGGAGGGGAGGGTGGGGGGTATAACTCGCGCATTGTTTAACAAATGGTGCGTTCAAGATTTAACCCCAAAATCTGCACCTCGTTCACCCCTCGCCGCTATTCTCTCCCACCTCCTCGGCTCCTCCAGAGATTGAACTACTCGAATATTTCATTCTCTCCGAACTGCGATTATATTTCTCTCTCAAGACCCTCGTCAAACAAACCAGCGGTAAACGACGACCTGATCGATAACTATATCCACCGTCCGATCATCACCTATCCCTCTACCCCCGACCCAACGCGTAATACACCACCAATCTACGAAGTCGTCCCAAGAACAAAAAAAAAAAAATTATCCCACTCAAAGCCTGAAACTACAAAACACGAGTGCGCATGATTAACGGTCATCCCGATTGACTCACAGCCAATTTGGAACTAGAGAAAAAGGTCGAAAAAAGATTCCATCCAGCCCCGTTCCCAAATTCCAACTGAAAAGTTTCCCAAGTTTCCGATGTGGTATTCTTTTTGTTTGATTTTTTTTGTTTTTTTTCCCTTTATTTCTACTTCGGGCTTATCGGAAAATTCCCGAGCTTCTAGGCAAAAGATGTAGCGATGAATTGACCCGAAATTAAGATTGCCGTCGGCAACAGCGCGGCGACGGTGGGTGGCAGGGTGGTAGAACAAACCGGGTGTGTTGGTATCTCGGCGGAGCTTTCATTGAGAAGAGAGTTCTATGGCTGCGGATAAGTGGCAATAAATTCTCCCGTCCACTAGGTGAAGAGGAGCGGGGGGTGGAGGGGGAGGGGGAGGGGAGGGGAGGATAAAAAAGAGGAAGCGTGGTAGCGGGAAGAATCTTTGCGGCGGAACCTCATTTCGCGCGTCCAACGCGCGCGCGGAAGCGAACGAGCGAGAAAACTGGACGGTGTATAGGTAGGTATATGAGTGAGCCGCGGGGATCTACTCCTAAACCCACCGTGAACCAGGAACTGAATCTAAACCCGAACCCGAAGTTTAACGCGATGAGGTATGTGTGATATAAATTGTGTAATATACAGCGGCGCCGTTTTACACCCTAATCCAGATGTTAATCTACCTCCGTGGAAATCAAGCGTTCGACGATTCACCGTCGATCCTCGTCGTGCGGCGGTCGGCAATTATTTTCCAAGTATACCTACCTGCAGCCTCAGAGCTCCGGTAATCCCGTGCCGATATTATTATACCTTTTGCTACCGTCGCGGGTGCCGAGTATATTAAAATTGCAGTATTTGATTTCGTAAAAATGATCGTAATCGAGATCCTCGGCGCAATGTTATAATATTACTACAGTCGAGTCAGTGGCGATGGATATATAATTGCATCCTAAGCGTCTCCTGCCACGATTACGAACGGAGAAAGTTGGAGGTATTGAAATGCAGCTGCACGTGTATTCGACGCGGCGTGTTTGAATTTTTTATTCGTTCGTTTTCGTTTGGCAAAAAAAAAAAAATAAATAAATAAATAACTAGAAAAAGAAACGGAGGAAAAAACCAGAAACGGGAATAATAAAAGTAAAAATCAACACTGTGGCCGGCGACTCGAACCAAAAAATAAATAAAAATATCCGCAATTAATTTCTGCAGTTTTAATTAAATACCGCTGAACTCGGCCTACGCCGTTAAACCACTCACTACCCGCGTGTATGTATACAGGTTACCGAAGAGAGTTATACGCCTCCTATATATGTACTTACGAAACGTACACATCTGCATACCTAAGTCCAGCATTTGCAGTTTGAACACTGGAATAAAGTAAGGCCAAAAAAAAAAAAAAAAAAAACGAATTTTGTATTTCACAGCTGACGACACGGATTTCAAACTCTCCGAATCTGAGTAATCGTACCATGGTGAAAAAAATAGACTAAATGAGTTTGAAAGACAAAGATGTCCTCAGAAAATTTTGGCAAGAGAAAAAAAGACGTCGATATTTTTTGAATAGCGATATTGCCGAGCTGAAGGTATGGAGATATAAAGTAAATGCATCTTCGAAGAGGAGAGAGAAGAAGAGCAGTCGATTCTTTTTGTTCCCGATTCACCTTCCCGCATTTATAGGCCGCCGAGACGCTTCGGGCGATTTTTCTTAGGGGTGAATTTAAAATTTGCTACGGTATCCGAGTAGTGCCGGGCGCAAAAAAAAAAATCTCCAACGATCGACGAGTACGACGAAGATCTCCGAGCACCGGCAGAGCGAGTCGGAGCGAAGCGCATACAAGGCAGCCTCAGGTACAATATGCATGTGTATGATATACGTATATAACGCGAAACAAAACCAAGGCACGATCCAGACACATAACTCCTCTTCGGAACTCCGAATTACTGCAGAATGCACATCCTGCAACGGCGCCTATATACACGTAAGATATACATATGTATATATGATGTACGTATGTATATATATATATCCGTGAGATCGGTAGCTGGGCTATATACATTGGTGCAGAATCTACGGAGCGCAACACGGACGGTCGAGAATGTATAACTTTTGGTATTATATCCCCCACGCCGTGGGTGCAGCTGGCAGCTTCCGCAGACTCGCGGAAACCGGTAGATATGGATAAATGAACGGTGAACAACAATTTCGCTAAATCCACACCGAATTAGCTTCGTTGTTGTTCTCCAACTGCTCATCCTTACGTATGTACGTTATTATGTATACGGGCGAACTGCCGGCTCCGAGCTTCCCTTACACGCCCGTATTACCACCCTATCCACGTTTAATTAACCCGTCTATCCGTACAGACCTCGCACCGTAATTAATAAATCTAAATCCGCACGCGCCACAACGATCGCCGAACGCAAAAAATTTCGCCGCCGATAATAACGGGGAGGGGTCGGACGAAGGGCGCGAAAATTTTTCGATCGAATAACCACGTTTTCAACGAGAGAAAAAAAAGGCCTCGAATCGCGATTTGAATATCTTACGAGAAGAGTCGAGTGTGGTGATTATATATACGTGATTTTGTTTTTCAACTTTTTCATTCCTTGTGCACATCCGAAACGGCATTCATGCAAATATCAGCGGTAACGCGCGGAGAAAAGAGTGCAAGAAACATTCTTTGGGATTTACTTCTTTTTCCGGACTTGCATCTTAGAGGTCGACCTCGCGACGTATCGCAGCAGTTCCGCTCAGCGGAGCGACCCCCTGCTACCCCCGGTGCGTGGCAGTTCCGCTCTCCGCATTCAGCAGGCTGTTATGTGGAAACTTGAAACGTTCACCCGGTTGCCTTCTTATATATGACCATAATTACGGGACCTTAATTACGTAATGAATGCAGTACTAGTTAAATTTTCAAGTACCTGCCAACGACTCGCACAGGTAGCACGGTAGGAGCTCGCGAAACCACCACACCTACCGCACCGTGCGAAACTCGCATTGAATGGGAAGGTGGCTACCAGCTGATGACGAGAAATGTACCAACGTTCGCTTTAGTGGGCTAGTGTTTCCTTCTTTTCTCTTACCTCCTCTCATTTGTCCCCACAAAATTGGCCATAAACGCGAGAAGAGAAAAAAGAGCGACGTCGAATTCTCGAAATGAGGGAGGATCGTCGTCAAGGAAAATTTTAGTTGGGGATACAGTGATATTCAAAACAGCGCAGTGAAATGGAGCGTGAAATCGAATTGTGAAATCTGGCTGAATTCATGGAGTGAACGAAAAACGGAGATATATACGTATACCTTAGGTATGGAAAGAAGTTCAGAGATAGCGAAGCTGCTACTGATTCTCGATGCAGCTTTAAAACTATCCACGGTATACGTTACACACGCCAAGAATTCTCTCAGCCTGATAAAAGAAACGCTGCCCGGTTGATAAGCGGGCAGTTTTACAGTTGGGTAAACTTGAGTTATTTACGAGAATCTCGCTCCGCGGACTTGGAATAAGTTCGAATCGTAAATTTTCTCCGTTCATTCGTTCCGGTTAACGTTGGTATTTAAGGCTTCTAAAAAAAAAAAAAGAGAAAAACCTAAAAAAAAAAGATTGACTCACTCACCGACTTAAAAAGGAAAAAACGAGTCGTCCATATGGTCAATTGATCCGATCGTTTCGTCGGAAACCGTCACGGATAGACGAAATAAAAAAAACAAAAAAACCGAAATCTGCTTTGGTTCCTCACGCGTATGAAGATTCGAAGCTTTGCGGCAACTATATACATATGCGACGACGACGACGGGGGCGGAAAATATTCAAGATAACTGCACCGGTAGGAATTATTATGACGAGGGACGCGACCGATCCACGTGATGCAGGCGGCATCAGGTGAAGTGGGAGTGCAGCTACAGAGATACGTACAATTTGTATAATTAAATTGAACGTATATATAATTATGATACAAACGAGAGATGAATATTATTTTATGTATACCCCGTACATGCATTGTACATCGGATAAACCAATCCGTGCAGAGAACGAGGGAAATTGACAAAAAGCATCGAGGTATGATATTACCTGCAGATTATTTAACGAAATGTAGATTATTATACGTACAAATGGTACCTGAATCAAAAACAAAATGATTCGGATTTTTTTTTTTTTAAGTGCTGGGGTTTTAAAAGTCGTATAAAATATTTAGGCGTGTTGGGGAATTGTTCATTTTTCTACATGGTCTACAACATAGTTTCTCAGGTCATTCGACTGAATAATAAATTCGCAGGTGGTAGCCGCGAGCGGAGATCCGGCACCGCGGGTCCGCATCCTTCCTTTCTCCCTTGTATCAATAATTACTAGGGTAGGTTGAAAAAAATATATTTTTTATTTTCTAAGCATAGGGGCAGAATTTGTACCTTATAAAAAAAGAAAACTTTTCAAATGTGCAACAAATTTTTTAATTGATATTTTGAGGTAGGTTACTCGATCGATTGCATGAGTAGATGATTTTGGCTCTTAGAGTTGGATTCCTGAGCTGATTATGTGTGAGATTACTCTTGAAGAACCAAAAAAAAATTCAATTTTTGAGCAAAAAATAAATCATTTTTTTCATCGGGTTCAATATGCTTTTTTAACGTATTTTGACCTCAGGAATCCGAATCTGAAATAAAAACTAATCCATCTCTGAAATTGACCGAGTTATCGCCAATTTTCAGCTTTTTGGGGTCAAAAATAAAAAATTGATTTTTTAGTCTATCTTAACGTAATTTGAGCTCACGAATCCGAATCCGAAAGAAAAATTGATCTATCTGCAAAGATGACCGAGTTATCCCCATTTTTTCGCATTTTTTGGCATAAATTTGAGGATATCTCGAAGGGAAAAAATCGTGGCTCAATTTGGACAACGGATTCGTGTTCCTGAGGTCAAAATACATGAGAAAAGTGCCATACGATCAATTTAAAAAAATAAAAATTTTTGGTCAAAATTTGAGATTTTTCCAAGGGGTACCCCTTACGATTTTTTCAAATTTTGGCCAAAAATTTTTATTTTTTGAAATTGATCGTATGGCACTTTTCTTATGTATTTTGACCTCAGGAACACGAATCCGTTGTCCAAAATGAGCTACGATTTTTTCCCTTCGAGATATCCTCAAATTTATGCCAAAAAATGCGAAAAAATGGGGATAACTCGGTCATTTTTGCAGATAGATCAATTTTTCTTTCGGATTCGGATTCCCGAGCTCAAATTACATTAATACAGACTAAAAAATCAATTTTTTATTTCTGACCCCAAAAAGCTGAAAATTGGCGATAACTTGGTCAATTTCAGAGATAGATCAATTTTTCTTTCAGATTCGGATTCCTGAGATCAAAATACTCAAGAAAAGCATATTAAACCCAATAAAAAAAATGATTTATTTTTCGCTCAAAATTCGAATTTTTTTTTTGTTCTTCAAGTGTAATCTCACGTAAAATCAGCTCAGGAATCCAAATTTGAAAGCCAAAATCATCTACTCATGCAATCGATCGAGTAATCATTAGGTGGAAAAAATATCAAGTAAAAAATTTTTTCCACGTTTGAAAAGTTTTCTTTTTTTATAAGGTACAAATTCTGCCCCCATGCTAAGAAAATAAAAAAAAAAAATATTCTCAACCCACCCTAATAATTACGTTCATCTCCGTTTCTCTTTATCACCGTCTCGCTCTGCCTATCTGAATTTCAACGGCTTCGACAAATTTCTAATGGAATGTAGTCGTGAATCCGTTGAAAATCAGTCTACCGAATATTTAGACCGCACTCAAATACGCGTGGTGTCCGGAAGGGCTCGAATATCAATGAACGCGCGCTTCAACGACGCCCGGATGTGTGTGTATACCATCTATCCGCGTAATATCTGTATACGTATACGTCATAGGCACACAACCCTTTGGCATAGAATTATACATAGGCCCTAACCGTGGGTACATTATTCACTGTATGTTGGTCGGGTTATGTACTTCTGGAACCCGATGAAGTCGTAATAAAATCCACCGCGCGCCTCGTTGATGGAATAAAATAAATAAAATAAAATAGTCAGACGTTTCGAAGGTATTAAGTTTGCTGTTTTCGGATATATACATATATATAAGCACATGTTGCAGATACATCCCTCTCCTTTTCGAATCATTTCGTAAAGTAAACTCGAGGGCCCTGCGGAGGGTAGATGTTTCGGAAGATATGTTTAGGCCTCGCTAATTGCTATTTATCTTCGAGTAATTAGGCAATTACCCGAAATTCAATCAGCCGGTCGCTCGCCCATGTATCGACGTCCTCTATTTTGGAATCCCCCTGGGAATCGACCGAGCCTCGAAGATTTCACACCGCAAAGAAATAAGCGTGTAGAAGACACGTGTGACCACGTACCATATGTACTTAAGAGATTTATCTGAAATGCATTGACACGTGAGACCGACCGAGAGGCGTAATTTCATCATTTGTCTATCCGATAACTTGTACGACTTTCGAACCGATAAGCGTATTACACCACGATTACGCGCGATACGTTGCCGCAGCGGAATATAACCCTCCCAAAAGTTCGTTTCGTTTTATTTTATTTTTTTTATTTTTTTCTTTGAGAGTCCTAATGAGCGGGCGACAAATTTAGAGCCCGTAGATAAGATCAATTATTATCAATCGAGAGTCATTAATCTCTGGATAAACGCCCTCCTGATTCGGTGACAATCTTCGACTCCCTCGATCCCTTTCTACTTCTGAACCATTATCAACTGACTTCCTTTAATCTTTCGTTCATGAATCACTCGGATATTATCCGAATGCAGTGGAATTTTTATGCACTCGCGGTATAGCTGTGTGTATATAAAACGGATCGTCGGTAAATATCGTACGTGAACATAAATTTCTTGATCAATGAAACCCGTGAGCAGATGTCCGGCTAATTATTCCACGGCACGTACTATTTCCTACGACTCTCGACGACAGCTGTCGACTTTGTGTAGGTCACGGGTCTTTATGTAACAGCTATAGTATAATAACAAATTTCAAGATCCATCTACGCTAACCCCATCAACAGGGTTTGGAATACTCGATTTTCGAGCCCTGGCTTTATATCCTATGTATACCTAGTTTTATGCATTTCGGACGCAACTGTGCCCGGCCTCTCAATTGGTTTTGGGGGAATCGAATTGAAGTGATCAGGACGACGATTAATATTATCCGGGTTTCAAAAATTCGCGTACTTCATTCTTTCGTTATCCGAGCGAGAAGGAGAACAATTCTTAAACCGATTCGCGAACAGTATCGTTAATTTACGGTCATGAAAAAAAATCGACGCACCTCAGAAACCAGTTCAGCCGGTTTATTTCTTCGAGTATAAGATTTTCGAGAAACTGTTCTGTTCCAAAAATTTGATGAGAAATAATTTTGATAATCAAAAATGCACAGGTCGACGCGATCGAATAGTTCGTAACGAAACATATTACACATTCCAGCTTGAAGGAATATACGATAAACCCGCAGGTAGATATATCGGTCCATCCCACAACGAACCCTCTGCACCCTTCGCTCATTACGCGATGTATTTTGTACGCCATTTTGTTCGGAGCAATCGACAGGGGATCATATCTATATACCCATCCGACTGTAGCGAACCGAAAGTCGATTGAAAAAGCAAAAAAAACAAAAAATTGCAATCCATGGAAATCGAAATATCAAATTAGTAGCCGTATGATAATCCTATGAGTAATACGAGTGACTCTCTCTTCGTTTTATTCGTTGTAGATAATTAGGCGACGCGGGGTTGAGCGCAATGAAAAAAAACAAGAGGAACAAAATAAAATTGTTAAGCTACCCCGAAACAGCAGCAGCAGCGGGAACAGCGCAACGAGCGAATAGCGGACGGTTTGGATAAACCTATGGTCCGTTCCCGGAATGATGAATATAATATGAAACTGTAATATACCTAGGGGTACAACCCTTGTACGCAGAGTTTCGGTCGGAGCAAAAGCAGATAACAATATACTTGTTTTTGGCTGCCTGGGCTAAAATAATAAACCCTCTACACAGCGAATATCAGGAAGAACTTTTTTTCCGCCTCGATCTGCAGGTGGGTAAGCTCGTTCCGGCGCATCTATACGTTAATGAAACCAAAAACAACAAAAAAAAAGAAAGGAACAAACTAAAAAACAAAGCACACAAGTATCCGGTTGTTACTTTTTTCGGATACCTATAATACACATGTGGGTAGGGGCGGATCGATTTGATCATCGCTTTTTTTTTTTTTTCAAATCCATGAATATAACCGGAGCTAATGTTACAGATATGCGTGGAAATCGCGAAACGTCAATCTACGTCACATAAATTTTACAACCAACTCCGGAAGGACGTGTCTTCCTTTTTTTTTCGTAGCCCCGCGATAGCGCGTTGACGAAGAACGAAAAAATATATAGGGGCACATTTTTCTCCCTTTTCGTTTTTTTAGTTTCCAAATTTTTACCCCTGGATCCTTCGAAGCGTTGTAAAAAAAAAAATGAAAGCATAACGTACATTACGCCGGGCGCACAGCTTTCAGGAAATTTTTTCATCTTTATCGAAAGACATTGGCTACCATTTCAAAAAGAATCTCTCGTCATTTCTTTTGTTTCCAAAACAGATTTACTCGCGACGAGAAACTCTGGCTCTTCGCCACGTGTGCCTAAATAATAACTTTTAACAAAAAGATCTCGGAGACGTGATTGTTGTTATTATTCTTTTTGTCTTCGGATAGACAAGAGGGATGTTCCGGAAGACCTGTTTTCGTTTTTTCTTCGTTGGTGGAAATCGGGGGCGTTTAATGAGTCTGGTTTTATCTGGGCTAACTTAGCTGGAGATTTTCTTACGCCCAGCGTAAGCCCCGATGTAATTGTAGGAGGTACTATTGCATTTCCGACGGTTAATTACATCGCTAATTGGGGAGCGGTAGCAACCGCTACGGTGGCAGCGGCAAAAATGTTGGAACAACGCGAAATTATATAAAACCCGGGCGTATACGCGGAGTTAAACGAACTCGCTGCGGGCGAGCGAAGAGCCGAAGGTGCTGAACGCTGGATTAGTTTTAAAACTTTACTCCGACAATTCACCATTCTTCATTGTGAAAAAAATACGGGCCATTACGACCTCCTGAATTAACAAAAAACCAACCCCTGAATCGTAAGTAGCTTACACAGAGCTACTCACGTTCGACGCGGTACGTTGAAGAAAATTCGTTGCGGTAGGTCAGATCGATCGACTAGAAATATTTCAATCTCACGTAACGTCCGCAATTAAATTCATCTTCACCGTGTAGAAATAAAGATAGAGTATCGGAATTCTCGATCTTACCAATTTTTTACTTCCGCAGCGTCACCATCTCTCCACTTCCGGTTCTCCGAGTCTACTTGCACATGTTGGAGGTAGGAAACGATCTTCTTTTGGCAGATAATCTTTGGTGGAAAAACACTCGAACTGTACGCAAACACTTTTTTCAAACCATGGAAGTAAGATCGTTAGTGAAAATCGAGAAACTTTTTAATACGCGTAAGGATTTAATATTATATCAATCACTTCTTCATCACTGTTAAATCCGTTTTATTTTCTACGAGACGAAATGAAGACGATAATACGATCGCACGTACGTTCGTGGCTATTACGATCTTGATTGAGTAACAGTGTATAATTATGAAAAGGTCTATTGAATTCGGCGAGCTTTTTCACTCCACGACGAGAAGAAGTGGACTCCGTTATTGTACCACGTGATCGTGCGGAGAGGGGTAGAAATTCTTACGCGATTAATCACATTTGTAAACGTATGTATGTACATACGTTGTATCTGAACGAGCTTTATTCGACGACGCTCGTAGAGTGTTCTTTAAATTAGGAAAACAAACGAACCCACATTACCCTACTATTAATCACAATGCCCTCAGGATCCTCTGCGGACCAACCAAAGGGTGATCGTCGCCTCAAGTCCGGGACATTGTCAACGTATACCGACTCAATTAAGATTAGACAAAAAGCATTAACGAACTGTTGAAACAAAAAACAAAAAAAAAAGCGACTTCGTCTCACCCTCCGATAACGACGCACGATTAATCGTAAGAGATCGTCAGGAATGCGGAGCTTGCGGAACTAGGAATAAAAAGAGACCCTCATCGGAGAATCGTCATTGGCTTTTTGAATCGAGAGACGTGAGAATTTTTTTTTTTTTTTTAAAAAAAGTTCATCGAACCGTTAGGATTCCCCCACTTTTTTGTCCAAATTTCTCTCTAAAAATTCTTCATAATTTTCATACGATCGAAGAACGGAGAATAATCCAACATCCGAACGAGCTTACTCCGTAGGCGTCTTTGGAGCGAAAAAAAAAAAAAATTGCCAAAAATCCTTATCAATCCATAGGAGAAACCAACCCTTGCGATAACCCCGGTGATATCCCAAGCTGTCAATCGCGACCCGAAGCACGTTGCACAATGTCGGTAAATTTAGGGTTCGCGGGTCCAACGCCGTCGGAGAGATGCGCACGTTCCGGCGTCTGCGCGTGGACTGCCGCGCGCGTTAAAATCTCCCTCCCTGGCACCCGCTGACCTCCCCTCTTCCTCACCTCTGACCCTTTCCTTTATTCCTCTCGAACCCTCGGGAAACCAACAAACCCCGACCCCCGCGCCGCACATGCGACGCGATACCCCCTCGCATTATTTTTGAAACCGCTCTCTCGGCCGCGTCTCTCTTCGTTTTCTTGTTTTGGTTTTGTTTTCGGTTGTTTTTTTTTTTTTTTTTTTTTTCTCCTCCTCGTCGGCGACCCTGAGGAACGGTGGTGTAGGTCCGATATAAATTCATCACGTGGTATGAACTTTATACATATTTACGTTACGTGGTCCGGTCCGCCGGCTCACTTCAGAAATGCGACGGACTCCGGAAGACTCACAATTAGACCCAGGGAGCAGAAAATCCTCGTTGAAGATGCTGCTGCAGCTTCCGCGGGATCCTCCGATGCGCGGAGGCCATCGGCATTCGAATTATCACGACTGCGTACCTACACTACTTTCGGAATAAGAATCTTCATGTCCAGAGTGTGTGTCCGGTACAAAAAAAAAAACTGAGATGTGGAGTACGTGATGTCCCTCGTTCGGGAGAAGAAGATCGAGACGATGATAACCGAAGATCTTGTAATACAAATTTTTTTTTTTTCTCCTTCGAGTTTCACAGCTTATTTATTCACGTCATACTTTATAATTCAGCGAATGACGTTAATAATAAACATCGTCCCACGTTGACGGACCGACTGACGTGTACCTGTATTATAATTTCAGCGAATCCTGAGTCAACGTCGAGAGATAAGGTCTTAATTTTAAGGTAATCAGAACTCGTAGTCGCATTAAAGGCGTATACGGTATAAGGTATATAATATAATGACCGTAGAAAACACGAATTAAAGTCCGAGCTGCGGGCGTCGTCGTTACACCGAATATCATCATCATCATACTCCGTATAAATTACGTAGAAATATCAACGAGCGACTCCGCAACGAGAACAAAATAATAGAAAAGAACTAAATTATTCGGCGTACACCGTAGAACGCGACGGTATCGCGTTTATCATATTCGTTACGCTCCGACGATTTCTTCCGATGTGAGTTTATCGTCACCGATTTTCTCCACATTCGGCGGTCCGCTCGAAAATTACCGATCCCGAACCTCTGCGACCCTTGGGCCCGCGCGAAGCTAATCGCACGTTATACCCAAGTGCCATTATACGCGACGGTGATACGTGCCACGAGGTATTCGGTCGTTTATAAATCGGCGCGCGCGTAAAAATCTGACGACGTTTTTACCTTCTTTTTTTCGTTATTTCGGAGCCAATTTCTCTCGTACCGTTTGCGGGACGCTCGCACACCGTGTCTGGTATAGTAAGTAAACTATCGGAACTCAAAGCACGCCTCGATAAAGCCTTCTCTATTGAAAATCGATCCCTTATGTATAGGTATATATATTTATCGCGGCCTTTGACGCCGGCGATTCTCACCGATCTCGCTGTACCTACGAAGCCCTGTGCGACCCGTACCGTTACACATACCTATAGATACACCTTGCGAGTATCCACCTTCCCACCTTTCCACCCGTACACACCGAACCCTTTCCCCCGGTAATCACGTACGACTTGCGAGACCTACGGAGTTGGATGAGGTGGTAAACGTCCGTCGCAGTCGGTTCTACACTGACGCCTCACCTAGACGTATGAGTTTAATAGTTCCCCAACCTTTTATCGGACGCGAATTACACTTCGCTCTACTTCGTTTCGAGAAAATATTTTCAACCGACGCAACGAAAGTGTATACGTATAATGGGGAATGTTCGCGTACAGCTGCTTTTCTCCCTCCATCATTTAATATTCGTGTGAAGAATTTCGAGGATCACCATTTTCCTCCCTCTCGCCCTTTCATTTTCTCTTTCGTTCTTATATTTTTTGTTTTTTTGTTTTTATATTTTCTTTTTTTATAGGGCGAGGGCACCAACCTCGATGAGATTCGAGTCTCGCTGCATAATCAGCAGCTTAATTATTATACACCCACCGTACAACGAATGTACGTGAAACAAAAGTAAAGCATTTTATATACTTAGCTCGTGGATAACGTGGGTATATGGGGGAGGCAAAAAACGCGAAAAAGTTATCTCTCATTGTGCAGTAGCCTCTTCATTTTATCTTGGAAATTTTTTTTCTTCTCTCTTACTTTTTTTTTTGCGAACTTCCGGCAGATTTTTTCTTTTTTTTTCTCTCTCTCTCTCTGCCGGGCTTTGGGGATACGGATTTAATCATAATTTTACTGTAAAAATGAACAGCTACTTCGCATAATATACGTGTTCTATATTTCTATTCACGCAATTTCCGGTGAATCCAGTGTTATTATATCCGTCAAATGATCTCACATTGCGAAGCTGCGCGAGAAATGCGACGTAAAAGATATTTCGAGATTTTTCAATCTCCTTGGAAATGAAAACTGAAAAAAGGTAAGAAAAAAAGTCCTCGTCGCGGGATTTTTGGATTCCGTTTGATCGACGTCGACGTTGAATTAACCTGGATATGCAAAAATGGTCGAGTGGTCCGATCGATGTCTGATTTTAATTTCCGAATTTCGGAGAAGCGAAAAATTCATCGATTTTTTTCCCAAACGGTCCTTCTTTGGGCTCAATCGCGAAAGTGACGTATAAGTAGCTACGTAATGACGTGATAAAATATCCGGGGCTACGTTACGTTATTCTTCGCGGAGTCGTCGTATTTCTGGGTGTATCCCGTGAGGTCTTCCCGTAACAAGGCAGGGCATAGGGCAGGGTAGGGAACATGCCCTTGGGCGAGGCATGACGAGGTTCGCCGTACAGGGGCTGTCGTTTTTCGAGAATTGAATTATGGCGCGCGGTTTAAACGACGGGTTTTAAATCGATCTCATACATCACATCACCCCGGGCGACTTTATATTCTCCTTTCTACAACGGAGTTTGGCCTATACGTTGTGTCATCGGGTATACAACGATATTGCTGCCGCCGTATTGCGTCGCATCGATAATATTTCTCGTATCGCACACGTCATTTGTCCCCCGAGCGTGTTACGCTCTACTTAGTTTTTTTCATCCGCTCATTCCGTTCATTCGTATTTTCATTCATCGGATGTATTTCGTCTAACAACTCGAGCGAGAACTTTCACCTTTTCTTTTTTTCGTCCGAGCGTCGTCAATTTTTCTTCGCGTGTATCGGTAATACGGAGGACACGGAGTCCTCTTTCCAGCCGTGTGTGTCCTGCGTAGTGTATCGTATTACCTGGGTCCCCGATCCGCGAGGTTTCCCATTATTTTAGTTTCCATTTCGGATCGCGAAGCCGTAAGTGGAAACTGATACAGCTCGCCGGTATTAAAGCGGCTAAAACTGGACTATCGCTCGAACATCGCGCGATCAATCGACTAGCGACTTGTATCACGCGTGCGAACGTACGCGTAACGCATTCAACGTCAAATTCCACGGAGTCGGAGTGATAATTGCACCGCGAAATGAACACCCACTTGGAGCCAACAATTCGCACTACAGTCGAGTTATACTCCCGCGCACCGGTATTCTTTTGTTCCGAACGAGCTGCGAGAAAGAGTCGAATTCAAAAAAAAATCGCGGGGAAAAAAAAGAAAAAAATCGTAGCTTCGGCGGTCTCGTAATTGTATATCGCGCACGCACGTACGTATGATTCCCTTTTGTTCCTTCCCCGCACGTTGGCGTAGTCCCTGTTCGGGACCTTCTTCCGAAAACTCGTCTCCCGCACACACCTGTGCGAGAGTGTGTATTTCCGACAATTGTTATTCTCGCATCGACGCGTACTTTGTCATCGTCATTATTATCACTATCGCGCAGATCCGATCTCACGCTCTCGTTTCTATTTCTCATCATCCTCGAATCTTTGTGATGATTTTTAATATTCGCGATCCGCGACGCGTACGCTAGAGGTAAAAAAAGAAAAAAAAAAGTAAAACGTTTTTAATGTTCTCACTTCTCTTTTCCGCAGTCCTGTCTCGGCGCGAATATAAATAATACATCGTCGAGGCTGTAAAAAAAAAAAAAATAAAACGCAACGCGTACAAAAGAGCATTTATACAATACACGTATCTACAATCAGTCACATATCTACCTATGATTTCGTGTAGGGGTATTTTACATGAATGTGCCTTCGAATATGTGTAAAATAAATAAATACTCATAAATACGCGCGTATCCGGGGATCTGTGCACCCACGTGTAATGCCATATTATATATAAAGTGCGCGGGGTACGAGCGTACGGTAGATATACAAATGAGGGCGGTAACAACGAAGATTCCTGAAGCGGTAGACTATAGAGCCTTACGGTCATTCGCGTTTAAACGAGTTCTATTACTGTATGTAACGCGTGTACATACATACACAGCTGTACGGAAAATCGTCCGGTTGTTACTCCCCGCGTGTACAACGTACAACGTACGTACCAAGGATTATTTATTCGCGCAACACATTCTGTGTGTTTTGAGTTTTGAGTTATGGAAGAAAAAGGACGAAACTACAAGGTATACCTGCAGCAAAAGCCTGAACAAATCTCATGAAATAATTTCAGCCGTCTCTATGCGCATACGTAATGTATTTAGAGTAACTTCTTTCGAGGCTGCGAGTATACAGATATATACGTATATACGTATATCTGTAAAATGACAATTTCCATTTTTAAGTAATGAGCGAATGGGGGGGGGAAAAAATCAGCTGTCTGGGACTCTGAATCATGACCCATCCGCGGCTGAATGAGTCGAGTGCGGGGAATGGAACGAGTCGAGAGACTGACTGCTGCCGCTGCGGAGGATTTGCTAGATTCAGGGTCGGCTATAAAACACCTGTAAATTTAATGAAGGGTCTGGAAGTCTGGCACGAGGCAAACCAGCAGCCGGGGAGGACCGCAAAAGGTTAACGAGTGTCGACAGAGACGGTCTGCGGAAAACAATAGGGCTAGCTGGGAGTAAATGCATTATGTATAAGAAACTCCGGCGCGCATTTCTTTCCGCAAATACCGTTTCCTATCTCATATGGACACAGATACACCGTATACCATGCGCGGGTTCTAACGTACTTTTTGCATAAATTCTGCGAGTAACAAGGAAGTTCATTTGTTCTACAACGCGGATCAACGAAATCGACAACTCGCTATATTCGCATTGAAATTTATTCCTCTCATTCCTCACCTCGCGTTCTTAATTACAACGACATTACTCCCCCGCAGGTACGCGATGCTAACGTGTTTCTTATTGTCCTTTCTGCCGCTACGCTGTATAAGGAAAAACGAAGAAAAAAAAGAAGAAAAAAAAAAAAAAAACCTACGTACGAATAGTCTTCTCTTTGAAGAAACAAAAAGAAAATAAATTCTTTTTTTTCTTTAATGAGACTCGACGGCGTATATACATCGCCCCTATGTAATATTCCAGATCGAATTTATAAGAGTTCCGGAAGCGGTTGTATTACCAGAGCTGAATTATGATATTTATGACATTCAAAGGGCGTGATTTTCTTCTTCTTTTTTTTTCAAAAAGTAAAAAAACAAAAAAAAAATCCCTCCACCTTATAACACGCCTGTAAAAGAACTGGTTTTGAGAACTTGGATTCGTCTTTGAAAGACTCGAAAATAAAGGTGGATTGAACAATGAAATAAAGTTCTCTTATATTACCAGAAGTTCCCGCAGGGGATATCGTCGAGTTTTCTGAACTTGCGGTGAAAATACCGCGCCAAGTTACCCCATAGGTGGGCAGTTGCAGCGGGAGCATCCCTTGTACGGGTTGGGCGTAATTCCCTTGCCTTTGAGGGATATATATTCCTGTGCGCATCGCAAATGAGATCCTTGTAGTTAACCATCGGCAACAACAGCGGGGAGCTTTAACGTTGCACCGGACGCTGAAGCTACCGTTCGTCGTGATGTACCGGTACAGCGTGCGGTCAAAATGCGCCGGTCAAACTTCAAAGGGCGCAAGCATACAGAGGAGATGAATGAGTCTGACACCGAGGCTTCCGCTTCTAAGACGTGTCCGGACGACTCGTGCGTGCGCCAAAGTTTCGAAAACGAGCCGAAAAACGTCCGTCGAAGGTCTTCGTTGGGAGGAAAATGTCAACGGATCCAATCCAGGAGTATCGAGATACGTGGGGAAGAAAAATCTCCCGCTTGTCCCGAGGGTTGTCGCAAGCGTCGAAGAGGAGTTGTAATGAAAGAGTTTGAAAAACGTGTACCCCGAGCAAAACTTTGATTATCACATTTTGAGATATAGGAGCGAATGTAAAATAAGGACGTACGCGTCAGTATGGTCGGAGATTTTTCTTTCTTCGACAACGAATTCATCACTCCTCATTTTTCATCAGGTACGACATTATCCGGTACGATGTAGATCGTCCGTCGGAAAGGGACAGAATCGATCACATCCCTACTCCTGACAAAAGTCACCACCATATCGTGTCACCTCGAAGACTCGTCTTACCGTTCAGAGTAAATCGGAGAATGGAAATTGTCACAATCAGGAGATTCATCCCTTGTGACTAATCAGAAAATTGATAGGCATCCTTTTGATAAAAAGGATACGCAAAGAAAGGTGAGAATAATAACATCCCCCGAAAGTCATCGAGGGACGACGAATAAAACTGCGTCTAAAGTACAACTACCGGAAGTAAATTCGAATCGTTGGAGGCGTAGCTACTGTGTCGAGAGATGCGCGTCATCGGCGTTGAGACGTCTACCGTCCTTCAAAAGCGTTCACGCGAGCTTTTCTCTATACAGCGGTATACAGGGTAAGTCAGTTCCGCCGTCCGAACTGGGAGGAGCCAAATTCCACGGTGGGGGAAGTTCGCTTCTTCGATTTTTACTCTTCCTCGAAGGCAGCGCGCCGATTGGATGAGAGGCTCGACCGAGGTTCTTCCCGATTCGGATTTCGGATTCAGATCAACCTGTACAACGCACAAACGTACACGTTTATCCATGTAGATGAAAAGTAGCGTACCTGCATACATATAATATGACTATTTCATACGGTGCGTAGTACAGGTTACGCTGTACGCTTGTAATTCTGTCCTTTACACGCGTATCTGTATCTGCATATATCTACATAGGTATACACGGTCGGTTAACCCTTCGGCAAGAAGCATAACGTCGGTGTCGAACGCACGCCGCTGCGAGTAGATATATACCTACGTACGTTCGCATACGCGTACGCAATACGGAGGTACATACGCGATTCTAGAAGTACTCCAGAAAACAAAGCCAGTCTGCGACCCCTCCGCTTTCCGTACTTACGTAACTCGTCGACTTATCTACCGGGTGAATCCCTCGTCCGTAATTATTACCGCGGATATTCGCTTCTTTATTTTATTTCGCCAAATGTGCAAAGCCGGATATCGATTATCGGGGAAACTGTAAAATCTACTGACATTGGCTGATCAAATTTTCACGAGGTTACGAGTCTTCTACCGTATAAAGTGGGTTCTTCGTATGGCCCTACGCGCGACGTTTTTCCCGCTCTGACACAGTCGTTACAATGATCTCGAGAGAAAAAAAAAAAAAGGGAAAAGAAAGGGTGAAGGGATGGAATAGAATGGCATGAAAGAGAAAGACGGATGAGGGAGTGTGCCCTACGTACGAACTTATGTCAACACCGGTCGTCAATATTTACGGTGCATCTCGTCGTACACGTATACGCCTCGTCGACTTAACAGAGCTTCATTTTCTCTCCGATTTTTTGTTTTCATTTTTCTTGGTCTGCTTGTAAAATAATACCCTTCAATTATCGGGAAACTAAACGAAAGCCATCCCTAAGCCGTTTTCAATTTTCATTTTATTTTTTCTCATCAGCTTCAGCCGCTCGCGTACGGTATAACGTTGAAACAGTTGTTCTCCAGTTTCGACGGGCTCGCTAATTCGCGATAAAAATTCAAATTCTTTTTTATGCGGAAAGAAAACTGTCGTTTGTACACTCGGAGCGTCGGAGAATATAAGAATTATAAAAGAGAGAGAGAGAGAAAACTTTCAAACGAAATTACAAAGAATGATAAATTATCGTATAAATCGCTGCAGGATCGTCGCCGTTATGTACTACGCAACTAAATTTTCGTCAAAACGCCGAGACAAGCTTGGAGAAAAATCTGAAACGAATTGGAAAAAAAAAAAAACACTTTATCCGCGCAATGCTTATTGCAAATTATATTCAACAGCGCGAACTTTCGATACCCTTATCTCATCCTACGTACGCTCGAAAAATATAATAATTATAATAATAAGGTAACACAATACCGGGCGATCGATGATCGAGTACCTACGATAATTATTATGCGCGGAGAGGCGGGTATTTCATCGATTTCCGTTGGGTCGCGTAAGACGTGTATTTCATACGAATTTATATAAAATGTGAAAAATTGCGGTGCGAAGTGCTACGCGCATCGCGGGAATATCCTACACAGCGATCCCTACTTCACCGAAGTCACGATGGGATTAATTCGCGTCAGAAATACTCGAGATTTTCCGTATAGATCGCGAACTTTTTTTTTTTTTTACACAGGCGTACGCACGTACGCGGTGTTCTCCACGACTCTGTCTCACAAGAAAATCTCGCCGAGGTCCAGACGGGGAACTCTATTTCGTCGTTCGAAGACCGAAGAATCGTGCTGGCCAAGGAGAAAAGAAAAATGGAATCCATTCGGCTGATTCCGAACCGCGTTATTTGACCCAAAATCGGACGGTTCATCCCTTGTCTCCGAGGTGTTGAAATTTAATTTCGACCGCGTTTTTCGAGCACCCGTTAGCCGGCGGTACGCCCACTCGAGCTACGTAGTTGTCAGACGTATAGTGCCGGGTGTATCCAAGTGTAGTAGGTACATGACATTATAACTAAACCAGACCTATGCCCAGACACCCGGAGAAAACTACCCTCTCGACTATAAACTGAGCCTGGGATGGCAAAAAAACATTGCACCTCGATGTTTTACGCGTGAGGATTTCACGGTAATCCGAAGTTAACTAGGTTAGACGTCGTCGCTCGCTGCGCGCATCAGGATTTCAGCTGACCATAAAAAGAGAATGAAGAAGAGAAGAAGAAAACGCAAAACGGTTAATTGGGAATCGGAAGGGAGGGTTGCAGAGAATTCATAGCGATGGAATTTCGAACGATCTCGTACGACGGAAAATTCGCGATTCATTTCACCACCCCGATGATCATGAGCTTACACTCATGTTTCTCGCGGTGCGCATGCTCTCCGGTCTCGATGATTTTCTGAACTTGAGTACACAGGATTTACATACCTCTTCATTACCTTAGAAAACGCACGTTTGCTTATGAAATTATTATTATTTTACAACGCGTGATTACAACGAGTTTCTACGTAATATTACACATCGTTCGCACACACACGTACGTACATATATATGTATACATACGGGCGTCCTCGTCGTGCGGAGGAGGGCAAGAGCGGCCATTAATTTTATTCCACAAGCATTAAAATCTCCGCAGCTGTCTTTGTAGTACCATTATAAATATATTTATACACTATACTGTACATACAATATAGTAATAATGACTCGCAAGAAAAGTCGGCTTCCAAATGATTTACAACTTAACCACCATCGCCACCACCATAAGCGAGGAGCGCATAACGCAACGCGATAATACACGGAAAGATATAATACATTTTTTCTCCTCCTATTTTTTATTCGCGAGAAACAGAAGAAAAAAAACCTTTGACGGATATCAACGCGGCTACATCGCTCGCCTACAATAATTTGCATATACGTTCCGACGTAATGTAATATACACCTACCGAATCAACTTTGCATACACTCATTTACACGTGTACTTGCGCATGACCTTGAACCGCGTGGGCTACGCCTCTCGGATGCGGCTGCATGATATTTCTGAAATAAACAAACAAACAAAAAAAAAAAAAAAAAAGCAAAATCGTTAACGCGATCGTGGCTGCAGTGTATCCGAATACCGTACGAAGTGTGTATAATGTATTATACTTCTGGCTACCCCTCAAGCCGCTACCCATCACGTTATTATAATATATTGTTGTTATTATCGTTGGTTTTCCCGTATTGTACCCATACAGCGAGATTTTTTTTTTAATAATCCTCACCGCGCCTAAGTGGCACGCCAAGCGAAGAGAGAGGAGGATATATGTATATATTTTCATACATATTGCGCGTGTGTATAAAATAACAATAATAGTGATGAAAATAACAATTATAATGACAATATTCGAGGTTGGAACCAGGGGGGTGGCTGGGGGGATGGATGTGGAGAAACGAAAGTGAAGGAGAGTTATAATATATACGTATGGAAAAATGGGGAAGTAAAAATAAAAAGACAGGGGATACGGAGCTGCTGCGGAAAGAGATGTAGGCGGATATTAGCATCGAATATCCGTAGACCAAATACAGATTAGCAGGTTTTAAGACCCCGGGGGCTCGGGGAAATCTCAATATATATATATAAAACTCTATAGCTGACAGGCATTCGCGTTCATTCATTCGCATCGCCGTCGTCCCGCCCGCGCGCTGGTTCACGGCGTAATGGTAGAGCTCTTGAGGATTCGAAATCTCCAATTATTAAGTCTGATTACTCTCGTGGTCTCCGAGCCTTCATTATTTTGCATCTACCCGTTCAGCCTCCCTTTCCTCCCCACCCGTCCAGGGACGACATAATTTTTGAACCAAGGTCTCCCACTTTCGGGGCCCCAGGATTCAAACCCCTTTTTCCAACCTCATAAGATATGTGATAAAAAATTCATACTCACCCGTGATACGATGCAGATGTATCTTTATTAATCCGTTGATAGAAAGAACCTGTGGGAGAAACGACTTCAGTCGAGCCAGGGGAGCGAACGTCGACGCATACGATCGGCTTCGGTTTGATATTCAAAAGTGGCATCAGCCCTTGGACTTGGAGCGTGTGCACGGGTTATCGGGTACAACGGTCGCAACGATTCTCACTTTTTCTTCCATTCTCCGGTTTTCAGTCTCATTTCCATTTTCATAACCGTAGTCGTTTTTCCCCCGCCCCACCGAACTGCGTGGCTTTGATATATGCAATTTTTACGACTCGCCGGTTTACGCCCGATTAAACTTATATCCCGTGCATTGCAGTAATTTCCGATGAGCACGCAGCGCTTCGCTTTTCTTCGTGTAAATATTACAGGTATATTTGACGTGCGTCAACGCGACGCGGTTACACGCGTTACAACCCCCCTTATATTTCAATCACCGCTATAGTCTCATACGTATAAATGCAACTTTCGACGCATTCGTACAAACCACACACGCACAGTTTATACCCGACGTGTACAGAGAAAAATAATTCCCTCTGATCCCTTGAATTTCTACGGTCGTTTTTCACCTGCCGTTCGCTGCTCACGATCAGTCGCAATTTTAAATAGGATATAAAAATTGTGTGCGCTCGTAAATTTGAGCAATTGAAATAATTCGATGAGGATAGCGAGAATGAGATGAAGACGTGATTTTTCTTCATGAAAGGCTAACTCGGAGCGACAAATTTAGAAAAAAAGCAAACAGAGAAACGGAAGCAAAATGCAGTTCACGCATATACGCACGTATACATGCGACGGTACAGGGATCGTTATAATTTTATTACGGAGTTCAAATGTGACAGGATAACTAAATATCGTAGACGTGCGTTTGAGCGACCTCCTCCGTCTACGTCTAGACGAGACTTCTCGCCGTTTCACATTGTCATTGTCGTATACCGTACGATAACTTTCTACTATTACGCTACACGTTACAGATAGCAGTCGCTTCTGCAGCAGCTCACGTCGCAGGGGTGCGGAAGGAGCGCGAAATTCGCGATGTACTTGTAAAATGGACGAAGGATACGTTACTACATTGAACTCTTATTTAACACACGAACTGCGTTCCCTCGTTACCTCGGCGTCATTTACGGTTATCCCAAAGTTAGTCCCCATACTTTTCATAGCGAAAAATGAGGATACCCCAATTCAGTCGACGGATTTGAATTTCTGAATGGAAGTCCCTTCTTCTTTCTTCGCGAACTTCCAGTGCGAACACCTCCCTCCCCGAGACGGGATGATTCGCGAACACTTGGCGAAAATTCGCGCTACGCGGGTACAACGTAACGTGTTTTACGGATGTACGACAATACGTGCAGTTGTACGTATACGTATGTATATACGTACAGATATCGCGCAGATATCGTTTTCGTTGTTTTGCATCATTTCACGGTTCTGAGCAGATGCCTCTGACGCGGTGGCTCCCTAGGGAACCTCTGGAGAAACGGGGTTGAGGACACGAGGACCAGACATCGCGTGGCCTCCTCCGCCTCTCTCGCCGTCGTACAGAACGCCGCCGCGCAGCATCCCCGCAGTATCAACCGGGAGAAGGTATTATCTACAAGATTATTATCTCCCCTGAACCGGTGCGGCGCACGGAGTCCCTCCCGTACGTGTATATGAATATCGCGTACAAAGAAAGAAAGAAAAAAAAAAAGAAAAAAAAAAAACCAACAACTGCAACGGGACGGGATGGAATTCAGTCGGCGGAAGCTCCCGCGCTGTACGTGCGAGGGTGAAAATTGAAACACATTTTTCTGACCGCACGTAATAATCGCCAAGTTCTTTCCATTTCTCTTCCCCCTAGTGTTTTCTTCCTCTACTCTGTGCGGATTCTACTTTTTCTTCTCCCAACTTCTGCTTCACCCGCTAGTTTATTCTTCAAACTGCATCTGCTGCCGTTGCGCTGCCGCCGGTGTACACGCTGAATGTATACATACATACATGTATACAAGAGAGCGGTGAAATGTTGATCTCGAAATCCCGGCGTATGTACTCGGGGTAATAAATATGAATGTCGCAAATAATATCGCATGTACAACGCGTCTACGTAGTTCGGTATTATTTATCTTTGTTATTATATACTTAAGTCTCGTACAATACGGAACGTAACTTGGCGAAGTGTTCTATCCGTACGGTTAATTCTTTTGAAACGCGACAAAAGGTTCGGATCTCGCGGTCTCGCCAACTTTCACGTGTACCCCGATCCAGGTACGGCTCGAGGTGAATTCCGATTTTTTTCTAAATCAATCGGCTGTAATATTTACGGCGTCGCTTGGAAGAAAAGAAACACAGTCTTGTTAGTAAAAAAAGTAAATTGAGTTCTCCGGAGCGGTGGAAAAATCGGCGAACACGGCGTGTCGCTGGCGAATGACCCGTACACTTGCGAAGATGTGGGTTGTTTTTTTTGCGCGGAAAATATTGTCCAGGTGAACGCAGGTACGCGGCACAGTTTCGCGCAGATCTCCAGCCTCCGATAAACCCGGCGGTGCACTGTACCGCAAAACCTGTCCCATTGTCACTCGTGTCAAAGCGCAAGTTTAAAGGATTTAATAACGACACGTCTACCCGAACCGGCCGTTTGTTACGTATACCTGTACCCTGCCGACGATATATCCAAAGATGATATGAGATAACCGGTTTTCTATGGAAGAAAATTATCGTTGGAACAACGCGGCGGTGTCGCGACACACATATCGTCGTTGAGTACGTTTTCAAATCCGACGAGCTATTCGCGAAATGTAAAATGAATTTGCGCGAAAAATATTTGATCTCGATGAAAATTCCTCTCGCATCGCTTCCGGAAGGATATTATCCACGATTTCGTTACGGTCCAAGAAGCAACTCGAAAATAGGAGGTACTACGCGTACGCAAGAAACTCCGGCGTTGTAAAATCGAAAAAGTTTAACGAATAGCAAATATTCCAATTTCTCCAACTGCATCAGGTGTCCCTCGATGTCGCCTCCGTAGGGATCCGTATTTCGTATACTCGTCTCGAACTTTCAAGAAAACCTGCGGGACTTTTTTTCTTATTTTTTATCGAAACGAGCAAAGCTGCATATACAACAAGCTGAAGATCCGATACACGCGAGCAAACGAAAAGAAGCTCACTCGAATTCCGATGTCATTCAGAATGGGAAAAATATTTTTTCTCCACATGTATATCTGAAAAAATCTGATCGTGATACGTTTGTGAAAATTATGCAATTCTTCGCAACACTTTTTCGAAGTCAAATAACGCGCTGAGCTTCGCTCACGTTTGTAGCGTGTGTGCGAGGGAACGACGCCGTGTTATTGTGCAACGGTAAACAACTGCCCTTGACACTCGCATTGAGCAAGCTCGAAGTTAAGCCGAGGGTTTTGCAAACGGTATTACACCGCTCCTACACCGTGTATAACGCGTGTACGATATACGGAATCTGTCAATACCACGTGACTTAGGCGCGTAACCGTTGCGTTCGCTCGCTCCTCTTATCCGACTCGTTTTGCGCCGTTTTTATTTTATTCATCTTCGATTTTTCGGGGGGCGGTCATTTCGCCGCGGAAAAATACCCACTCCTCCGCGAGCTACGGGAATAAATACGTAAATTAGTCAAATCCTGAATAATAATTAGCGATGATAAAAGGAAAATGTATGTACGTATAGATTCGCCCGACAAACGAAGCCTCGATTCTCCGAATTTCGCAATATTAATAGCGCGATATCCCCCGCTCGTTCACCGACCGACACTCCTCGGTTGAATATTCAAAGATAATTGGCAATTATACGCAATTTTTGACACGTCCTGAGGAGCGGATAAGGATACCGATAAGGAAGAATACATCGGCAGCTCCCAACATACACGACGATACCGCAAACGATTGTGACTTTTCAACCCCCGGTATATACCCGAGAGTCCGACGGAGCTTTTTTCCAATAAATTATCAGACTGCGGACGTTTTTTAGTTTGAGATTTTCTTTTTTTTTTTTTTTCCAGCGCAAGATCGAGGGTGGTTTCGGAGCAGTCCTTTTCGTACCTGAGCAGCAGCAGCGGCAGCAGCGTCAGCCAGCTACTACGTGCAACGTGCAGCGGGAACGGTGCAATGTCCACAAGATATTCGCCGAGCCGTATCTCAAAGACGTCATCTTGTCTACCCGGGAAATGGCTCTCGCAATCTTTTCTCTGAATGCCATATCCTCGTGGAGTTTTCAGTCGGCCATTCATTGGATATTAAATGAAAACATTGGAGTTACTTTTCTCGTAGAGCGGTCTAAAGCTTGTACTGCGTACAGTCGAGAACTAGGAAGCTCGTCTCCGCAGATACGTCTAATATTTACTCAGAGATATCACAAAGCAAGAATCTGCGGTCTTCCATAAACCACCGACCCCCTACCCTACCCCCCCCCCCCCCCCCTCCCACAGCGGTATATAAACTGTACTTATTCAGATAGCCTGCGCCGCGTGCTACTTTGCAGCTAAAAAATAAGACCAAAAGTCACTTAACTTTTACCCGCATTCCCCTCTTTTTACCCCATACCATGTCATACGGTTTTCTATATGCGCTATACACTTCCTACGAATAGTGTAACGACGATAACTGGCTTCCACTGGTATTTCAACTAATAATACGAATAATATCACCATTTTTCGGTTCTTCAACGTAATATAAATCCAACTCGGGTAAACGAGAGAAAAAAAGGACCCGCGGTACGGTGTGGTACGCTGAGGAATTTCCTTCGTCGCCATTTTGAACGGAGGTGTTAACAAGGAGAATAATAACAACAATCATAAATAATAACGATAACAACAATCCAGGGCAGCGGGCTCGGTACGAATAATCTTCAAAAAAAAAAAAAAACGAGAGGAACCTCACGCGCATGAAGGATTTCGTCCTGGATAATAAAAGTGTGAAGAAAAAATAAGAAGGAAAAAAATCAGCTCCTTTAGAGGTGCGTTGGTTACGTATACCGTAACGCGAGGGTGACATTCATCAGTCATTTATTCAACCACGTTTTTTTTGGGGGGATTTTATAATTAAATCGATATATTCCGAGCGGATTACTATACGTCGATGCGATCGTGACATTCATTATGATTTCATTAAAATTTTTCTCATCGAAGAAACTGGGCATTTTTTTTTTTTTTTTTTTTTTATTCATTTCCTTTCGTTTTCTGTTTTGAATAATATTATATGTAATCGATTACATTATTCCTCGGTGTTGCATAATTGGCGGACTCCCGGAAGCGGAGGGTTCGGTGAATTTCGCCTTGTACACCACACGGATGAAATATGTATATAAAGTAGATAATTATATACCGAGCTTCGTTTCTACCTGAAGAGAATAGTTGCGGGCTAATGAACTAGGCTCCAGTGTTCAGAATCAGGCCTATACCTATATACCGTCATATCATGGACCCCGTAACTTTATGGCTCCATCGTCATCGTCGTCGTCGTCATCGTCATCATCATCATCATCGTCGTCATCATCATCATCATGATCACCGGAGTAACGAGGATATCCTAAGGGTTGAAGGTAGAAACTGGGAGTACGTACGAAACGTACGCCCTAGTATACGTAGGTATGGGTATACATAGGTAGGTACATATATACATAGTTGCAGTTCATGCTGCGATGCACTGTGCGCAACGTTCTATGCGATCGGGGTACGAAACTGGCTACCGGCTGATTAGATCTACCAGTCACTCTCTACGGCGGCTTCGATTCTGACAGCCCGGTATACGTATATATATATATATATATCTACACGTGCATGCGTCTGACTACTACTCCTTTTCATTATGGCTGATTATCGAGAATGAGTTTCGATATTGAATTATGATAATAGATCATTAGGGTTCACCCGCGTCGCTTATTGTTTAACCAGCCTTCGACCGTATGTGCCCCGAGATGGCTGTAAGAACCGGATATAATCGATAATTTCTATCTGCCGGAGGAACCAATTTTTCCCCACTCCCTAATTTTCATCTTTTCAGAGAACTTTCGATCAGAGTTCAATTCGTTCCCTACCGCCTGTATTAATTTCTTCGTTAGCAACGGTATATCGGCCGATACGAACCGTAGCGTTAAAAAAATCCATCGCGACGACGTCGTATGACGTAGATAGGTGAAATGTGAATCTGGTGTCCGTCACTTGTCATAGGCTATATTTGTGATTGCTTTAAAGTCGATTGAACTCTCGTTTGACTCATGTAAACGCGCGTTGATCAAAAAGCGTTGGAAACGTACGGGGCCCCGTACCGCGGGACACGAGGGTCAAACTAGAGTATATCACACGCGTATCTGGCCGCGTGGAATTTAATTTCACTTCGACGTTCACCTGCTGCTGCTGCTGCTGGTCTAGGTGTGTTATTTATTAATTAAAACGCTATCGAAAATATACCAACGGCGGCACCGAGTCGCCTCTGTTGTATATATCGCATCGTTCGCGCCGGGGGCGATCTCTGTCTATTTATACGTACGTACGTATATACATACACATATCTGTAGATGTCCGAATATGTGATTACCTATATTACCACCTGTCAAACGTAGCCGATATTATTTGAATATCGTGTGTGTACCGCGGATACCAACATCGCCGCGTACGTACCTACGAAATGCGGTGTATAATATACCCGCGCTCCAAACTGTTTAAAAAATCTCTCTACATTGCGCTAAAGGCAAACATAACGTGGATATATTTACGTTCAATTTTCGAACGATGCCCGACGGCACTCGAACAAATTTAATTAAAATTTTATGAATTCCAAAAATTATTCTATCCGCGAGTGTTTTTAAATCGCTCAAAAATATTCTGGACCTTTTTGCCGTTCGTATCTCGATCCGGCGAATTGATACGAGTCTGATTCAACCGAGTGTGAATTCCGAACAGGCTTTTTTAGACTTTTGCTTTTTTTCAGCCGCTTCGGAGGAGTTGCCGTTGGAGGATTCCGAGCAACAGGACGTTCCGGAGGATCTGCCCAGATTTTCATCGGCCGAACAGTCGACGATAAAACGATCCCCTAGGCTACGCATCCCGCGTTCTACGACCTCTTGAATCAAGGCAGAGGAGCGACTGTGCTGATTTTTTATTTCCGAGATATCGTGGGCTAGTCGAGCCATCTGTTATATCGATAAAAAAAATAACCGATTAATAAAATTGTACGAATAGTGAAAATCGTCAGAATTCATCAATCACCTGAATTTTTAGCTGCTCTATCCGATTGCGTTGCGAAATTTTATCCGAGGTAGATTTCTTAGCGGCGTGATCTTCTTTGAGGGATTTTGGCTTCGCAGTTTTTGGATTCTCGGTGAAACCGCAGCAGACTTCTTCCGGATCGAGTCGACTCATCTTAGATTTTTACAAATTTTTCATACCTTTTGTCGAATACACGAGATTTTTTTTCATTCATTGCCGAAAGGGTTGTCGAAATTTCGATGTGGTGCGAATACAGATCGCAGACGTGCGATTTTCGATCGACATTTTGCAAATTTCAAGTCGATGGAAAAGCTCACCGATTTCAACATAGACCACGATCGGAATAATTTTTTCTCTCTCTATTTTCAAGTTCCGCGTGGCGATCGGGAGCTATCATTTTTCGCGTTCTTTTTCCTACCGGAGGTCCCCTGAACTTTGTTAACATTTTTTCCCGTACGGGATTGTTTTTTCACCGACACAGCGGCCGCGGGGTTATTTTGCCCGGCAGCCACGGGGCTGAGGGACTCGTCGATCTCGGACGAAGATATCGACGGTATGTTAGGGTCATCCCGTTCCACGGCCACTGGATGTTTAAGCGACTTTATCGGCACCGTTTGTACGCGAGGATTTCCACGAAGTGAAACCCGTTGAAATTTCGCGTCGCGCTCCGCACGTTCACCCTGAATAATTTCGCTTCGCTCCTCGAGTCGCGCGATTTCCGCAAGAAGTTCCTCCATTCTGGCCTCCTCGTAGGCCACCACGCTGCAACTGCCTCCAGATTTTTCGCTCTCGTCCGCGACATCTTTGCCCGACATTGATTCCGTTATAAGTACTTGAAGAATTTTTACCCCCCTGTCTAGGCGTTTTTGTTTCCGATTCAGGTTTTTTTCATTCATTCGTTTTATTTATTTATTTATTTTTTTTTCTCTTTTTTCACGGGCATGTTATTTTGACTAGCAACGTAGAACTCTACCGTAACCGGGTAACGGAAACAGATGTTGGAATCCATTAGGGTGTTTCGAAGAGTAGCAGCCTTTTATTTTGATATCATTGTTATTTGAAATACTCGAGTTCTTTTTCCGTTTCGTGGGGCTCCCGTCGTCCCGAGGATCCTGTAAATTCCCGGTCTACCTATACGTTTTCTTCTAAAAATTCGCAGCGCCAGGGTAGCGAAAAAAAAAAAAAAAAAAAAACGGTAAAAGAAAAACAGAACGGGAATACTTTTATTTTTTATCGCGGGTGGGCGGGTTACGGGTAAAAGTTTAAGAGGACAAGTGAGCGTCGTGGTATAGTGTGGCGAGTAACCGGCGTAAGACGTCCAACGTTTTTCCTTGCAGAAACATTAAGCTTTATGGAGTTTCACGGTGCGCTTAGAGTAAAGTAATATTTTAATGTGCAGGTCCCCCCCGTAACGTCGTTAAACGAACTCTTCTTTGCCGAAGAGAAAGCAAAGCCTTCGCTCTAAGGAGAAGGTGACATGGAAATAGGGAATAAAAAAAAATACACAAACCTTACGCAAAGAAGCGCCTGCTACTTTTTCTCATGCGTCGTTATCTTCGCGGAGTTTTTTTTTTTTTTCTTTTTTTTTCATCAAATTTGCGCGTAGACGCAATTATCGTTACCCTTTTTTTTTTTATCTCCGCCTTTTTAATTCATCGAATCTTTGGACTTTCAGGTAAATACGGGAAAACGAATTTGAAAGCCAAGTCGACCTCTCTAGAAAATTGATCGAGTTATCGCCAATTTATGGACCCAAAAAGTGAAAAATTAAGGATATCACGATGTGAAAAAATCGTAACTTACTTTACTCAGGTCAAAAATCCTTGGAGAAGTGCCATGCAATCGATTTTAAAAATCAAACTCGTTTTTTCATTCGGGTCTAATTGAAAAGAAGTGAGGACCGAAAACTATTCGATCGAATAAGATATCGGTATCAGAGTCGATCGCGCGGCGCTGGTTAGAGCGCCGATGAAGTATTTATCGGACGGTTTCAAAGGTATTCAAATCTATGAGACGATGACGCTGAGAAGTTATGTGGTAAATTACTGTTATTATTCTCGTTTAATTTAACAGCAAGTGCAGGTTCGAGACTACCATGAGACATTAAGTTGAAGATGAGAAATCTCTGACATCTAATTTCAAACTTTGTTTACATTAATTCTCATATTATACCCGTGGAGTCACGAAGCCGAGAGCAGGTATAGGTATGTATATACATACATCATACGCGTATGTTCCGGGCAGCGTAATATAAAGTTGATTACGTTCTCACTAAAATTAAGCAGTGTGCCGTAGAGTTAACGAGCTATCGTTTAATTAATAATTCGGAAGTTGTACGACGAAAAGAAGAGGAGAAAAAAAAAAAAGAAGTTGGAACTCATCGTTTACACGGAATTCCCCGTAGCTGCTTCGACGAACCCTCGTTTCCGTGAAAACTAGTTCCCTTAGTCGCTGATTAGTTATCTAACCCCGATGCTTAATTAGAAATAAAGCGAAACGGGTCTACCGAGCCCAGTCCATTGTACGGCTCGTGGGGGGGGGGGGGCGAGTGAGGGGGATCTCGGAGATCTTGACGTGTTCAGTGATCTTTGAGACTTGTAAGAGCTCCGCGTAGATACACGCCCTGGTCTCGAGTTTCACGAAGGCTTTTTGTACGCGGAAGGGCGAATGTCCCGACTTCTCCCGTTCCACGCGTTGTTCCCGCACCTCGAAACACGTGTAACTTCCAATTGGCCGAGCACAGCTGAGTAGCAGTCGGCTGGTCAAAGATTCCCGTCGGGGTTCCTTAATTAGGTTAAGCAAATTGTAGGGTTCGGCGGGATCGTCATTTCGGCGTCAAACTGTAATAAAAAGTAAGTGTGTCGCGCGAACCGTATAGTATAAACTCGATACGACCGGCGCCGACCGCGAACCCTCGACCATCGACGAGCAAATAAATGAGCAAATATACCCGACTGATTTAGTCCCGCGAGACTTCCTCGGCGTATACGTAGGTATAACGTACGCCTCCGTATAAATAAAATTCTTAGACCGCGAGAAGCCGCGGCGGGAATATTCGCTCAGCAACGTGGAGAAAAAAAAGACATCGCGCGATCAACGAAAACTCAAATGAGATTCAATTATAAAATAAGCGTATACGGACGTTGTGAATAATAATTTCAGAATGTTTTCGGCGATACGTCCAATTGAAAAAATGAATAAATCCCGCAGCGTGTGCATTATATAACGTGCATCCCGCGTACGCGCGATCGTTGACGCGTCATTCTAATTGGAAGGGAATAATTAATTTATGGTTACACGCGCAATTAATGACGCGGGCATAGGTATAATATTCACCATTTATGCGTTTAATAATTATTATCCTATAATACCGGGCGCCGCGCAGGGGCTGTCGGATACGGTGTATTTAATGTTGCGTTTTTAATTAGAACGTGTTGTGAGAATTTCTTTTTCTCTCCCTCCCTCCCTCCCTCCCTCCCTCCCTCTCTCTCTCTCTCTTCCTTTTTTCGGTTCGTATATTTTTCGACACTTGAGTCTAGCTTTATTTCACTGACGGACCGACGACGGACTCTGACGGTCGACGACGCCACTTGCGTTGCGGCTGCAGCACTCATCCACTTGGCGACATAGCAACCTACGTACCTACCTACCCACCTACCCCGCGTATTCGTACGCGAAGCCGGCGGTGCACCGCACGTTCCCGAGGCTCCTACCTACCTACCTCTTATTCGAATGCTGCGAACTCCCGGAGCTCTACGCGTCCCGTGGGATTTTATGCTTTTCCATAAGTATATAAATCACCTACCCATACGGTACACACCTGTACAAACTTACGTTCGAATACACGAGTATCGCGTACCCGCCGCGCACACCTACCACCCGCGATCCTCGGTGCAACGTCACCCCCGTTAACGTTGCGAACCCCGCGTGGAAAAAAAAAGGACGCGGTACCCCATTCCCACGTGCGCTTGATACTCCGAGGTGAACCCCGTGTGCTTCCTCGCTCGTCGTATCAACGGCGTCGGAAGCAGCCACGAGTCAGGGTCGTCGATCGAGGATTCGCGGCACGTAAAATACTTCGAGTAAAATTGATGGCGTGAGGGTGAAAATTTGTTCATGTTTTTTTTTTAATGGGCGAATTTTTGGGCGAGAAACAAATTCCGTATCCAAATCCCTGCGCGCTGCTGTTTCTCCGTGTTTTTTTTTTTTTTATTTCGAAGAGAAACGCGAATGTCTTTTTCGTTTTTTGCCCTCGGTTTCTACTCCGTATAGGGTAAAGGAACAAGGGCTGCGCGACGGTGGCCGTTTCTTACTGTTTGTTCTTCAGCGGGTGTTCGGAGACAATCGGGAGATTGATCGTCGCTCCGAGAGGCGGCGTATAAGTGTTGTAACACTCTGTAGGGCTTTGAGTAACGTATTTACGAGTTGTATTTACAGATGTGTCGCCTCGTTCCGTAATCCCTATAAACACGGTACGACGACACACGGTGGTACGGTGGTAAGGGATGAGCGGCTGCGGAAAACGGGCGAGAGAAATCTTCTAGGAAAAGCGGGAGACACGACTCTCCAATCCCTCTAAACCACGAAAACAAACCCACTTCGGGAGTGGAGCACCGGGTTCTGCACACGAAAATTACACAGGGCTATATGCCTGAGCCGCTGCGCCGTATAACCGCGATCGTGAATAGCGAGGGACCTAAATAATTGAAACCCCGTAGTCTACTTCCCGTATGGATCGGAGAAAAAAAGACATCGCGTGTATTCGTCTGTTTTATTAGTTCACGTCCGCGGTTCGTTGCGGAGGGAGTTGAATTCCGATTTAATTAAGCTACGACGTTCTCCCTGAGAGGGATGTGAAATTTTTTCGTTTTTCCTTCTTCCGAGAATGCGGGAGTAGGTGGATAGAGAGGTATTATGTTATACCGAGTTTAGTTGCGGGGATGTATTATAGTCGGTGGTTTTTTTTCCCCAGATATCGTTTACAGTAGGGTCGAACTTACGAGTACAAAGGTCGTGTGCAGTTGTTAGAAACGGAATCACTCGAGACGACTTGCCACGAAACTCCGTTGCGAGGTGCAAAAGGGTTCTTGGTACGAGTTAGATATGTAGACGTACTACCTTTCTACCTTGAAAAAACTTGGAGCGTTTTACTTCTCCTCATTTTAACAACTCGCGTTTCTGCCTCAGGACTCCGCACGAATCGTAATGAAAAAATAGAAAGAAAAAAAAAAGAAAATCAACGACGACGATCGAAACTAGAAATAACGAAATGTTGACTTAATTTTTTTTGAAACTTTTCGTTTTTTCTCATCGCGTACGAGGCAGGAATTTTTCCAACAAAATGTAAGTTCAAAAAGCACTGAAATGTCGAACGAACAAAAAGACAGTGTTCTCATTCCGCACAAAGTATCCGACCAAGAGGGTTCGTTTTTCCGTTTCCTACGTTGTGGAAGGAAAGAAAAGAGAAGAAAAAAAATTGAGCGTCATGCAACCCGGAGAAATCATAGTTTGCATCTGCTTCGTCAATCTCTGGCAAAGATTCGAGTTCGTGTCGCATGTGCGGTATCGCATTGGTGCGTAAAACAATGATTTCTGAGCTATGCTAGATACTACCTATGTCGGTGTTCGAATAAACACGTACGTACATACGTATGGAAACGTCCCAGATGTACTTTATACGTGTTGGTCGCCAACTATTCTTCGGAAAACCGTTATTATGCATGTGTAATTTTTTTCTAGTTCATTTTTTGTTTCGCTTATTTTCCCCCCGTTCTTCCGCGAGTTACGTACGACAAGCTACAAATAAAGCTTATGCGGATATACGAGTGCCCGCGACAGATATATCAGCTATGACATAGTTTTACGGGGGTGAAATAACCTATGAGAAAATAATATAATCGATGGAGTGCAAAGGGTGGAGGACGCCGGCGTTGGCTCGGGGGATGAAAATGAGAGAGAATTTCCTCATCTTCTTCGCAGTGGCTTTACCAACATCACACCCACACCAGGTTGCGCGCTACTCTTTTGTTTTCTGCTCCGAAAGCTCATACCTTCCGAGACTTCTTCTTTCCAGAATTGAGGTGGATGGAATCTCCCTTGTTGCTACTGTTGCCGGTTACTCCCACTGTTACTGCACTGTTAGTGGTACGTACGTACGTATTACACGTATTACGTATAATACATAGTCGAGAGGTTCCGGTGAATTAGTGAAATGACTCCGTCACACCCACGTCTCTTCCCATTTGGTTTTTCTTTTTTGTTTTTGTTTTTTTTTTCTCTCGTTATTTTCCAATCTCCTCCGTCTCACGGTCCGCCCGACGACTGCCTATATCTTATCGTTACTCGTTCAAATTTTATTCCGGACGGTATCATCTCCGACGCATTTAGAATATTACTCCCGATGTCTCCCGATGTTGCCTGTGCTTATGCAGGTATACAGCTACCTGTTCATTTATTTATTTATTTATGAATTTGTGTGTAACATGTAGTGTAAACCTACAAGGCGTACGGACGTACGGAGTTATAGGTATACATATGTATATGAAACGCGTACGGTATTCGCTCCGCAAATTAATTCCTTTGCGGGTAAAATAACGCCGCCAACGGAAATACCTGAGGGCATATAGGAGTCGAGTGAAATGCCGGCTGTTTCAGGCTTAAAGTCAGCTTTCCTCGACTAACGTACACGTTGTACAGGTATGCGTGTAATATATATAATATCGTATACGAACGTGTATCACGTGTACTATACACATACCGCGGCGTTACCCCGCCTCGAAAATGCTCCCGCTTTAACCCTTTGACTGCAGTAAAGTTCACCTAACGTCGTCGTATCGAGTATATATACCCACATGTGCCCTGAGGATTTTATCAACAAGTGCCTTCGAACATGTTCGGCAACTTTTTTGTTCCTTCGCAATCTTAGACTCCTGAAATGTAATTAATGGCGATCTTTAACCCGCGCCACGTGAATTTATCGATCGCTAAGCCTGACTTGAGGTCTCCGCACGGATATCGGTGGGCGAGACTTGAAACGTGAAGATTCAACAAGTTTAACGATATAAACTGCCGCCTCGGCAGCTGAGCGGATTTCGCAACAGGCGAGGACACCGAGAAGTGTGCGACACTTCACCCCGGCTCCTATACTATGTATATCGTCGCCGCTGCGGCACCACGAAGCAGATTTTATATGCAAGGTACATACATCCACTCGGCGGCGGAAACGGAAGATAGTGTCAATATGTGCGGATAACGAAAAGAAAAACCATTCGCTCGATTCCCTCCGAAATATAATAATCACAAATTCAGCTTTGGCTTATAAAATAACGCGAAGAAGAATAAGAATTGTTGAAAAAAAATTAAAAAATAAATAAAAAAACTTAATTGCATTATTCATATTACAAGATGTATACACGACGCGTATATATACGTATACTCATACCTTCCGGAACATTGGAATTTTTAATTTCTTCTCGGCAAACAGCGAAGCGCACGAGTTTCAAACTATTTTTACCTTCTCCGCGAGAGGTAGAATCCAGGTGGAATACATCTTAGCTTCACATCTATCGATTCGCGAGGGAAAAGTTGGCGGAAAGTATAAGTTCGGATGATCTGGGGGCGGATACAAAATTACGGAGGTTCGATATCTTATATACCCGTTATATGCGACACGTCGCGGATCGTTCTATCCTTTCTCATCGCTTTAATTTCACCTACTGAAAATTCAAGGAGCTAAAGTCTCGGAGAAGTAGGATGAGATGGCGAAGCAGAGAGTCTTGAAGCTTCTTTCATTCACCTTTCCCTCAGGATACGAAGGGGAAACGAACACCGTTCGTCGACCGTGAATACGAGTCTTACCTTTGTTCGGTTAACACACAGCAGCAGCAGCAGCAGCAGCAGCAACTATGAGGGAGCGAAAAGATTCGTTCCTTTTATCAGGGTCAGCCGTTCGTCCGACCATAAATTCGAGGGTGTCCCGAGTCCTCCACGAGTAGTCGGGCGAGCTACCTTGAAAGAAGAATCACGGCGTCACTATAGGGTATTTCGGTTGCAATTACAAAAAATATAATCTCAGCTTAGGTAAATTTAAAGTCGGGCGTTTTTTTCATTCGGAATTCACGATTCAAATCGAGCCGTCGCTAGATTGCGTGTCCTCGAAGATGTTCCGAGGGAATATTCATGCATGAATATTGGAATTTTTGGACGGGATCAATGACCGCGATCGGTAGCGTCTGGGGTAGGTATAAAAGGGTCACGGGGGCACGAAATTCATTCATCTGTGAAATAAGCCACTTTCCGCGGTTGCGGCGAGAAGGAGATGAAGAAGAAGAGGAAGCGGAAGTCAGAAAAAAAGTCGAAAGAAGGAAACAGCCCCACGACCCCAATTATCCATCGGCAGATGAAGAAAATGTTCGCAAAAACAAAAGTTTTCGTCGTATAAAAATACACTTGTCGCCGAAAAAACGATCGTTCAATAGTGAAAAAGCTCGAAAAAAAATCACCCGTACGACGAACACCAAAATTACGAGTACGGAAAACCACATGACATCAGCGGTGAGACATATCGGTTAATTCCAGTGAACGATCTTCGACGAAGCGACTCTTTGATCTCCCCTTCGCCCCCGTTGATTTGAGGTCGGAGCTATATATCCTCGACTCACTTTACAAAAATCGAACGGACAATTATACGCCATTTTGTGGAAAACGGTTTAATCGGTTCTACGCGGCAGAAAGCCTTGGGGAGTCACCGTTTTATTATACCTACGCGAAACGGGTCAAGCTTTCCGCCCCAGGAAAATATTTCGAGACGGCGAACTCTCCGCCTCTGAATTTGAGAATTTTTTTTTCAACCCTGTTCTTAGGAAAAATCAACCAGGAGTTTTTTGTACTTTGTCAAAAATTACCGAGATCATTTACTCGTTCGCTGGATATAATGAGTACAAAAATTTACAACGCATGTGCTGCAGCGCAACGCGAAGAACGGTGTTCCACGCGCGGATGGGGGACGAATCCAACGGCCCGTGAAACGTTAAAAAATATACCTATGTATTCTTCCCATAAAGTGCAAGCTTGAGAAACCGCAGGAATTACGAACGTGCCGCAGAAGCTGGAGAGAAAGAAATAGCGCGAAGGATAACGAATTAAATAAAGAAAGAACGTTACGCAGGAGTAAGAAAATAACGAAGAAACGACTACCGACGTTTTACTTTCCAGTACGGAGGGCAACGGCAGCGGCACAGCTTACTCAAATATTTATGTTATTAATACACCAAAAGCAATAAGTACGAGTATAAGGTTACCCGCACGCTCTTTGAAGCTGCCGATGTTTCTTCCCTTATTATTATTACTGGTATACTCCACCTCAGCTGTACGGCGCCAGAAACAGTCCGCCTGCAAACGAACATCGTTTCACGTAATATTTCAAGATTTTTGCTTAACTTATATCCTCTTCTCGGTATTCCACAACTTTATTTGCCAGCGCAGGGGTGTTAACACCTCGAGCAAAATAAATAACAATCAGATCGGATATCCTGCATGGAGAAAAACTTGGCTTCATTAAATTCGGATTCCGGCTATTAGTCAAAAATATTGTACGTCCTAATCCCGCAGGTTCTCGATATTCACGTCTGGAAAGCTCTGGGACGAAAATCGACGAAAAAAAATGAAGACAAGTGAGACTAATAAAATATCAAAGACGCATTCTGAGACGACAAAAAAATGTGAGAAAAACTTCTGCCCGTATATCTCGTATATTTGTAAGGGATATACTGGAATATAATATCTTTTCGAATCTGAGCCGCTGCTGTGTTGTAACACTTCTCTACGTGGTATAAAAAGATTTGAATTATGGGTATAATACATCTAGGTCGTGACCTAGACAACGAGAGAGAGCTATGGGACAGGGTATGGATAAAAATCGGGGTGTTCTCATGAGGAGAAAAAAAAAAGGAACTTATCTGAGAAAAAACCCACCGAGTATAGCAATAACCATGCCGCAGGCAAGCGGGGGGGGTTTATTTCAAGCTACATGGCACTTTCTAAATTATCCCAAGACTCGAAACTAAAAGTTCCTACTCCGGGGGGAATTGGTTCATGCTCGTGGTTTTAGTCCGCAGCATCTGCGGGAAGTCAATTTTAATGAGGTATGCGCGCCTATTGCCCCGTGACCGCTAAATGGTAGCAGCTGTTCATTTGTCCTCAATTTGTCAAATTCAGGGATGAACCGCACTTTTTCAAAACTCGATGACAAAAAAGCAAAAATAAATAAATAGAAAAAGAATTTCGAAGAATCTCACAACTCGACACGAATCAATTGATCGCTGTATACGATGTTTTAAGGGAGGCTGATGGACGAAAATCTTTCACGCCTCTTTTTGGTCTTATCCCCACCGTACAGCAAACTTTCGTTCTTTGAAATGTGATTTTATTTTCACCTTCTGCAACAGTAAATACATCTTTGGACGAACTTCATTATGAGAATGAGTAATATCTCGCCACCTCATAAATCCGCCGGAGGATTACGTGATAATAACGAACCGTAAGGCACGTAATTAATCATCCCCTTGTTCGGTTGAGATCGTATCAATTAGTACCTGCGGATCTTTGATGTATCCGTGCAGTTTTGCCCCGGGAGCATACGCGCTGCACCATATACACGAGATAATTACAGGTAAAGATAGCTGTGCGTACATTATTATTCTACATAAATACTTGTGTGTATATTTTTACAAAGTGCGAATAACGCAGGTATAGTGAAAAAAAAAAAAATTCATACCTAGAGCGGTGCCGGTGCATGATCCCCATTGCAAATACATATACATATAGGCATGTATACGTATAAAAATTGCAGCGGCGAATCTCGTTAAAAATGAAAAAATTAATAAAACATATATACGTATAATATACCTATACGTAAATATACAGACGCCTGTAAGACGTCATTAAAATAATAATTGATACGTTTTTGCAAAGTAATTAATGACTCGCGACGAACCTGCAGCAAGGCCTAGCACACATAGAGCGCGGTTGCAGTAGTTAGGTGGGATTTATAGTATAATTACAAGCGTATAATTACAAACGCCCTGTGCGTTTGACTAAACCCGTCGAGATTTTTCCCTCACCCATTTTACTTTTCATTTTTTATCATTTTCCGAGATTTTTTATGTTCTTATTTTTTCTCCGGATACCAAACACATGAAAATATACTATACTTATAAGTATGTCTACATAGGTATATGTATCTGGCCATAAAACATCCGCTTCACTTTCTAACAGTTCTCATCCTACGTATACGTATTTTGTGCAATTACCGCAAGAATCGTTCGCGACTCTTGATTATTATTCATTATCTATACAAAGCAAATGCGTCTGCGACGACACGTGTGAGATATACATGTAACATACAGTTGCTGTTGCAACTCTTTGTTTAATACTTCAACTGTGACACCACTCCTGTAGGTACAGGAGCTCCTCGATTGAAACAATTTTATCCGGCAGACGCCCGCGATTCGCGGGAAGAAATACGACGCCCGTACTATTTTTACTTGTTTTTTTTTAATTTATTTTTGTTCGAATGCAGCTTGCGACGCCTGAGGGAACATGTGTGGGTGATGAGTTACCTTGGGGTAAACGTGTATAGCGCATACATTGAAATGCACTTTTCCTCGCTTCTCATTCATTCGACTTACAATATCGGTTCGTTCCCGGAGTATTCATTTAGACTCGGTTGCGGATTTCAACGAGGCATTCGCTGACTATGTCTTCTTTATAAGGCGATGAAAACTAATGAGCTGCAACGCTGGCTAATTTACGGATCGCTTTTTTTAATTGCCCATCATTTAGGTAGAGAACCTAACGGAGGATATGGAAGCAAAAGTTAGCGCGATACACCCAGTGGGGCTGCAACCAACATTCAAACCCCCTTCGATCGCTAATTCTGATCATTTAATTTGATGTACATACATGTGTAGACAAGCTATATTCATGCTAATAATAATCACACCCTAAAGGCCACAGACCTGGCGGGGTGTATTTAAAAAAAAAATCTAATGAGGGTCTGAAATGCATTGAGAAGAAAAGAATATAAATTTTAGAATTACTTTGGAAGACCTTGTTACGTGCGTAACACACTGAACGCGATTGTAGTAAAGTATTAGGATAGCAGCGTTACTACCCCATGTACCATTACAGCTTCGACAAACAAGAACAATGCAGCTAACGACGTCATTTGTTAGGAAGATATCCCCGTCACGAAACAATTGTTTGGCCAACCGAGCCAAAGTTTCGGAGTTTCTGCTCAATTTGACGTAGTTTCGGGGTCTTGGGTTAACGGTCAAGATCCGTCAACCCCTTAACATGGACCGCGCCCGCAAGGTGAGACAAAATTTATGGCGGAATGCAACCCTGCAAATCACAGAATTCGAAATAATCGCTTACAAACTTGTGGAGTGGTTACATGAATACACAACGACGTTTTTTCCATACTGCAGGCTTTTGAATACGCTGATGTAGAGAGAAAAAACTTCCTAACGAAACATCAGTTCAAAGTTGCGATGACCGCAGTCTTCGGATATTGTCCGGAAAAAGTAGGCATTAGAAGATACAGATAATAACAGATTGGAAAATCGCTAATAATTTCATACTACGACAGACTTATGTGAAGATGATATTCGCCAGAGATACGAACCCCAAGGGTTCAATCACACTAGATGAATTTAAAATGTGCGTCAGAAAGAGTCTTGATGGTAACAATAATGCGGTGGATCCGGAATTCCTTTTTATGCGCCTCGATAAGAATTGTAGGTGAACCGAGCGCGGATGGTGTAAAATTTGATTGCAACTTTCAGAGAATGATGGGTAGATAAACAAAGAGACAAAAATAAAAAAGTATATTCTCTGTAGTTAAAGGCTACCTGGTATTGGAGGACCTTTTGACCGCGGCAAAAGACGTGGATCTGCGAAAATCTACCGCAATTATCGAGAGTGCTTTCAAAGAATTCGATCGTTGCAGGAGAGGATTTATAGGAATGGACGAGTTTATAGCAATGATGCGACATCAAAAGCTGTAAGGCAAAGACAGAGACGGTAGCGCAATGTGTTCTCTTCGTTTTATTTTTTTTATTCATCTTTCGTTTAAAAATATGTATAAATATATATATTTGAAACATGCATGTATGTAATCTCTTTTTTACGAATAACGTGAACTAAAACTAATATGGCTATTCATACAACGTTTAGGAGCTCTTACAGCTCGTTCAGTTCAGATTACTCTAGATACTTAGTCAGAGTATTTGAAGAGATGATGAGGGAACTGCGATTCAATGAATGAATTTTTTTCTATGATCTCATTTCATCCGTCTTCCGTTTCACATATCATAATAAAAACAAACACAATTTTCTTGAATGTATAAAGAGGAACTATCGCAGATTAGAATTCTGTAAGATGATCGAATGACTCAACTTCGGTCATGTTACATTATTCTTGGTCTGAAAATTCTTGGCTAGCTAACTGATAAAAATACGAAGTCTGATCTTGAATCAGTATATCTGGTTCATCAAATTCAAGAACTTCACCGTCACCCATCACTAAAACCCTGTTAGCAATAATTATTAACCATTAATATCTTCAATTATAATTCGCCCACCATCGAGCATGTGAAATTTATAAATCTCCAGCATCTTAACATGTATTTGTACACCTTATTAAATGAAAGTACTCACCTGTCGCAGTGCATAATTGTCCGTATACGATGAGCAATTGTTATTACAGTCGCGCTTCTAAACGAAGACTTTATCGTCGATTGAATATACTTATCAGTTTCTTGATCGACATTAGCAGTTGCTTCGTCGATGCACAAAATCTGTGAAAAAAATCAACCTTCGATCATTAAAGTTATAAGTGTCATTTCTCAAGTAAAAAAAGGGCGCTGCGATGTAAGAAGGGAACGAAGTGACAGCGGCAAAATCACCTTTGCATTATGTAAAATAGCTCTGACTAGGCAGAACAATTGTTTTTGCCCAACACTTAGATTCTTGCCACCTTCATCGACCAGCGCACCAAGTCCACCCATGCGGTAGACCAAAGAGTGGACTTTGCATTTTTCCAATGCTTTGTAAACTTGAGCATCAGGGTACTGATTCCATGGATCGATATTTTCGCGAATCGTACCCAAAAACAAAAATGGATCCTGCGGAATTATTGATAAACGAGACCTGTAAAAATTAACAAAATTAATTACAGCAAATGTTATTTTGAACTGGCATATTCGTTATCTGGATTTAGATTCACAATTATCCTGAAAATAGTGCAAAAAGCGGTCCATTAAATAGTATACTTTACCGCAACGCCTTCAAGCTAAGTTGTTTGGTATTCACATTGTCAATTAGTATTTCCCCTGATTCAATATCGAGCAACCTGAATAACGAAACCAAAATGGAGCTTTTTCCAGCTCCCGTTCGTCCAACTACTCCGATCTTTTCCGCAGGTCTTGTCGAGAAAGAAACTCTGAGTAGTGAAGGTGTTAGATGGTCCCTATAAAAACTTTGCTTTATCTATCTAATTTCACGACATTAATTCAATGATAGCACAATTCTCAATCCAGAAACTCTACTACAGCTCTAACTGGATTACTTTCACTCACCTGTACTTTAGGACGACATCTTTGAATTCAATGACACCTTGGCTAGGCCAGCCGTAAGGTGGGTGAGCACCAGCCGAGGGTTCTGTTGGAGTATTTTCCAAATATTGTTTCACCCTTTCGACTGCAATCATTTCTCTTTCAGTCTCGGTGAAGGCGTTAATAACACCTGACAAGAGGCCAGTCACGGAAAGAGCATAGGCGATCGCCAAACCAACCAGTCCAGGATCAGCAATATCAAACTGATGTTGGAGAACTGCTATCACAGCGACTCCACCCAGAAGGGCTACACCTATGAATTGTAATCTCAATCCTAGCCACTGTGCTGCTGCCATAGACGCGAATTGCGATTTCTGGTTGGCTTCTATGAATAGTTCATTTTCTCTTTTGAAACGAGCCGTTGCTCTGAAGGCCCTGATACTTGTCAAGCCTTGAAGAGTTTCATCGAAATGACTGTACATCGGAGACAAAGTAACACTTGAGAGTCTCTTTAATTCTCGAGAAGTAAGTCTGTTGGGAATGCAAAGATGTATTGCTTTTGATTATTACTGCAATTATTAGCTTTGCCTACCTTAAAAGTCTCCGAAATTACCTGTAATGATTTTGTAGCCCGTGATACATAGGGACAAGAGGTGCCAAGACTAACAATATCCATGGCAAACCATAGATAGTGATGATAATCGAACCCATTAGTCCGAAAAATTGAGCAAGTAAGATATTTGCGATAAACGGCAGCGAATCATCAATTGTGTAAGTATCAGATGAAAATCTATTCAATATTCTTCCAAGAGAATGGATATCAAAGAAGGTACTTCTCGCCTATAATCATCAAATATTTGTTTGAACAGTTTCGACAAACTCTGCAACTAAATAGAATTTTATTTTTTCTGGATTACCTTTAATATCACTTTCAAAAGCTGCCTGTGAATGGCAACCGCAGCTTGAATTCCTCCATATGCGAATAAAAATGCTCTTACGAGCGTGCAAACGGAATTGACAGCAGCAAAAATTCCATAAATTGTCAAATAATAATTGAGACCGCTTGTTTCAGAAATGTCTAAGAAGGCAAAATATTTTCCAACCATTTGATCAGAGTTATTAAGCGGGCTGATGGTAGTATTCATGTGAGTAACCCAGTAGGATATCCATAAGTCTGTAATATTTCTCGAGAGTTGCATTGATAACATCGACAGGAAAATTGATATCGTCAAATAACTGCCGATTGACTTTAAGTAGGATGTATAAACTTTAAACCGTACGGTTCCTCTTTCGAAATGTTCTTCTTCCAGCAGAGAATCCTGGTCGGTTGAATCTGGGTCGTGAATATTTTCGACCAACTCTTTCACAGAAGGTACATCAAGATCAGACTCTAATGACTCTGACGCCAACAAGTAATCCTCCAAGTCTGGTAATATATCACTGGGCTTTCCTTGATTTATGACTTTACCCCCAGACATTTCTACCACTAGATCGGCGTGTATTAAATACCGGGTGTGATGTGTACACAAAATTCTTGTTTTGTCTTTAAGTAGACCAAGTATAACATTTTGGAAAATATAGTTTCCTACTTTTAGATCTAGAGTTGCTAGTATATCATCGAGAAGATAAATATCTTTGTCAGCGTATACGGCTCTAGCTAAAGTTACTCGAGTTTTTTGACCTCCGCTCAACGTATCACCTGATTCACCAACCCCAGTTAAATCGCCTTTTGGCAAGTTGTTCAGGTCATCGGTTAAAGCACAAGCCTTTAAAATGGTCCTGAACAAGTAATAATTATGATGAGTTTTGAGATAATTCTAAGAAAATCCCCTTTCACTCAAATCACTTACTTATATTTGTTGTAGTCATAAGCCTTGCCAAACAAAATATTATCACGAATTGTGCCTCGTTGCAGCCATGGAGTTTGTTTCACATATCCAAAACCTCGGTCCAAGTCACTCACAGCAATAATACCTTCTTCTTTTGTGATTTCAGCTAGAATAGCCTCCAACAACGTAGACTTTCCACTTCCGATTCTTCCCATAATCCCTATTAATTGGCCCTGTACGTTCACGACTCGTTAATATTTTTTTTCTGTGAAACATTTATTATGTATTGTTGATAGTACATTTACCTTTTGCACTGTGATATTAATGTCGCGCAAAGAGAATGACTTGTCATCCTGAAACGTGACAATCTTTCGGCTATCTGAACTAGATGCTGGGCTTACTACGTCGGACATGTCAGTAACAGGAGGCAAGAAGACCTGCTGAGTATTCACCTTAACGAATGCATTTCTCAACATAACATCCGTTCCCACAGGTGGGTCCGTATAATACGAAGACTCATCCAGATCCGGTAGCTGTGAATAAAATTCGTAAACATTATAAAACTCGTATCCAAGAGTAACTTGGAATGATCAATGTTACTTACGTCTAACAACTTTTGAATTCTTTTCACTGAAACCCAAGCCTCAGTAAGGCCATTCAATACCCATGGAAAAGCATTCAGCGGCCCAATCAGCATGTTTAATAATGCCATGCTTGTAAAAACTGTCTTAGCATCCAACTCATTTCCGAGTAAAGTATATGTGGTGAATGTGAGTATAGATATTAGTACAGGTGTTGTAGCCCAAAAGTATACGCATAAGGCATCCAAATATTTTCTGCCCCTTAAGTATTTCACTTCACTCTCTCTATGTTCTACAATAATGGAAGTTTGTTTTTTCTTGCATACCTGAAGAATGTTCATGTGTGTAGGGACACAGTATTATACTTACTCAATATTCTTCCTAGGAAATACTCCTCCCAGACATTGAATTTTATCGTTGTCACACCTCGCAACACTTCGCCCATTAGTCTGACCCTTTGATCTTTGCAATCCATCAACTTTGTACTCAAAGCACCAATTTTATTCGCAATATATTTATTGATGGGAATCAGAATTATAGCAAAAATAGCACCGGCAACAAACGACACTCCTATTTGAACGTATAGAAGATACAATGTCACCACCAGCTACAAACATATGAGTAATTATTGAAAGTCTCCAATTAAGACCATAAATCAGTGAACATTTCAAGCAAATGACTTTACCTGTAGTGGAATACTCCAAAATGAATGGAAGCTTGGACAACTGTTTACTATTCTGTCAGCATCTGTACTCATGAAGTTAACAATTTCACCGAAAGTAAATTCTTGGGTCAATTTGGCATTTGACGAATGCAAAGTTTTTCTGTAAACCAAAGTGACTATTGCAGCTCGAATTTTTAATCCAACAATTGACATCCAAAAGGAGAAATGTGAGTTGCAAAAAGCACCTGAAACAAGATTTTCGATAAACTACATCTATGAGATCCATATGTCAGGGGCAATCGTCAACTATTAACTTGAACAGATCAATCACCTATCAATGTTGTAAAAAAGAGTAACGATGCATACAGATATCCAAGTGCCATTCGTTCAGTTTTATCTTCAATGAACCCAACTAGTCTATTTAACAGCATGGGACCCATGAAGCCAGAACAATCTGCGACAAACTTTAGGATTCCAACGGCGTAAAATTGGACACCAAAGCACTTGTGTAACAGTCTTAGTAAAGAGAAGTTTGTCTCTACAGAAATAATTTCCGTCTCTGGAGTTCGTGCTATCGAAGTTGTAGCTATACTGTCATAGCCTTCCCTTTGTACTACCGTCTAAAATATAAATTCTTGTAATTAAGTTGAGTCCACTAGAGCTTAATGAAAACCAAAATTTCGCGCTATGCTTATACGAATAGAGAAATTCTCGTTTTCAATCTCTTCACCTTCTTATGCAAGTACCCATCAACATCATGGCCAATGCCAGCAGTGCTGACATGTTCCGGAAGGTCATATAAATCATCAGGATGATTCAGCAGACCTTTTACACCTTTCTGCATGAGCGGTGTTACCCAATGAAAGAACAACTTAGAAAGTAACGTTACATCTTCCATAGCAGTTCCGAGGTAACTCGGATCCTGCTCTTCAAGAAAACGTATGTAAGAGGAATTCGGAGTGTTCAGCAAAGCTGTATGCTCTCCTATCTGCAATAAGACTCTTCTTTGAGCTGATTCAGAGTATCGATGTTTGTTTAAGAGTCACAGTCAGTAAATATCACAGAATGGCATAATAGTTGATGAGAGACAGAACTCTCAGAAGTTTAAGAGGGCCAAAATGGAACCATATTGCTTATAACTAAAAGTGAAATTACTGATACATCAAATTTTCCAGATCATAATTAATTATGAGTGATTACTCACCTGTCCATATCCTGCTCCACGCCCAGCCAGGTTATTATTATCATTGCCTGGGATGAGCGTCAATCCATACAGGATTAAAAGTGTAACAGTCGTTATGCTGAATCCAAGCGAGAGATTTGGTAATACGTCGTTCTCAGAGATATGTTTGACATGTGAACGTAGTAGCAATATGGAAACACCAATTAACAAGAAAAGCAGAACACGTATGGAAATTGGACCCCGTGGATTACATCCATTTCCTCGCAGTAGACCGAAAAGAAAACAAAAGTGGACCATCCATGCTATACCTTCGGTACCAGCTACTAAATAATCAATAGGCTTAGCCGCAGTTGCTTTGTCCTCATATTTCGAATTTACATGAATACTTGGCCGTTTTTCAAAGTCAGGAATACTTCTGTGAGCTCGTGTGATACTATCATTGTTTCCAAAAATACCCTCGACAAAAATAGCAGTTTCATTGAAACCGTTCTCAATTTTCTTCACTACATTTTCAGCTTCTACTACAAAATTTCGTGCACTGGATTCGGTTGTAACTTTACTAATTAAGTTGTTCTTATCTAGAATATTGCTATGGCTGTTGTCACTTGAATTCTCAACATGTAACGGAAGAGTCGTTGTATCAGAGAGAATTATATATGCTTTAATTATTGGAAGCAACACTAAGCACGCAGTCAAGCAAAGTCTGACATTGATCGCATAGTAGCTACGATTTCCTCTACATACATTTGCTGTATGCTTCCCACAATAAAAAGATGATATCAGAGCTAACAAGACCAATACTGGGACCTGTGGAGGTAAAAAATAGAAGTGAAAGTTTTCGGAACAAGTTTCTAATCAATTGCACAACTAATGGAATATATAGAGATGCATTTCTCATCGGCATATGGCTATTTTTGCGTGATGTGCACTTTGCTTACAGTACCAAATAAAGAAAATATCTGTGACATATTTTTACCTGCAGGCATAACTGCTGAAAGCATATACCAAGATCGTCTGTATTTGGATTAATTGGTGTAATGCTGCCTTTGTTTCCACATAGTTCAGTCCAGTTCCAATGCCATCGCTCATTGCCATTTTCATCCGTCCATATAAAGTCCATTTTGACCAGCTTATTGTCTGAATAAAAGACATTTACCTTAGGGCTCAGTTCAAGATTTACATCCTGGAAAATATTTGTCTCAAAAGTAACTGCTTTTTGATTGGGAAAAGATACAATCATTGATCGATTCAATTTGAACCATTGTGATATTCCTTTCTTTGATTGTTAAATATTTCACAGGTTGAGAAAATTGCTAGTTTAAAGTGCTCATTAATAATAGCAGTCACACAATATGTGTCTTAGTTGGGAAGCAAAATATCAACGCTAAGGCGCATTGGATTCTCACATTTGAATAGAAAATGAAAAACTACATTTATAAACAAACATGATTGATCATAGGGAAAATTTGCTATTATCTTATGGTAATAAATGAAAAATCTTCAGAATTACAGCGAGTTTGACAAGTAAATGTAACCTCACTCACATGATCACCTTAGTCTGTAAATATAGCAGTTCAACTACAATCTACAAATTACCTCATCAGAATTTATTCGTCATATTTATCTGTCACTTATTGTCGCCTTTGTTTAATAAATCTTTGTTTCTTAAACAAAGAAATAAATAATAAACCGCTTTTTAACAGGTCCACGCCGTCACGAACCATTCAGCCGTGCCGTCAAATTGTGTTACCTACCGTGACGTGGGACATCTCTTGGAGAAGATAAAAAATAGCACAGTTTTGCGGTTGACTTCCAATTTACTATGTGCGCGCGTACATTTGACAGTAGTCAGTTGCTTCGAAATGAAATAATTTTGTTGACCTGACTAACATTTGCAAAAGTGCAACTTCGTGTGATTCTTCTCTTACCATTACTTAGATTACAGGTACTATTCTAAGTTTGATTATCCCGAAGAATGCAAGTACACGATGAATAATATTATATACAACGCATTATATTTATTTACCAGACTGTCATCACAACATAAGGCAAATAATTGTGTATGCATGATAATTTCGAATGGTCATTATAATAACTGTGTTCTTTCTATAATGTTTTTCTTCAACAACGTCGGTTAAAACTCAAATCGCTTCAAACGAACAAACTACTGCTCTAGCAACAAATTAAATCATTCTTGGACCAGTTTTATGTAATGCCACAAGTTCACCATACATTGTAGCAGACTACGAAAAATGGAGAGAAAAAGCTGAACGGCAATGAATGAAGAGTTTTAGGAGCCATTTTTCATAAGAAGTCTAGCCTGTATCTCTGATCTCTGCCTTGAAATGAAATTCAAGCAAAGTAGACTTGACTGTAGAAAAAACAAAGACGATCAAAGTGAAAATGACTGAAAAACTCCATATTCATTATGAGCCCATGTGCCATCTTCTCCCATGAAGTACGGATAGTAGATATAGATAAGGAATATTGCCAATATTGGCATAGAAGTAGCGTCTGGAGTAACTAACAATCAGTTTTGTAGATGTGTTTAGGAACGTATGCGATCAGCCAGGGAACAGGAGAGCCCAGTATTGTCTGGCTCGACATTAAGTTCTTTGACCACACCATCCTCAACAACCATAGAGTAACGTTTGCTGCGTTTACCCCCAAGCACTGGGAGATCAACTGACAATTCGAGGGCATCTGTGAATGCACCTGTTGGGTCGGCGAGCATACGCACCTGAAAAAAGAACGGCAATACAACATTTATATTATCAGACCAGTGATTTGTAGATTACTCTACATTGTGGATTAGAACTGATTTTTTCCACATTATTTCATGGTTTGAAGTAGGTAATGATTCATATTTTTCAGAGGAAATTGAAATCTTATCTTAAACTTTACATTGCTTGAGATAAGGGTAGATTAAAATGTATACGACTATAACATACCTTGCCTTCAACACTGTGTTCTTTACCCCAAGCTGACATAACGAACGGATCGTTGACACCGATGCAGAAAATGTCATGAACACCCTGTGCTTTCAGCTCAGGAGCCTTTTGGATGTATCCCGGAAGATGGGTCTGAAAAAAATTGCATCAATCAGTACCTTTACTTTATCGATGCTTGAAAGCATCGCATGGTTTTAACCAGATAACTTATAGCGCAATACTCCATCATAACCAGATCGCTTGGTTGTAAGTTATGTCAGCAAATTCAGATTGTGAAATCTGAAGTATAAAATCATGCCGAGTGTAAAACTAACGGATGTGAATATCTCAGCGACTACTTTTCTTGTAAGCTTGTGGTAATATTTACAGTAAGGATTCCTGTTACAGAAGATGTAACAGATAAATAGGTATCATCTAAATGCCCATTGGCTAATATCATAATGATTACTAACATGCATGACTCATGTTGGCATTATAACACCACCAATATGTAGATTTGTTGACCGGAACCTTATAATACAATCAAGTGCTAAGTCATGTAGGGTCGAAAGTCTCAGGCATGTCGCAAATACATAAATCGCACAATACAACGTGAATATAACACAAATGTGGAGTCGTGACATCCAAATAGTATTTGGTGACACTTGAGTATAGATGTGAAATTTTCAGAAAAACGGAAATTTTATATATTACCTTCGAGCATCCGGGAGTAAAAGCTCCAGGAACAGCGAATATAATGATTTTTTTCCCGGCTGCGTGTTGGGCAAGATTGACCTTGTTTGCCGGCGTGTCCTCGAAGAGGTCGACCGAAGGAAGTTTATCACCAACCTGTTCGTCAATCAAACTTTACTAATCCATAGATATATTGGGTATGATTAAAAAGATTCGTACTCACAGCGATAACCATATTGTTAATTGTCGATAGATGAAAAGAACGAGCGAACCGGGCGACAGACGATGGCTGAATGAAGCGGGACAAACACGTAGCGAAAATACTAATCTGCGTCATGGGGGCTATTATATCCGGAATTGACCGATTCAAGATTTTGATAGTCAATATGACTTGTCTCTGCTTACCACCTTACCGATATTCCGTGTCGGCAATATGAAATCCTTTACTTTTCACCCTTATGTCGAGACAACAGCGTATTGCGTAACGATTCGAATGGAGTCACTCTATCTCTGTCATTCAGCCAATAATTCACTAATGATTTATTCAATTACGAGTAATTTGTTTGCCGAGCAGTACTGCCAACGACACTGTTTGAGGAAACTGACGATGGAAGTGTCTTTCGAAAGTCGGCGGCGGATAACCCGAGATTCCGTCGACATTCGAATAATGATCACCCTTTTGCAAGTTTTGTTAGATGGCGCTTGAAGGGTGAATCGAATATTTTTCGTATAGAGCACTGGTATAACACAACTGCTGACCGGACTTCAATCGGCATCGGTGCATTGCGTGGACACCTCTCCTCGGTTCAAGACGAAAGATCAATAATTGGTCGATTACCGAAATGCTCAAATTCTGATGTTGGCGAAGAGAAAACGATGATCTAGATGAACCGTTTTTTTTTTTTTTTTTCAAGAATCTACGAATATTAATATAGCTGTAGCATGCTTGGCTCATCAATTTCTGAAATTGTTCATAAAAACACTGCGACGACGCTGATGATGACGATACTGATGATAAGAAAAAGCCTCGATAAATGATAACAATTCTGATTATAATAATCGCCGAGTATAGGAACGCACGACGTAAAATCACGTAGTAGAAACATTGTAGAAATCAAGGATGAACGAATTTCTCTCCTCACTTTATTCAATATACACTATTCATTTTTACTTTCTTCAGATCACCGAGTCCGATTGTAAGGGTTAATAATGACCTTGGAATTACAGAAGGGCGTGAGTATAAAATTTCATCCGACACCAACTGGAGCCGCCGAGCTTGGTGCACCACCCATGTCCGGGCTATTAAAAGCGGTACCTCAGAACTCTTTTGCGAGGTACACGTCTGGATATATTATACATATATGTATGCGTCGACGCCGAATAGATGGATAGGTACAGAAAAGGTGGGTAGGTGGGTAAGTAGCGTAGCTGGGTAAAGCTATAAGAATGGCATAAAGCAGGTATTATTACCGTTAATAGAAATAATATCTCTATTTACGAATTAAAAGATCAGATTTCAAAATATTCCGTGTTCTATTTTATCAATAATGGCTCCTCCCATGGCCATAGCTATAGCTAGCAGCGCTCTTCTATTGAATAATTGTTGGGTATACGTCGGTGTATGTATAAAAGCAAATCTCGTATAGAACACCCGTACCTATAATACCTACTACTCGTGCACATCTATAGGACAATCAGCCTCAGCTCGCACGGATCCACATTATTCGGCAATGTCATTGTATTCGGAGCCAATCAGATCTGTGGCGTGTATGTGAAAGAAATCGAGATCAAAGCTTCGGAAAATCGGCTCGATTTCTTCATCTTACGATGCTGTACTTACCTGACCTCTGCCTAGGAAAACCGATATACGTAGTATAGGCCCTGCCGAACTATTTCATTATTTTGCTTTATTATTGCACGTATAACAATTATCACCATGGCGGTGCATTATTTGTTATTACCATTGTTATGATCATTGCCCTTGAAATGGTCTATTACTTGAAATATTTTTGGTATCGTACGAGCGATGAGCGTGTATAGATATACCTGTAGATACTACGCGTCATGGGTTTATTACGCACGTATCTATAAAATCTACCGTAACATTTCTAAATGACTTCAGTGCGCGGACTTGTCGCACTTATTAGAGGTACTTCATGTTACACATAGTAGGGGCGTAGACATAGTTAACAGGTATATACCTATACCTGTATCCTAATACGATGAGTTATACACCTATCTGGCTTCCCTTACATGTTTATGCAATCGGTTGTCACATGTGTACCGTATACTATTCATAATCTTGCGATAATGTTTTACAGCAAATTTATATATATAACTTGATTAAATGCGCCATGTTGCGGTTGTAAGGTATCTCCGTATTATCAGGTCTATGTCACTCCCTTATGACAGGGGAATCTGTAACGAGCTTATTCGCCATCTTGTTGTGCTTCCATAAGCCTAAGCGCGTTACTGTATATGACAGGCACATATTCATGTATATATGATGAAAATTTATCAATTTTAATAAATTTGTGTAATGTTTCGCAGGGTGTACGAAAATAACTTGGATTTTTTTTGATGCAGTGACGATGAGTTCTTGCAGAACTGCAGGTGGAAGTGATTTTTGTTTCAGAACCTGAAAGATTGTTTAGAAGGACCAAGATCGCGAAGCGGTGTCATTTTAGGGACACCTTTTTTGGTCTTTACTTTTTTTTTCACCTCTTATTAATTTTTGCCGTATAACAATTCACATGGGTGTATTGGTATACAGATAATGTAGAAATACATTGCGCACTTTATAGCCGCGCCTCGGAAGAATGTGACATTTTAGACGGAGCTCCGCACGCGCTGGCGGATCTGTCAATTAGGAATTCAATTCTCCACACCGAAGTATGACGTGCGGCAGGGGTTGAACCGAAATGCTGAATTGACTTTTCTTCGAGATCGCGTTGTCCTCTATATAGTCTGGGGAACGACAAAACCTTTACATGCTACTGTACATAGAGTTGTACCTATGTATATTTTATAATTATGCATTACATACGTTTAATTATATTATAAGTCTACTATATATACGTGTATGAATTTACGATCGTCGCTAGCGGATTAATAGACACATAGGTACAACGCGATGAGTACGTGTACTAAGTACACATGAATAGGCGACGACGCGCAGATGAAATATGTGCAGGTGATAATGACATTCGGATTCGATGGGTATAGCGTTACGCATAGACCAAGGGCGATGTAATATGAATATATACACTAAATTTATACAAGGCTGACTCGACTCTGGAGAACGATCCACAGGTGTGCATAATGCAGTATACATTGTACGTATATACTAATAAATTTGTTTTATGTATACTTTTAGATCCCGACGAGTCGTTGGTTCTGATTTTTTTTTCAAATATCACAATTCTCCAGACCTCTCTGCTCCTAGATGTCCAGATCGGGAGAGTCCGCAGAGTGAAATGAAAATAACTATAATTGTAAGGTACATAAGGGACCAGAGGTAATACATATATTTTCTCAAAAGGGGATCTTGTTTTCATCAAATTTTGAATTTTTCACAATTTGTATTTCAATCAGCTGCTGCCTGTGTGTGATCAGGTTATCGACTCGTGTCACCTAGATAAAATCACCTGTACGAATGAGATACCAATATCGCCGAAAGTCCTCTCTCCTCATCTGGGCCCTAAGATTTTCGTACAAGAGAGTAAAATGAATGCAATTTTTTTTATTTCAGAAGACTGGTCCATTATCTCGATTAATTGAAATGGTCCAACCGACACGGTACACCCTGTATATCGGGAGGCATATAAATATGGAGGGGAACGCGGAGGGCGGTGGTGCAGTGGCCACGGCCTGGAAGCACATACGTAGGTGTAGGTATACCTGGGCGGTTATAGCGGTAACGTGAGCGCGTAGCGGGTGTTAGGCAACAGAGTTTAATCTCTTAATTACGGAAACCCGCGGCCGCGTGGTTGGGGACTTGTATCAACTTGCCTCGGACGTCGAATCGCCATTGGATCGCGTGTGAAGGACCCTCGTAACCCTACCTCACCTGCATCTCCATAAGCCTCCCATCCGGCTTGTTCGTTAAACATAATATCATCGCTCGACCGAAGATTGAAGCTGGATTATTTACTTCGTTGGTAGTCCGCACCCCGTACGCTGCACCAGACCGAGATCATATGTATACGAGCAACTATTGGGTGTAATATTAATAGATACAGATAGTAATCTATGTAGCTATATATAAATAACGTATCACCCTGTACCCTATCAGCTTCTATACGTATATTTCGAGTACTCGGGGTGCCCATAAGACTTGATTTTGATTTTCTTCTTTTTTTCGGAAAACGATGCATACGATATAAAAATGCGCACAATTTACAATCTGTATACGCATTTATAGGTACGTACATACACGATCGTATTATACATACAATATATGTATACGTGTATACACACATATGCGGATACGATGTACGGTCGCGTGGTCGGTAGTAGGGGGGTGGGTGTCGGGGGTTGGGGTTCACAATCGGCTCGGAAATAGGGGGCTAGAGTTTCGCTCCAGCGTCTCGTTACGCCGGGACCCGTCGCTGCCTCCCGGCGATGCTCGCGGTAAAGAGGGCGCAACACTGCCACAGCGCTAACAGCTATACCTGCAGGGGCGGTCGCGTACGCTCCGCGTGTTTTTCACCGATTGAATCAATTAAAGAGAACTCCATACCGCGGAACGTTCACCGACGAGCCGACAAAAATATAACAGCTACCCGCCTTTCCTTTGCCTCCTATCGGACATATACCTATATCCATCCACCCACCCGTACCACACGCGACGCGTACGTCTACGCTGCGCCAACATACTGTGTATGATGTACATATGTATGTTATACTATGCTTGTACATATCTACAATGTTATACGCCAACATTCCGCATGCGTACAGCATAAAGCGTCAATTAGTATAAATAAGTATGATAGGTTGTCGTTCGGGCCATGGAGCGACTTCGTCAAAGCCTTTTTTTTCCAAACTTCGTGTCGCTCGGAGAGGGATGAAAAAAATCATAGAGATTCTCAGAAGCCATGATAAGAGTTTCATTTTTATAATCTATACCGCAAAACGATTTTGGTCAGGATTCTTCCTTACGGTATTACGCACGGTCCACGCTCTCCGCAGCTCCCATTCTCGTTTTAAAACAAGCCGGTCTTGGTTGGGAAATCCTGTACCTGGAGACATAATACCGAGCTAAGTGCACATCGGTTAATCTATAGATATACGGATCGGAATCTGTGTGGGTTACTATTCGTCGGAGTTGGTATCCGAGCGTGGTCGTTCGGCTGCGACGACTTTTTGCCCGCAGGTACACTTGAAAAACGGGGAAAAAAAATCGATAAATTATTTCTTTCCCACTTCGTACGGACCGTTAGCCAAACGAGCTCGCAATCACATAATTATATGCATTCCGATTTCCCACATGTTTGCATTTTTCCAGATTGCGTTCGCCCGAATCTATACCGGGTAGAAAATGTGCAAACATTTGTAACAACTGTAAGGGCTGCTTCGTGTCCAATTCGTTAAAAAAAAGTCTTCAGTTATCCCAAAAATTTTAGGATCTGTGTAACGGAGTGCCGAGAGGTTTCACAAGAACCATTGAAGGGTTGAAAAAAAAAGCCACAGTTTTTTGCCGCAAGGATTTGAATTTCTGCCAAAAAATTATACTGCCGCAGTTAAAAAGTCAATGGTAAAAATTCCGCTAGTTTTTAACCCGTTAAGACGCCTGCATGTCAGGTAAGAATTTTTTGCATGTAGAAAACTCCGGGAAAAACGGGATGTGCTGGGCACGATGGGGTGCCCCAATAATCGAAAAAAACCGGAACTGCGGGACGGAGTATCCCGAAAATTGAAAAAACCGGTGCGGGATGGGGTATACCCGGAATGGACGAACACGTGACATTGGAAGTGGAGTGGGTTCATTTTTATATTACCGTTGTAAAGAACCGAAATAGAATGACAGTAAATGTCTCGAAGACTCAATAGACGCAGCGGTAAGTTTTTTTTTTTGTTGCTGAAATCGTAAAAAGCTGACTCTCATTCCCACCCGATCATTCGAAGTCTGAAGAGACGTGCTCGTTTATGCATGAATTATGATAGCAACGTGAGTTATATTATACAACGATTTAAATATTTGCCTTTCACTACTGTTCTCGTGGCAGCAAATGATAAGCTCGTATCTTTGAACCTGACTCTGTAGCTACGTACGTACATACATGGTTTTACATATGTATCGACTTTTTGGGTCCGTGTACGATATAGTAGTAAAACACAGTCATTACACAGCAGCCGGAAAAACTCTAATAAAAATAGAAGTTAATAGAGAGATACGGATGTTGAACAAACAGATAAGATTTTAATACTTCAGTCGCACACCAAACGACCAAAAGACACCTTTGTTCGCACTGCATATTTTCCCGGTGGCAATCTGGCTGGAAACCTTTCACCGACTCGTGCGAAGCAGTTGCGTTATAGTCACTCGATCATTGCACACGTCCGACAATAAGAACAAAGTAGAAGAATCGAGGAATCGAACGTACGTACAAAATTGTATATTCCATTTATTTGTAAGCGGCGATGTGTTTAACTAGAGATTTCACAAACGCTGCGGCCTTTAATTTTTGTCGATCTTTCGGGCGAAAATCGTTGTTTATTTTTTTTTTTTTAGCGTATTCCAACATATTTTGAGTTCAGAAATTTTTATCTGCTAATTAAATTAATCATCCATCGAATCGACCGCGTTATCGCCAATTTTTCGCTCCATGTCGCGAAAAAAATTGGAGATATTTCGATTCTTCGTAATCGTACAATGTCAAACGTGTCCTGGTTTCATTACGGTGGCCTGTGCCTGCATATCGTTGGTCCATGTATTACCTGGTTACGAGGCGCATGTCCGGACGAATGGTCGGCCATTTCTTCGCGAACTCTGTCCTCGCGGCTCGCGTTGACTCTGCGACCGAGGGTGGAGGGTGGATAAGGTAACGCGCCAGCGCAGCTAGGCGTCGCGGGGGCGGTTGCATCGGAAGAGTCTTTCCCGCTCGAGCCTTCTCCCACCTACGATTTCCTCTCACCTTCCGCGTCAAGCTAGTCACTTATTTCATAATTACCTATACATCGGTTCGGAATTATATCAGAAATTGTTTTACCCTATCGAGATGACCTCGTATACTCCGTATTGACAAATTGGCACAAAGTTTTTTTTTCTGACTTCAGAATTTTTTAATTTCTGCACATTCCATTTTTCGTTCGAACCGCCCTCCGCAAGTGAAGTTTTCAGCTGATGAGCCAAAGCAGAGGTCATCCGGTAACGGTACTTCTGTTTTTCCAGCATATTCACGTGAGACTAGAACTCGGGAGAACCGAAAATTTTTTCTTTGTCTGCACGAAAATTGTTTTTACTCATACCGAGCGAAATCTGCTGTTTGACGACTCACGACAAAATACAAGTGCTTTTTTTAATTTTTGTGCGTAGCGTGTATCTAATTACAATAAGGAAAATCCGGGTCAACAAAAGTCGACATATGTTGATGATATGATAATATCTTGTATCATTTGTAATACCGCATATATCCACATATATAATCGAATTAAACTAATGGGACCCCGACGATGACAATTAAAACAATATATTATGAACATGAATGGGCTGAAACTTATCTATCGTACGATGACTTTGTGTTAATTTAAGGATTCGTGATAGGATCGAGTACAAGCACTATATGTATACCCATGTACATACGTACACGTGTATGCTAATAATGAGGAAAAAAAGAGGGGAAAGTGGATCAACGATGATAAAGAGCGGGTTGCGCGGACGACGATAGGCTGAGGATTTGATAGGAATGTGGTACAAATCTTCCGATATCCAAGTCTCAACGGTATCGATTCGTAATCAAGCCAAATAGGTACACCTGATTACTTCGGTCGATAACGATTAGATTTGGACACTCCGAACCCCTGCGGTGACGAAAGCGTTTGCCCACGTCGTTGGCTGATGGAATTAGGTGCTAATTTTTTATAACTTTACCTTGTGCATTTACTTTAATCACTCTTCGTTATTTTCGATCAGCCATCGATTCAGCTGTCACACCACGCCGCCGATGCAACGCGTAACGTAACTAACCCCGATGATACTCGACCTTCGACGATCTTCGCTCGTTCTTCGTTCGCATAACTGACGCGTGTGTACGCGTATAACTTTGCGAGGCATTCGAGAATACACAAAATATGCGTCTGGTTACAGGGGCACACGTCCGATTATCCACCCTCTCAAAGTTGAACCAAAACCGACGGCGAGTTGTAAATTTTACAGGTGTTTTCGTCGTATACAGCGACTAGTCAAGGTATCCCTTGCTGTCGAAATGTGTTATAAGTCTTCTGAAGGTCGCCCTGAACTGCTCGTCGGACAGCATGCTTCTTATTTCGGAGGGTGCGGTCGAATTCCGGAGTATGGCGGATGTGATGGATCCCTCGCCGAGGGTTATCGGAAGCAGGGTGAACGCGACGAGAACGCCGTAGGCGCTGTGTTTGTCCATCTCTTCGAGGAGCTCCTCCATCGTGGGCGACTTTGTTTGGACCTTGAGCTTGGCGAGGATGGAGGTCAGTTCGCGGTGGTAGTGTTGTATCAGCCTGTTGAAATTCTGAAGGCGAACCTCGTCGGTCGGGGTCGAGTAGAGGAAGTGCTGCAGGTCGATCACAGGCGACGCGAAGATGCTACTCTGGAAATCCACCTGAAAAGCACCGTCAAATTTACGCACAACGAGGTCAACGAATTTCTCGTTTTGACGTTTCTTTATTTTGCCGGAGAAGTCCGCGCGCGTCGCGGTATCTGAAAATGAGGGGTGCGCGGGTATACGACCTCGAAAGATCGGAATCTAATCGTCGTTCACCGAACGAATTAGTGTAGCTGTCACGAATTGATAACCGTACGGACGGCTCGCGTCCGTCGACCGATTCGTGTATATTCGAGCACAATTCGACGAACCGCGTTGTACCCGGAGCGATTTTTTGACGGAGTTGCGCAACCGTGCACTCTGATTTCGTTCGCTATCCGATATGTCTAATTATTACGTCCGAGATACCCGCGGACTCTACGGATCTGATATAAAATTCGAGAGCGTATATATCACGCCGTATCGACATCTCGTTTGACGACCGAAGAACAAGATATACCTCGTCTGTTATTCGCCTGGAGTAGACTTTGAATATCTAATTGCGAGAATTAAAAAATTAGAAAAATTAGAAATTATTGCTGCATTTTCCACGAGGAGCCGAAAAAAAGCATTCGAGTGATGTTAAAAATATCATAAGCGTGGCCCGGAGCGAAACTGCAACGTTTTTCAATTACCATCGCTTGCGTCATTTTTCGAAAAGTCGGTATCCAATATTGCAACGCAATTTTTTGCATGGAAAATTATCTTCGGATCGATTGTTTGCGTCCTGATTAGGTTTCGGTTTTTGATTTACGACCTGAGCGATCGACGTGAGGTCATCGCAGGCAGTTGTTCAGTCGTGAAACCGTGTGACGATATCTTCGCAATTTTAATGGGTATGATCCAATGTAATCGTATTATACGACAAGGTCGGTGATCGATCGTAGTACCTCGGCGAGATAACGAGGTTGTGGCATTTTCAAAGTTCGCATATCAATTGGATAACAAGAATATAAAGGTGACAATGGGGATGCGGAGACTTACGAACGAAACTTCTTCGACGCGGTCAGTGGTGGTGCTGTATCGAAAGAGGATGTTGTTGTACCAGCAGTCGCCGTGGTTCAAGACGTTGAAGATCGATTTATCTTTCGAAACGGCAGCGTTCACGCGTTGCAGGAGATTGTCTTTGAGTGCTCGTATTTTGTCGGCGTATTTGCTGCCGAAATTTGGCCACGTAGTAACCTCGTCGGCTATGTACGAAACCGTTCTGTCGACGAACTCCTTCACAAGAGTGTTGTCCTCCTCGGACCAGACGTTACGCTCAAAGGCGTCCATCGACGACTTGTCCTGAAATCAAGAGGAGTCGAACGTTTATTTGGAAGTTCTTAATCGTTCGCGTTCCCGCAACAATCGTATATACATGTTGTGAGACTTCGGCGAAAGGGCACCGCGAAGAAGGCGGCTCGTCTTCCACGAGTAAAAATATATCCTCAGATCTCACTCGTCCGCGTTATACTCTTACTCTTCCGCCTCCACTTTTTCTTCATCTGTCTGTAAACTTTCCCACTACTCGTCGCTGACTTTGAGCGGAGCGCGCGGGCCGACGCAAGATGTTCACCAGAGGCCCGTGTCGCGGAGGGTTTCGGGTCGGAGGGTGCAAAAGATTTCGGACAATTGAATCCTTACCTTTTCATAGACGGCGATGGAACCAGCGTGAAGGGCCGCCATCGACTGCATCACCAGCATGCAGTGGTTGAAATCGAGCCCTCGGAGGCGTCTCATCTTCCCCGGGATAAAATCATGTTTAGCAAGGTCGTTCAAAACCACCAGAGCACGTGGCGATCTTTCGGAGTAAAAACATTGAGCGTTCAGAGTAAAGAAACCTAACGCCTTGGTGATCGCTGGTAACGTCGTAGATAGCGCCGTTATTTCCTTATCGAAAATCTTCGATTTCTGCCAAGAATTTTGAAAGTCACGCATCAGCGTTGTTACGAGAGCGGGATGGATCTCGGGGTGTTCCGAGTCGGGAGACGCAATTACTGACCTGCAGGTCCTCCGTGTGAGATGGTTCTTCGGACTCTGTGTTCAACGTCTTGATTAGGAGCCATCGAGTTTCTTGCGGCTTGAAGTCTAGGATATTTCTGCTTCTAGGACGCCGTTTGAACTCGACGGAGACGCGATAGATCGCGGAGCTGTGTAAATCGGAAGACGGTCTGACCACCACCACCGTGTGGTTTATTACTCTGATGGTGGGGTCACCCTCGCCGCTTTGCATGCACAGCTGGAGGAAATCCTCGTCCAGCCATTCCGGGATTTTTTGCTCCGTAGGTCTGCGAAAGACGCGGATTCGAATGAAAGGGGAAAAATATGTTAGAGCGATAAAAAATTAAAATTCGAAAATAGAGAGGGGAGATTGCGGTCTGACTTCGTTAACCTTCTCAGTGATTTTCTTATTATTCATGTATATGCTAGGGTGACGCAACAAACACGCCTCTATTTTTTTTTCGCGTCTCTCATGAACGTATAACAGTTTAACATATGTTGAGGATTTTTGGGGTACCCCGATTCGCCCCACTACCCCGTTTTTCCCCCACGTTCCCCTACGTCATGACGGTGCGAGTTGATACCGAAATTCTGAGAATACAGATTTTGCAAAATTTTTTCCATCGAAAGATTACTTTTTTCTCTATATCGAAATTAACCCTCAGGCGCAGAAGTAGCTCCGGCAGTTATTGGATATTCTCGGGCTACCCGAGGTGAAGGGTCATAATGCTGTCAAGAAACGCGCACTCACTTGGAAGCCCCGTTCTCCTTTACCCGGAGCTCGACCTCCATGATTTCTCTGGTGGATGTGCCCGTAACTGTCGTCGCACCTGCACGGTTTTTTTTGGTTTATTTTTATTTCTTTGTTTTTACCTTCCCGAAGGTACAACTCTGCCGAATCCGCACGTTTTCTCGCACGATACGAACTTTACCAATTTTATACGTACATCCGACGAGTTATGACACCGCACTAGTACTGGCGCGCACCTTCACCGAGCTTGGTCGGCTGAAGAAAGAGGGTATGGAACGCGACGATCCATTCGATATCGTAAAATCGATCACGCCCGAACGCTCGAAATGCTCAAAATTCCGTATTTGAGATAAGCGACTGCCGCGGCGGGTCTCACTCCGAGAGATAAGAGAACGCTCCATGCTCCGGTACCAGCTAATTGAACAGATCGATTCGATCCTTCTCTCACGTTGTAACCGGATTGCTTTTGGGTTTTCTTTCAAATTTCTTCCGTTCCGTAATTTCGCTGGGGACATCGGAAGCGCACAGGGCCGAAGCTGAATGCTTGAGAATTTCAGAGAGGAAAAAATCGGAGGGAGAAGAAGAAGTTGAGATAATTCCACAGGTCGCTGTTCGGCCGTGGGTGCTGTAATCTCTACACCGGGCACGATAACGATATCGCGTTCGCGTTCGCTCGCGATATATAGACGATTCGATTTTTCAACCGGTAAAAACTCTCAGTTAGATTCGCGTGCTGACGAGAGTCACCACTTCTAATCACCGATGTCTAATTGTAGGTGGAAAAATGGCTCGAGTTGAAAAACTAACAGTAATGTTAAGCGACTTTGTAAAAGTCCGATTGGCCGAGTGTGCGAACAGATCCTGCGTATAAATAGACACCTTATATGGTTACACAGGTTCGAATGTACCGATAACGATGCGGATCGATTAGGATACAACGAGAACATCTAACAAAGTGAAAGCCGGCCGCCGACCATTTTTTATCTCGCGTATCTTTCGGTACGGCCATAGATATGATATACTATGACATTGTGTCACTTATGTATATCAACCCTGGTGTAGGGTAGAGCGACTCATTTCACCTGATTATTTTTATCTTTGCACCGATTGCGGGGAGTTGGGAGATCTCCCAGATTACGTAATTATAGAAAAAGATTCATTCTCTCCTAAATGTACGATATCGAGGTGCATTAGGGCATTTTGATCGTTGCAACTCTTTCTCAAACAGACCGACGAAAATTTGTGAAAATTATTTATTTTAGGTATTCGATCACGTAGGGGCACCGATAGTAGCGAGAATGCAACTGAATACTATTCGTGCTAAATCCAGGCGAGGGAATCCCAAAATTCTCCGATAGATCATTGGGAAACAATAGTTGATCGGATGATCGCCGAATTCCCTGTATTTTCTCCCTCAAATATTTCGAACCAAAGGAAACAAGTCCCGTGTCGATGACGGCCCAAAAACTGTTCCATAATCCATACTCGCGATTAATCAGGGATTATCGTTGAGTCACGTAACAGCTGCTGATTGGTCAGTTAATATCCCCTCTCCGAATGTACGAAAATTCGCTCATCCCATGAAATGAATTTCTCGAAACATTTTTTCGGACGATCGCGAAGCGGGTGAACGTGGGAAAGTTGAAAATTCGAAAAATCACTGGAGATGTATAATAAAATGTACCGAAATCAATTGAGTGTAGATCGAAAGTTCAAGATGTGATTTTAACACGCGACAGCCGGACTACGTAAATGTGTAATTGCGATAAATCAAGTACAATCTCAAAACCAAACATCCAAGACCCCCACCCATTGACATTTTTCGCGTTCGTCTTCATTATTCGCTCCAAACGAAACTGTGTCAAGTTTAATGTCCAGTATTTTATAGACGTACATGGAATTACGTGAGATACAATTGATCGGCCAACGGTCAAGGTCGCGTCTATATCTCCTTGACACATGAACCGACGGTGCTCACATCGCAGATATGAACCACTACCGCGTCATCTCTCCCTCTTGAAAAGCTGCGTCTTTTTTTTTTTTTGTTTCTTTTTCCTTTTTTTTATCTGAAACTTCGCGCACCCTGCAACGTAGTTTTCTGACCATATCGAGCGTTTGATTGCTGAAATGTTTGTCCGACTTTCCGATCGTTGTTTGGTCAATCATCTACGGAACATGCATCGCTGTTGACATTCGTGATTCAGATGAACTGTGAACCGTCCGTTCTATTTGCGATGCTCGCGGTAGCGCGAGTGAGGCATGGGGCTACGATAGCCATACCATAGCCGCTTTCAATCGGTTCACATACCGAGGTGACGGGGTTGATTGGACAATTTGAGTCCTATATGCGAGAGAGTTAATCGGGGAATGGCCTGCGTCCTGCTTACGTTTTGCGGTCGGTTCCAGATACCCGGTGCGAGAGACGCTCGTGTATTCCTCGTCGAACGCTCGTGCGGAGAAGGAAGACCTACAGGTACGCGGAAAGTGAAAATTTTGCAAAATTCGCTACGTGACGTACTATAGCGCAGTTGCGAGAATGCTGATCTACGACGAGACTTTTTACGAGGAAATACTGAAGAAACACTTGGCGGATTCCACGATAAGAGTGCGCTCGATCCATCAACGTCCGGCGACCGCGAAGGGCGACAATTTTCTCAGCGAAATGTTACGCGTGAATCTGAAGTTCAGCCGTGACTCCATCACTCGCGAGGCGGTCGACGACCAGGCCACGGAGACGCGGAGTTTCATAGTGAAGCGCGAACCCGTCGAATCTCACGAGTTGTTGGACCTGGTGCGAGCGCAACAGCTTTTCACCGTTGAGTTTCGAGTTTTTCAGCACGTTTTGCCGCGCATCGAGAAAACCCTGGGCGTCAAACTCGGGCCGAGATTCGTCTATGGGACCGACACGCCGCCGCGCGTCGTCATCATGGAGGACCTCTCCCCCAAAGGATTCATCGTCAAGGACAGAAAGCGGGGACTTTCCGCGGCTCACGCAACGTTGGCGATCCGGAACTTGGCCAGTTTTCACGCGGGATCGGTCGCGATCCTCGAAGAGGTATGTACGCTTGAAAATAAAAGATGCGATAAACACCGCTTTCGTTATCGGCAAATTTTCGATCGTTGCAGGACCCAGAATTCGCGAAGAGCTTCCGACAGGGTATTTTCAACGCGAAAACGCATACGAATTTTTACGTATTGGCGAAAAATTGCTTGGCACAACTCTGCGACGACGCCACTACGTGGGGACACCGAGAGAGTGCTTCGGCTGCAGCGAAAATGAGGCGTACGATCGAGTATGTGGAAAAGAGGGTTCAGCAGGTTTACGAATACGAGGAGGATGAATTCTGTGTATTGAATCACGGAGACGCTTGGGTGAACAACATGCTCTTCACAGAGGACGACGGAGGGAACCCTTTGGAGATGGTCTTCGTACGTTGAAAAAAATTAGCAGACGCGTGAGAGACTCTGTCTACCGGTCATCGTTTTCTTCTCCTTACCGATCCGTCCGATTTCCGTTTTTTTTTCAGGTGGATTACCAGATGGTCGGTTTTTCCTCGCCGGCGGTGGACCTCCTTTATTTCTTGAGTATAAATCCGGCGACGGAGGTTCGCGGAGAGGGGGAAGAACGACTTTTGGAAGATTACCTCGAGACGTTGACGATGACCATGAAAAAGCTCCGGTGCAAGACGAGTCCGCCGACCATGAGGCAGCTCAAAGAGGCCATGTACCGGAGGCGAATCTACGCGGTAATGTCGGGGCTATTCTTACTCCCCCGCATGATGCTGGACGGGGTGGAAACTGAGAGCATGGACGAGCTACTCGAACACGGAACCACGCGATTCAACGCTTTCTGCAAGCCAGGGATCATTCGACTCATGAAACTGATGTTACCCCTCTTCGATGAAAGAGGGTACCTAGACCCGTAACTCGGCATCCCAAAGACATCGGATTCGATTTTGAAAATTCAGAATCCTATAACGATAAGGAGCGTGGTTTCGTACTTTTCAATTATTCATATCGTTCGGTTTGTTTCCATTTGATTTGGAATTGTACTCATCGTCGGTTACAGATATGGATGGGTTTCAGAATTGGGTCTTTTTATATAGCTACTTATATTTTTCTAAGGCCAGATTTGATTTCTTTTTAAAATTTTTTTACTTATCGATTTTCGTTGGTGTATTACAGTGGTTCCACATCCACCGAAATCATCTTTTGAAATAATAAAATTTCAAAGAATCTCACCAGCGAGTGGTTTATATCCTCACTTCCTTTGAATGTACATGGAAGCTCGACAGGAGCTCGGTATCTTTTCGTTACCTGCGTTATCCCAATGGATTTTCCCTTATAAATCGACGTTCGAGGAGGTGAGATCTGGAATATAAATATGGTTTCGACGGTGCTAACTGCGAAGAGAAACTACACCGCAGAGAAATGATTTAGGGCCGGGGCAGTAAAGCAGTCAACCTCAGTGAAGCAGTAAACCAGTAGGTAATCCTAAGGTGACTTCCGAAGGTTGCCTCAGTAACCTACATCGTGAACGGAGAAATTGTTGTGGCGAGCCCTCCGTTCGGTGGGGGCGAAGCGCTGCCCCGACACATTGTTCCTATCCCATAGAGTCTGGCTTTTCCTCCGGTCAGCTTCCACCCCTTCATCGCCCGGCCTTTTTCGCGTCGTTTTTCTTCCCTCTCCTACCTTCGCCGTTTCCTTCGTTGCGACCGCTTCCTCCTCCTCCTCCTCCTCCTCCTCTGGCTCCGTGAGGAGAAAAGTAATTTCTCTTGGCCACTATTTTCAGGGGGATAATTTACTACTGGAGCGTCAACGTGGTCGCTACCGATCCCGCAAGTAGCTCTGTACACCGTGTGTACCCAAACGCGAAGACGAAAGAGAAGCGAGACTCGTGCTGCTCTCAAACCTGTTGTAAATCATTCATGCCTATCGTCTTCTCCGCGGGTCACAATTCGATCGAACTTTGCAGCAGATCGGGGGGTACGACACAACGTCGAGTGAAAGTATCGGGGTTACTCGACCGCTCTTCGGTAGCCGACGAACGTAACCATCCCTGCACGACCGCGACCTCCCTCAAGGGCGCTATTTTTTTGTAAATCTCATTCGTCACGATCCTACCAGACGGTACAGTGACCTCCTTCGCGGACCGCCTACCGAGCTTCATCTTCGAGCGATTAGACGACTCCTTGTCCTTCGTTAATTTCGTTTCATCGGTCGAAACGAACGCCCTCGTAGAGGTTGTCGATTGTTTCGATTCGAATGCAGCTTCGCATCGCGTTTGTCGGTTACAACTATGTCCCCCTAGGTAGGAGAGTGGTGCTCGGGAATCGTTGTATAATTCGTGCCCTCCACAGTTGTTGTTATCAATCAGTGAAGATCAGCCCTTGCTTTTCTCGCGGTGACAATACACCCGGTAATTCTATTGAATCGAAAGAAGTGACGGTGACCGGTGGGGCGCAAGGTGGTAAAGGGTATAGGAAAAAGGGGAACCGCTTCGCTTCGGAGCGACGCAGACGTACGTGGAATGCAGAGACGTTGACGGATTCGCCGAGAAAAAATTGAATCGGCCGTGCGACCGTTGACAAATCGAGGATTAGTGCGCAGCCCTTGGATAATATCGTTCGTGTGTGTCCGGTGGACCGGGACGGCTCGGAATCCGGGGCTGATGGACGGCCGCGCACCTGTTGATCCTACGCCGATCCTTATACTAGCGCTTATAAAAGGCGGAAATATGTCTTCTTCAATTGTACGGTATTAACCCCGAACGAGACACATTCATTGTCAGCCTTTTCATCTCGACACGCCACGCGGTAACATCTTCGCCTCTCGCGCTATAACTCGACTTTATAACTCGTACAGAGAAATAGTTCCACGACGTAGTCGTATTATCACTCGAATCGTACGTTTTGTTTTGTTTTTTCGGACGGACGGTTACAGTGCAGTAGTCGACGCTCGGAAGTCGCGTTAGGAATCGTGGTCGAGGAACAGAAAGTGAAGGAAAGTAACGAATCGGCGCAGGTAAATCGAATTTGAACTTGGACTTTCACTTCTTGACCGTCGAGACGTTTGTCTGTGAATCTCGAACTGTGTTGCCTATGAGAGGCGAGATCGACAATCTTTCTATACGTCGCTAGGGTAAACGTCTCGTTGATTTCCTCGTTGGGCAAATGTGATATTGTTACGAGTATCGAATACGCGGATATACCCTATACAAGTGTATCCAGCCGCTCGAAGAATCAATTTTGCCTCCGCAGGAAATCGTGCCCCTCCGTACATAATACCTGGACGGATACATAGGGGTCTATTTATGTGTACTATAATAATTCGAAGACCTTGTTGCCCCCCGACGCTAATAAAGGGAAGGGTCCGGTCTATTGGCGAACAATACGCCCCCGTGGGACACAAAGTGGAAGGCAGAAGAAGAAGAAGATCGTTGCCGCGAATCATATGGGTCACGGTCGCCGTGCTCCACGGTACAATTATACGACCAACGCCCCTTATATATCGTATTGTGTAAGTCGAAGCGCGGATAATACACGAGGAACGTGCGAATTTTGGTTAGACACCAATCGCATCCATATCTGTGTGTGCATGGAAGTAAATCATCACTTACACTCGTACAGCTCTGCCCACTATTTGTACGTCCCTATGCGGTCGGAAATAAGAAAATCATGCGGGTTGATCGAAACTAACTCGCTAGATAAGGGGGTGCAATAGGATATTCGCTCACAGGATACCGCAACTTTTTCATCGATCGAATCGCCGCTGGATTTCTTAACTCGACGCTGTAACGTGAATACTGAGGGTTGTTCACTCGTTCGTTAATTTTATTCATGAAAATTGTAAGGTCCTGCGAATTCGGATCGACGTTCAAATTTGCGAAACGGATCAGAAGCAGTTCGACTTTTTTTTTCTGAAACCTGCAGTGGTCGTAAATATACGAGGTTCGCGGAATACCGAATTGAATTGTTCAAACTTTTATACGCCATGAGGGTAAACATCGGCACCGAGGATTACATTCGTGCCAAATGAAATTTACGGCTCTGCCGCGTCGAACGAGTTTCCAACGTAATCAACTTTCTTCAAACTTTCTCGGGCGCAGCAACAGACGGCCAAAATGGCTCCCGGGATCGGGAGAACAATCGATACCGGTAATAAAAATTTCGGATGTTTTGGGCCTCTGCGGCAACCACCGATTCTCTCGTCGAGTTTTCAGTCGGTTTCTACTTTACGGGGTACACTAAATCATATAACTAGGAATATTACGGTCCGATTCTTATATCCCGGGTGCACCCAGCCCTATAGCTCCTCCTTATATTATATTTTCGTCCCCGTTTCTCCGCTCGAAGACCACCGTCCGGTCAATTGCTCGGTTGACCGAACCTCGGGAGAGACCGAAACCGCGGACCTTCGCCTACCAAAAGACTTCAACGTCTCCAATTGGGGCTGTAAAATTTTCAAACCGCATCCACGCATCGCGATCCTTATGCCGCAATATCATTTCCGGATTCCTCATAACCCCTCATATCGGTAATACTCGCTTGATTGCTTCATTTCAAGGAAGCTCTAGACGTAAGGTAACTCCGAGTTTCCTTTGAGATCCGAGCACCTGAGGGGACGAAAGATTTTTTTACCATTTTCGAACGGTGCTGTTCTTTGGCCCGAGACTCTTTACGCCGGAATTCCGAAGGAGGAAGACAACAACCGCACGTCCGAAAAATTTTGACGAGTAACCGGTGGGTGAACCGCAATAAAAATTGCACAACGGATCTCGGTCTGCGCACTATGGTTGTATATATTGCATTCAGGTCGTACCCAACCACACGGAGCGTACACACGGCTACCTGATATAAAACCCTCCTACGTTCGCTCGTAAATAATAAATATTTACGACACTGCAATGACCGCAATGGACGTAAGCAGGGGTGAGGCCGCGACGCTCGGTCCCCGTATACACAACTCCGCAATTCAACGCAACTCCCATATAACTGCGCCTCATAGTTGTTCACACCGCAATATTCATCCTCCCCGCAATTTCACCGAATCCCCCAACGGTTACGTCTCAATCGTCGCACGCTGGAATTCGAGAGCTGAACTTCCCTCACGACGCGACTCACCCTTTCCAAAAATTCCACGCTTTGCGTGCGGATAAAAGACGAACGTGATTCCTGAGGCCGAACGTTACGAAACGTCCTTTGGGGCATCAGGAGGAAATCGGCGGAGATTCGATTTGTCCATCTTCGCTCTATTTTCCCCGCTGTTTGTTATTTGCAGCATACAAGGGTTTCTTAACGACGCTGGTGACGCCCAGACGCCCGCACCGGCATCTCGTTTCAAGTCCGCGGGAACGAAGGACCGTAACGAACGGCTCGCCCGCCTTCTGTTTTTTCGCCACTCGATTCTTTTTCTCCCTTATCCATCGCACTGCGGACCCTCGAACCCCGCGACCCCGTAGAGTCCGGGAGTCCGTTGCGCTTCCTACGCAAATTGCTTGTGTTTCCGTCAATTATTGTTATTATCATTATTATTGTCATCGTTGTTGTTATCGTCGTCGATGCGTCGTTACACCGTTGCCGTTGTCGTTGTCATTGTTATTGTTACTTTCCATCGGATGAAGAGGCGCCGATTATATGGGAGTGCAGCGTGTATCTTATTGTGTACTCCGTTGATATCGAATTATCAGTTAGGTTTGTCGAGGGTGATACCCTCGCCGTTATAATAGGCCAAACAGGGCTTCGCGTCGAGAGGGGCACGTGGCCCGTTCGGTGTCACCTCTCGGGGGACACGTGACCCCCTTTTTTTCCCCTACGTCCCCGCAGCTTTGTCGCCGCCCGGGAGTTCGGATGTCACGATCCACCGCGGCCTCTCAATTTTTCTCAACCTCGCTAACGTCCTGCGGCATCGCATGAGCTCGCTACATAGCTCGCTTACTCGTTTAATTGGCATACAATACAGTTTACATTGTGCGTTACACGTGGGGGAGTCCGATGGAAAGTGAATCCGGGCTCCGCCTCGAGCCCCCCGACGAATGAAGAGATGATGTGATTTTTTTCCCCTGCACTGTGTAACTGTCGCGCGGAGTCGCAAACTTTGCCGTTCGCGTGTCGAAGTTTCTTTCGGACGTCCAACGGGAGGATCTTCGTCGAACGGAACCGGACAGTCGAATAATGGTCACTCGATAACAAAAGTGTGGTAGGTACAAAAAATTGTCATCTAACAATTTGACGGGATCTTCAATCTTCCATGAATTGAAAATTATTTTGGATCTGAACGATGTATGTCCGTCGTTTATTTTACAATCAGAGCTACGCTTTATTTACCACAGTATTCTAGCGTAGATTCGTATCCAGTCGCACGTAAGTCGTACGTCATCTGTGCGTACGTGCGCAAATATTAGGTGTCGAATTTGTAGCAGCAACTCGGCAACCCCTCGAAGCGTCGAACTCCACACACAGCGGGGAAATAACGAATCATCCCCACTTCACACTGTAATACGGTCGCGTGCCTTCCGCAGACAGTCATTTACTTCTCACAATCAATTCACCGATCGGACGTCCCCGGGGATCGGATCAAATCCCGATCAAAAATCTGATTAAGAATCATCCGTTGGATCCAGAACATTCGTCGTATCCCTCGACGTCGACGAATAGTCGCAATTCGTGTTTGTTTCTTTTTTCTTTTTTTTTTTGTTGTGTTTTTGCTGAAATCCGAATCCCTGACCCGTATTCGGAGGGCTCCGGGATACGACGGTAGCCAAGGCACACCGCATCGTCGCCCGTGAAGGGAGGGAGGGCCGGGGGGGAGGGGGGGGGTGTTGCTCCCTTTCCTGACCCCGGCCGGTGTCACGCTACGTACGCACGGATTTGTAATGTAACCAATCAGGGTGTGCAGCTGGTGGTCGTGTCAGTGCCGTTTCGGGGACGGGGATTCCCCCGATAACGAGGAGTTTAATGACAGCGCGCGGTCTACGCGTCGACGAAGTAACGGCGGACCAACGACTAGCGCACGTGGACACCATCCGCCCTCGTTATAAAGAAGATTTTCACTCTCCTTTCTGTCTTTATCGACTCGTGTTCCCGTTTCCTATACCATTCTTCCGGTATGCCCCATATGGACCCGCGCATCACCTGCTGCACCTCGTATATGCACCTCCTTCGAGGTGCGATTCGCGTTGAAAATCGATCGCGCGACGTGTTGCTCTTCCGCTTTTTTGTGTTTCTCGTTTTTTTTTTTTTCTCTACGATTTGGATTCACGGTACGTTGGTTAGTTTGTTTCGCGTTCGTTCGTTCGTTTACCGCACGTGCCTCTCTATCCCAAAACTGAAGGGGGTCGCACGTCGTTGTCACGTGCGCTTTCAAACACTGTTTTTATCTTCACCGCTGACGATGCTCCATAGACACAACGAAAAACGCGCGTTTTCTAACAGTGTCATCGTTGTCTCGGTCAACGAGTACGAGCAATAGTATGTAGTTTACACCCTAACGCGACTCTTCGTTACACGCCCGTGGAACGAACCAATTTTCATCCATCGTATCTACTATAGCCTCCGCACGTCGCTCTTCAACGTCCGAAGCACAAGAACGCTGCAATTCAGGCCTGATATCATCCGTCCCTCTGTCCATTGAAATAAATTTTTTTACCTGTCCTTCGATAGTTCTCCTAATTATTTTTACCTTATATCCGATCGTAATCTCCGCGATGATCGGCGACGGTGTTCCCGGGGATTAAATGATCTCGCGGTCGAGCCGGAGAACGTCAAGGTCGGACATCTATATCCATATACTAGATCGGCTAGCTTTCTGCGAAATTTTCTTTTCTTCCCAACAATTTTCCGTTCCTCATCGGCTCGGGGTAATTCCAAACGCGTTACACCGCTTCGGGGAACATTTACGACTTGTTTCTATGGTTGGGAGAAAAAAAAAAAAATCCCAAAAAATCAGCCGGGTCTTTTTTCCAATAATACCATGTATATATATACCTATCGTAAATCACCCGTGTCGATAACTCGCGGACGTTTCTGTTCGTCACTTGACTTTTACTGTCCGTTCGTGCGCCTTCCGTACATATACCTATAGGTATATACACGTTTGCCCGCGCACGTATATACAATTCGTTGCATTGTGTGTACACGGGTACGTATAACGAGGTGATCTCCGCAAAAGACTCGGGGATTTGCGGATACACCGGATCGTAAAATTCCATTTGGACCACGGAGGTGAATGCGCGATGTCGTTCGTTTGAGAAAATTTCTATTCAAGTTACACGTTGCGAGTATCGGCGAGTTTTTAAGGGAAAAGGTCTCACTCGTTTCTCTCCGTCGACTCGATAACATTTTTTTCTCCCCCTCTAATCACGTGATGCCGGTAATCAAGCGTAATACAGTTTTCGGTAGTCTTTACGGCCGATCGGCCCCTCGGGCGTGACCCAAGGAAAATCTAAAGACTAGTTCGACCGTATTTTGTAGAAAGCTCGCCCCCACTGGGGTGTCATGGCCCCCGGTAAGGCGCGCGCGCGCGTACCTTTGACGACAGCTAGAATGGACCCGTTGTTAGTCCTGCGGAGCCTTTGTGGACGAAATTTTCAGCGAGGAGATGATTTTGAGGGAATTAGCTCCCTTGACCTTGCCTAGGTAGTCACGGAGTGGCGTCCCACGGTGTGTCTGTATACATATAGGTATACGAAGGACCTGCGAGTACGACTTGGATTATTCGTTATTGTAGCTTTTCAGACGCTGCTCGCCTAACTCGGAAACCTGCGGGGTTACACCGACTGTCGATTTGGTACGTGCCTACCCCCCCCCCCCCCCCCCCGGAACACCTTTTCACGAAAAAAGCTTCTAAAAAAAATTAACATCGAGCGGAACTTGATCCACTTCGCGAATAATGGCGATTGTTCGGCGAATTAAGTAGGGGTGCAGATGGAAAAAAGTTTCAAAACGACATACCCCGATTAAGAGGGGGTGAAAAAATGCGATACACGAAATGAGAAAACGAAAAAACGGAAAAAATAATGGAAGAGCGGCGAGGAACGCGGATGTTGGAAAACAGGGGTGACCCCACCGCAGTAGTGGGACGTGAATTGGTATAGATTTAGATTTGGAGCTCGTTAGGAAAACCGTGCCAGGCCGTATTGTGCCGACGCCCTGCTCCAGTGTACCGGGGTGTCGCCGCGTTTGTCTCGATGCAAACAACGAGATACATATGTATATATATCTCTATATACGTGTACGTGTATATTTGCGAAACCCCAGAGGGTGAGTGAAAGAGCCCCGTGCCGCGTACAAGAATAAGGGACACCTTTGCTACAAGCTAGAATTGGATTGTGAGATCGGAAACACGAGTGAGGCGAGCGCGCGGGACTCTCGCGCTCCGGGGGTGGTTTTGCTTTCGGTATTCGGTTGTTTGGACGGGGGTCTCACGTGGTGAGACATCTGTCGGCCGACCTAACAACCCAAAAATCTACCCCCAATAGAAACGGAACGGCCCTTTGCCAAGGCGGTTGTACGACGAGCTTTATTTGAGAAACGGGGAGGATGAGGAGACTCGTTGGCGGTGCGGCGCGTTCGTAAAAATCCGGGAAAAACGGGTGGGGAACTGGATCGAGAGAGTTCGGCGGCGGCAGCATCTCTGCGCCCCCGGGGCACCCGTGGAGACACCCCGCAGACCGACAACAAGCTACAACTTCTCTATTTAGTGCTTGTTAACGTCGACAATGCGCCGCAGCTGATCCCCTTAACGAGATGTTAGCGACGTTGCCGTGTTTGCTTCACTTTATAAAGACACCACCCTTTCGACCCCCCTCACCATCCCCCGAGCGTTCGACGCGACGGCTAAGCGGGGGTATAACACCCGGAGAACGTCGAAGATGATCCGCAATTTTGGGGGGGGAGGGGGTAATTGGTGACGTCGGATTCACGCCGATTTATTCGAAGATATTTTGCAGAGGACTCCGAGGAATCGTCAAAAATCGACGGAAATATCGTTCGATTCTTTTCGTGTGATTGATAAATTTTCAATCATCGAAGTTCAAAGGAACTACGAATCCGCAACGGCCCCCCCTCCTCCCCCTAATTTATATATAGGAGCTATACGCTTGTGAAAACACAAGCGGTGTACGCGCTCTATGTTGGGTACGGGCTTACGAGTTGAGCTACCGAATTACCGCGAAGATGCAGTGGATCCGATCCGAGTGCCGAGTGTTCCACGGCGAGTGTTACGATCCGTTGGTTAAATTTATATGGGCCAGCCAGCATCGGTTTCACCAGGTTTCCGCGAACCGTTGCGTCGCTCTGCGGACCGGAACCAATACATCTGCAGTCGGAGAGTGTGTTTTACATTTTCGAGACGGTAAAGCAAATCCTCGAATCCCTTAATCCCCTCGCGACGACACGACCCACCTTGTGGATCGTATTTACAAATAGGCGCTAACGTGATACAGTGGGGGTAGAAAACGGTGGAAGAAGAGCTCGACGCCGCCTGCGCTTCAACCGGTAGCCGATCGAGTGCGACGAAGAAAAGACTACAAGGAGTTTCGGTGTGGCTGAGACGAGAGACGCCAACGCCAAAAAGCCCCGGGAATCGTCCCATACTTCACGCTGGATATCACGTGAGATAGCCCGGTCTCCGTAAGCTAGCGCACATGTCGCTTCTCGCGAAGCGTAAATAAAAAAAAAAGAAAAAAATCGTATCCTCCGTTCCGACGTACGTCGCGTACGCCCTTCTGCTTTGTCAGTATACGTTGCCTGCTTACGCGCGTCATATACTAAGTTTTCGTCGGGTAGTTTATGCCGCGGTTTCCTGTACCCCTAGTTTCTCCGTGGTGTGGGCAAATGACTCGATGCTCGTGGGATCAGAAGCCCCCTAATACCTTGTAAATTGTCCGAAAACATTTACCGAGCAAGTGTTTGAAAATAGTTGAAAATACAAGACGGTCGAGAAGACCTCGAAAATCAACAAATGACGAACTGCAGATTCGCACTTGCGGTGTTCGATAAAAGATGGCGAAATTTCATCGAATTCGTTGCAGATATAGTTTTCCGTTAGCTCGTCGGATTTCGTTTAATCCGTCTAGAAGACCCGTTGCCAAAAAAAAAAAAAAAAAAAAAAAAAACGAATTAACAATTAAAACGAACGTCTTCGTTAACCACGTTATCTTTCGTGTAATGGAGATAGGTTATCCTCCGGGATCTAATTAGTTTGTACAACGAGTTCCCGACGCCGGTTACATGGGGAGAAAAAATCGTCGACGGTTCGCGTATGCCGCCTCTGCCCCGCAACGGTCGTCGTATCGTTCCCGCGTGCCACCGCGCGGCAACCTCTTCACAATTAATTGACGCGCTGTGCACAGCTGACGAGTGTCACGGACGAAATGCAAAAAGAACATCGCGAGAATCGGAGCGAAATGTGTAAAAAAAAAAAAACAAAAAAAAAAAAAAAGCGACACGAATATATCAACGGAATCACCGCCTTCCGCGAAGAGACGGAACGAAATCTCGCTCGTAATACGTTACGTCGAACTTCCGAATGTCACGGGAAAACATTCGAAAAAATACATCATAGGACGTAATTCTAAAACTTCGTGATTTCGAAAGCTCTGTATTTTTTTTTCACTAACGAACTTTGCCTGCAAACCGGACAATCGTTCCCCTTTATTCGTTTCGTTCCTACTTTGAAATCCTTCGCCCTCTCCCCTATCGACTGAGAGGAGGTTCACCCCCCCCCCGCTCCGTATGTACGCATGATGAATGTCTCCGCTTCCGTCCTTCTCCCGGCCACTCCGAGAGGAAGATGCAACCGAAGTCGAAGGCTGAGCCGCGCGTGCTCCTGGGGTCGCGTGAGGAGGAAATTTGCGAGTGTAGGATCGGCAACGGCATCAGCAACCCGAGGGCCACCCGGGGCAGTTTATTGGTGTCGTAAAGACATCAGCATCTGCGGGAGTGCGGAGGGCGTCCTTCGGTCACGGGTGACCGTCCGTCTTAACTCGTAATTTGTAAAAGGCATCGCGCGTATGACCGTTCGCGCGAGGTTCCAGGTCCGATTTCGAACACTTCCGTACTTACTTTGTCTAAAATCTCGCTGCAGAAGTACGGAATCGAGGGTGGGGGGTAACTGTGGGGGGGCGAGACACCCCGCGGTGTCTTCCAAGCACATCTTCGTGGCGTTGAAACGAGAAAGAAAAACGGAGCAAGAATTTTCGTCGCCTAGTCAGCGCTGAAAATTTTCACCTCTCGCTGAACTTAGATAGAACGAACATTTGATCGATTCTGATCTCAGAGTGATCAAGACGTGGGAATGACACCGCGGATGCGGACGGCGCAACCCCTGCAGTTTTTGGAAAGAGCGAGGAAAGGGGGGGGAGGAGGGGGGGGGGGGGGTTACGGTAGCTAACAGGGGAGACAAAAACCGGAAAATAGAGAGAGAGAGAGGAGGAGAAGAAGCGCGCGTGTCCCTGCAGCGCAATTCCGACGACTGAACGAAGTAAAGAAGGTCTCAGCGTGAGGTAACTCCAGCTGGTCGTCGTTAATACCGTCTCCTCTCTGAGACGAAGCGACGTAGCAGTCCGCGAAGATTTCTCGCTGCTTAATCAACCCGGACGATTCAGTCATTAGGATTCCCATAGTCTCACATTATTTTTTTCCCTGATCTACCGTAATTTTTCTTCAGTCGTGCGAGTCACCGTTTCGACGAAACCTGATCGTCCGCCAATCGGTAGTCTATTAAGAAAATGCAGCTGTTTTGAGCTTTTTTCGTGACCTTTCGAGTCGCACAATACCTTTTGTGTAACGAATCGCGAGTGCCGAGGTGCGTTCAAAAGTCGAACTGGCGGGGGACGATCCGCGCGTATCCCGTGACGTCGTTTCCGCGGAAGTCCCATCGTGCAGGTCGGATCCTCGAGTCACGGGGACGCACGTCGATGATGAATAGCGCGGCATCACCACCACCACCGCCACCACCACCGCCATTCGTTCGAAGGAGATGAGCGATGGACGCGAGGTCAGCCGAGGGTGCGTATCCTTGATCCACTTTTCTGCGCGGGGTCGTCTTTCGGAGCGGGTGTGCAGGTGAGGCGAGCCTACTCGAAAATCTCGGAGGGCGTGAATGGGTAGATGATTGGATAAAGGACCGCGTTCCATTGTCCATGTTTTCACGATCGCAGTTTTCACGGTTTCACGAGCGCGTTTGTTCGCTACCGGGCCGTTATTTCCTGCATACCCGAACCCTGCTGGGGGACGACGAACGCGAACGGTCGATCTCACCCAGGAGTCGGCACAATGAGACCACGGGGCTCTCGACTCCTCGGGACTTAAAAGGCAATGATTCACCGCTAATTCGGAACTTTCGTCACCGAGAGCGTTCCGACGATATTATATCTGAAAAATGACCAGCCCTGCGGTGCGGTAGAATCTCAACCGTATATATGTATATACCTATACCGCGAATACCAGAAACCGCACCGCAACCCTAGCTATCGTTTGTCGCTGCCGTTGCGCTTCACTTCGCACGTAAATGATCCTCCGTTTTCACGTGCGGCAGCGATCGATTGTCCGCAGCCTCTCCGTGCGGACCTCGTACGGTATAAGCTGCGCGAGTCACGGGATGGGCTACGTCCCATCGCGGCGTCAGCCGAACGGTACGTCGGACGCGGATCAAAGCAACCGCCGTACCGTTCGGCTGACGTTTTTAAAACAAAGTGTAAACTAACTAGCACGCAACGCAACGCAACGCAACGCTTCGTGGTCCTACTTGTACGCGTGAACATTGTAAACGTGTACACACGTACGTGAGTAAGGACAGTGTTTATTTAACGCTCGTGTTACACTTGCCTGCCAAGCATCTCGGGCTAGAGTAGCGAGAACGACGTCCGAGAACGACGCCCCGGAGCTTACTTGTTAGCCGCTCTTTCGAACTTTTCCTTCTCTCTCGCCGGGGGCAATTATCCACCGCCCGAAAACGATACGTACACGATTAGCGCGATGCCAACTGCAACGCTAGGAAATTCTGACTTATTTTTCGTCACTTACGATACACTAGATGGGACAGATGCAAAAAAAAGAAGTAAATCGGTTTTACCGTAGATTGCGAAACGCGGGAACAATAGGGCCGATTTTCTCGAAATTATTCGAACGAACGAAACATGTTTGAACGTTGCTTAGCCCGGGCACGTAACACATGTTCGTATACACACATATGCACGAGGCATTGGCCACAGCGTAGAATTGCGTCGTACGCGGTTCGTCTGTAGGCAAAGAGGAGGGAATCGGGTACGTTGAAGTAGTCCGCACCTCGCCGAAGAGAAACGATAAACAAACTTCGGGTCTCTTCAGTTCTTTGATGGTTTGGCGTTGATTAATCCCAGCGCGAGAAACGCGGCAAAAGATCCGCCTCGTCCCCGGCGGCTGGCGGTGCACCGAGGTGGTCGGTGACTCCGAGTAGACGCGGGGATATCAACGTGGGATGTGTGTCTGACGAGGAAGGGAGGGAAGACCGAAAAGATCCGCTTTGCGAAAGTTTTATCGGAAAACAATGTCCGGAGACGATAACACCGCGGCGGGTGTAGCGATTCGGCCGAACATTCGGATGTTGCGTCGTCACGGATCGCGAGTCGATCGATATCGGTGGAGACCGAGACCGCGGTGCGTGTGATTTCCTTATTCCGTGGAATCCAGATTTCTTTTATCAAGAGCCAAGTTTCCCGAACGTGATCCGCGCCGAGCGGCTGAACGTGAAAAAATATACTCGAGCATTTACGGGAAAATTTATTTATTTAATCTTATCGCGAGGTTCCGTGGAGCCCCCCCGCACCGTTGTGTAAACATTGTGATGAGACCGCCATCTTCGAACGGACGCCTCTTCAATGCGAGATTGAATTACTCCGCAATCATCTTCTTCGGGAGAGGATCGACTCGCTACTCGAACGACGACGATGAGAGCGGGCGGGCGAGCTCTTCGGGGGTCGCGTCATACCCGCGTTTCTATTACTAGACAACTTTGGTTGTAAAAAATTTCGTAAGAGACCTCCTGGCAGCCGAGCTTGTTCACGAGCCATCGCTCGCGTTTTCGATTGTTGGAATTCACGATTTTCCGTTTGATTTTTCCGTCTACGTCGACCTCCGTCTTTTCTGCCATATTTATTATCCCTCCCGTTCGGGCGAGTAGACGGGCGCTTCGGAGTTCCGATTCCGAGGAGCTGCATCGCTCGACCGAGTATCGGATTGTTTGATGCGCGTGTTTTTCTTACACGCGGAGTCTAGACGAAAGACGTTACGTACTACTCCAGCCTCCCTGGCAGCGGTGCCTGCGGTAAGGCGATACAAACGCCCGCTACTACCGGCAAAGGATGATACTTTTCCGTCTTCTGTTTCATGTCACGAGTAAACGACCTCCGTTCACAATCTGCACCCTGTACTCCTCGCCACCACAATGCTCCATTGTCCCGCATTTTTGAGCGTCACGTGCTCGCGCCCGAAAATCTCAATCTCCGATACTTCAACCGCAACTTGATCATCGGACAAACGGACCACAAATTTTTAATATCTAACACACATCGCAATCTCTTATTTTTTGAAATCGGAAAATAATTTCTCGTCAGTTTCACGAAATTCGAAATTCGCCAGGCGTGTACGGGGGAGCAGCGATCGGGTGGCTTCGGTTTTCGTTTATTGGACGTGCGTAAAAGTTTGTCCGATGCCTGGAATCCGGTGGGGGTTCTCGCGTTTCACGCAGCGATTGCTACGCGATCGGGAGAAAAAGCCTATGAGAGAAAATAAGGCCGGTTACAGCGGGAGGGTTTTCCGATAATTGGCATCCGGTTACACCGATAAAAGGATACGGACGCGGGATAACGCGAGCGTTACACAACACACACCCCGCGAGTCTGCACGAAACGGAGGAGTGTGTGTATAGCGCGTGCGTTACGCCTAATAAATCGAGAACGTTTTATATTATCGGATGCGAAGAAGAGCGGAGACCTACGAATTGTCGATCCGCTCTTGCGGTCCACCGCGAACCCTACCACCGCTACCCGCCTACCGTCCTCCTATCAATCTCGACGCCCACGCGCGAAAGAGACGTATCAATATTTATAGCAGCTCGTTAGCGGCGGGACCGTGACGACCGCCTTGCTCGACGAAATACGCGATATAGGACGCTGTACGCCCGTGTTATCCACGACCTCCCCCTAGCGACCGATATAATGCCAATTTCCTAATTCCCAGTTCCCACTTTTACGACACTCGTTAGCCTGGCGAAGTACACCTGCGTTATACGTATGTACACCTATGTATAGGTGTACACACACGCGATGTGTACGCCGAGATCGAGTTACCGCATAAAATTATGAGCCCTCCGAGGTGCCGGTGCGAGCGTCGCGTATCGTCTGTCCATCGAAATGATCGAGTTATGGCCAATTTTTAGCTCTTAGAAACGGAAAGGTCGAGATTTCTCCCTCGGTTTTACGGATTCGTGTTTCCGAGATCAAAATACGTCACGGGAGGCGAACGAGAATCAATTTTTGCTTCGCTATCAAAACTTCTCTGAAAAGCTACGGCCTTTGATTTTCTCCGATCATCGGGGCGAAAATTTCGAACTCGGACCAACGAAGTGTCGAGATAATCGATTTTCAATAGCTGCCTTCCGACTGCATTTGTGGGGTTCAATTGTACATAAATAACGTCATGTGACGGAGCGTCACCGGACGATGGTATATATACCTATGTGACGAGTGCGTACATTATAGTATTGTATATAGACGAGATGTGCGTGTGACGAACGAACGGTGCACACAAAGTTAAAATACGAGTTGCAAGTACAGAGATGCGCGTGCAGCTCTGTTAATCTAAAGCAATGTCACGCACTCGGTGCTATCAGGGCTGATAGATTTTATTGAAGAATAAAGCCGTCGTTGAGCGTATCTTGTTGACGGCGAGCTCCGTTGACGGCGAGCGATCGTATAAACCCTGCCGCTGACCGGGGCGGGGAGGCGATCAAAGGGGGAAGTCTACGAGATGCCACTCGGTTCGCTACGAAGAGTTTGCGCGTACAATAGACATCCGCGGTACGTGTACGACGTCTTATCAAAGCACGAATCAACCAGTCGGTCCACCGACGCTTGTAATTCTATCAATTCGTGTTACACGGACGTCACCCGATCAAATCGACTCGACTCCCCATCCACCTACTTCGAAGCGGTTCCACTCCCACTTGCGATACACGGAGCTCCGAAGTACCTCAATAAAGGGCCCACCGATCGATCGGGGGTGCATCGAAATCGGCGAAACCGTGCGAAGCCAGAGCTAAGGGAACGAAGAAATATGAGAAATGCAAATAGCGAGAAGGTGGTGAGGTGGAAAAGTCCGTCGGGGAGCAGGGTGGGGGGGGGGGGGGGAGGAAGGGCTCGGCGTCGAGGAGAGGGCGAAGAGGGAGCTGAGGTCGTTCGACGATATTCTCTTCCGAGAACAAAATGAGCAAAGTCCGTCGAAGAGGGATCGCAGGTCGTCGTTCATCCCCAACTCGGGTCGCCCGACAGCTTTCTCCGCGCGTATACATGTACATGCACACCTTATACTGGAATATTTACGGGACAGCTGTAATGCGATTTCCCAACTTAAAAAGTTAAGCAGGTTAACCCGGAGTCCAAGCGAGAAGCTAGCTAATCTGGCGAAATCCACGTCCTGCAACACAATATGTGTTGCACAGGTATTATAATACAACGACGTGCACTTTTATACCTGTGTAGGTACGGCGATATTTCACCGACGCGGCATAACGGAAATCGATAGACGGAGGGAATCTCGAATACGTCGATTACGCGAACGGTGTACAGACCGCACGCTCCCGATGCCGCGTACTTCGAAATTCGGACATTTCGTTGCGAAATCGATGAATTTCCGAGGGCAAATGAGCTACGGTGGCGGCCCTGGCCGGCGAACGTCGCGCGGGAAGTGGGAAAGAGGGATTCGAGCTTCGGCGGAATTCCAGCGTATGCGACGTCTGTTATAGGTGGACGGTGAATGTCTTGCGGAGTCTCTCTCTGTTCTGCACCGATTACCTCGGGATAATCCGTTCTTTGGCTTCCTTGGTTCCTCGGTTCCTCGTTCGTCGTTTACAACAGTTTGGCTTGGACAGCCGTTGCTTTTGCCTTTTCTCTATAATCTGGCTTTGGGACGGAATGAGACTCGCGTCCGTGCGACGTGTATATCGGCTCTTCTCTCGCGTAGGTATAGCTACAGGAACGCCTGTCGTACACGCTGCGGCGGTTCGGATATATGTATACATTCTTATAAGGTATTTACACCGCGCAGCAGTTGAACCCCTTAAGCCCCGAGTTAAACCCAAGATCCACACCGCAATAAGCCTGCGAGCGATACTCCGCCCGGCACTGTTTTGAGAATCTCATAGAAATCGACAATAAGATCGGAAACGAATCGACTATTCGTCTCCTTCGTATACTTGTACGCGCGAGTCACACCGAGTACAGACCCAAAGGTCAAAAGCTCGGGGCGTTCAGTTGGTGGTCCCGAGAACACTTGCGCTCCAAACAGGGCGGACCACGCTTTGTGCGAATTAGGAACTGCTAATACTGCTTCTACGCCTATACAGTTGCATTAAAATTCTACCGTCCCGTTCAGCTTTCTTCTACTTCCATCGCTTCCAACGGCCGTAACTCGCTTCCAGTATTCTGTCTAACTACAAGCGAGGGTATAGGTAGGTAAATTCACATTCAACGATTCGATCGGAATTTTCGCTCTAGATGAAAACCACGCTCCATGCGTATCCGCGTCCCCGTGCATAGCGGTGGGCGCATATATACCCATTCGATAGCGGTAAGGCACGAAGCTGCGCAGGCACGAGGTATCGGTGTATGGGCCATTCCACGTGAACCGGATCAGTCACCTCTCAGATATTTTTTTAATTTGGCATGTCGATTGTCCATGGGGAGTTAGATTTTTGTGCCAAAGGATTTTTGAATTAGTGCAAATTTCGATTTATTATGAACAATCGAAAAATTGAGAGGCGGTTTCTTTAAAAAATCATAACTTCGTCAAAAATGATGTTAGATTTGATTTTTTTTTTTAAATTTACGCGGATGAGGCTATAGATTTATGAAAAAAATAAATGGTGCCGAAAAAGTTTATTTATCATTTGTTTATTTGACAATGAATTTTTAAATGATTTTTAAAACACTGATGGATAGCACCGAAAAATTAAAAAAAAATGCTGACATATACTTTGAACTATACTACAGCCTGTGAATCAATTTCAGAGATGCGTTCGGCTTTGTTTTCGAGTAAAAAATCATCAAAGTTGGCGGCGCGCATGAATTCGAGCTCGTCGACGCCTATGCGCGTGATGACGCGCGTCGAGCGACAGAGACCCTATCTACTCTCTACGGACGCTACTTGGTGTACGCTCGACCGCGGTATTCACGAGTCATTTTCGCGATGATAGACACCGTTAAAAAATCTGGAAAAAATTCCATAGCTTCCCCGTAACACGGCAAAGCCACAGAGTAAGTTTCAGAGATGTGTTATTTCTCGTTTTCGAGATATAGGGACGCATATGGCACTCCGCGCTCGCTACTTGGACATATTAAGCCACAATAATATCTCGAAAACAAGAAATAACACATCTCTGGAAATTACTCTATGGCTTTGCCGTGTTATGGGGAAGCTATGGAATTTTTTTCAGATTTTTTAACGGTGTCGATCATCGCGAAAATGACTCGTGAATTCCGCCGCCGAGTGTCTACCAAGTAGCGAGCATGGAAAGTCCCAATGCGTCCGGATATCTCGAAAACGAGAAATAACACATCTCTGGAAATTACTCTATGGCTTTGCCGTGTTATGGGGAAGCTATGGAATTTTTTTCAGATTTTTTAACGGTGTCGATCATCGCGAAAATGACTCGTGAATTCCGCCGCCGAGTGTCTACCAAGTAGCGAGCATGGAAAGTCCCAATGCGTCCGGATATCTCGAAAACGAGAAATAACACATCTCTGGAAATTACTCTATGGCTTTGCCGTGTTATGGGGAAGCTATGGAATTTTTTTCAGATTTTTTAACGGTGTCGATCATCGCGAAAATGACTCGTGAATTCCGCCGCCGAGTGTCTACCAAGTAGCGAGCATGGAAAGTCCCAATGCGTCCGGATATCTCGAAAACGAGAAATAACACATCTCTGGAAATTACTCTATGGCTTTGCCGTGTTATGGGGAAGCTATGGAATTTTTTTCAGATTTTTTAACGGTGTCGATCATCGCGAAAATGACTCGTGAATTCCGCCGCCGAGTGTCTACCAAGTAGCGAGCGCGGAGTCCCAATGCGTCCCTATATCTCGAAAACGAGAAATAACACATCTCTGAAACTTACTCTGTGGCTTTGCCGTGTTACGGGGAAGCTATGGAATTTTTTCCAGATTTTTTAACGGTGTCTATCATCGCGAAAATGACTCGTGAATACCGCGGTCGAGCGTACACCAAGTAGCGTCCGTAGAGAGTAGATAGGGTCTCTGTCGCTCGACGCGCGTCATCACGCGCATAGGCGTCGACGAGCTCGAAATCATGCGCGCCGCCAACTTTGATGATTTTTTACTCGAAAACAAAGCCGAACGCATCTCTGAAATTAATTCACAGGCTGTAGTATAGTTCAAAGTATATGTCAGCATTTTTTTTTAATTTTTCGGTGCTATCCATCAGTGTTTTAAAAATCATTTAAAAATTCATTGTCAAATAAACAAATGATAAATAAACTTTTTCGGCACCATTTATTTTTTTCATAAATCTATAGCCTCATCCGCGTAAATTTAAAAAAAAAAATCAAATCTAACATCATTTTTGACGAAGTTATGATTTTTTAAAGAAACCGCCTCTCAATTTTTCGATTGTTCATAATAAATCGAAATTTGCACTAATTCAAAAATCCTTTGGCACAAAAATCTAACTCCCCATGGACAATCGACATGCCAAATTAAAAAAATATCTGAGAGGTGACTGATCCGGTTCACGTGGAATGGCCCGTATATAATAGGGTGCGAGAGTATCAGGTGGAGTGCCGACCGAATATCGTCGGACAATGGGGTGCTCAGATGCTGAGCGGTGTGGCGAATCACGGCCCGCTTCGCCGATAATGACGTAATGAGCGCCTTGGGTCCGCGATTCGACATGCCGAATCCCACTGCGTCCGGCGGACGACCCTCGTACCGAGGGATTCGAACGAACCAACGGTTCGATCAACAACTCCCCGCCATTGCCGAACTCGTCACGACTCCCGAGTTTCATCGACTCGCGATCCGCTACTAATAATTTTAGCGACGAGGCGGATTTGTGAATTTTTTCATACGAATGAAATTTTTCCTCCGTCGTTTCACGTTAACGAAAACACTTGTTCGGAATTTCTCGACCGCGACGTCGTTTGTAACCTTCGCTCGCGCGGTGGCCGTGGACCCTGCGGGCGATCAGTATTTTCGGGGATGCGACAAAAATCTATGGATCTCTGCAGGGTGACGACGCTCTCCCGGCAGGGGTTCCGGGGGAACCAACATATAAAGATGTCATTCCGCGTACGAAAGGAGATCCGTCTTTCGCTTCGCCTTTTGCGGCTCCGCTTAGGACCTCGGCCCTCAAACTCCGTTCCACATCTTACACCTCTCGTCCCTTAGAAAAATCAGCATCCCGAATTCGGAAAACAGTTCGGATGATTGTTCGATTTTTCAAACTTCCCGTGGCATTCTTCTTTTTCGGGCGATGGAAATTTTCACCGACTCAAGGGTGAGGGGGTCGCGTCTTGCAAAATAATTTGTACAAAAATCTAGTCGGAGAATCGTGCGAAAAAGTAATGGCGATTCACTTCGCTATCCTATGAGCGATGTAAAAAATTACGTCACCCCTTTGATTTTTTTTTTGAATTTGAATTTGAGGTCACAAATCAACATCTTTTTTTTTTTACATGTTGTTCTAATATTTTTTTAACTCAGTAATCTGAATTCGCAAGCTGAATTGATTTATTTATGAAATTGATCGAGTTATCGCCAATTTTTCACTTTTTGGAGCAGAAAAATTGAGATATCTTTATGGGAAAAATTCGTAGCTCAATTTGACCAACGGATTCGTGTTCTTGAGGTCAAAATACGTAAGAAAAGTGCCCTAAAACGATTTTAAAAAATACTTCATTTTTGGCCCAAAAATCGAAAAAATTCAAAGGGGTACCCCTTGGAATTTTGTTGATTTTGGACCAAAAAAAAATATTCCATTTTATATGCTTTTCTGATGTATTTTGACCCCAGGAATCCGAATTCACAAGTTAAATTGTTCTATCTATGAAATTTAAAAAGTAATCGCCAATTTTTCACTTTTTGGAGCAGAAAAATTAAGATATCTCGATGGGAAAAATTCGTAGCTCAATTTGACCAACGGATTCGTGTTCCTGGGGTCAAAACACGTTAGAAAAACATCATTCGATTGATTTTAAAAATACTTCATTTTTGGCCCATAAATCGAAAAAATCCAAAGGGGTACCCCTTGGATTTTTCTCAATTTTGGGGTCAAAAATTGACATTTTTTTTCATCAAGCTTCCCATGCTATTCTTACGTATTTTGCTCTCAGGAATTCGAATCTGAAAGCTAAATTGATCTATCTAGAAAATTGATGGAGTTATCGCCAATTTATCGAACCAAAAAATGATAAATCAAGGATATCTCGACTGAAAAAATTCGAAGCCTGGGATCAACACACGTTAGAAAAGTGTCCTGCAATCGATTTTCAAAATTCTCTATTTTTGGCCCAAAAATCCAAAAAATCCAAAGGGGTACCGCTTGGGCAATGTAGTGTATACCACGTTGACATCTGATATATTGCCTAACATATCTGCACCTGCTGCAAAACTTTGAAAGCAACTAATCGAAATAGCGAACTCAACGAGTTATCACGGGTGGGGGAGAGGGGGGCGCGCAATCCAGAATTTGCTTTCTCTCGTATATATGTATAATTGCCATAAATAACGCACGAGGCGATAGAATACCGCGGGCGTAACTGTTTATGAAATCATGAATCGAGCTGTCACTGCGATGCCTATACATCATATATAGCCCGTAATAACAATTAACGCAGGTGTTGCCCGGTTGGCACCGCTCTCATTGTTTTGTACTGTTAATCCAATTACAACGAACAATAAGGACTCGCTGTATATAATATACATGGTAGCTAGACCTATGTACGTACATGCACACCTAGGTATATTACATATACCCATGTAAAGTTATACCGCCAAACCATGAAAGGGAACCCTCACAAGGCTTGCGGACAGGTATACGAACCGCGGTATAGTTATGGGGTTTATTGTACATGCGTATATTCATTTTTTCACCTATAGCTACATTTTATCGTCGTATAGTGGGTTAGATTTTTTATACCGATTATCTTTTTTTGCTTCACCCCGCGTCTCATTTTATTCGCATTAGGCTATATATGGGCTCAACTCCGTGTTAAAATTGCTATTCCTCGTATCCCCCATCGTCGCAATATACGTGAACACCGAAGGCACGAAAATGAAAGGGTGAGAAAAACATGTGACGGGGTTGCGAACGATTTTTGGAATAAAATCGACAACTGCTAATAACGAGTGTCGAAAAAGTATACGAGTTCAGAAACGGTCAAACGTATACCACGTTACGGCCGTATTGAATGGCGACTTTTCCCCCGACTATACCCTGTACGGTAAAATTTCGTTCAGTATTCGGTGTTCCCCCCGCGTTTTAAATTCAGTTACCCGGTACACGGTAATATATACGTGTATAGGTATAAAAAGGAGAGCGGAGCGCAGTGCGGGGTGCATCAGCTCGATTCTTAAAGCGATAATCCCATTAGCATAAGACAATAAGGAGTTTACGATCCGGAATTCCACAAGTTCGGGGTAGGAGATATAGTTGGCAGGTCAGAATCAACGGGGCTCGTGCACGTAAAGACGAAAGAGTCGTTCCTGGTCCCCCTGTATAATTTACATCAAATATATTATTTACCTAGGTTAAAACAACAAAAATATGTATTGAACGTCGGATGACTTATGTCGTCAACTGGACAATATTGATTATTTTCTTGAATCTTCACCGAAATTAGCTCCCGCAGAGAAGATAATACACAGCTGCGGCTCTAATAATTATTAAGGCTTTCGCCGACGCCGTTGCGACGAATCCTCCACCGAATGGATAAGCTTCCGTAAAACCGGGAACATCCGATTAAAGTGATATTTCCAGCGAATACTCGGCAGTTTCGCATTAGAAGCTTAATATAATTTATACACAGGGGGGTACGAAGGCTGTACCGAATTTTTCATCTTAATTTCCCCGTTGTTTTTGAGAAACTTTATAATTTATGAGGGCCGAACGGCCGATCCGCGATACTGGCCGTACGGTAATCGGAAGTAATATTTTTTGGTAACGAAGCTTTTGGAAGCACCGCAGAGTCCGTGCTATAGAAACCTACTGAAATTTATTTCGCTCCGAAAATCGTATTCGGCGAATCGCGAGATGTTCCATGAAAAAAGTAGAAAACTCTGTATAAACAAGACAACAAAGGAAACTAATGAAGAAAACGAAAGCAAAGTGGGCGGAGAACGGAAGAAAGGTATACAGGAATATAAAGTCGGTGGGACATTTCGAGATAAAGAGAATCTCCTCGTCTGCGTACGCGCGACGAGAATACCGAATCACGAAACGAGGATGCGTATACAGAGGGTATATACCTGTTTGTTTGTTGGAGTTCTCGCTCGGGCTTGTTGTTGTTGTTGTTGGCGTCTGCGCGCGTTCGGGGCTCCCCTCCCCCTCTTGCGCCGTTCCGTTGCGCTCGCCGCTAGGGGTTGGCCGTGACGGTGCGCGAGACAAGGGAAGTTTTCCCGTGGTCCCCACCGCCCGAGGCTGGATGGTTGGTTCCCCCCCCCCCCCGTTCTTCAGCTGTTTGCATTGTTTGATGTCAAACATTGGGCGCAAACAAGCGGGGGAGCGAAGAGGGCGGCGACGGTAAGCGTTGCGGAGCGGGCGATCCTCTGTTGGTGCGTCGCGACGCTGGGCGGGACCGAGACGTCTAGGGGCGGTACGAACCGACGGTATATAAGGCCCCTCCGAACGCGGGGAGACGGCATAGTCGCGTTAACGTTCGTACCGTTCGCATCCTACGTTCGACCGTGGGAGGTAGACTTTCTTGAGACAAACAAAAAAGAAAAAAACAGTCAGCGAGAAAATTACCAATCGCCAGATATTCGCGGGATCGAATTACGCAGTAATCCCAAATTATCGACCAGTTAAACAGTGAAGAACGGTTAGTGTCGAATCGTCGCGACACCGTCGAAATAAAATTTAAAATTGACAACACGGACAAAATCAAAAGTGATATTATAATCTTAGGCGTTCAGTGCTTCGGTTGTTTGACAATTTTGTCAAGGCGATAGACTACAGAACTATTATTATCGATTGTTGAAAATGGTGCAACAGTGATCCACATGAAGCTGTACAGATGCGAAACCGTACCTAACATTCACCCCGTGGCGTAACAGGGTAACAGAAAGATATTCCAACTCTGGATGAACAACTGTGGAGTGAACTGGAAAAATCAAGTGCCAATGCCTCCGATTGCTAACGCTGGATTTCGTTGATTAGACAGAGCGACATTTTTCTGAAACCTCACCACTGTATATTCGAGACTCCGCGAGAACGATCTCCGGAGATTTCGACGCCTGGTTGAGCGACGACGCCACAGACGGGATCGTCATTATGGTGAACATGGAGGGATCCGGTGAGCACACCGTGACCGTCTCACCGCCACCCCCTCGAGCGACCCTCAAGTCGAGCTTCAGCATCCGCAGCATCCTCCCCGAGGCCTGCGCCGTCACCCCGGCCGGACCCCAGAGTCTCACCCCGACCAGTCAATCACCGAGTCCCATCCCCGACGTAAACGCGGAAGACACGGACGACGGCAGCGATCTCGACGTGACGGGTTGCGACGGAGCTGACACTCCGCCGTTGGATTGCTCTAGAGGAAGTTCGGGCGGCAGTCCGACGTCCAGAAAGGATCAGGACCTCGGTCGCGGCGACGCTGAGGACAAGAAGAAATCGGAGAAACCACCCTACAGCTACAACGCCCTGATAATGATGGCGATTCGTCAGAGTCCCGAGAAACGTTTGACGCTCAATGGAATCTACGAGTACATAATGCGTCACTTCCCCTATTACCGGGACAACAAACAAGGCTGGCAGAATTCCATCAGGCACAATCTCTCGCTGAACAAGTGCTTCGTCAAAGTCCCGAGGCACTACGACGACCCGGGCAAGGGTAACTACTGGATGCTGGACCCGAGCAGCGAGGACGTCTTCATCGGGGGCACAACCGGGAAGCTCAGAAGACGAACGACCGCGGCGTCCAGGTCGAGACTCGCGGCGTTCAAAAGGAGCGTGGTGCTCGGCGGGCTCAACGGACTCCAGGGGCTCAACGGTCTCTACCCAGGTCTGAACCACCCGCCCTACGTGACCCCCGCATGGCCACCCTCCATCTACGCGCTTCCTTATCTCCACCGCGCCGGATACACCGCCTCCGCCGGACCCTATTCGACGCCCTCCGGATACCCGGCGAGCCTCCTGCCCGGCTCGGCGGCGACGAATTCCGCGAGCTTACCCTGCAAACCTCAACCGCTACCCGCCGCCGCGGCACCCCCGGCCCACGGCGCCTTCTCCATGGAGAGGCTCCTGCAGGCACCCACCTCCGCGTACCACCCCGCTGCGGCGACCTCCGCGGGGGCCTACGACTTTTATTCGACCCTCAGGACCCTCGCCGCTCATCAGCAGCACCAACAGCAACAGGCCGTTCTCCAGCAACAACAGCAACAACAACAACAACAACACCAACAACAACAACAGCAACACCAACATCATCAGCAGCAGCAGCAGAGATATCAGCAGCAGCAACACCATCACCACCAGCACCACCACGTTTCGCAGAGCGGCGCGGTCCTACCCGTAAGCCAAACACCGTCCACCACCGCGTCGCCCGGAAGTAGTCCGGAACCACCTTCCCCCCATTCGCCGAACTCGCACCAGAGGCAATCCCTCCGTCCTGCCCACCCCCGGAGCCCACCCCAACTCCTGCTCAAACCGATAACCGTACTCACCGCGCGGCACAGCTGAATGTCCAACGATTAGCCAGCCACCTTTTGTGGACAATATTACGAACAATAATTCCACGGCTCAGTGTTGTTCGGAAATTCGTGCGGCGGCAACTGATTACGACCGAGTCTGGGTATCGGTTGCGGTGGCTCGTGGCCCCCCAGTGAATTCGACTACGAAGGGACGGACGAACCGAGTTGTACGTGTTACGCCATTGTATACCTGAAACACATGTTACGTTCCAACGGTCGCGACGCACCACATCGACATCAGCATTATCTGTCGCATGACACATTGTTGCACAATGCGCGTGTTGCATAGATTTGCGAAATATGCGAAGAGCCGACGAACGTACACGGTAATGACACATTGTAAATACACGCGTGTATACAGTGCTGATAGATCCGCAAGTGATATACGATCGTACATAGTTTTCGTGTAAATAGAATATTACGAAATTTACGTATACGATTTGTGATCTCCCCACGTGAAAGGACTAATATCGGTATACATAGATATACATACATATATATATATATAAATATATAGGCATAATTACGCTGTACTTGTAACAAATTTAATTGTAGTTAGCCAAATATTAACTTAAAACGTAAAGCAAAAAATGAACAACGCGGGTATCGCGCGCCATTACACAACAGATATATACATAGGTATAGGTATATGTACAAATTCATTATACGTATATTATAAAAATTGGATAGTTCGGTATATTGTGTACATATCATTTTTTGTTATATATCTAGATCGGCAGAAAACCCGGCGTAATCACTCGATTGAACTGAATAGATTTTATCGTTCGCGAGATGACGAGTTCTTAATTTTCCCCCATATTGAATTCATTTTTCACCGTATCGCGTTACACGCCACAAACCCTTTCGATATTCGTTACAGTTTCTGCTCTAAATTTCATCCAACAATTGTGTACTAAATTCAGCAAATCTCTACTGTTACCCATAGAAACTGTTCAGCGAATCTTGTTATTGTGAATCGATTTTGGTATCTGTACTATATACTGTACGGTATATAGTAGGTGGCTCTAGTATTTACGAATCTCTCATATACCTATACACCTTACGATATATGTATATTATATACACAAGTATGTATAATATATAGATATATACACAACACATAATACTATATTATATTGTTTGTACAAAATAAAAGATTATACGTTATAATAATTGAACACTATAGATGAAGAGAAATATGATGATTGCGAAATAAATGTCGAAATCTTTTAATATAACGATGTGTCGTTCGTTTCATTGATTTATTTTATCTTTTTACACACCGTCATCTTCATGCCTTGACCATGATTTCAAAAAATTTGACTTTCCATACGATCCGATCGCGCTCACCGCAAATACGCATAATTCGAAAACCCGCAAGGTATCGCGTGGACAATAAAAAGAAAGTGGACGGGATCCGCCGTCCGGAGGTTCGCAATATTCGGTGCATCGTTGCAACTCGGTCAAAGTCGTAAAATTAACAGGCGGAACCCGCTGGTTGTCAAAACACGCTCCGGAGTGTACCGAAAATTTCTAGTCCTAATAAATACGCAGGTTTGTACACGGGTTGCATAGTTTAACTAGGATCGAGTGCGGGGCCTTCGGAAGCAGCTGTATAACACGGAGGGGGAGGGGGGACCAGGGAGGGGGGGGGACGAATAATAAAAGTAAAAGCGCGGGGTCGTCGAAAAACTTGGAGACTCGGTCCTTACGCGTCCTTGCGAGGAGAGGGACAGCGGATGCGGTTTATGTAGGTACATCGGTACCGTGCGCTGTACGTATATATATACATATACACGAGGTGAAGAAACTTTTCGGAAATATGGTTTATTGCTCCGGACGAGTCCCGCAACCATAAAACCATATTTCCGCGGCATGCGGCCGATGATCGCGCGACCGAGGACGAACCCACCGGCGTACCGGAGTCTGCACTTCTTCCCCGGGTTGTAACGCAGGGGCATAAATTCGATCTTTGACCTTACCTTATTTTCCACCACCGCCCTGCCCTATACCTAGCTTACGAGTACGGCTGCATTTTCTCGGGTCTGTGGGCGCGCCGGTACCCCGCGTTCATTGCCTCAACCTTGGTGCGTGTATACGTGTATATAGTCGGTATACGGATGCGTAAAATGGTTTATGACGCGATGCGGTACGACAAACGAGGCGACGGACGAAATGTAACATAGATTTGTACGTTTGATGCGACTTGAATTTTCTACCGATGTAGGAAATGCCGATTGAATTCATGCGAAATTCTCTCCGCGGTGGGCATTTATCGATCCGTTAAACTCCTGACTTTTATTCGTACGCTATACTCATACCGCACATCACCCATGCGATCTATATAGACGACGTAGTTATGGGACGCGCGTTTAAACGTTTCGATGTTCTGAAGCGTTTAAGCGTTCAAAGCGGTCAAGGGGTGTGCAGATCATGATGGGATTGTGCGTCCGCGCGCGATCGTCGCTCCGATCGGTGATTCCAATCGGCATCACGCCCGATCGTATCGAATGTGGAAGGAACTGAACCAATTCTCCTCACCGAATCTACGGACCGAACGTAGGACACGGGTGACTTGGACGAAAAGCCGAAAAAATGAGCGCTCGATTGGCAATTGGAAAAATTAATTTACCGTCGCATAAAATTAGAAACCGAACAATTATACGTATGTACGTTATGGATGATCGAAGATTATTTAACTGCGGCAGGAGGTCCTGACGAGGAGGAAGAAGGAAAGGGTGTTTCATCATTTTTTTCCAGGCGATATTCTCGATATTCTAATTTAGGCGTCCTCGCCGGGCACAGAAATATAAGCAAGGAAGCCGTCGCGACGTACGCGTGGACACGCATGCTCGCGCCACTTGGACTAATTTATATTACGGCGGGGCAAGTGTTTATGCCGACTTTGCGGCTGACCCCTCGCGCAGTTATATACTTACTCGTACACACCGTACCGTACCATACGTACGCATTACAGGCATACGTGACGCTATGCGCGCGGCTATTACATATCGTCGGATTATACCCGATGATCTATACGTGCGCGCATCGTTGCTATGTACCCTTTCACGTGTCATACTTGTACACTACGCTCGCCCCCAACCTCCGAGTTATATACGGTATACCTAAAGGTATACGGATATCGTAAGGGCCATTTTTACACGAATTATGTATCTCGTTATCGTTAACGCGACCGTTACCGCGGTGTATCCAGCCGCGGATATAAAAACTTCGGTTGTATTACATAAGCTGACGATATCGTTACAAATTACGTCTACTATCTGTCCGTTCGAAGAATTCTCACCTCGGAATTACTAAGGTGCAGTGAAAAAGGATTAAATTTAAAATTAAAGGAATGACAAAAAACGAGATATGAGCGGAACAATTACGATCGTTTGTACTATACGAACGGCGTGCAGCGTTTAACACCGTTATAAATATTTGTGCTTGATCTGTTGTACATTATTAGCATACTCGCACGATCGCCGGGGGTGTTGGTAGTCATTGTGCCGCAAATGTTGACGTACACAGCTGCGGTTCGATTAGCGACAGTATCGACAATGTTTCGTTGGTGTAAAAATTTCTCCGACGTACGTATACGTATACACATGCGTATTAGGTATACGGTTGCGGTGTGTGTAAATTTACGAAAAACTCGCCATCTTGAATCTCGTCGATTTGTGAGGTATTTATGGGCGAGGGTTCGAAGCCCCGACATTCATACCCTGCAGTCGGGACCGGTAAGATCGGGGTTGGTCGGTTGCCGCGTGAATGGATATTCGGTGTGGCGGCGCGTCGTTACAATTGACATTATTTCGAACATGGGGTGGGCCCTATAACGCGGTCGGCTCTGGGGCTGGCCGCGCGCACACACATATTCATTCCCCTAACGCATAATAAGTATTATACCCACACGCCATTAAATGGATGTACACGAAAAAAGCAACAGCCGCAACAAACTTCGTCCACATCCATATCCCATCCATCCGTCCTGCATCGATCTGTTCCCTACGATGCGTAACGGTACTACTACACGTAAGCTACTATGCGCGGCCGGATCGAAACGCGGTACGTATTTTTCTACGTACGACCGGAATCTGTACCAACGTACGAGCACGAACCGTGACTGGTTTTCGCCAAAACGGGGGGCGCGCTTACGCCTCAGGGGGGCTGGACTGCGCAGAGCGAAATATCGTATAGATTTTCGGGACCCACGGGAGACGGATACACCTCTGTACTCGTCCTTGAGGGGAAACGGGTGCCGCGTGACGGGGTTATTTCGTGGTCCACCTCCGAACATCTCGCTCATCTCGCGTACCCCGTGTACAGAATTCGAATGGATTTCGTTGGATTGGGATAAAACGAGTTCGTCTTCAATGGGATTGACAAGCTCGACGGACGAGAGGATATAATCGAGTATGAAGTGGGTGTTGGTCGGACGCGGTTCACGACGTCGGTGACGAATAGGTATCCAGACGTTGAATTCTGAAGAAAACAATCTAAAGACGACGCGTAGCCCGGGGTTTGCCGGCTAACGAAACTAATTGAACCCATTCATTCGAGATCTGCAGCGTCTCCGAGTATCAAGTCGTCGTCGTCGTCGTCGAGTCGAAGCGGCGACGGGGAGGACGAAACTCACACAACTCGGCTATTTACTGATATTGTGCGCCGCGGTGTGGTCCCCGGGTGTTACACACGCGTCTCTCTCTCTCTCTCTCTCTCTCTCTGCGTGGATTGAAGCGTACGTACAGTATACACGTAAGTAAATGGATGAAAGACGTAACGTTGTAATAAAACACGCATAGTGGCGTAGTGATACGCTTCCGGTGGCCACCATTCATTTGCCCATTCATCTCGACACTGGCTCTCTCGCTCTTAGCCCCGCTTCGCGTCGTCTCCTATCTTCGTCCGGTCGTTCCCTCGTTCCCCGGGCAGCGGCTCCTACTACCGTTCGTTTAACACTTTTGTGTGACGCAGACATACGGGCGTTCTGTCGAGAGGCTGGGAACCTCTAACTGTTTTGTATAACACGATTAACCCACCTATAATCGGCATAAATATACACGGATACATATGTATATATATATAGGAAACAAAACGCGACTACGCCGGGAACTTTTACCGAACGGATCCACCGACGTTCTCGTACTGCGTACGTTTCGCGGCTCTTCGGAAATTTTGATTTTTTGGATCCGAAGCGAATTTCTATACCCACGACCGTATACAGCGAGCTTTGGGTACATCGTTCGCGTCTAGAGATATATACATATGTATATATATATACGGTGAGGAAACCTTATCGCTGTTGCCCTGCACGGGGTCACATCGATTATGTAATTGCATGTAATGGTAAGATTGCAATTGAGGGTGTACACGTCACGTGTTTTATGTTGGCGACAACATTAATACTCCTGCAGCTGCAGCGGCGAGCGCTTCGGACTAGAGCTAGCGATAGCGAAAACCGTTTCGAACTTCGCTACGATTCGCTCGACCTGACGTAACTTACGAGAAAATCTTACTCTCGTTCTCTGACGGCTCACCGCGATTCATCGGGAGACAATCAGAGCGAGGATATCCGCGCGAAGACCGGTCGCCGAGAAGTCTTACGAGTTAGCGGGGCCGAACCGCCCTCGTGTCACATAGGTATATATATATATATATATGTAACATGGATGCGCGTACGCGTACGATACATTACACGACGTTCGTCACGCGTGGCAAAACTGCGAGCTCTACCAATCGAACGAATACCTCGGTCCTCCGGGGGTGGACTAATTGCTTCGAGTTAATCAGACCCGTCGTGTTTATGTTTCGTCGAGGTTCTTCTTTGTGTACACACGTCGCGCGTATGTATACACTTTCGTAGCTTTCGTACGACTTCGCATTCGACGTATATATATACATATATGCATCGCCGCCACCCGGTGGGGTGGGGTAGCGCTATCTCCGACACCCGCGGTGCCGCGTTGCCTCGTGCGCCTCTTTCGCATCGACAATCAAAGTCGGAGGAAAAAATCCACCAATCCACCATCCGCCAATATGTTGCGCGTCGCTCGACGCCTGACTTTCTTCTACTTGGAAAGGAATTCCTAAAGATTATTGGCCGCGATTACCTCGACGCGTCTCGCGCACGCATCGTTCCGCATCTCGCAAGGGTCAATTCGTACCTTGTAATGATGTACTACGCATCAGCTTACAGTACGTGTACCTACGCTGTATACATACGAGCGGTGTATAACGAGCGCGTAATCAATCAAGGGGGTAATCAGTGATAATCAGGGTGTTTCGAGGCGAGTAGGGGATGGAGGGGATGGCGGGGGTGGGGTAGGAGGGGTAGGAGGGGGAGGGGAGGGGATTTCGGAGGGTCGCGCGGGGGACACTTCCTACTTAGCGGAGCGAATTGTTTCTATTTGTCCGAATGAGATCGCCGAGCGACGTGGATGCCACGAAGATGAATCCTCCAGCCTTATACTCCGCGGCGTCGCCGCTTTAGAACGCGCGTCGTATACGAAGTTAACGCGCGAGGCAAAATAGGCTCGTGCTTCCATATCGTCCCCCCTCGCTTCTTCTGCTCCGTACTTTCAGCACCCTCCTCGTCCTCGCTCTCCGCAACTCACGCAAGCTACTCGTGATGCAAGTTTGCGGATCCACGCGCGGAAAAAACCTCACTTACTTTCACCCTTATCTCGTTTCCTCCCCTGTGTTTGTGCAATTCTCTGATGTGCATATGGGGAAAATGGGAATAACCTGCAGAGTATGTGTAGATGGGTACCCGAGTTAAGTACGAAACAGACTTGAGGCCGAATTCCAAGGTCGGGCATAAAAATTGCAAATTTTTCTTTGGAAATGCGATGGACTCCTTTCCTACAAATCTTACGGTGCGAGACTGTAAGTGGCGCGTCCATGAACCCGTTTAACATATCTTATGCGTTAGACATGTATAGCACCTATATGTGGCGTACTCCGAGGTTGAAGAGTAGATATATACGGATGCAGTGAAATGTATAGGGGCCGGAGTAATTATTTCTCCCAACGGTATAAGCGTTTCGAAAAACAATATAATAAAACTAGGACATAATAGTACTCGGTGGCTCGAAGCTCGTCGATGATTCGAATCGTCTTAGCTGTACGCAGAAACGTAGGTAGGTACGTACGTACGTAGGTATCACGCACGCGGCTGCCGCACAGCTGTGCCGCAGCTCTTGATCGTATACACATTCGTACAGCCCACATAGCTCTCCGAGTTTACATTATACCGATCGGGTCCTTTTGTTCGAAGGACGAGGGGGGGCCCGTTATGCGCTGTTTGTTTTAGAGGGTGACGAGTGCTGGTTAAATGGGCAACGGTGGGTATACGCGTATCGTACATTTATTATTATACATATATATATATATATATATATTAACAATATCGTCGCCCTCATTGTTATTATTATTGTTATCATCTCGTAGATATGTACGCGACACTCCGCGCCCTGCGGTCACCCGATCGACTTGACCGCGCGATTGTGGTTTTTTTTTTCTAAGTTCGTGACAATTTAGCCGTTTGACCCACGATCACCGGCGTGAAAAACTTGCCGGGTCAGTACGAGATGGAAAAAACTCGGTAATTCGAGGGCTACGGGGGCGACTCGCGTGTCACGAAAAAAGGCAGACGATCGCGTATCGCCCGCATGTAATCGCTCGCGTACACGCAGCGGCGGGGGCGTCGTGAGCCGTGCGCCGTCGCGGAATCAAGAAAATGTGAATGAATGCGATGTTGAATGGACGGATGGATTGTCGCGGGCGCAGCGAACCGGAGTGAATGAGAAGAGGAGGAGGAGGAGGAGGAGGATGAGGAGGAGGAGGGCGACGACGGAGAGCTAAGCGGCGATAGAGCGCGCGATACGTGAATGAAGCGAGTAGACCCGGAGATGATTCCGAGGAGTCCTTGTCCAGGAGGCAGATGCACCGCGCGATCCAGCGCGGCCTCGTAGGAGTCAACTGGCTGACCCGGACCCCCGGTTTCTCCTCCGCGACGACCCCCAATCAAGTAAAGGATGCGAGAGGTCGAGTCGTCCCGCTCGCGGCACCCACTTGACCCCGCGACGCGCGCCGGATGCCTCCTTTTCACTTTATCTTTCAAACGAGACGACCCTACGTCCGAGCTTCAGCTGTCTTAAGCGGGGGGACCACCTCGCCGTCGCCGCTCTCCCCTCCCCCCCCCCCCATCGTAGGTGCGGCCCGCGTAGCGGAGGTGCGAACGATTCGATACGCGTTGCGAGGAACTCGATCTAGAAGGATCCTGAAGAATTGTGAGGTTCGCATAGCGTCGCCTTTCATTGATGGGAGTAAGTGGTTCGGATTATGGCAGTTTTCTGATGATCGTCTTCTTAATTTTTAATTTCAACTTTGTTGTTTTTTTTTGTTTTTTTTTCCTGTCTCTTTTTTCCATTATTAAAGAAGCCGCAATTAACTCGTAGCACACACTCTACGACCGGCATTCTTCTCTAATTCACGACAAATTGGTTAATTTCATCCTTTTTAATTCCTTGCTCGCTTAATAGCTTCCCGCCTATTCGGAACCCCGTAAGATCTAGCCCCTACGGGAGCTGGTTTTGTTTCACAAGGCCCATGTGATAGGCCTAGGTGATTACCGCGGTATACTTTTATTATTTCTAAATATGTGACCCACGCGACCGACGTACCGGTACCGTCGGGAAAATCTGTCTCACTCGAAAAACTCGATCTTCGAAATTCGCCGGATCAACGACGGCAAAAAATCGAGGCGTGTCAAAATAATCAACACTACCGCGAACGTGTTTAATCATTTATGATAATAGGTATATGTATGTCTATAGGTACATCAAAGAACTGGCGAGATTCGCGCCGTGGACAGCCGTCATTCGGTCTCGTGATTCATCGGGGGATCGCCTAGGAAATCATCGGAATATATATGATGAAAATCGTCCCAGGAATCGACCAGTCACCGATGGTCGCCTCGTCTTGGCTAGCGATCGAGTTCGCTCGGTTTGAGGAGGTATTAATGCCTACGGGTACCGCGACTAATCGATGACTAACTCATCTATTCCCCGTGTGTTCGTACGTACAGCAAACGGGCTTCGTGCCCGCGACCATCGCAAAGCTATACATGCACGTAACGACCAAGTACGAAAGCGGAGGATATGTATACGTATATAATATGTACGTATACGTGTAGACGCGATGTATACACACATCTCGACATATATACACGCGCTTGGATTTCTGACGTTTGCCGGGTCACGTGACAAAAGGGTCGCAGAGGCGATGCGAAGCTGCAGAAATGGGGAAGCCGGTGCGGTGGACCGTAAGAGGCCTAGGGTTTCCCATGACGATTTTAATTTCACCCATTGTACGATTATACCCCGATGTTGACCATTTATTCTACCGGCTCCTTGTCATTTCGATCGCCTTGTTTAATCTTCTGTGTACCCGCGCGCGGTTATTGTTGTAACAACCATTATTGATATTGTCGTAGGTATATAGAGATACCCGCGGCCGTAATGAAGATCGAGCTTCGCCAAAAAGCGGACTCGACGCGCAACAGATCCACCTATTGGATTTTCGAAAATTCGTCACCGCGAATCTCATCTGCTTTTGCATAAATCGTAATTGACGGGATTTTAAATCCGCAGGTACGCTGCCCCCCCACCTCAACATCGTTAAAGTCTTGAATTCAGCATTACGTCCTTTACCAACTTTGCAACAACTTTGTTAATGGCTGATTGATAGAAATGTAAGGTAACGTCGTGCGTTACAGGACACGTGAACTCTGGATGACGGAGGCATGAGGTGTGCATACGTAGCGGATCGCAACCTTAGTTGGTATCGCGGAGTGTGTCTTTTACGTCGAGGGTCGGCGGGGGGTGAGCGAGGAGCGCCCACTCACAGGAAACGAAAACAGATCGGCGCGCGCCCGTCGCGATCAGCTTAACTGACCGGCGCGGCGCGGCGCGGCGCGTGACGTGTGGAGAAAACGACGCTGACGCAGATACTTGGACGCGTAGCTCGTCCTCCTCTTTTGACAGGGTCCCTCGAAACTACGACGATCGTCACAATGAGTCGCGACCGACTGTGCGACGAGACGACTGCCTTGTCCTACGATCGCCGGATTCGGGGGTGCGTAAATCGCCACCTCGAACGCTCGAGGTAACGTCGTGACGGCGGGCGCGAGCGACGGATTCCTTATACGATCCCGATCGATGCGATTTTTCATCAGTTTTCACGACTTTCGCCAAGTGAGCCGCTGCGGGGGGGTCGGAGGGGTGGGTGAAGAGGAGAACGGAGAAACGGAGTCGAGGGAGAAGAAGGAGGAGACAAAGCGGAGCGGCTTCCCGTCGCGTGGCCCGACTACGAAGTTGACCTCTACATTGGGATTAAAAAGCGGATATATTAATTTGCCTCCATTCGTCGCGTGTTGCGACTCTATCTTTCTCTCTTTCTCTCTCTCGCTCTCTCTCTCCTCCTCTTCTTGTTCTTCATCTCTACGCTCATCTCCGCGTTAATTCGTGCTGCTCGCGCTTAAGAAAACATCCTTTTGTTTTTATACGTACTCGTCCTCCGAGACTAAACTGTGACCGACGCTTCACTCATCTTTTTATGAGCTTTCCCTACATTACATCTCATTTATACCACACATGCCGCTTATAACGACGATGAGAGGAAAAAGAGAAAAGAAAACGGAATACCTGCCTCAGTATCACAATCTGTCGTCATCCTTCGATTACGTTTCCCCTCCTCCCTGAAACTCTTCTTCGAAATTCGAATCAATTGTTCGCGCATTACATTCCTGTGAATAAGAGATGATGGCATAACGCCGATTCCGGTGAGTCAACCTGCATCTCTCAATCTCACGTCGACTTCACAGCGATGATTCATCCATCGCGATCCGCCAAACGTTCCGCCGTTGGAACGAACTATGAGGCTGGATAGTACAGTAGGAAAAATGGGAGACGTCCGAGTGGCGGATTTCGATACAGATTTCTAAACGTACACCGGGGATCCCGTGTGCACAGCCGATGTATTATTGTTCCCGCGTATCTCAGCGCGGTTTGGATAGGTGTACGTGGACCGTTTGAGCGACTCCGGTACCGCGGATGCTAATTCGACAGGATCGGCTGAAATCGTGCGTGAAATTGACCAAGTATTCGTCCAACGCAAGTCCCAATAAAAGTCAGCCGAGTATACAGCGGGCCACGCTCACTGTTATAACAGAAGAGATCCTTTTAACCGCGCGTTCGGCCAGCGGCCCGCGCAAAGGCGAAGACAAAAAGAAAATAGAAGAGGGAAAGCTAGAAGCGAGACAGAGAGAAAAAAGGCGCCCCGTAACACACTCGGTGAATCGTGACAAGGTCTATACGCGGTATAACCGCATGCGTGTGTACATACGTATATACGGCGAGTACCCCGCGGGTCAAAGGCCCCCGCGCGACATCATTGGGAAACGCCTCCCGAGCAAGTTCACACCGAGTTGCGGCAGTCGAGAAATCGAATTTTGATAACCGGTCACTTGTGAATATACCCTACGTACGTATACCGTGCACGATCGAGACATTTAATTGTTACGGGCGTAGTTTTCTCAACCCCCAATAAACCGCGCGATTAGGTAGCCAGTCTCCCGTTAGGTTTGCCCACCATTTGAGTCTACTCTAGCGGGAAAAGTGTCCCGCCGTTAGCAGCGCGCAGCGGGTATTCGTACGCCCGGGGTACCCCCGACCCTGTACGGACGAGTCTCGTTCCGCGCAAGTTGAACACCGTTGTACGTAGCCTCCTCGAGGTCTCGATCACGCCGGCAACGGGGGTCTCCGAGATGCTCGTCGGTCCCCCTCGATCTCCTCCGCGACGATCAACAAGTGGGTGCCCCGGGAATTTCGCCGAATTCTCGACTGGGCCGTTCGACGCGTCGAAATTTGTGGAAAAAACGGGACTACGGAATCGCGCATCGTTCGTCGTTTCGCAGCTAACAAGCGCGTGGTGAGACCTGCGTATGACCCGCGGATCGTTCCCTCGCCCTCGCTGCGCGTCGTATATTAAAATATTTCATTAGACTAATTCGATTCAATCCCTTGATAACGACCGGCTTAATAGGATCGACGGAGACGGCTGCACGCGGATCGTCCCCACCGATAATTCGTGTGCGACGCTCCGACGGTCGACTCTCGACTTGTAAGGTTCGAATATTGTACGTAACACGGGAAGATCGTTAAACCGTTTTGGACGAGCGATTTTTCAAGATTACGGGAACTGTGAGAAACGAATTCCGAAATATTTCGCCGACGTTAATGATTATTCGATAGGTGAAAATTTTTTTTTCCGGTGCCTACTTCAATTCGCGATCACGGATGATCGGGTATCAATGACCCCGCAGCATCGACATCTACTTCCCGCTCGGTTGTTTGCCTCGCATCGCCCGAGGGCGTACCTCTTACCTCGATACGAGTATATAGAGCGCGTATCGCAACACTCTTCGGAGACCCTCCATGTCTAATGGACCAAAATAATCCACAAGATTTTCAAGCTTTCGCCGGTCGGCCGAAGGGGAACGAGGTGCGGCAGCTGTAGCCAGACCGATCGTCGTCCAATCGATTCCTCGTTCCAACGTACCCACCTCATAATTGTCACAAAATCACGCGGACCGAAAGAAATATTTTTAAATTTTGAAAAATCGAACAAAAATACTCCCCTCGATGCGACGAGTTATTGCTCGGCAAATGTAAGAACGTCGGTATTTCAACGCGCGTAATGAAATACGTGAGCAGGGGTGTTAACACAGAAAAAAAAAAGAAAAAAAAAAAAATTAGGAGGAATATTAAAAAAGGTGAGAGGGTATGGATAATTGTGGCAGCGGTTATGTAATATAATCGTCATGGCGAGCGATCGGGATCGTGGTACGGAAGGGGTTGCCTCGAGGCGGCGCACATGACGCCGACCAGCACGCGACAGAACCATCATCTCGGTCGCCCCCTCGACGACGGCAGCAGCTCATCTGACACAGTGTCATTATCGCACCTCGGCGATGTTGTGACCAACACGGCAACGAGAATCACCAGGCAATTATATCGTATACGGGTCTCGCTTATAGTTTCGGGTGTCCCTCCGAACCCGGGGGAACCACGTAATTCGCTTCCGCAACGGGTATGTACGAAGCGGCAAACAAATGCACACGACAAACGCCGCCCCGAAGCCAAGCTTTTCATCTTTTCATCTTTTCATCTTTTCATCTTTTGCACTCGTCTCTATTTAATCTCCTCTGTACAATCGAAGACTTGTGCGCGGCAAGCTCACCAAGTCTTGAAATTTGAAAGTTCTTTTCGCAATTGTTTGCACGAGCGAGAAAAAAAAATGAAAAATTCGAAACTCTTCCAAGCTCGTATCAAATATAATTATCGATACCGGTTACCACCGAACGCTCGCGCTGACGAAAATCGTGATTGTGCAAAGACAAAAATTCCAAGTTTCAAAGCTTGGGAGGTGAAGTTCGAAGGCGTACAAAGTAATCCCTACCAGGTTATCGTGGCTCTGCACGAGCGCTCTGTAATTTTTTTTTCCAACTCGATATATCAAATTATCGCGTTATTATTAAGATGGAACGATCGGCGGCGGAAGGCGGCAGCATGTCGTGCGTACGCGCATACCTATATACCTACCGATAGACCATTTGCATAGGTGGTTCACAATCGTTGATCGTCGTCGTGCCCTAGCTGCTCCAATTAAACCAATCACGCAGCATTACGTAGCGAGAACAGATGACGATCTAATTCCCTCAACCGTGCGCGTTCCTCTCAGGAGAACCCGGCTCATTCCGGAAGCCTTGCGGGTAATCGCGGCGCCCGCGCGCCCCTCTGGCGTGTTCGGGACACGTATAGATTATGTACGCTTTATTATACAATAGGTATACATATGTACGACAGGCGTATCTGGCGCACGGTGGGCTTTTAAATACGTGTCCGTATACATATACGTACACCGACCGGCGCACGTCACTCGATGCCGATGCCCAACAATAAGTACCGTCACTCGTATACGTATAGGTGCAACATTGTGCGTTATTAGAGTGTCACGATACGGGTGGCTCGGTGTATCGTACGGATCGCGCGCGAGCGAAAATAGACTCGCATTCGTAGAGCGGCGCGGTGAATTTTAAACCCGGTCGAAAGATCGAACCGAGGGATAAGGGCGGACGGGCGTGAAGCATTTCTCGCGTTCGTTGTACCAATTACATACTGTACCGCAATTAGCATCTCAATTATAATTATCGTGGAGCGATTGCCTGCTGCAGGCGACTCCCGCCCCTCCCAACCCTCCCGTCCCTCCCACCCTCGCTCCCGTAGGAATTTTAGTTTCAAGTGGAACCCGATGGACGAATATTTTCAAAATTTCTCGACTCCTTTTCGGGGTGATTGAAATTTTCAATGCCAATGCCGTTCAGATTTTACTCCGAGTCACGCGTAGTTGTGAGTGTGTGTTTGTAAATGCCCGTATATAGGTGTACCGCTCGGTACACGTGAGGTAGGTACGTTCATGTGCCGCGTCTACCTACATCCTTGGTACGCCTGTAGTCGGGTGTACGTATTGGGAAGAGTTCCTTCGGCGAGAGGAGTAAGAGAGGAGTCGGCGGGTCAGGTCGAAAGACGGGAACTAAGATGGATCACTGAGCGGCTTGTCGTCCTCAAAGTTAACCCGCACCGCACCGATGCCACCAGCCACTGGGGCCGGAGAACGTCTCTATTTATTATTATTCTCTGAATCGTTTGTAGCCTCTTTGTTTTTATTTCATTTGCTGCATTTTATCGCTCGGCGTTCACGTCGCGGCCTCTGAGCTTCCTCAATTCAAATCGGATGATAAAATGTTCATTCGATGCCCGTCGGAATCGAAGCGCGTATACAGTAGGCGTTTCCGACGAGTTTACCACTTTTACGGTCACTAACGAAACGAAAATCATATTTCGCGGCAGATGTTTCGAGATTTCCAAGAGCCGCCGAACCGGAATTCTTATTTTCGAGTCGTTCGGGGTTGAAAGAAAAATTTTAAGGGTCGGTTATTCCGTGTCTTACGAGTCCACGTGGAGGGAAAAAAAGAATTTCTGTACGTCCGCGCGGAAATCCGGCTAGTCGCCGTACATTTCTCGAGAGTTTACCCGGTTAGCGTCCACTCCGAATCCCATAATTACGATAAATATTTGTCCAGCCGCCCGGCGGGTAACCCTTTCAATTTTCCGTCGGCTTTTGGCAGGCTGCCACGGTTGTTGCTCGTCCATCCGGGTCACGCGATCGAGTTAAAGCCGTGTCAGTGTTCCTCGTGAGTATAATCGTTCCTTTGCAGGGTTGAATTTTGTGCAAAACATCTTGTGCGTGCCTCCGGGATCGCTCTGGCAATCGGCCCCTAAACAGTTTAAGCCACTCCACGGAGCACCCGCAACTCCGAGAGCCAACGGTGGATGGTTTTTAACGTAAATATATCTGGCAAACAATATCGTTGTCCCTAATCGCCGGGGTAGTCCCTCTAATCGCCCTTAATGGCGGATCGTCCGGGGTCTTTGTGGCATAAATCCTATAAATATTTTTACTAATATTTCCGAAAGGGTCTGCAGGCCGCGTGGCTTCGGCATCACCACCACCACCACCACCACCATCACCACCACCACCGCCGCCGAGGCGTAGTAGTAGCTCCGGGATTATAACGTCGGCGTTTCTTTGACGACGAGACGCGCTCACCGTTCGGATCTCTCGGGTCCCAACTCCGATGCGTCGTTCGCATCCCGCGCGCCCCCCTTTCCCTGCGGCTCTTGTTACGCTTCTTCATCCACCACCACCCTCTACACGTAGACTCGACGTCGCGCGTCCTGGCAAAAAAATAAATAAACCGAACGAATGAATAAATAAAGAAAAATCAAACTCGCGACACGAATTCTCACGTATCTGTTGACCCGTCGATCGAAGACGGATCTCGAGCTCATCCCTCGCGTGTATACAGGAGACCGATCTCGGTCCGGAGCGAGAAACGTATTTTCTAAACGGAAATGGTCCGCGGAGTGAAATGACAAATGAATTGTTTACCGAAATCGTTGACGAAGGGATATCCATTACATCGGAGGCGAACACGCGGGGACCCCCGTGACGGGAGGGAGTCAGCCGATTTCAGGGAACCGTTGGAAGTCGGTATCCCTCGGGACGCTCGTGGCTAGACGAACTCGCTTCTAGCCCCCGGAGTCTTGTCGTCCATTAGGACGTTTTTTACCATCGGACATCGCCGCGCGTCTCTCTATCTGCTACATCATCTACGAGTCCATCTTTTGGCTCGTTCGTCCGTGAGCCCTTCTGTTGCCGCACCACCATCGCCGTCCGATAGATATCCTACGGATCCCAGGACTCCCGGTAGTCCCACGGGACGACCGACGCACAAACCCCGTGAACGCATACCTGCCCTGACCCCGAGCTATTAAAAAACGGTGAAAAAAATATATTCGCCCGAAATGTCAACGGGAATCAGCGCCCCTCATCTCACGGAGATAATACCTCACGGAGCTGTACCGTAACCACCGATTTCAGACTCATGCCTCCACTTATACGATCACGGAGATCACGGAGGAACGTCGATACTCGTGTACGGTGCACACGAACGGAAGAGCGGACGAGCGAACGATAGCCGAATTATAACGAAATCAATGAAGAGGAGCGAGCGAGTGGTAAATGGCCGGGGATACACGGCTCTCAGATAAACGAGGACGGAGTCGGGGGTGGTTGTGGGGATGGGGGTTGGAATGCAGGTGAAAGATTATGAGAGCGGACGGGTCGAGAGACGTTCTCCGAAGGGGGATGGGGAGGGGGATGGGGGGGTATTGGCTTATGGTGCCGGGCGTCTTTCGACTCCGTGGCGTGGCTTTGTGGTCTGGTGTGCTGCTCGGTTATGGAAGAGCCGTAACTCCGTCCGTGTACCGTATAGAGCCGGATCGTCGGAGGTGTATCTGTCGCGGCACTGTGAAGTGAGGCGAGCCGAGCTCAAAGGAGCCGCTCGTATAGTCAACGTCATATCACTGGGCCCGGCGCGGCGAACCAACTTCGGACATCTTCACTTGTCCGCTGCCTATTAGTAAGCCACGTCACAACCCGCTAATGACCGCGATCCCCTCAACCCGTACCCCCCCGTCCCCCCCCCCTATCTATACGTCCCACCCGCCGTCGCCACGATATACCTGCGATACACGCGAGACTGTTCTCGGATCGATCGATGCGCGGAAAATCGATGCTCCGATTCCGCATTTCGCTACCCCCGTCGAGCGAATCGCCTCGGATCGCCCGAAATAATGAAACACGTCCGATCTCCTCGCGCAGCACCCGCGTCGTCCTGTGTACCGGGAGTTTCGTATAATTGTCGAGGCGTACGTCGTGTTCGGAGCGCAGGAGACGGCGGGGCGATAGACCCCCTTTATTATCGGGGATTAGCATTGAGAACGTCGCGTCGCATTCGGACTCGCTTGTGCGACGACGCGATCGAGGAGGCGAGTAATCGAGCCTCCGCAGCATCGCATCGCGCGGCGACGGGCCAACTCGGAATAATCGAGCGTCCTCAGGACCGCGTATAGCCGGTAAATCTCTCTTTCTCAACTCCTCCCCGCGTGTCTCCGGGCGATTGGTAGGAACGGAGAAAGGGCACGGGGGTCTCGGAGGGTGCCCCGATAATTCCATTAGCCGGCCAGCATTGACGCGATCTCCGAATCGGTCGGTTATACGTCGGTCGATCACCGTCGGATCAATCCGAGTCGATTCTCGGTACCGATAGACCGCTGCGAGGCCGCGCGTCGCGACGCGTACTCCGTAGGAACGAGGGCTTCGCCTCGCGGGTGTCGGGGGCTATAGGTGCCGACCAACCGGTACCCGCGAGCGAGCGAGCGAGCGAACGAAGAGCGCGGGCGTGGGACGGAACGGGAACCATTGTCAGCTATCAATCTTCGAACACCTGCGCGCACAACCGAACTTCGAAACTCCAACGAATCGGCGATCTCGCTTGTTTTTTTTTTCTTCCGCTCGCCGATATCATCGTCGGCGTTACAGTTTGTCTTCTCTCTGCTCTTCCGCTCCTATACTAGCGCTGTTTGCGCGAGCTCGTGCAACCGCTGCCGCTCGGATCGCGGGGTAACAAGGATACACACGCCGCAGTCAACATCTGCTAGTCATCGCTGCCCATTGTCCTTGGACCCGAGGAACTCACTCTTCTTATAATGCGAGTCCCATTGTGAACGCCCGACGTCTGCGATACGATTGCTGCCAGATATACACCTACTGAGGAGAGCGCATCGTTGATATAAACAGATAAACCTGCATCCTCGTGGGATAAGCTACGCCGCGGTTCCATGCGATCCCCGACACCCCGTGTACAGTCCACGATTCAAACGGAATTAAACCGACGAAAAATTCTCACTTCTTTCATCCGTTGCTCCGAACGAATATTGAGTTGCAACGATAACTGAGTACACTCTGCGCACCGACAATATTTTTGTTTTTCATGTGCAAATAGTCAGATAGAGACAATCGAGATTCATGAAAAATTCAAATAAACTCAAGTATTTCAAAAACATACTGTGTCATCGAATGTCGCTCCGTCGAAGCCACAGATACGGTGAACCGAACCAAAGCGAGCACCTGTGATTTTTCTTTTTTTTTGCCGTCAGTCAGACACTAAAAAATTTCATTCCAATGTTCATTCGTGACTCATTACGGGCTGTTCAAATCACCATCTTTTTTCGGAGAATTTAAACTAATTTACGGGCACACGGTAGCTAGTAAAAAAAAAAGAAAAAAAAAACAGAGAAACGTTACAAGGTACAAATGTTTGAACGTCTTGCGGTATAATAGGGGCAGTCGCGCCGTAAATGGAAAATTAAGGCGTCGGTTTTGCGCTAAATAAAGTCACAACTCTGTCGACGGGTGGGCAGCGCGGGACAAACGGCATCGGAGCGACGACGCGACGCCGAGTTCTGGACCAGCGAAGAGACGTAGACGCTCGAGATCACGGATCGGTATTGTTGCCCGTGGGAGCGTTTGCGGCGGTCTCTTTCATCCCGACGACAACCCCTCCCCGACAATTGTGAGACGACACCCCCGCGCGGATCGACACCATCCCTCTATTTCGGGGACTACTCCGTCGTTCGAGTGAGAGTACTACCCGTAGTACCCTCTGACCCGGCGAGAATACCGTCCGCATTGTGAAAAAAAAACCTACGTGGAATTCGGCGAGGTTTCACGTGAAAAAAAGGTGCCGACAGAAGGACGCAAAAAACAAACACTGGGGAAGAGAGAGGGTGAAAGAAAAAAAAAAAAGGTTGAGACGAAACGAAAACAGAAAAATTGACGAAAACTCGCGAGTTCGCTTTTCGCTGAACTTTTTTCGGTGCAGCGGATTTGCGAGTATTTTTGAAAAAGAACGAAGTTGCCGCTGGTCGCGTTGCAACGAACGGGGGGCGTCAGATGCGCCGACACCTATGATCCGTCTTTGTCGGACGGGCGATTATATGCCGCGAGGGTGACGTCGTAAAGGATGAGTCGGGCGATGTTTCGATATACGCGCGGTCTCGAGCGTTACGTATAATACGCTTGTATGTAGGTCCGTATACCATACCTGCGCACACACGTATATCCGTAATACAGCGATAATACGTACCCGTGTGTACGATCGTTAAAAAATTCAAGAGACACGTGACGAGAACTTAACGGGGAGTGGGAGGAATCCGTGCGGACGGCGTTGTTACGATTGTGCAAAGAAAAAAAAAAAAAAAAAAAAAAAAAACGGCTCCCGGCTAAGAGAGACGCACCGCAAACGTACGCGAATCGCGAATGATTAATGGACATCAAACGTCAGCGTTATTTCCAAATAACTGTGGAGAAAAATAAAGTGGTCGTGACATAGCGATAACGAGGTACAACGGAGCTAAAAATTAACGACGGATCTGAAAAGCGATGCCAAACTTCTTGTTTTTCTGCATTCGAGTTTCCGATATGCGTTCGGTCACAGGTCGCTGCAACGCGGCAGCTGTTTCTCGCCGTACGAAAAATCTCAGGTGGTTAAAAATCACGCGATCGATCCTCGTCGTTGTACAGATTTTGCATTTTTTTTTTGTTTTTCACCGCGTCCTTCCCACGTCAAGGACTGTGCGGCGATTTTTTTTTTTTTCTCCGCTCCCGGTTTCCTCGCTATCTCTAACCGCCCTCGATGTATCGATGATCTTCGGAGATTACCGCGTCTTCTTTACCCGAGTTTTCAGGTAGCTGCACGGGCCCACTAGCCCGGGCAGCGCACTAACTACGCTCGAACTGCTCGTTAATCAAACCCTCGCCGCCAGCTTAAGGCCCCTATACGAACTCCTTTCTCATTCAGATGAGCTGCACTCGACGCGCTGCACTTTGATAATATCCGTCCTCGGAATATCCGAAGCATTCGTTCGTTTTCGTGGAGAATTTTCCGATAGATTCCGTTCGAAGAGAACGAGCCGAACTCCACTTGACTTTGATGGATAAATCGAAAATAGAATTATCGAAAAAATTCAACTTCCTCCCTATCTCTCGTTTTCCTTCTCCTAGCCGCGTCTCTCTCGTCCGAGGAGAGCGCGCGCGATTGTCCAGGTGAATCACTTCGCGGTTGGCCGATCGAGAGCCAGATTTTCAGCAGAGATAACATTCGAGGTATCCATACCTAGACTACGCGGCTAGATGAGAAATCCCCCCGAAGAAATGGTATGAAAAAAAATTCCACATCCTAAAACAGTCCGGAGATCGGATCGTCCGGAGTACCGGCAGCATCTCGATACCTTAAATCGTACAATAGGTATATCACCGTGAAGGTAAAGATGTTACACTTACGACGCCGACGGGGTATTGAACGATCGTGGAGATTAAACGGGCGATAAGTTTGGCGTATACATAGGTAGTTTGAGGTGTAACATATAAATTACAATGAGGCGTAAGGTATATTAAATAATGCTATTGAATTTCCTAATGGCACTATATCGACGAATCTCGACTGACAGACCGATGGATATCTCGGATACCTCGCCTAACGTCTCATCGCCGACTGTGATGAGGTGAAACAAAGGATCTTCGACGTCCGGGCCCGCTGCACAGGTATCCCCTTTTAGCCCGCGCTGCCGAGTCGAGATGAAAACTAGACTCTCGATCTCTTCGATTCGGGATGGAGAATCGCCATCGATTCCGGGGTAGCTCAACGCGTGCGTTCCTACTCGCGTATCGTGCGGGTCGCAGGTGGATACGGATATATCGGTAATGCGGTTTTAAAATCAAAACGTACGCCGGCGATACCTGCGGACCTGGAAAACCACACTCGTCTCGTCTCGTCTCGCTCCGCCGCTCCGTCTCGTGTCGTCCGTTCGTAGCGAGGGAATAATATAATATATATATATAAGAGACGCGGCGAGTGGGAGGTTGGTAATTGGTCCGTAATAAATTAATTTGCCAACAAAGAGAAGAGGACGGGGCGGGGGGGGGGGGGGGGGGGGGGGGCTTTGTGATGCGCGCGGGATAACACCGGGGAACAGAGCCGAGAGCGCTTTGTGGACAGATATAGGTATGTTGTACCCACATCCGAACAATAATAAGCGCACAGGCATGCGGTGTAGTCGCGTAAGGTGATCGGTGGTGGCGGTGGTCCCGGAGTGCGCGAGGATATATCGCGAGGACGAAGAAACGGGGATGAGGGAGGCGAGAGGCGAGAGGCGGGCGGTGGCGGGTGGTGGCTAGTGGAAAGAAAAGCGAATTGAATGGAACGGGGTATATGCGAGGCGAGGCGAAGCTTTTGGAGCGAAGTTGAAATTGAAAGCGCGTTAGATGCTGTGACGGCGCGGGCCCGGGCGACAGGGGTATAAAGTTACTGTGGGAAAGACGCCTACGTCTTATTATGGCTTGTTTTGGGCTCTACCAAGTCTTTATTACAATAATTACGCCCGGTTATTGATAAGTCGATCAAGTTACGCTTCTTCTACAGCGGAACACCGGTACGCCCTCACCTCACAATGCCGTTTATAGAAAGCCGCCCCTGCGCTGCTCTACCCCCGTGCGTAGAAAGAGAGGAGGAGAGAATAGAACTCGGGGGGAAGAGAAAAAAAAAAAAAAGAAAAAAAAAAACGGGGAGACGTAAGAACGGAGGAAAAAAGAGGCTGAAAATTTTGGGGGAAGGAGTAAAATGAGAAAAGTAGGTCCACATACGCAACCCTTCGCCGCTTTATAGCCTCGAAATCACCGAAAGACTCTCGAATACACGCGTCCGAAATCGTGCGTTTTTTTTCGTAGCGAGCACCGCTGGTTGTTTCATAGGGTCATCCGATTTACTCTACTTTTCACTCGGTAGGTAATAAAATCGTGAGGTAATAAAAATCCCTAATTACTGTTTACACGATTAGTAACACGCGCCCGATCGACGAAACACGTACGACCGAAAACGCTGTCCCGATGAAACGGATAATCGCTGCATGGGGTCGAGACACCGCGGGGTTCGTCGTCAGCCACCATAATAATCGAGCGGATAGCTGGGACGGAGATGGAACTAATCGGTCGGATGTCGATTATCTTCTAATGTCAAAAAAAAAAAAAAAAAAAAAAACCCCGGGGAAGCGCACCGCAGGTAAGTGGTCGCATTATCCGGTACAATCATCGAAACTGTAATAAATTTCGCTGCCGCATGCCGCCAGATTTTGCCGGGGAGAGTTGAAAGGGTGACGAAGAAAGAGGGAATGTGAAAAGAATTGAGCGAGCATTAGCCGCTTTAATATGTACCGCTGGAGATCGCGTAAAGCGATCCCGGAGCGAACGTGTAGCGATGTCGGGCTCGTACGGCCTGTCACTCGATCTCCAAATAAACGAGCCATAGTCGATATCACGGGGGCCGCGCGAAGTGTGCTTTATTGCCCGCAACCAGATCTGCGGGCGGTACCGCGCCATGCGGTGCGTCAGCGTGGGACGTTCGACCTGGAGAAGATCGATTGACCGCGACGGAGCTTATAGCGTATGAAAATTCACGTGTTTGGCACAGCGTATAACGTCGCGACTCCGGTCGTCGTTCGAGGGACGACGAACCGCGAACCGATAGCTCTTACTTTCCTCATTATCGAGATCTCGATATCCGCGGAGGCCGAAGCCGTTCGACGATCGAAATCCGAGGGAATAATTGGTCTGCGATCCGCGAGTGCAAAGGTCCAAGGGACGCACGAGGGGGTACAGAAGGCGTGTCGGTTGACGAGGAGATCGGACGCGGTTCCACGCGGGTCCGCATTAATTCCCTAAGAATAATCCTCGACCGAGCGATAAATCTGTTTGCAATTAGCGTTCGCTGCACGCGACGCATATCTCGCCATACGGAGTGGAATGCAACGCGCGAGAATAAATGACGTCATAAGAAACGAGCCCCCCCGCGGGGACTTTCCCCATAGTCCCCCTCCTCCCCACCCCCCACATAGCCCCCGACGCACCACGACTCCCCTTAACGCAAAGCGTATAAATATCCACCGCGTCTGATCTACAGCCGAGACTCAGCCGTGTAATGGAGATATCATTGTACGGCGCGAACCGCGTTATGCAAATTGGATTGCCCTTTACGCGTCGTCAGTTCGTAATTGCGTTTTACCGAAATACCGGCTACCCTGACCCCTCCCCCCCCTGTCTCTCTCTCTCTTTCGATCAAATATCCATACAGATAGCGTTTAAATACAGAGATGCATAATCCATGGTTGAGCGATAGCGATACTTGAATTCTTTTCCTGCGGTAGAGGGTTGAAATCGAAACGATTATTTCTTCAATTTTCGACGAATAAAGAGCTTTCGGACCGCGGTCGAAACAAAAGTATTCCTCAATTGGTTCGCCACGCGGTGTTCCGATTTTTTCGAAGGAAATCAACAGCGTCCGTGCAGTATCGTGCAGCGGGCACATCGCTCAACCGTGCGCGAATTCCCCGCTCCCTGGGGGTTAAATCAGCCCGTCAGCGCTTCGCAGCGGTGTCCGTATAATGCTCGAGAGATATCGCGTCCGCACAATTTCTTCCGCCCCGGTCCACCGTCTCACCTGGTCGTTCCGGACGGCGCGGCGATCGCCGGGACTCCGGGCCCAGCTGCGAATCACCCGGGCACAAGCTCCGTTATCGACGACCTTGCGGGTAAATCGGGGGTATAGAATTTCGCCTCGCTCCGCCGAGGATCCTCGAAGTCGGCGTGAGCGTCGGGTTATCTGCGTCGAGTGGGCTACCGCCGGGGACCCCTATGATCGCTCAAAGGAGGAGGATCGCTGTCGCGCGCGCCTACGCGTATCGGGACGAAGAGGAGACGAGTAAGAGGCCGGTCGCACCGCGAGTGGCTACGTCCGCTTCCGGATCGGCGCGTGGTTCCGAACGAAGGGTGTCGTACCGACGGCACTCGGCGATCGAGGCACTTGGGCACGTGGCGACGACGGCCGCGAACCGCCAACAGAAATCAGAAATCGCGCGGAGGGCGCCTCGCCTAGACAAAAGACGACCCAGCCACCACCCCACTCCTGCGGAAACGCTCTTCAGATAAACTCCGCTTACGAGATATATCGTATATACAATAGCGTCGAGCACACGATGTGTTGATATAATATACAACGGGTGTATGTAACGCGCGTGCTACATCGCCCCCGTCTCTACGACACACCTATACGCGGTACGGGTGTATCGCGTAGCACGTGTTCGACACAGGTTGCAACTACTACCGGGATGAATATCTGGATCGTGGGGCTACTACTCGTCGTCGGACGGCGAAGGATATGGCGGAATGCTAACGAATTCCGCGCTTCGTTCTCCCCGCGAAACGTTTCGACGATTGGCGCGATATCGGCGCAATTGAATTTCAGATGTATCCGAGTGAAGGAGGCGGCGGTGCCACCCGGTCGCGACGCCCGGTCCGACCCCAAGACGGGAATCCAAGCAGGGGCGCACGCGGTACGCTTACACGTAGGATACACGCCGAGCTGCAAATCCGATCGAGGATCGAGGAGTTCGCGCGAGAGTCGTTGTGTCGGACGCACACGTGCACGCGTGCGTCGGCAACTATATAGGTCCGCATAACACGGCGGAGTTGTCGCTGGGAAACACCCTTGTCAAATGAGAAGCTGAAAAAATAATGGGAATCTAATTATGTAAATCCTACGAGTGCGGGGTACCCCACCAGTCCAGCGCAGTCCATCGTTCGAGTAGCACGACGACACGCTCGCGACAACCCTCTGAGCTCCCTTCGCCCTTTCCTCTCAATTTCGACCGCCTTATCAAAACAACGAATACGCCTGTACCCGAATCGTTTGTTATACGTTTGCACAGCGTGATTCACGGAAGCTAGGAACGAAAAGACCGAAGAAGACCGAAACGGTACGCCCGTTCGAACCGGAGTCACTCGGTCTCGAAAAATGTGACCAACTTCGTGTGATTCTCCTTAACAAAGTTGAAAAATTCAAAACTGCTCCATTTCGCGTCGTTCTGTTTTTTCCGCGGCATCTCCACGTCCGCGTGGTGTGAAAAGGTGCGCGACTGGCACCTCCGACAATGCGGAAGAGCTGTACTATGGCGCGGTCCTGTGACGGGAGAGAAAACTCTTGATGGCAAGGAGTAGTACATGGGGATGTGGCCTCGGCTACCGTACGGTCGAAAATCCATCGGCAAATATGCCGAGCTATCCGATCGACGAACTATCGTCGTTCCCGATCATTAATGCGTACGGATCGAGGATTACCTGCAATGTTATTGTACAGCTTCGAGTATAGCGTTGCAGGATCATCGAGATTAGCCCCCATGTGCCGTACTACGTGGAACGACATCCTCAAATAACCCCCGAAGCAAATCAACAAACACCGCCAGCTGTCTCGCATCCCAAAGACTCGCTATATAGCTTATTCGGCTCTCCGAAAATCTTGTTTTCAAAAATTCAGCCAACGGTGCGGGCCGCTCGAAAACGAAAAAAACGGGTTATCTCTGCTTCGATTGAATCATATTTTCAGCGATCAGGATCACGAAGACAAATATGATTTTGGCAAAATTCGAACTCGTCCCTGTACTATACAGCCCTTCGGGTAATTAGCTTTATTATCCACTTTTCGGAGGATTTTCTCCATTCTTTGCTCCTTATTAGCAACTCGAAAGTCCCTTTTTGGGAGAGACCGGTGGCTTTCTCGTGACAAAGTACCCGAGACGATTGAAAGGTCTTCTCTTCTCGGCACTCGAGATTTATTCTAGGCATTTGAGTTTCTCGGTTGGTAAGCGAAATATGGGCTACCTCCGCTTCCATTTAATCACATTAAGAGTACACAACCGAAAGTAAAACGGCATGGAAATCCGGCTGTTAGCGCCAATCCTTTGGGATTCCAGTTCGCAGCAGCAAGCACTTGCCTCTTCCTCTTCTCCTCCTCGTCGGTGTTAGGCCAGGTGCGTCGTACTCGAGCGAAGCATCGGCGAGCGGTATACAAACCAAGCCCGATATACTTTCGCCCCGAAATAAGATCACTCGGCGAGATTACCCGGTATTATCTACCCAATCGAAAAAAAGAGTTCGCTTCGGAATACCACCGGCTACAAAAATTCTCTTCATAGTTCTCGCCTCCGTCTTCTGTATTATTCGTGGGACAGATGCGTGTCTTTACTCAGCTCTGGGATGCGATGGGCGTTTGCGAAACAGGAAACGGGCGTTCTTCGGCCTCCGTCTTTGTTGGGGTATTGTGGCTGCGAATGTGTGCAGCGCGATTTTAGGAGGGGGACAGAGGGGGGGGGGCTAATCTGACTAGCAAATATTTGGATTGTCGCGTTGACGGCATTGATACGTCGAGTGGTATTCGAACAGGGGAGGTCGGGGACGTCCGGATTCGCTGGATGTGTTTACCCTGCGACGATCCTTTCGGAACGGGACGACCGACAATTCGGTTTCTAGATCTGGTAGATACGGTTGTACGGTAGCGGCGAATCACCGCGGGAGAATCGAACGTACGGAAAAAAGTTTTCTCTCGTTTTTCGCATCGAAATTCGATCCAGTTTACAATGAGAAGCACGGAAAGGTAAGCAACGCGGGAAACTGAGTAGCCGTGATCGAAAATCAAAAGCGAATCGAGGAGTCGAAAAACCGGAAACGATCTCGTCTCGATGACGCACGTACATTGCGGAGCGAGGGTCGACTTGTTCCAATATAATAATCGGGTCCTGCGAGCGGTGGAGAATTGGAAGTGGGATTTAGGTATAATATAGGAGGAACGCTCCTCGGTTCGGTGCTCGCCCGCTAAGTCCGCTAAACAGATTATAAACAGATTACCCTCCCGTAGTCCCGTTAGTCCGGTCAGTCGAACGGCCCAATCCAATCCAATCCGTTTTAACCCGATCCCAAAATTTCATGGTGCGGGATACGTATAGCGGCGCTCGAAAAATCGAGCACAACGCGAGCCGCGCAGCAAGATGTACTAAGCCGAGCTGTTATTTCGGCTAAGAAGATCATCTTGAGAGTTCCTCGACGCGGGGGACGATCCTTCTGACAGCTCCCTCGCCTCCCCCCCCCCTCCCCCCTCGCCCCCTACCCCCTTTTCCCCTCTTCTTCCTTTATTCTCCCCTTACCCTTTACATTGTATCCCCTTCCGCCTGATACAACGCTCTCCTACTTCATAAATACATATACCTATATATAGTTACACCACTCGGCGCTCAACGAAACCGAGAAATACCGAGGCATGCATGCATCGTAAGCAGATCGGTGTTCGCCAGCCCGCGATAATCCCATTGTGGCCAAAAACTCGTCCGGATCTCAACGATTTATTATTATTACGTTACACCGTACACAGCATACGTTATTAAGTGCAGGACTTCGCTGCGGGTCAACCGACCGCGATTCCCTTCTTTTTTTTCTTCCCTTATCACCCCGGTTCGTTGTCGTCCGTCTCGTACGGAGAAATTCGCTAGCGAAATTTCAACTTACGGGAGGACCTATTCACTCATTTGCCACAACGCGCGTGTATCACGCGGTGAATAAATTCAACCGAAATCGACCGATGCGGAGTTTTGGCTTTTTGAGGAGTCGTTTTCCTCGGTTTATACTAAGCTGACGGTAATGCGACGTCCGCGCCGGTCGGATCGCTCAACACACCGTGGTTATACGTATACACCGACCTATACTGCACCTAATTCTCAGCTCTTCTCACTCCTCGTTCATCCCGCGATCGCCTACTCTCCGACGCGTACACACGTATATTACGATATACTATACAGGCTCAACTTAACGCGCATAAATTACACCCATACCCGATACACGTGCCGCGTTACACCTTCACACCTCCGATTCCACCCAGCTATATATACCACGTAACTTTATTTATGGATATAAATATATGCCTCTACTCGGTAAGTCCCGGTGGGCCAGTTTACACCCGAATCCGAAGGACGCGCCGCGATGGAATCGCTTCGGCGGATCGGACCCGGCCGAGCCGGCTATTCGAACGATCGGTACCTATAATACCGCCGGGGCTATGCAAATGCCTGTGTCCTCCGAGTCGGATCCAATTATAGCCCTCAACGGATCCCGCACGGTGTTCCACGTTATAATAACGAGGAAAATTCCGGTCAACCTCCTTAGCTCTTTACAAATAATTACCGAGCTCCATTTCCCGTAATTGTCATTCATTACGATATTAGAGCCGCGCGTATGTTTTATCAACACGTCGTCCGGCTAATTCTCACCGTAATCGCTTCGCTTCAGTTTCTCGTCGTCCGTCAAGGAAGTAAGTAATCGCGATCCCGCAACGGGGGTGGGGTGGTGCAGGGGTGTAGGGGTAGCCCCGCGAGACACTCGCACGTGTACTGCACACCACGGCGAAGGACCGTATGCATAACGTAGGCGGGCGTCTTGCCGGTATAGCGCGTATCACTGAATCATTGATGATCCGAGGCTAATAGATCGTGGGATCGAGCAGGTGAAACGGCGGGGGAAAAAGTAAACCCCCCGCTGTCGCCCCATACCCGCGACTTATACTCGACCCGTGTTCTTTGCTCTCCGATGCAAACTATACGACAAATTATGGGCCTGCAACGACGAGTTTACCGATCGGGGAGGAACTCGCGTGGCTACGGTTTATCGGCTACCGAGCGACCGACCGACCGACCGACCGACCCCCCTTGTGGACACACACGCTATGCAACCGCCCCCGCGGTGTCTCCGGGGCTGGAAAAAAACCAACGGAAAATTCACGAACGGAGTGTTTGGTATTGAAAGGAATTGCGAGCTGCGATGAGAAAAGTAACCTATTACCCGTAATAATGTTTCCTTCTCTTTCGCGTTTTCGCGCGACGCGGTTCTTCGAAATCCCTCGCCCCCGAGGATGGAGGAAGAGGAGGAGGAGGAGGAGGAGGAGGAGGAGGAGGCGAGGTCTACTTGCGCCGCATGTAATTACGAGTGTATGCATATTGATGCGCGGGTCTTCCGCAGAATGTAGGTATACATATCTACCTATTAGGCGTTTACACCGGGCAAGACAATCGCGTATCGTGTTCCGCTGCGTGTCGTCGCACGTACTCCAGGTGGCCATTAGTACACGTGATTTATTTATTAACCGTTACTCCGGACAAACATCCAACTGGATGTGTTTGTCCACGAACGTTCGAATTTCATTACTAACGGGTACGCGAGCATCGCCGGAAACCCAAGAGCTGTGTACCGAGCTGTACACCGTATAATATCGCTTCTGCAGCTGATCATTTTCTCTCAGCTCTCGCTCGCAATCAGCGGTACAGATCGCGAATGCATGTCGGCCCACCGAAAGTTTGAAAATCTCTCGAATATGAGACTCGCGCCGATCGAGGGGATTAATTTATCGCCAGTGTTCGATCATTCGCAGCGATTCGTTTCGTAATTTTCGTATACCGGTCGCGATAACGCTCGCACCGCCGATCCCAGCGCAATGCGACAGCAATGGAAGAGTCCGGCGTTTTCGTGTTCTGCATAGCGTAGCGTTGATGTACGGCATGTATACATGTAGCCGGAGGAGTTGGCCTGGTAATGAATTGATTCAATAAATCCGTGCCTGGGGCACCGCGCGGGTCTCTGCCCTAGCCGCTACACACTACGTTATACATTCGCCGCCCTCTTCTTCGTCGCCTCCCTTCGCTCCTCCGTATAGCCTCTCCGCTCGACAATTATTAATTCGAACGAATTAACGTGAACCGCATGACACCCGGGTGCTGCGGGGTTAACCGTGTGAGCTTTGAGCTTTGAGCATCAGCTTCATCTTCATCTCCGACGCTCTGTAACCAGCCCCCCCCCTCCCCTCCCCCTCCTCCTCTATAAACTCCACGGGTCGTTAAACGGTCCGTGAAACTGAAACCCGAAAATCATGATACCCCTCAACACCGTCTGTGATCCACGGAGGAGCGAAGAAACCCTTCCAGTCGCGATTCCCGTTTTGTTGTAGGCGTATACTATGACAATGTTTCGCAGGAGAGGTATGCGGTAACTGTATGACATGGGGCAGCGCTGACGCACCGAAGAGGTCAGTCGGTAGCGGTCTCGGTGAGGGTGACGCGAACGCGGACGCATTCCTAATTATATGTCCAAGTAGTTAGTGTCGACGTAAAAGTGAAGCAAGTATAAACGTACGACGTCGCGGTAGACGCATACGAGGCGCAAGGCCGCGTGGGCAGCGCTCTCCTCGCGTCCTCCTTCGGTTCTTCTCCTTGTGCCACCGTAGCAGGGAGGGTCGGGGGGTGGGGGCAGAGGAGATCCGCCGAACCGCGGAGTTGAGAGGCGCGCGTATTTGACCCCGAGGCCCGTTACGCCGTTAGGAGAGCGACGATCGGTCGGGGTCAGGCGACTCGCCACCCCACCCAATTCCACCTTAATGGGGACAAATATCATAATTGCCATCATCGCCGAGACTCCAGATGGATTGATGCTCTCTTGTATACTCGAACGATTCTCCCGCCCGCACCCCTCGCAGCACGATTCAAAGACTGCCACGGATTTTCATTCTACGTTCGATACGACTTATTATTGTGAGTTGCGGGACAACTTGTCGCCACTAAACTCCGTGTCTGAAAAGTTGACGACCGATCGAAACTCGAGATATGAGATTAGAGATGAAAATTCGATATAAGAGTTTGGCGTGGTATGTGACATTTTATTAGTCGCTGAAGGGTCGATATTCAATTTTCAAATATGTCAGCGCTCATTTTGGATGAGAGATTGTGACTGGTCTGGAAGTATTATCGTTAAAGAGCAATTCGAGAAGTGACCGATCATGTCTACGTTAAATAGAAATAATAAATTGGAAATCAAATGAAAAATGAGGAACGTGGTAGTTGAAAAATCTGAAAAACAAAGCAACCTTTAACGTGAGTCTTATTGAATCAAAATATATTTATAATATATCAGATTCTCAGCATTGAACGTCACCGTTTGAATTTTGACCGATTTTTTGCCACAAAATCGGTCAAGGGGTGTATTCAGGGCTCAAGAATCCGAATTCAAAAGCAGAATCGATTAATCCATAAATTTGATCGAGTTATCGCCAATTTTTCACTTTTTGGAGCAGAGAAATCGAGATATCTCAATGGGAAAAATTCGTAGCTCAATTTACTTAACGGATTCGTGTTCCTGAAGTCAAAATACGTAAGAATAGTACCCTACAACCGTTTTCAAAAATACTTCATTTTTGGTCAAAAAATCGCAAAAATCCAAAGGGACCCCTTGAATTTTTCCCGATTTTGGGTCAGAAAAAAATATTCCATTTTATGTGCTATTCTTATGTATTTTGCTCTCAGGAATCCGAATTCGCAAGCCAAATTGATCTATCTACAAAATTTAAAAAGTTATCGCCAATTTTTCACTTTTTGAAGCAGAAAAATTGAGATATCTCGTAGGGAAAAATTCGTAGCTCAATTTGACCAACGGATTCGTGTTCCTGGGGTCAAAATACGTTAGAAAAACATCATTCGATTGATTTTAAAAATACTTCATTTTTGGCCCAAAAATCGAAAAAATCCAAAGGGGTACCCCTTGGATTTTTCTCAATTTTGAGGTAAAAAATCGACATTTTTTTTTATTGAGTTTCCCATGCTATTCTCACGTATTTTGCTCTCAGGAATCCGAATCCGCAAGCCAAATCGATCTATCTATGAAATTGATCGAGTTATCGCCAACGTATCGCTCTGAAATGTAAAAAATCAAGGATATCTCGATGGGATTTATATCCAACTTAATTCAATCGACGCCTATCCAACGCTCCCAGAGTGAATAAACTGAAGTGGAGGGAATGAATTAATTTCAAAAAAATCGTGTGCAACCTCGATAAATACCTCAGCTATAGTGACGTAACGTACACCGGAGTCGGTTACACACGAGTAAAATGCAAAGTCAAATCTCTATGGTCGGAACGCCACACAGCTCCGTGTATACAAAAGCAATCCGCGGCGAACGTTTTCGAACGGAGTACGACGGCGATCTCATTTGACCCTCCGCGGAGTCACGCGCTGACATGATTACGTCTTTATAGGTGCGGATCCGTCGGCGATGGAGTGCACGTGTGGAAACCGTGTGGCTACGCGGTGTTTGTAATTCGTTCTCGCGTTGTGTGCGAGCGATGCAGATGTGTGCACCTCGTCTGACCGCCCATCCGTTCCGAGCGTAACTAAGGTCTGCGGTGTCAACACGAGTCAACAGTGGTCAATAAGCAATAAAGCAATAAAGCAATAAAGTAATAAGGCAGCTAGCCAGTCAACCGGCCGGCCCACACCAATCGCTGATCCTTTACGCTCGGGCATCGCGGAACGCTAGAGCACGATCGCCGACGACCATCGCTCCTCGCTGGGGCCGAGAGATGAAGCGTGATCCGTACCGTCCAGAACTTACACGTAATCGTGTATTTACAGGGGCATACGTACGACGAGCTGCACGTCCTACGCTCCGTTGTTTTTAGAACAACGCGACGCAACGTGACGCAACGCGATTACGCGAGACAAGCGAACGCCGACTCGCATCGCCGACCGTCGATGTTGCATCTGGATACGTGTGTATACCTGTATGGGTCCGATCGGTATGATTCGGTACAGGTGTGGTCCGCTCGAAGCGTTCGAGGTCTGATGGATGAGGGTGATTAGAGTCGGCGAAAAATTCATCCGGATCATTTTGAGTGGCGAACACGTATAATTGAATGAGAAATGTGAGAGATGAGCAATACGGTCGTTCAGTCGAAACGTCGACCTTGCTACGGTGGAGCGCCTGTGTCGTGCGATATACGAATTCACTCCAACGTCGAGTAGTGCGAAAAACAATATCGTACGACCGAGCACGGTGATCTCAGGGCTTATTTTTACGCTCGCTAGACACCGACAGTCTGACGAATGATCTACGTGGACGTCTAGGATAAACATCGTTCGCCACAATGTAACTGCTCCCGAATTCGCAGTCAACAACGACAACAACGACGTCAGGGCTCTCAGACTCGCTCCCTGATTATCAATCGGTTCCCAGGTGTCTCGATTCAATATATGGACTCCTACCAACTCTGATAGTCTCGAAGCCCAAATTTGTTGCCTTCCGGGACCAGAAGAGAAAAAAATTCGGGGTGTACGTATCCGAACGAGGTGATCATCGGCTCGAGTACTGAGAAGACGCGATTCCACCAACTTTATACATACATACAGAGACCGTAGGACATAACGCGTTGCTTCGTAAACATGGCGTTTTCGATCATATGGTAGACGTACGAAAGGTGTACGTACGCGTTCAGTGGTGCGTCGCACGTATACGTACAATCGGGTGGGTAAAACGCGGGCGGGGATAGTCGTCGGAGTGGGCAGACCGGGAGTCGAAGTGGACGAAGCTGAGGCAAAGAATTAAGGAAAAAAAAAACAAAAACAAAAACAAAACAAATGAGAGACATACCGAGAGGAGGAGGTAGGGGAGATCGTCGTTGGGAAGGGGAAGCTGCGGGGCGAAGAAAACCGCGGCGAGCCGGCTGATTGCGGGTGAACGAGGAGGGAGAAATAGGAGGAGGATCGGCTCGAGCACCGGATGCGAACACACCTGTGTAAACGCCCCCGCCAACGCGTTCGACCGAGGAATCAACGAATCCGGTTCGAGAGGTGTTCTCCTCTGCAGATCCGGTTTTTTTTTTCACACTCCTACGGGACGCGCTGCAGTTGGAAGGATACCGGCCGACGATCGACGTCGTTATATTATGGTGGAATCGGTGGAGCGAGTTCGCCGGGAGAATATTTTTTCGCTCCCAAAGGTGCGGCGTACACGCTCCACGACGCTAATTCGACGACGCGCTTTCCGCTAGAAGAAGCGACTCGATTTTTTCGGGCTCTACGAAAACACGATCCGACGCGTCATTACGTATTATATGTATACCTAACCCGTATATAATATAATACGGTCGCGGGATTCACGAATATGAATTCGTCCTCGGGATGTCGCTTTTAGACGTTCATCTCGTCCGGCTCATTCGAGCGGCTGATCTTCCCGAAGGTATATTTTATATGTATATATATAAGTTATTATAAGAGAGGCTTCTTTTTTGGCCGGGCTTAATAATGCGGAATAAACGGGGCAGATGGATCCTGTGGTATGTACAACGAAAACCAAATCTGCGGCAGGGAGCTTAAGGGTCGCGTCGCCGCAAATGCGGCCACACGTCTCTCCCCGTAATATCTTTAGCTCTCGCTCACGCTCCTTATATTCGAAGAAGAATTCAGATCGGTGGTCAACTTTTTGAATATCAATTTCCGACCCATCGTGTGCCTATATCGCTGACAATAAGTGCGGCCATTGTACCTGCGACATCGAGAATATCCAAAGCCCTTTCAAAGAAAAATGGAGAATAGAGGAAAGTATGAGGATAAATTCGGGTAAACGTACACTACCTTCTTTATACCCCGCATTTTGATAAATCAGAGTAGATTTTACGAATGCGTCGAACAAATTTTACGAATACTCGAGAGGGGTTTTTGATTTGATTTGTCGAATGGCGGGGTGAACCGCACCTCGTGGCAACTCATTATGACGGTCGCATTATATACACGCAGGAATGGGGTGATGTCGGTGTATTGGTTGGATTTACGAAACGAAGAGAAGCCCATTTTACACGGTAGTTTTCATCGAAGGCCAAACAAGTATGACGTGGTGAAACCGCAGGAAGATTTATTGGTCGGCTGGTGCGTTAGCCCCGCGCATCTTCGCGCAGTGGTTCGAATAAAAGTGTATACCGTCTGTACTTACTCTTTACCCGTCCCGTCTCCTCCTCCTCTTGTCGTCTTGTGTCTTCGCCTTGTTCTGCCTGCCACTCAATCATGACGTAGACACAATATAAGGGGAGCCGAATAATTTGTTCATTGAGGTGGAACTTGGTAAAAGTGTCGCTCCGAGGAGGCGGAGCACCGGCCTCCCCCCCCCCCCCCCCGGCCCTCGCTGCGAAAGCAAATTTTAAGCAGAAACAGTGGCAATAAAATTCGCCATAATGAGTGTTGTACGCGAGTCCGTTAAGCCGTGTAACCACAGTAGAACTCCGCCCCCTCGACGCCTCATCCCCTCAAATTCTCGAACGTATTTTAATTCCACTTCTATGCCATTAACGCCGTGCGTATAGCCTCAGGCGTATTCCCTCGGTGGCCCTCGGACCCTCGCTACCGTCTTACACCCCGTTGATTCCTCATTAAAGTGGATTACGTCGATGTCAAGTGTAAACACCATAAATCAGACGGTGCGACTCGCTCGAATGCTACGGTAGCTTTAATTGACAGTTGCCGTAGCGGACGTCGATCGCCGACGAGACGCCGGGTAACTCGATAGGACAATCGAGACCTCGTCGGATCCTCCACCTCCTAATTATTTCAGGTGTTTAGCGATCGCCGCGTCCGCGCTGCAAATTTATAAAAACAAATGGAAAATAATATCGAGACCTGTGAGAATCGGGTGGGTATAATTGGCAATAGCGTCGATAAGCCCCAAATATAATCCCGTCGCAGCGAGCGAGCTGCAGGTCGTTGAGCAGGCAAGAGGGTGGACGCGTCCCTCGGGAGTCGTTGAGCGCGGTGCGGCTCCTTTCGCCCCGGCGCGCCCGGAACGATCGCGTGAGACTTTACGTCCCGCTCGTCGAGCACCGCTCTCCACGCTGCGAAAAGTAGCGATAAAGGGGAATTACGGGAACGTTAAGAACCGCCGAAGAATCATCCACGGGGCTCCAGCTGCGCGTACCGGCACCGACAAGGTGCCAATGCGGAAATAATCGTTACACCGATTCACTTTGATCATTTTGACCCCGCGAGTGCAGTCGAGTCGTGAAGCGACCCTCGAGCAGGGCAGGACTGCCGGGCAGCTCGATCCAATAAGCACACATAGGTACGCCTCATGCTGCCGCGTACTTAAAGGATCCAAAAGAACGTTTATAGGATTTTCTGGCGCGGCGAACCTCCGAGTGCGTTCCACCTGAAATTCGTGGACAATGTGAATTGTGGGAACGTCGCTATATACACACGTCGCACATCTCCTCAAGAACTGCGGTAGCTCACCGACTCGAACTCCTATACCCGGTGGAGCGATTTGTCCCAATACTTTTCCGAAATACCTCATAGTCCATCTTCCGAACGGATGTAGCAAAAAATTTTCCGAGACGTCGTTGGGATGAAAAATCCGACGTCTCCGAACGCCGCGTATTTTGAATTGGAAGTCGTGTATACGGCGCGCACGCCGGTGGGTACACTTCGAACCGCTCATAGAAGAACTTTCGTCACCCCGTATACGTTTCGGAGATATTAAATCAAACCTGCGGAGATATACGTGTACGTATAGGTGGGATGCCACCCTGCGGACTGGAAACTCCGGGTTCCTCTGTATCCAGCTTAACCGTCGAGATATTTAACCAGGCGAGCCGACAGACGGACAGCCGGGCGGACGAGCGAACGTATAGCCCTGTGTAAAATAAGAGTAGAGCCACGGTAGTGGTACAATACAGCGACGAGGAAGGTGGTGATCCCTGCGACGCGCACACGACGCGAGACGACGACACGTATACGACGTAGCAACTGCAACGAACTGCGCCCCGCTCACTTCGAGTTTTTTTTTTTCCTCACCACCGTTCCTCATTTAATTAACGCCCGTGGAAGCGAAGGGATGAAAGGATCTGATTTTTCCTCGCCGCACATGGTTGCGCGTCGCGCGAGCCGCCGCGGCAACGAGAAGCCGTTCATTGTTGCTCGACTACGAGGAATTGTCCGCTGTACGTATTCCTTTTTTCGAAAACATTTGTGGTCGCAGTATTCTATGCCATAGAGGCGAAATTTTCGAATCCGTCCACTTGTGTCCGCGCGTCGCTCCTCATTCGGATTATTGTGAGCGCGGGCTATTGTCGTTCGTCTGTGTACGGGCCGCACTGTGGAGGAACCGCTGCCACAGTATTTACTTAACTTTCTACAACACGGGTAACATCTACCTCTATGCATGAAAGCCGCAACGCGACAGCATTATTGCATTGTGCGGCTTTCGCCGGGACGCCGCTGCTGCCCAGAGTCTCTCAATGCGGAACGACGGAGACCCGCGGTGCGCTCGTTACGTCGCGACGTCGTCGACGACGACGTTGAATCAACACCGGCGAACGAAACAATTACGACAAATTATACGTCGCCTGTAACGCGCGACACGAACGCGGTACGTGAGTATTTCTATTTTTACAAGCTGCATGCGCTTGACGGCGCCATATTTATTGTACATCCCGAGGGCGGTGTGCGCCCTCGCTCCGTGCACGTTGAAAAAAAGAAAAACCGAGCAATTCACATCCATCCGCAACGTCTTCGAATCGTTCGACGACCGTGGATTTCGAACGGGTGGAAAACGAAGCGAACTCACCTCTCGTCGCGAAGCACCCCTGTCGCATCCGTATATACCGTAATATGTTTGCCTCTCTAATCTGGGATTACATTCGGGACTATTTGTTACGTTATTTCAAATCCAGTAAAACGTACAATGAGATTTTCCGGGATCAGGGGCTCGTGAATCTCGACGACGCGAAGCGCTCGGAAGGGTTGCTCGTACGCGCGCGTACGACCGAGTGAATCGACGACGCCGCGATACACGCATCCATTTTCCATCGGATCCGTCGTGCACAATTGCATACGAACACGCGGAGACGCGCACGCACCTATATTATATTCGTGTCTCTACCGAGTCGCGTTGTGTAAGTGTGTGGCTACGTTTTCGGTACGTACGTACAAGGGTGCACACTCTGCGACGAACGGTTCGACGCACATGGAATAACATATAGGAGCAACCTTTTGTCCGACTTAGCCGTGAAAGACTCCCCGTTGAATTGACTGCGTAGCAATAATGTCCGGTCGACCCCTTGTACCGAACACTGACCGGACGACTTCTATCGAATTAAAACACCGAAAATGGCCGATATACAGGTAAGTATATATACCTACATACAAGCGCGCCGCACAATGCCGGCCCTCGAATTCCCCCGACGCTTTTTCATCTCCAATTTAGACCATTTATCGCTTTACCTGATCAAGTATTTACGTGGAACGCGAACCACCGCCACCACCACCTGGTGCGTCGCGGAAAAGTGTCTCTCTCGCTCGCAATCGCAATATATGAGCTCGGTTTTATCCGCGCTTCGCTACCTATCTCGCCTGATTCGCGGCGGTGACAATACGGATGATACGGCTGCACGCGAATTGCGATGGCGTCGGTATGATCGTGACAATGAGTTCTATTAAATAGCTCAATTCCCGGTTCAAATTGACCGTGGGCGTATATTTGCCGCTACCGCCGATCGGCACACGCACGCGCGTCTGCTGCACGCGCGATACATTTTAAACAGCCGTCTCCCCGCCGCGGTGCGTATAAGTCTCCTCGCCTCGGTGTCTCGATAATTCTCGATACTTTTGCACTTTTTTGCTCCACGATTCGATCCTAGTTTATATCGAGTCTTCTCGCCACGGCTATACCTCGTTCGATTTCTCACTCCTCCCACGCGGCTCAACTTTTTTTTCTTTTTTTTTTTTTTTGCTTCCTACATATAACTTACGCACGTCGTACAACTATTATACGCGTACACGGTATATACCCGTGGGACGTGGTGCGTACCGGATTTTTTTGTCACCCAAACTTTTAACGCCTTCTTCTTTTTTTTTTTATTCATTTTCTCTCACCTTTCGCCTTAATCCCCGAAGAAGCGCTTTCTCGGAGCTTTACTGGATCAGGTACGCGGTATACGTCTCGATCTACCGCGTCCTTGGATGATGGATTAGCCGAAGGAACCGGCGGTCCGCACGCCGTCGGTATACACATGTGTATGTGTACGTATATGTACGTACGTGAATCGGTTACAATGAGGTCAATTGAAGAGGGTAACGAATTAAGATGATTTTAAGCGAGGTGATAAATAATAATATGAGTCGATATATGAATCGAACATTTCGTCGTACGTAATTCCTTCGATTACGTGTCCTTTGTGAACGACTGCGGGGAGACCGCGTGCGTCTTAACTCAGGGGGGAATCGCGGTAAGACGACGCCGGGCGTCGTTCGCCGCACCGCGCGGGAGCGAAGAACGAGCGGGTCGGCGACCCCCGTTGCGAAATCTCGATGACTCGGGCGAAACCGGGCCGCTCTACTGTGGGGTGCGAAAACATTCAATCTGCCCCGTCGTTAACTTGCGCCTATATACATATATGTGTATAATGCATTCCGTGTACCGTATAAAGGCCTGGGCAAAGTCGTACCGATGTGCAATTATATGTAACGCTGCACCCCACCGTGGGTATAGGTATGTTTACAGTTATGTTATATTTATGTTTGTGTACAGGGTGTTCCGGGAGCCATGTACGCGGAGCTGACGGGAGGGGGGGGGGGACCCGAAAGTGGAGGAAACTTCATGAGAAAACGAACGAAACGTCGGGCTTTCCCGCGGTTTTACAAAAATGTAAATAGTATACGAATAGTATAAAATTGTCACATATAGAGCTATAACAAGCGCGTCGTGCGAAATTCTACCGCGAATTTTTTACTTTCGAATTTCTTCGTTCGCGCGACCGGGTCCTCGACGGTCAATCGCGTAAGTTTCGCGTAACGAAGAGACGTGGATTTTTCTCGGAGCGACTAGTTCCATCGGAACGGACGCGGGGATATACCTGTGCATCCGTACATCGCTGTGTTAACGTAGGTCCGAGGCGACGGAAGGACACGTTTCGAATAGATGATGGGTGAAAACTGAACGATCCGAGCCACCCTATTCAGTGTTGAGCGGCGAGGCCCCGTTTTCGAGGGCTCGGTTCTCTCGAGGGCTACGAAACGTTAAATCAAAACCGGGCAGATGGTCCTCGGAAAGTCAAAAGTTCCCAAATAATGGCTTAGTTAGAATAACATGCGTCCGCGTGTGTGTCAACCAAAATTAGGGCACGAATCGCACCAAGGTATATTTGACACCCCTGTGCGTATTCCGACGGTTCCCGACGTCAGTCCCTGCATGCTTTCGGTAACCCATAGACGCACATTCGTGTGCGTGGATCACCTCGTCCGACGACCAAATTCACACCTGAAACGCTCGCGTTACTCGAACCTCGACGAATGGCCACGTCGCATCTCGATATGTAGATGCGGCGTGTAAATACCGTGGGGGGAGGGCAGGGGGGGAGGGAAGGGCGGGAAGAAAAACAATGAGATACCTCGCAGTCGTGTACATCGGTTCAAGTTTTGCACCGCACCGTTTCGTTCATCAAGTATTCATCTTCTTGTGTATATCGGCGGACGCCAGACGGTTTTACGCATAAACGTAGCGTGTGTGTGGCTCGCGCATGAGGGTATACGAAGTATAGGTATATTCATTATTCACCCAACTATTGACGTGGTACGTATATATAATTGAGCGCGTCGCGAATCCATCCTCAAGTTCGTCGGGAAGTTTTGTTCTTCGTTTTCGGCGAAGTGAACGCGAAGTGTAAAAGGGGGAAAATAGTTCTGACCGGCTCGTTTCTCATGTCAATTGGAGCCAGCGTTGAGCACCCCGCGCACCGTATCGTCGAACGTCGACTAAGCAACAAAGTAGCAATAACGAAGACGGGTTTTTTTTCTTTCCCTCCGAGTATCTCCGACCTCCGCGCACGTCGCACGATGTGTACATACATAGTTGATCAATAATTCAACTAAGTCCGATCGCAACAGCTGTCCGTGGATATCTATCCGCGACGACGTCCCGTTTCTCGCCCAAGTTAGGTAGGTAATAATCCTCCGGATCAATGATTACGGATGCCCGTGGTATGTACACCTGTTACCCCCCCAACGTACGACGTTATACACGCCGCTGTATTTTCAATCATGTATAGCGATACCTTGCGCTAATAAAATACGTAACGTGCTCCTTCGATCGCTACGTGGAATCTCCCTACCGGGGACGATACGTTCGCCGAGGGTTGGAACGCCGCGTCATTTTTTTTGCCGGTCAAACGACAGGTGGACGGAATCCCACCCAAGCGAGCACCGAGATCGGGTGAAATCCACAAACCCGCGAGCGCACGCTAACTTGATCCAGTTTGTTTTTTTTTTAGTTATTCCGTACCTCAGGACAATCGTGGATTTTAATTACGTTTCAGAGGTGCGAGTCCAACGAGTTTGCCCACGTTTCGATCGGGGGACCTTCAATACGTTCCCCTATACACCTATAGTCGTAATGAAAAATGGGTGATGCAGGGCATAACGGGGAATGGGAAAGCTCGATCCGTTAACACCTTCATTCCACCGTCGAATGGAATATACATATCGTATAATATGCGTCCTGCTTTCGACACTTCTCCCGCTAATCCTTTCCGTTCGCCTTCCCTTCGCGTTCCTCACGACTCTCCGTCGATCGAACGAGAGAGAGAGAGAGAGAGAGAGAGAGAAAGGGAGACGAGCTTAACGCGCGGAGGACGCGCGAGGTGACGGCGATGCGAGAAGGAGACCGACTCGGACCTCGGGTACCTCCTACGGGGACGGGGACCCGTCCGCGGCACCACGTTCATCGCATGGGCCCGCTACGGGGTGCTGCCGGGCGTCGACATATTTATGGCTTGTTTTTAAATATTAAATGATACAAAGGTACCGCTTCCACGGATTCCCTCTGATCTTCTCCGATGGATAGAGTCGTTACCTCGCCTCCGATGTTCATCCTCAATGGTGTACGAAGCGGGTGTATATCCTCCGGTGGACTCGCTTCCACATCGCGTAGCTACGAATACTTGCGTACATGGGGCCCGCATAGGTGTGTCCCGGGTGCGTCACATACGCGTTACGAGAGATGCGGACAAACGTATAACCTACAGGACTGCAGACTAACTTCCGCAACGACCGTATAAAGCGTGAAACATTTTTCACCGCGATCGCAATCGTAACGGCGATTAGAAAAATACCGCCACCTCCCGCAGCGCAGAGCTTGAAGGGTCTTAGGTCTCGAAGCACCTCGGGAGCTCTCGGCTTCTTTTTCCAAATGTCTTCGACTTTTTTTTACACTCACGCGGATTCCGCGGTCGTTTCGGCGAGCTAAATTCGCAGCGGTTTTTGCGATCGAACGCGATCCGCAGGTGTACGTTATAGGTACGCAATCGTGCGATCCACTCTACGGATAAAAGTCAATCGATTTGTAGTTGGACGTCACATATCGCCGACGTGCGTCGAAACAAGCAAAGGATTACTCGCGGCGAACCCCCGAACGAAAAAAAATCGTACATTCGAGAGAGTGCCCCGCAGGGAATTGTAAGGTAAGCGACAATGCGGAGCGGTTGAGATGCGCGCCACCGATAATGTCCATAAATCGTGAGGGTCGGTAGATGCTTAATAGGTGCGAGCCCGGCTGGATTACGCTGTTAATCCCCGTATACGTGTACGCCCGGCTCGACGCAACGTCCTCGGTAACTAGATCGAGAAACGGGAGCAGGAAGTGCCAGCGCCAGTTCCGAAGGGGTTGAGCACGGTAGCGTAACGGGGAACGGGGACGGGGACGGGGTGCTAATAAAGAACGAGTTGTAAGAAATTCGGGGTGAGAGAGAAGGGGGAGGGGGGTGAAAATGGTTGTAAATCACCGGTTAACGCGGTGTTTAGGCGGGGCGGTTTCACGGTGGGCACTGTACTCTATGCGAACAGTCTATGCAAGGGCTAATACTAAATAATTCGTCCATTCTGCAGAAAGGGCGAAGCCCCGCGCGAAGCTCACCCATCACGGGTACCCGGGACTCGTTGCGAGGAGCGAGGGGATCGGGGAGGGGGACGGACGGAGCCGTGCAAAGAAATATAAATTGACGTCTATATTCGACGGCCCGGGTACCGAACCGTCGACTCCGAGAACGCAGCGACTGCACCCGGTGCATACGTAACGCGAACTCGCACCCCTCGTACGGGGAGGGTCGTCGTGCTACGAAACGGCGGCTCGAATTTTTCGATCGCGACGAAATCCAGTTGGGATTTTCGTAGTTTATTTGTTTATTTGGTTTTTGGTTTTTTTTTTCGGGAAAAAATACCCGGGGAACACGGGCAAAGTTTTTACTTTTTTCTCTCACGGCCGATCGACTGACGAAAATTCGAAGCGCACGCGCTACGCAGGTAAACCCGGGGGCCCCCCCCCCCTCGAATCCAAGACGGTAAAGAGAAAATAATGGCGGGTGATCTAGATGTAAGGAAGGAGAAAAGGAAGGAGGAAAAAAAGAAAGGCGAAGAGAGAGGAGCGCCGGTGAAAAGAACATCCTGAGGGCATTATTATTATTATTATTATACCGTGGAGCATTGAAAGGTGCACAACGAAACCGCTGCGAACAACGCTACGAACAATAACGGCTCGTCCTTGTTGCGAGTACCGCACCAGGGATACCTGCAATTTCAACCCTTATCTACGACGATCGAACGTTCGCCGTTGCGGGGATACGCGGGGTAAGAGAGAGAGAGAGAGAGAGAGATTCGAAAACATTAGCATAACGAGAACTCGAAGACTCCTTTTATCGATCCCAGGATCTCCTCGGCGAACTATACATCGATCTTCTTTATCTTTGCTTTCGCAAGAAAGGAAGTTATTCGAGAAAAATAAAATCATCCAATCACTACTTTTGTCGAAGACTCAAAAAAATAAAAAGAAAAAAAAAAAAGGAAGAAAAGAAAAAAAGGTACAAATAAAACTTGACACATTGTTTGCGGAATGCTACGTCGTCGAGGCAAATGAAACCGAGGGGTTCCGGGGATATTTTTTTTTCCTCTCGTTTTTCCCGAGGTTTTTTTTTCTAGCCCCCGGAAACCCCGAGACACTTGCCGGTAGCTCCTACTTCATATTGGATTTATAGAGATCATCGGTAATTCGAGTAGCAAGTGACGTTACGTTATTTGTGAAAAATTTTCCCCAAAACTTTCGCCCAATGTTCTCACGGCATTGTAGCAACGAGAGACACATTTTTACGCAATTTGAGGCGGGTGCCGATGGACGGGCTTTAACGCAACAGTAACAGAGGTTTTTTTTTTTGTACGACCTCATTGTACCGTCACGTAAGACGGCAGATTACGATCGCGGGCATTCGTAAAATTTCCTACGTCTATTGGGCATATTATACACGAATAACATAGACAAGAGACGAATAACGAAATCTTTTCGGATTTTCATCCGGAGACGGAACGCCACAATGCAACGTCAACGATGATAAGCGGACGGTCCACCTATAGTTCTGCAATAAGAAGTACAGAAAGGAAGAAAGGAGACGTCCTTAAACAGATTAACTACCTCTCTAATCTTTTAACGTATTCGTAGCGAAAAGAAGAAAAAAAAAAAGATCCGAATCTCCGTTAGATGATCGCAGACGTCGGGGGAGGGGGGGTCCCCCCGACCAACGATATTATTTTTCGATAACTGTGATAACTGGCGATGTTGACGACGGTGAGAATATCACGTGCGTGTATAACAATGAATCGAGGCGGATCGTGATATATCCGTCAGGGTCAACGATTACGACGCGAGGGACGAGAGCTTCGGGGCTGCGCTGGCGCAACAGATGCACCTCCGTCTCTCGACGATCGCTGGGCGAAGGGGAGGAGGGGAACCGATTATAAACATTATATTCAAAACGAGGACAAAATGACGCGATCGCGGGGGGCGGGGGGGGGGAGAAGGTGAGGTGCTCCGGGTTCCTGTCGATCGTCACGCGCGGGCTACGATCGCGGTGATCTCGACGGAGGGGGGGCGGAAGAGAAAAAAAAAAAAAAAATCGGACGAGGGGAGATAAGCGGAGATACGGCACGGCGAACGGACCTCACCGTTCGCTCGGGACTCTTACCTGGTCGCTACCAAATCGGATCGGCGGAGTCCTCGCTCCCCTCGTCGCTAATATAATTCTCCCGCTCACTCCGCACACTCCGGGTTGCTGCTGCGTGCCCGCCGATCGCTACAACGAGCCGCACGTGGCCCCCGCGTTCGGAGTTTAGAGTTTGGAGAATGCGTAAAAGGATGTCAAGAGTCCGGAGGGACCGTGACTCTTTCGAGCCACAAAATCTAGATAATCAATATTGACGGTACTGTGCTCGGGCGATGGTTTCTGTTCACCGTCCTCCTCGCTTTTTTTCGCGCTCTCGATCCTCGTCCGAACGATCCGAATTTCGAACAAACGAGAATCGAATTTCTTCGGGAATTTTTGGGTCAAGTGGTAACATTCCCTATGCACTTCGAATCGTCTTTTGGCAGCCCATGGAAAAAATCGAACTCGAGGGATGTAATTCCTCGACAGTTATAAGACGCGTTCCTCGTGTTCTATACCGAAACCCCGAACATTCAACGAACTACCGATCTACACGTTACATGTACACGGTTTCGCCCGTACGGCCCCCGGTCTCGGTGGCGTGTGGAGATAGCGCGGCTAAAAGAACACTGTAGAGAAAAAAAAAAAAAGAAAGAAAAAAGAGGTGGAGCGGGGTGGTTTCCTACGTAGAAGAAACAAACGAATAATGGGATCAGGGAGGCGGAAGTAACCGGACGACCCTGCGACCTCACGTCTCGTAAACTAGTAGCAACAACGTCGAGTAACAATGAGCCCAAGACGGCGGATAATGCGATCGATTCAACGGGGACCCCCGAATCCTCACGGCGGAACAAAGTTTGCGCTTCCAGCGATCGTAAACTCTGCGTTATTTTTGTTGGCCCGCTCCGCGCCCGGTTGACGCTGAGGAGACTCCCGGGCGAGGAGAGAACGACATCGGCCGAGTTATAGCCGACTGGTTTACGAGGCCCCCGAAAAAACAAACAATCGGATTCCCCGCTCGGAATCGTAACTTAACGATTTGTTTTCCGTTTTCGTAAGCGGCGTCAATGGCCTGTTGACGGTAATAAAGAACAAATTCTTCCCTCGACGACGACGACGAGAGAATCCCCCCCCCCCCTATGCGACGGCTACGTCGCTACCGCGGCACCTGACGACTCCCGTCAATCCTCCTTCTTCTTCTCACCCCGACTTATTTCAGAATACGCGACGCTCCTCCGTTCTCACGCGGGGTCTGTTACGGCGATCCACGATAAACGCGGAAACGCCCTGCAGACGCGCACCAAAAACCCGGAACTTGGATCGCCCGATCCGAAAGCACTCGAACGCGAAGCGTCACCTCCGACGCGTGCAACGAGATGTACGGCGTACACATCTTGGAGCCAAAAATACGACGTCCCTGGGGATTTCGAGCGTCGAGCGTCGCGCTGTCTCGACTCCGACTCCGAACCACCGCGTCAGGTGTCACGGTATCGCCGACGCGTACGCGTACATTGTGTCGAGCGAAGACGAGGCACACCCTCCCCTCGATTCGCATGTATAATACCTCGAGGATTCAAGGTATCGCCCGTAGCGCGACGATCCGTCAAGGTGACGGACACCGTGGATTGTCCGGTTTCCTCAAGGGGTATACGAGATATCTCTCGCCCTCCTGCTCGCGGGAACTCCACCTCACATCCCTTCGGGTCACTCGGGAGACACGCTTCGCCGAGGAGAGTCGCGACGTGTTTTGGCAGGGTCGCAGTTGGGCAGGTATTTTTCTATTTGACGCGTAAATAGTCACCCGCAAAACGGGGGTTGGACGATGCCGATTCAACCGATGCTCGTCCCTCCGACCAAAATGCTACGGGGGCGGCATCCCCCAGGGCCACCGTAATACCCGTCCCGCACTTGATGGATCGGACCCGCGTTCGATTCTTCTTCTTTGATACGAAGACTCGGTGCCAAAAGAGTGAGCCCCGAAGACTTCTGGATCCGTAGATATCACTTGAAACAGAAGAGAATTTTCCATTTTTTGGAAAGTTTCTTTTGAATTTCTTTGAATTTTTTTTAGAGTTTACTTCTGAATTTGAACTCTGCTGAATGAATTTATTCGTAAAGTCTCTGGAAATTGAAAAAAAAAAAAAAATAGATGTGTCTATTGGTTTCTTGGTTCGGTTAGCTCCCACTCCGTCGTTATACGATAAACCGTTAATTTCTCGGATACTCGTCGGGGTGCATTTAACGAACGTCCACTGTGATTCATTCATGTTTCGAGAAAACTGTAGGAAATTGTCGTTCGTTTAACCCGCCCCAACTTTGTCGAAAAGGCATAGCTTAGGCATTATTTGATACCGAAAACAAAATGGTGTTTTCCGGTAACCCGTGGATATTAGTATTATACCGGACGAATATTTAATCCGTAGATTAAGGATTTTGCCTCGCGTTTCGGTCGCAACCCCTTCGGTAGAACGTTATTCGAACACCGTGATCGCATTTTTCCGTCGGGCGACAAATCCACCTACCCCGAAAGAACAAAAATTCAATAACGATTCTAGCTTCTAAGCTTTCACTCTTCAGATGGGGTGAGTTTTCGCTTCAAAAAATTTACAGCCTACGTAGCCCCGGCGTATCATCATATATGTACGTATTTTACATACGTACAGCCGTGTGTATTCTACAATGTAGGACGTAGACCGAGTCATCTACCTCGACGAAAGCGAGTGACTGACAGGCGCGAAGCAGAAGTTGGAAAAATATAATGAAAGGACGAATCCAGAGCGCTGCGTAAGGGCGGATATGTGTGTCACGCGTCAAGAGTTTGTGCGGCAGCGAAGGTAACGAATAAACGTGGTATATAGACTAAGTGGGGGTCGCAGGTAAGCCCGTGCACGGTAACAATTACATCATACATATATTCGACTCTTCCAGGCCTCTCTATGTATGTATACCTATGTATATAATAGCGCGGATGCAGGCTATGGCCGCCCGTTTCACCTCCCTGCCAACTCGTGTACCGCGTTCTAGACAATTGAATTTCCGACGAAATCAAGTCGCGCTCGGCCTCTGACGCCGCGCGGCCGTGACGCAGCAGTACAGTAATTAGTGAGAACGGGGCGAGATAATGATACGTTAGCTACCTCGATCCCCAAACCCCCACCTCGGCACACGTCGCTCCCAACCGAAGACTACACCCTCGTACACCGCCGTCCCCGACCAGCCGACTTACCCTTCTTCACGGACATGCTCGAAATTCGGATATACTCTTAGCGATATCGACTCTGTACGTATGTATGTAATTTCTACCGACAACGAGGAAGGGGGAGGTCGCGCCCGAGGAAAGGGGCGATCTTGTTTACTCGGATGACGCGGACTCGGCGTTGCCCGTCCGATGTTTACACTGCGTTGAGAAATACGCAACGATCGACCCACGCTTGATGTTTCTCTCGCGTATATCGGTCTAGGTACGTACGGCACGTGATATTAAAAGCTCGCGTCGTCGACGCCGCTTGGTATTTGACGAAAAAATCAAACAATGAGAGACGCGCGGAGCGCGGCTGGACTTACGAGCGAACGGACGCCGGGCAACGCTGCACCGCACAGGTACGAGACTTATGTCGTCTCCGTGTCCAATAGGTACGCGCTGAACGATAAGTCAGGGCCCGCGATCTGTCCGGTGAAACGAGTCTACGCGTAGCTACGTGGTACACGGCAGGGCGGCACTACTCGGCCAGTCAGCATTCAGCTGAAACGTTGTGAAAAAAGTCATCTTTCGTATACACCGAGTCGTACACGGTAATCGATCCTCATTAGCGTCCCGCTGAGTCGCGACGCCCGAGGACTCGAAAAACCCGCGCTCCGATTCTCAACCCCTGAATAAGATACGTGGCGCTGAGCTTTCGCTATTTTTTAAACAAATGTATACCGATTTCCACGAAGTAACGTCGTCGAGCGAAACTAAATTGAACCTTCATATCCGACTCTATTGCTCGGGCACTCGTGGAAGAAATTTCAAAGTCTTTGTCCGAATTTGAGAATCTTACTCTCGCAGATTTTGATGCACGCGTCTTAAGAGTTCGCTGGGCGGTTCCCGTGGGATGCCGCGACGCCATCCCCGCGTTTTCTTCCTTCGTCTCGTCCCCCAGGACCGGGAAACGGTATAGGAGAAGTGCGAGGTGCACCTATCGGTCACTCGTTCTTTCTCTGCCGATTCTTTTCTATATATTCCTCTATTTTTTCCTTCCATTATTCGTCATTTTTCGGACGTCGAATCGTCCGGATGATGATCGATGGACGATGGGCAGGGCCGGCGAGACTCGCACGTGCTACCGGAATCCCGGCTCCCTTCTCCTCGGACCTCGAAGCTCCACCGGACCCGACTCACAATCTCAACCCGGACTTACAAGAGTTCAACTCTATCCTGACGTGAATCGAGCCGGACTGCGCGTCTCCCTTGGGCCGCATCGTCGGGACATCGATCTTCGCGAACCGGAGGCGAATTTCGAGGTAACCGGAGAAAATAGATGTTATTCACCTACGATCGAGAGGTTTTTAACTCGGGAGGAAAATAGATACACGGAATCTAGAGGTGTAAGAATCCCGCGGGTTACGATTCGGCGTATTTGAATAATAATTTGCAAGTGAGATTTCGCACGAACGCGAGCGGTTGCAATCTGGAGGCTGACGAGGACCAGGTGATGCGACGTATAAGTTTCGCAACGCCCAACCCTATTAGGAGTCGCCGTCAGATTTATTGCGGTGCGAGATGAGGATTTCGTCGGAGGGGGCTATAATACCTGCACGGCAACGAACAGCGATTGTGACTCGTCACGCGCGTGATTTGTGGCTTACGGCGTCTACTGCGAAATGAAAAATTCCGAACGGTGTGAATGGAGGCTGCGGGACCGAGAGAGGTCGAAAAATCGTCCAAGGTGTACCGTGGTACAGCGAACACGGAGCGTTAACTCGTATAGCTATATACACGTCGATACGGAATCGATCGAGATCCCTCTGCGTCGCTCTTGGGTTTTTTTCCCTATATTTGCTCCCCCTGTGCGCCACGCCGCGGTCCATCGACTCGAACCCAAAGCTGTAAATTAGGGAGAACGATTCAATGACCAACCCCCGAGATCTCGTTCGACGTTATTTATACCGCTTGCGGTTTATCTCAAACTTGTGCGAGAGAAAAAAATCAGTAAAGTTTTTCGGCCACGCGGACGTGCAAAATTTCAAGCACAATTTTCGCTCGAAGTCGCCGCTAAATCCTTGTGTATTATTCCCACATGACGTCGAAGGTACTCGAAATTCTCGACCATGCGACACGGGATTCCCGAATAAGATTTTCGCACGGGGTAGCCGCGCGTTCACAACTACCCGTAAAATTTGAATAAGACAAAGTTAATTTTGACTCGTTCGGCAATCGGTCATCCTGGCAGCCCATCTTTCACGGCTTGCGAAGCGAATGATCTTCACGAGCCTCCGGTTGACCGATCACGGTGCGGCAGTGTCTCGCGAACAACCGGTCCAACCGCAAAGCCGCACCGTGCCGTCTGCACTCCCCGTAAATGTCAAAAGAATCGACCTTCGATCGACGTCTGTATTAGCGAGCAATGGACCCGCCCGTGGGTTCAATGGGCTACCAAATTGGGGTTAAAAGCGGCTCGGATTTTACTCGGGAGGAGAGGGGAAAAAAAAAAAAAAACGAGAAAAAAACCCTCTTAATTTACTATAAAACGGTGCAAAACGGGGCGCAGCTGCTTGTCTATAGCCGCGGTTCGGCAGGTATGAGGCCAACGGATTTGTCGGGTCTCGGTTAAAATCTACCTGATCCTGGAGGAGGTACGGAACTGAACGAGACCGATTGATCGTCGATTCCGCCTAATCGTCGATTTCATTTGAATCAATCAGGACGGCGACGAACCAGAGGATCGGGTTACCCGTGAAACGGTACCGCGAGGACAAGCCGAACGGTATTTTACAATAAATCCAGTGATAAATTCGTCCAATATTTCGTGAGGTATGGGGTGGCTTGTTGGTACCGGATCGAGTTTCCGAAATTGCGGGAAAATTTTCTAACCCCCCCCTCCCCCCCCCCCGCTCTCCCCCCCGAAACCAAGGGGTAAACGAAACGAGATCGCCGCTGATGCGGACGCTCAACTCTACATCAATCCAATGCACGTACAAACTATTGTAATCGAATAAGCCTCGTCCTATACGTATGTATATTGTTGTAGTATTTTGTTCTCGTTCATTCATGGACCGGAGTCGGTGGGCATATTACCGTGATGCGGAGTGGGCCTTGGCAACATCATCTAACTGCGTTATGATACACACGATACATGTGTATGTATGTATACGGCGGTACGTATATGCCCCCGGTGGCCACATTCGCGGCGAACAATGAACCTCCTGATGATGACAAACGCGGTGGAACCCGATAGCCCCTCCCATATGCTACTGTGGACGCGGTCATTCCGTCGGGGATAGAAAATATTGCATGACGCTCGAAGGGGGGGAAACGCCGAACGAGATCGACGTCAAATTCACAATTGTCAGTTCGATCTCGTCGGATTCTCCTCGTCATCTCCGTCCGCGAAGACTTATGAAATCCGTGAAGTTCAGCGACGATTGACTGGAAGTTAAACGACGAGACAAATTTCGGTTCTACGAAAGCCAGAAAACGGCCCCGTTGTATTACGTTGCATTATGTGCCCAAGGTAAACCCCACGAAGAATAGATATACACCGTAGCGCACGGACGATAGATAGCCGGACTGTTTGCCGCTCTATGAAAATAAACAAACGGCCCATTAATCCGAGCAGGAAGAGAGTAGGTAACCGGGTCCAGAAGCAGTAATGCCCTTTTTTGCAAGGAATAACGAATTTCGAACCTCCGTACCCCAGCCGAGGGATATAATCCGGAAGGACAACACCGCGCTGGATATTGTTCCGGGGCGCCGTAGGCTCCGGGTCAATCTACGCAAACATTGCAAAACTCTCTCTCTACTGCTGCATGCGCGTGTGTTTGGCTTCGCCGCCATATATATACTGCACGCGCATCCGTAAGTCGAAACGGCCCTCACGTGTTCTTACCCCCTTGACTCACCTCGTGATCTTTGTTACGCGGCATCGAAATGAGTCCGATAAACATTGTCGGTCTGAGGGCCGTAATTGGGCGAGAATATCTGTATCACCTTGTACAGGTATATGGGGAGATGGGAGGGAGTTGGGGGTATTACAGAGATGCGATTCGAAATGCGTTCCCCGATGACGCGGACTCTTCCTTCAACAGCGTTTCTGCCGCTCCGCTCCGTCATTCCTCGCATTCTGGTCATTTTTCTTTTTTTTTCTTTCCTTCTATTATTATTATTATTATTATTCCTTCGCTACTTCAGCACCAATTAGGAAATTATAACCAAATTAAGACGTCCGCGCGTTTCCAGATACTCCGTTTGAAACGCGGCTCCGGTCTTCCGAAGACGGGGGCAGCTGGCAAGAATGAAACTCGGATCGCCGATATAATACGCGGTTAGGTAGGTGGATAGAAGGATACCGTAGGAGAGTAGACCAGTTGAAAACCGTTCGCGCTGACAGCCTGGAACACGGCTCCGTATATTAACGACCGTTTCGTTCATAATTCTAATTAATAAATTGCTAGGTCTCAAAATGCAAGATAGAATTCTACGCATCACGCGCTTCCTTCTTCTTCTTCTTCGGATCCGATCCCCGCTCCTCTTGTTTTTTTTTTTTTTTTTTTTTTTTTCACGCAACTCGCGTTCATTCCCCGACGGATTGTCGCAGAGATTCGAAAATTACTGGAATCTGTGTCGTACGTAAAAATATTCTCCAAGCATCGCTTATATACCAAAAGTGACCGATATCGGTGCGGCGGAGAGTATAAGGAATGTATATGGAAAAAGAAAGCGTTGATGTGTAAATACCTGCTCGATGACACCGCGCGACCAGAGATGATTTTTTTTTCCTCCGGAAAGCGTATAAGCTCCGGCACATGGAGGACCGGGCGGCAGCGGTAAGGGCTGGGCATTTGTCATGATTAGTCTTTTTCGTCACGGTCGTCCTCCGCGGTCTCGCGCACCTCGCCTACATCGACCGTATACGACCTGGTAGACGTCGGGCCCAATCGGAGGGCTCTCACTTCGACAATGAGATCAACGCGTCATTGTATATACATACGTATATCCGTACGCGAACGCCGCGGGATCTCTTCGATTCTCGCGGAGGACCCGAAGCCTTTGGAAAAACGTGGATTTTTTCGAAAAAAAACAAGGCCCAAATTTATGCCGCAAAAACGTCGACGTGACGTGATTTCTGATCCTTGAATTCGGATCGCGGATTTTTGTAGCCTCGATATCGAGGGTTCATTACCTGCGGTGGACCTCCGGTGTTTTCCGCCTTTCATACCCCATTTTCCATTTTCCGCAGCCCCCCCATTTTCCGTGACCCGTTGAAGTTTCTGAAGACCGGCTAGCGTGAGCCCTAAAATAACACCTCTCCGCTGATCTTTTATGCCCCGCTATTCATTATATTCCAATGTGCTTTTATTCTTTCATTCTTTCATTCTTCCATCATATTATTTGGTCCTCCGGTCTGCGGTCGCCCGCTCCGCGCAGTGTTCCCTGTAATTTACCAAGTGATTACTCATTCGGCTTAATAATACCTACTCCGCGCGCGCGGCTTCGAATGAGAACGGACTCGTTGCACCGACGACCAGCGAAGCTCTAAATTTTCAAGTGCAACGCGCACGCCGATGCATATGTATACATATACATATACATACGTACACAATCTGCACGGTTCCGTTGCGTAATGTTGCGGATCACGTGATGAAAATAACTCCCCGCTGACGTGTAAAAAGAAAAGGCTATAACCGCGCAATTATCCAATATCTCATGCGATTCGTTCCGCTCAATTTTTTTCCGACGCGTCGTGTCATATAAGCGAAGAGGATAAGTTCGTGCTCGCAGCGAGCGGGGAGGGTGATCCCGGTGATCCGGGGGTACTACAAAACAACCAGGGGGATGCGGAAAGAAAGATGGTCCGTTGAGATAAGTTGAGAATTTGGCAACAATCGTAACCCGACACCGCGCCGGTATAAACGAGAGCGAGGAATTATTCCGAGTAGGAATAACATAATAAACGTCGGCGTTCGAACCTAAGCCCCCCTGTTAGACGTCTTCGGGAACCGTCCGCGACCGTTGCCCGACCTTACCCGAGGACGAGAGAAGTGGAATAGAGCCGTTGTGTTTGCTCAATTTACAGTTACATAATTCCATAATGGTGGGCCCTGTTTTTGTTGCGAGTTGTTGCGAACACTGCCGAGTACAATGGGGGCCTCGGATTTTGCAAGCAACTGCCCACAAAAGAGCATACGTATAACGTCAATGGCGCGCACGCAGGAGACGCAGCGACGACGTTGTTCCTACGGCTCGCCTACCGACGTTACATACGCAGGGTAAATCGGAAGACCCGGGGTGCGACCAGCCCCACCGGAGGCAACCCGCCGCGGATCGAATTTCACACTTGTTTTTACATATATACCAACAATAAACTTCTGTTCGCCGCGTTCCGATGTGCTGCGCCTGCAGTCCACGTTGAATATCGAATGTTCCACACTCCGTTCATCTTTCTCTCTCATACGAATGGACGTCCGACCATCGCTCGAAAATCGGATACAGCGATCTCCGAATACTGATAAATGAGCCGTACGGTATTTTTATACCTTTATAGCTACATGACGTAACGTCCCAACTTGCTATACCTGTAACAACTTCGAAGGGTGGTTTTTGCTCCGAAACTTCGACATTCGTTTTTTTTTTTTTTTCGAGATCCAGCTTTTATTTCGGATAAGCAAAAGCCGCCCCCTTTAAAACGTCCGTAAAAGTTTTAAATATACGATGCTGCAACTGTCGCGAAGTATAGGTGTACACTGCACGCCCAAGCATTAGGAGTAAAGTGACATTCCTTTGAAGATCTGTGCGAAAGATTTTTTTCCGCCTCCGTTCGATCCCGAATTATCATCGAGCAGATTTCGTCGAGTGCCACCCCACGACCGCGTATAGCGGCCGGTGGTACGAGAATAACTTTAATCCCTGTAGAGACCCGGCTCTGCGGTACGGATAATCCACGATGCAATTTCAGGTGAGAATGCACCACTTACGGGACCTTTGTGAAATTGCGCGCGAAATGTGCAAAGACCCACCGCGATCCCTTTGAATGTAAAGCATGCGACCCCGTCGCATCGTTATAGGTACGATCGCACCGAAGTGACTGCGCCGCTCACCCGGAATCACGTCGTACACGACGACGTGTCTATCGCCCACTTTGTATACCCTGTGCTTCGGCAAAACCTCCCCTGCGACAACGAGGGCCGCTATTTTTCTCTTTTTTTCTTTTTTTTTAACTTTCCGCTCCAATTTTTTCGGTCCATGTCGATCGTTGATCTCAGAAGTTCTTTCCAGTGTAGTTTCCGAAGCGTTCGAAAAAAAAAAAAAAAATAAGGATTGAAATTCATTTCGCTGCTCATACGCGTTCTATTTTTCGAACGCGCGGAGTTTTCGGTGCGAATGCTTGTAATGTCATTTGTGAACGGTGTGAAATATGGTGAGCATATAGGTGATATTGTTTGTACGGACGAGTTACAGTGTGACAGTGATTTCTCACGCAGGTATAACAGACACAATGCTGCTGCGCATACACGTGTACCACATTGTACCCGTTGTGTGTACGGTACCAAAATAACGCGTACCGAGCGACCGAGTGTGTTCCTCGTACGTGACGCGTATATGCGTTCATTGTGCTTTCCGATGGCATTGCTCAGTTTCGCGTGACGCGCCATTGACGCGCCAGTCATTGTGTTGCTAATTGAAAATGACGAGAGCGCGTATGTACCGCGCATGGGGTTTCGCGCGGGCCCGGATCCCGCAGGACTAATTTACTCCAGAAAACCAAAAAAAAATGGCGTCGGACAACCGCGAGGCCTCATCCTTGTTCCAGTGGTGATCGTTGATCCCGATCCTGATTTCGGGACGTGATTGAGACGCGTTATTTTTCCGCCTAAGGGACGTCGACGAGCCGGTGCACAGCGGTTTTGGCTTGTGGCAACCGCGGTCCCCGCACGTTCGACGCGGTGCCCGTCGTCACGGTACGTAACTTTTCAGAGAGGGAAAACTACGGACCGGTCCTCGACAATGGAATCGCATAAACTGCACGTCAGCCTGTTGTGTGTAAACTTGTGGGGCACACCTCGTAACAATTGACGTACAAACGCATCCAGCGGTGCTGAGTACGTACGTACGTGCGACGCTCCGACGCCGCGCGTAAGCCGCCAACAAAATCGGTAAGCCGCGCGGCGTATAGGTACACACCGATCCTACGGCGTGTATGATAAATAGCGGTGGGCCCGAACTTACGTAGCAACTTACATCGGAATTAGTCGGCTAAACCACCCCACTCGATCACGGATTATCCGCAGTTCATCCTTCTTCAGCGTTTGCGACGGGCAGGAGGATCGAGAAAAAATACGCGTAAACCAGCGAAGGTACGCGGCGTGCTCTGGTCCGAAGAGCGAACCACCCGCTTCGTCGAGGATCGGTCGGGATTTGCGCGGATTCGCGAGATGTTCGTATCCTTCGGTAAGAATCGGTGAGCCTGTCGACGCTGTCATTAATCACGGTACCCCTCCGCTCTCCCGGTGTCCCAATGGAGATCCGTCGTGTGTATGCGTAGCGAACGTCGTATACCTTGGCGATCCTTACGTGCAGCTAGCTCGGCACCACCACCACCAGCTCGGGCAAACGCATAGCGAAGCGGCGAACGAGGAGAGACGAAAGAGGACAGGGGCAAGAGGGGAGGAGCGTTTTTCCATGCCCATGCATACTATACCTAGACGGGCAATAGAGCCGCACAGTGCGGCCGCAGCTAATAATAACAACGTGGAACCACAGTGTGTATAATATTGTATACATATAACATACTGGCGTACAAGGGTATATAGGTAGGCATGAGGCAGGTGTGGTACACGGGTGCACACGGGTGTATAGGGTACGCGTAGGTATACGCATAGGTAACACCCCGTACCCTCTGTATATATACGACCGAAATGCAACCGTGGCCATTTTAGGCCTGTCGCCACAACAGATCACACGGGACATTCAGTTCGCCGACACATTTGTCACCCAGCGGCATCGCACGAACTTCCCAAACGCCCATACGCTATACCGCTCGACCGTAAGACACCCCCGCGACGCGCTCTCAACTCCTCCCCTACCCGCCGCCACCCCCGAATGACGATTCGGAGACAATGACGTCCGATGATTTCGAGACGAGTCGTCGCAAATGCGAAATCTCTGGAAATCCTGCATTCAACTGTAGCTTCGCGTCGCCATTAAACTCCTATCTGCGTCAGGGTCCTCCTCCAGTTTTTCCCCAACTTTTCGGAATTCCGTCCCCGGGTATAAAGACCAGAAGCTCGTTGGTTTTTTTTTTTTTTTTTTCTGTTCTACCGCAGCTTATCTTTGCCACCGGAATAGTTAGCCGAGAGTTATTGGTTCGTTTGCGTCAAGCGTCGAGGTATACATATACGCCGGCCTCGGCAACTTCTGCTAATAGGTTGCGGACGTGTTTGTCCCTTAGCCCGTAACCCCGCGCTCCAGACACATGCGGCCATCCCAGATTCCTGCTCCTGAGGGCTTCCAGGGTGGCCCGTGCGGCGGTACCTTTCATCTCCGTAACCGCGGCAGCTTTCCGGGTTCCATATACTCCGTTTCGCCCCCCTGTATATCCAGGGTGAACTTGCCGCGGCATGGCCCTGTGCGCTAGAACTCTAATGCTCGTAAGTGCAACGTCAAGTTCAGCATACCTCGAGGAGTGCAAAGAGATCTCGATCGCATTTTCTTCATGCTTAGTATTACGGTCGAGTTTACATTTGTTCGTTACGATCGTGTAATTTGTTGCTCGTCGCTTATCATTTTTCTTGAACATCGACCGAAAAAAAACTCGATGGGTCAGCGCTCCTTCGTTCGGCCATTTTGTCGAAACCGCTGATCCACCGAGGGCTGCAGGAGCCAAGGAATTCGTCGCGGTATCTATATGTGTCGGTGGTGTGATTTTTCCGACGCTAAGAAAAGGAAGAGCGAAGAAAAAGCAAGAAAGTAACGAAGACCAATGTCGAACAATCGGAGTCTCTTCTCCGCGGAAAACTGGAGTGGCCACTCCTCGGCTACTTATTAATTCTCTCGGCCCTTCGCCCCCTGACGTGGCGCGTAGGTATACGTAGCGCGTCGCGAAGAAACCGACGTCAAGTTTTCCCGCTCGCATTTTCTTTTGTGTATCGGATTATGAAGAGCCGGGGGGAAAATAGACTTTCGTCGAAATATCGCTGATGCCTGGCCATCGAACCGCGTCAGCACTGCTCTAAAAATATATTCATCGTCCCTTCGCTCCTTCGAATTTCGCGGCTCAATTTACCTCGACGCGTTTCCCCCCCCCCGTCGTTTCGCCGCGTCGATACGCTCGTCGCAATTAGAAAAATGGCGAGCGCGTTTCTCTCGCGGTTTCTCCCCTGACCTTTACACGTACGCGATTCCACATATAGGAAAATCTCCGGACGCATACGTCGCGACGTATGCGGCGTCGGCGGTACCCTGTGTAGCCGGATCGTGGGCGGAGCGTAGGGAATGAATCGTGAATGGGGTGCATTGTGGTTCGCCGAGGGTGGGTACGGAAGAACACCCCTAGCCTTCGCGTAGCCGTTGGGTGATAAACCGATCCCTTCTCCGCGTCAACACCGCCGCTCCAACGGGATCGACGGTACGCCGGTACCACGTGGGTTGCAACGGAGATCCCGGGGGGGTGGGTGAATATAGCGCGCGCTACCCATCCTCCGACGCCTCGGCACAGAGAACCCATTCACCGAGGGCGAGATAGACTTCCGGGCGGAAGGTGTCACGCTTCCAACCGCGCGGACGATCCTCAGACGCCCGAGCGTTAAACCTACAACGCGTCACTTTGATCTTGCGACCCGACCGCGCGCTGCACGCTACAACGCCGACGCCTGCATCCAATAAAAATCGTGCCTCGAGCGATGGCGGAGGCGACCCGAATCTAAGGTGCGGGCGAAACTTATTTTGCCTCCTGCGGGAGCACCGAGATTTCGTCGGTAAATAGATACGTCGGAAATGTCGGGGGGTCTCCTTTCGTTAGGGTTCCCTTGGCGATCCCCGTCGTCACGTACTCGGACCGCAAAGCAGTAGCGAGATGATCGCCGTTCCTGCCATCACCTTCGCAGAGTTCTCTGGCGGCTATTCGTACCTGGGAAACGGCGGTAACTCGTCGGCCGGGATACTGCGGTGCGTCAGCAGCTGTCGGATAATTGAATTATCTCGTTTCCAATTCGACGCGGAGATTTTCCCCGAACAGGCTCGTCGAAGAGTCACGATGGCTAAATATTGAAAAACATGCCAGCCATTGTTGGGGCTCCGATGCCCGAGGAGGGTTCTCTCGGTGGGGTTACAGAAGGCGGAGCACTCGCGGCTATCCTAATTCTCCTGTATATCCATACACTTCTATTTTACCTCGCTTTATGCTCCATTTCTCCGTTGTATCCCGCATCCCACGTAGCTCTCTCCGGAGCCTCGGCAACCTTCCTCTTTCCTCCCCCACCCCGTATCGCCGTATCCTCAACTTTTTGGAATCTACCGAAATTTTACTACGAACGCGCGGAATAGAGGGACCGAAAAGAAACAAGAAAAATAAGGGAAACAAAGAACGTGTAAACCCCTGGCAACGAAAATCTCTTCGTAGATTGAAATTTTTTTTTTTTTCCCCTCTATTTTCTTTGTGTGTCTTTTGTAACGACGATCATCGCGATTCAGGAATAGGTGGACGGCCACGGGTTCCATTGTACGGATTTGGCGTTAGACACGGATCGCCGATATGTATGGAACGGGTATAATTCGGCGAGAATGCGACGCGTATATCTCATTCTGAACTCCTCGGATCCCCGTAGCGCCTTTGCAGGAGTTTCCAGGCAGTCAGAGGAGCGGTCCTCGTGATCGGGCATTAGTGTTTTACGACGTTGCATTATGGGAAATCGTCACGCGCGTCACTCGTTATTGTCAGACGGACGGACGGACGTTCGGTCGGACCGGTCGCACGACTCCCGGTACTCGCTCGCCGTCTCTTCTCGCAGTACCGGTAATGGGGACTGCTTTGCAGGACGCTCGCGGTGCGCCGGAATAGACCGAATGCGACCGTGACGCAATGAAGATTACTAATTTACAACCTCTCCGCTTTTCTCGACAAAATCACAGCCGGAACCGAGCCTCCGAGGCAACCGGCTCCGCCCACCTCATCCCGAGAGTCGAAGTCGCCTTTTGCAATTATCCCGACTCCGACGACCCCTGGGAAGTCAACCTGCCGAGTAATTATGCACAATCGTCTCCTTTACTCGTTCCGAAGAATTCCTCCAATCGCGTTCGTCTGATGTATCGGGGTGAACCCTACCGGTATATCGTGCTCCGACGATTGGCTCGCACGTCGAACACGTAGATATCGAAACGATTGATATTTTTCTACCCCTAAAAGTTGAATTCTTATTGAGCGAGAGCCGGATTGAGAGTTGGGAAGAACGTACGGTTAAGCCAATAAGGGGGGGGGGGCGGGCGTGTCGGAACTTTGCTACTATTATCGGTAGACCCCCAGGAGTTGTCGAGACGGGATTAATGCGTTTCACGGATATAGGAAACAATGAGGGACAATACGAATTAAGACGGAGGTGGACAACGGTGAGGAACGCCGGGGAATTACCAACAATGACCTGCGAGAGGCGAACGTTTCCCCAGAGTATAATATTAGCGCTATACACAAACGCAAACTTCCCTCTATACCTTCCCCGAGCCTCCCTTGTATTTGTGATTATTCGGCGCTCTTCCACTTTGTCATTGTACCGCTAATGGCCACTCGCTCCTCACTTACCCCTATCTTCTCTGCTCGCTACAGTGCCACTCCGTAATTGACAACCACTTGCTTCGAGAACCGATGCTTACTTCAGTTTCGCGTGTTTTCGTTTGAAAATAAATCGCAACAACCGATAATCGAGCAATGGGAGAGCACGTTTTGGAATGCCAAGCCTTCCGTCAAATTGACAACGGTAGGGGAGAGGGTTGATCGACCGCCAACCGAGATGCCGTCCGGAAGCGAAAAAAAAAGGTACAAAAAACATATACCATTGATAATGAGGGGTGAATGAGAGAGGGAGTCCAGAGGGATTTGAAAATTGAAATACTACGATTATTATTTACCTCATGCACCTATGATTCGAATCGGTAAAGCGAAACACGAAGAGATATTCCAACTTTTAAGAAGTGGGCACCCGATCCTCCTGTTCTCAAAATTTGAGAAAAATTGAGATATCTCGTTGGGAAAAATTCGTAGCTCAATTTGACCAACGGATTCGTGTTCCTGGGGTCAAATTACGTTAGAAAAACATCATTCGATTGATTTTAAAAATACTTCATTTTTGGCCAAAAAATCGAAAAAATCCAAAGGGGTACCCCTTGGAATTTTTGCGATTTTGGGCCAAAAAAAAATATTCCATTTTATATGCTAATCTTATGTATTTTGCTCTCAGGAATCCTAATCCGCAAGCCAAATTGATCCATCTATAACATTTAAAAAGTTATCGCCAATTTTTCACTTTTTGAAGCGGAAAAATTGAGATATCTCGTTGGGAAAAATTCGTAGCTCAATTTACTTAACGGATTTGTGTTTCTGAGGTCAAAATACCTAAGGAAAGTGTCATTTGATCAGTTTTAAAAATACTTTATTTTCGGCCCAAAAATCGAAAAAATCCAAAGGGGTACCCCTTGAAGTTTTTTCGATTTTGGGGTAAGAAATCGACATTTTTTTAAATCAACTTTTCGATGCTATACTTATGTATTTTGGCCTCAGGAATCCGAATCTGGAAGCCAAATTCATCTATCTATAAATTTTATCGAGTTATCGCCAATTTTTCACTTTTTGGAGCAGAAAAATTGAGATATCTGTAGCTTGCAATGCTAATTCTAATAAAAAAGGAATAAAAACACGAACAAAAGTATTACATGACGCCAATGAAATCACCAGGGACTTGACGTGTAAACCTTTACAAACATTCGTCGCGTATACTGAAACAGAATCCACTCTACCTGACGAAGAAACGAAAAGAGAGACGTCGAAGAGGCGATTATGCACGCAATAAATAGATTATCGGTGGAAAACTCCCCCGCGGCGAGTGTGACCGATCTCTTCTAGATTCGTAATATTCCCTCTTTCGGATGTGGCCTTAGAACCATGAAGATGGGAGGAGGGGGGGGGATCGGGTCCCTGTGACCTTTTCAACCGGCGTCACGGCAAATCGGCGAAATTAGCGGCATCTGGCAGTTCGGCTCTTTTCCGAAAAATCCGTCAAAGGCAAAGGAGGCGTGGTTCTTGCCCGGGGGGCTGCAGCCAGCGGAGAACCGTCACCGCCGAGAGGGAAGACCGAAAGTCGCCCCGATTGAGACGTCACCTTTTCCAGTTTACAAATATTTGTCGAGTCGATTTGATAATACGGGAAACTAACTGGGGCTGGAGCTTTACGTTATTTATAAGTATATACTTATATACCTGCGCCCCTGCTCTTGCCTCGAATGCCCATATACTCCTCCGATGGTTCTGCAGTGTTGTAAGGAAATATTGAAAATCGATTATACCAACTATTGAGACGCACGTTCGCCGAGACAATAAGAATCAAAAACTCTCCTTATTTTCATTTACGACGACAGAGTACACGAATTGAATTTGAGGGTAACGTAACGCGGATGACATTCACCAAATGGGGTCGTCCCGCGACGAACAATTGCCTAGAATCCGATGGTATCGTCGATGCAGATGCTCGGAGACGGAATGCCGAGTATCGGAATCTGTTTAAAGCTACTAATTGGTATATACTGTAGCGAATATGACCGAAGGTATCGCTGCCGCTGCTGTACGTACAGCCGCGTAAAGAAACTCGTTATGAAATTCCTCCGTGACTAAGCGAAAAAAGGGAATACCCATATCGCGGTGATATAATTAGCTACCTCACCTCGTTTCTTCGTTACAAATGCGGTGGCGCCGAATTCCCGTTCGCCATCGCCCTTCCCCTCCCCCCACGTCACCGATTCCACTCGACTGCGATCAATCATGGAAATTCTGAATTATATTCGTCATCCACTCACCCTGCAGAAATTTCAATTTCAAATCATCGCGACTAATTCGACGTAACGTACCTACCGTATACCCCAACTTCCCTCTCTCCGACCTCGTTATGAATATATAACCGAAGAATCGAGTCGAACTTTGATTATTTCGTTCGGGAAACGGAGTGCGGAAACGTTTAGCGGAACGCGTGAGAGGAATTGGCGGGAAATCGGTGTCCGCGGCCCTGCGAGGAATTTGGGGTTCTATATTGCAGTCATAAAACAATTACAGGACATCACCGGACGACCGCCTGCACGTTCGGTTCGAGTGATATACAACCGCCACGCAAGCAGCTCGCTTCGTCCTCCCTGACTCCGCAGACAGTTTAGCCCCATAGCGGCCCGCCTGCGGGAGATCGAAATGACGGATGACGGACGACCGTCGATATGCTCGGTGCCCGTCGACTGGTGCCTGACACGCTTAACTCGCTACTTTTTTTTCCCACCAAGACGACTCGACGAATTTTATTACTTTGCTCGCTTACCGCAACCTCATGTACTCACGGCTCTTGACGTTACTCTACCCTTACATTCCTTCACTCTCAGAGCCCAGAGGAGCAAAAGTAGTCCCGGTACTTCAGATCCCAGTTCGAAGGACGTGTGCGTCGTCATATACGTGTATCTAAAGTTTTCCTCGGAGTCGGAATTTGCGTTTGAAGGTGAAATAAATGTCATCATAGTCGGGCACGTCGACGGTCGCGTGATCCCTGTACAATATAAACACAAGCGGAGAGTACCGGTGGTAATTTATAACATCGTAAACTAATAAAGGCATTAAGTACCGTCGACAACAACGAGGTTTCGTCAACAAGTCGCAATGGGTGACAATGGGACGGATTGCGACTGGCAACGCGAGAGCTGTTCGACTGGTGGATCGTGCGGCGGAAAATGCAGGGAACGATGTATAAGTAGCCGGGTACGCCGGGGGTTGCGAAGATGTGCGAAGCTGAGAAGGCCGACTGTAGTCCGATATGCCGAAGAGCAGCGGGTGACGAAACTAGAGCTGATTTACGATCCGCATCTATGCGACAATCGCCCGACATTTCACCGTAATACCTACTTACGTAGCTATGTGTGACTGACAATGTCCGAAGGACGCGCACGAGACTTGGCGCACCCTCGGAGCTCCAGAATCTTCGAAGCTGGCACGCGAGGGCCGTAGTTTTACCTTCCTCCCTCCTCCCTCCTCCCGAACCCCCCGGTATCGACCTTCGCTCGGCAATGAGACGATATTCGACTCTACCCTCGACGATGAAAATTGCCAGTGTCTTTTCAGGAGTCCCGTTGTAATCGGATTCATCTTGTCAGCCGTAGAGTTAATTGAACGTTGAGAGAAATTATTGAAAACACCGTACCCATTGAAACGTCTAGTCGAACGTGTTCCTTCGCATCGAAATACGCGAGGTAGGGTATATCCGCGCGAGTAGCGAGTGGGTGTATGTTAATAGTTCAGGTAGAACTAGGTGGGTCCATACGGCTCGGTAGAATTATCATACGTGAGCACGACTGACCCTTTTCAGTTGGTTTTTCTTCGCGGTCGATATGGCAATGGTAGTCGCCCTGTCAAAAGAAAAAAAGACCGAATTCAAGCACCATTGAATTTGAAAGCGACTCGGCAATGTATAAAGCGGTTATACGACGTACACCGTGTCGGTCGAATTCGACTCGGTTCGCTCCTCGTTGCACGTATGGCCATACGTTTTCTTTATCCGAGTTTCTCGTCTCCCATCGATCCAGATGTAAATGAACGCGTATACGTATTACCCGTTAGGTACCTCTGACAATGATGTATAGTCAACAAATTTTTCGTTCTTGCAATTTCTACAAATTTTCTCCACCTTTTTCTCTCTCCTCTCTCCTCTCGACGACGACGACGATCTCTCTCGCCGAGAAAAACGTCGAGTGGACGTCGAAAGGGGTGCGCGGGGGCGTCGATGCGGTGCAGGGGCGTCAAGTAGTGGCGGAAGTTATTTTTAAAATGCTTGCGGAGCTGCTCGGTGTGCGAGAAGTTCGTGGAAAGAGGTGGGTAGCCCGTAGCCGGGAGTCACGAAGACGTCGAGGACTCTCCTCGGCCTGGGCGCTCCACGCTCGTGTCCCGGACAATGCCGCCATATTGTGAAAATATTGATTGGAGTTCGCCAACAATGGAGACAATGCTAGCTACTCTCAACCAACGACGTCTTTCTCCATCGAGCACCCGCGGTACTCCCTTACTCGCCCGCGATACACTGTATTACGTCGGTCATACACACCCCTCTGATTACATATACCTTCGTATCACGTCCCCCGACCCTCGTAAGACTTCTCTATATACACGCCCATCTTTACACGTTCGATCGTGCAAAGTGCAGCCGCAGCTCGCAACCCATACCCGCCTGGACATCAACACGCCTTCAACACCGGAATCATCTGGAAATCCTTCCGCACATATGCATATGTGTATGGAAATCGGTCAACATCGCTTAATTTCGTATACTGTATACAAAATGCACCTGATATTTTGCCATTCGTTCAACTTACTACTAGCCAGGCTCTGCTAGCAATTGGACCGGAATCTCCACGTACTGGAGGAGGAGAATGATCGTTTTTCGACACTTTTCACCCTTTTGAGATCACGATGATAAAGTGTGCAACCGCTTCGTGCTCCGAAATAAGATGGTGCTGTAGGTGAGCGAGGGGGGCTTCTGCCCCTCGCCCGACACAGTCTCCCGGGGCCCGTTCCAGTTTTAAACGTGGGCGATCCGGTAAAATCTGCTGATGCTTCCCAACGCCCAGAAGTAACCGAGGAGGCGAATTTCCTCCCCCCCCCATATACTTCAATAATAATGCACCGCGCCACGGCGGAACGATCGCGTCGACGAACGACGAAGAAAATCGTCGATCGACGACTATACAATACGACTCCCGATCGTTTTAATTTTGTCGACTGATTATTTTTTTCTCCCATCGTTACAACGTCTCATTATCTACACGTAGAGCTCTCGACCGCCTCAATTATATCCGCGCATCACGCGCGTCGAGCACCCGGCGACACGGTACACACCAGATGGTGCCCTCGTCCAGAGGCACCCGCAGACCGCTGTGACGGGGTCCGTTTTCGTATATATGTATACCTATCCGCACAACAACCCCATGGCATGCGCCCTTTTGCATCGCGAACGATCGAACGAAGTGTGGCGACATTTAGAGCGGCTAATTGTACCGGCTGTCGCCCGCTCACCTCGGTCAATCGACACGCGAACCCCCACCGCGGCATGTGCCGATGTTCAACAACCCCATGTGTAGATATTCCAATGTCCTTTAACTCCGTGGGTATATACGACATCCCGTCTTTTATATACCTACAACGTACCCGTATGCCTTCGAAAGTGCGATGCCAATGAGTCTGTGGATATCCGAGACATGGAGAGACGGTGAACGGAAGATTCTAGCAGAAAATAAGGGGGAAATTGAACTGATCAAGTTCGGTCCACTCACCCGATCGTCCGATCGCGCACCGTTTCGCTTCACGGGGGATACGATGAATTTTCACAAGCCGACGTTCCGTCGAGTTCCCAAACGTGAGAAAATCATGGTCCATGGATCGTAGAACGCTCGGCGGTTTCCACAATCGAATCCTGTACCCGCAGGTGCAGATGCAATACCATGGGACCGCGATATGATAGACCGTGCAAAGGCAACGAAAGTTTACGGCGGTTATTATAAATATACGTGCTGTACGTACATTGCGCCTCATCACAGGTGTGTGTACACATACGCATGTACCTATAATACTTACACCATAAAGATTGGTATATATATTTATTCCAAGTCAGATGGCTGCACGAAATACATCTCAGGTATTGACGATTATTCTCCAAGTCAGCGACCCATTACCAAAGCAGGACTGCCCTCCCCGCCCAGATTCCGAAAACAAAACGCCTTCGTGATCGGCGATGTGACTTTGAATTGAATCCCGTTTCTATGCGGCGTGCAGTGTTGCGCGTATATAAACGTCCGGGGTGCACCCGATTATTTGGCGCGATCATCTCTTACCGGGGACCGTTTAGCCTCCTAATTCGTACGATTCCGTTGTTTGTGGTCACTCTTTAGTTGACTCGATCCGCACAAAAGAATAGGGCTGATCGGTGGGCTCGGGGTGCGCTCCGCGCCTCCAGCAAGTGGTACGGGCAACGGGTATACATATACGCAGAAGGGCAACGACGCGGGAATCACGCGATTCACTCGACTGATCCCCGCTTCGTTAAATGTTTTACCGTGAAATATTTTTCTGCCCCCCATGCCCCGTTCTCAAGTTTCCAAAGCCCCGGATATACGGAGAAGGGGCAGCTACGCGGTCACCGTGGTACGTACGTAACACGTGAAATACTTCCAACCGCTATTTTCCAATTTCTCCACGGATCTCTTTTTTATTTTCGACGCCGCCGATCTGCGGGCTGAAATTTTTCATTCGATGCGATCGATTCGTGATCAGAAACGGGGGGTTGCCGTAATAACGCTTGGCCTCGGAACGTAACGGGCATCGGTGCAACACCGACTATGACACAACGATATACGCGATGTGTATAGGTACATGTGCTGCGGGGATAAAACAATGGCGTTACACCTGGCTTGTTACATTCACAACGATCAAACTGCCATGTTCGACGTCTGCCGTCATCATCGGAATCACCATCGAATGTCGTTTGTCATCGGTTTTGTAAAAGTTTGGAAGCAGCTATAATAACGCGGACACATGTCACCACTCGAACCCCCTCCGGTATAGACCCTGTATAGCAGCTCTGCCTCCGATTACTTGCATCGCGTAAACTTACAGTCATCCGCCATGCGGACTTCGAATGTATTCCTATACATGTCCCTACGAGGTGTTCGAATCCGCGATTCATACCATTGCCATGTCTATCGATCCGTAGCCACCATATTTGATCGTCGCAAACGTTATCTCATAGCTGACTACTAGTCACGCATAATTGATGGTCGTAGGGTATAAAATAATGCGCGCAAAAGTATAACGAGGTACGGTTTCTTGGGGGCGCTCATATCTTATCCGGTGAGATAGTGTCGTCGTCTGTGAGTCAATAAACGCGCGATATAAATAAAACCGGGTCGGCCGGGTGGCCCGGGTCGACATAGTAGCGATTAAAACGGACAGTTTACTTCGGGCCGCGAACCGAGGTACCGTACGGTCCACTCTTATTGAATATGTGTACCGCATATTACACGGTCGAATCGATTTCTAGCGAAAAACAAATCTCATTATAGGCTGGGGGTAAAAGTAACGGACCAGACATGAGCTACAACGATTTGTGGATCAGGGATTTGGGTGCACGTTACGGGGTCGCGCTTCTCGCTATCCTCGCGATCGTATTTTGGATGGCGTCACGATGGCCAAAGATGCGCGAGTCCTGGTATCGCGATTACCTGATCGGTTTCGAGGTAGAATGTTCGGACCTTGCAGCTTTCCACAAACGACGTCTCTTCGAGCCTCTGCACTGCCTGATTTCCGCCGACGAAACCCTCCGGGATGTCGGACGGATCCGTATCCTTGAGATCGGAGTCAAGACAGGTCCGCGGGGAAGCTTTTCCGAAGCTCGGAAGAACATTGATTAAGATGCTCGCAATATTTTTTCAACCGAACACAAAAACAAGAAATTTCTAATTCTCGACAGGGCGAATAGTAACTCTGCTACGCGTTACGAGAAACAATGTATTTTTTGCCTCCCTATAGACGCGTTTCTTTCGATTGCAGGAGAAAACATAGCGTTTTATCCCGATGACTGCCACTTGGTGGGGGTGGATTTGAACAAGAGATTAGCCGACCACCTCTTCCACGATGAGAACGCCTGGCGTTTCCGACACATATTCGTAGAACAGACGATCGTTGGAGATGGAAGTCGTCTGGGACAAACCATACCCTCGGGGAGTGTCGACGCGGTTGTCACAACCAGGACTTTGTGCTCCGTAGAATCACCCGCGGCTGTTCTTCGTGAAATTCGACGGGTTCTCGTACAGGTCAGAATTATCAAATTAATACGAATACCCCGTATACGTATTGTATGGTATCTGTGTAAAACATTTACTTGATATATCGATAGCTCGCCACTAAACGTACATTCAATATTTCGGTCTCACTTATTGTTAGTTCGAGAATTTTAAAGAACTCATACTCAGCCCGTACATGCATTATCATAGTATTACCGCGATCCGCGCGAAACTGCACGTAGAATTATCACAAGCAAATAGCTCCGCTGATCATCTTCGTCATCATGTCACTGTTCCGATCGTTTATTTTATTTGCTCAGTCGTCAGTCCCTCATGAACAGTTTTTTGCCATTTTCGAATCAGGGGGGGACGTATTTTTTTATGGAACACACGCCTGACCCCAGACAGGGAACCCTGATTCGCTGGCTACAGATGTTCTGGTCTCGGTCTGGAATCTGGCCATCGCTTTACGGCGGGTGTAGACCGGATTTTGATCCAATTCCGAGCATTGAAATGGCCGGCTTCGAGCAAGTTACCTGGCGAAGAGCGGCCCTGCATGGTGATACCTCTCGACCCCATCATTTGGCGCTTACCCGACATCATATTATCGGCACGGCGATCCGATAAGCGATCATAATAACTAGTTAATAGCTGACTTCCCAATCAGGATCTTATACGATAAATCAATGCGATTAACTTCTTATAACCGAATTGGATTTTTTTTTTTCGTTAATATTCGTGCCATTTATTATTCTCCATATATTCAGTACGAAAACCAAATGATCACCTGCACAAGAATTTTTTGACGGGGAGAATATTTTTAAGGGAATAGAAAAAATGCGGAGAAAATGTGAGTAATTTCCAACTTGAACTGATTTTATTCGTAAACTTTGATCACTTTGGATCTCCGACACTAGAGAGCAATTTCTGTATAATACCAAATTGATATTATTTCTTATGATAATTATAAATTAATGCGACTTTGACTACGATTAATGAATAGAATTAACAATACCTATAGATAATTTTACTATGCACTTTACCCGAAGTGAATTAGAATTGTTCTCTATACAATGCAGGTGATGAGACCCGAAATTTACTATAATTAACGTGTAGCGACTTAATTGCCCTACCGCGAATTATATAAATCTCAACAATAAAAAGGTATTACATATCCATGGTATTATCGTCGTCCACTTTACAAAATTTTTACACATCATTTTATATCTACATGTTGAAATAATTTAATACATTAGCCTCTAAGTTACATATTATCAGAATCTGATTCCCAATATTCTTTCGTCCTAAAAACAACAGTCGAATTTGTGCGCGTCTTTCTCCGATGCTTTTTCGGAAAGGATTTAGAAGCGTCGCTTATAGCTGTCACATTCCTCTTCTCATTTGGTCGCGACACATTTTCCCCAAGAGAAACAGTGCATGTATAATCCTTGGAGTTAGAAGGGAATGCTGCATCATCATCGTCAGAAGACTTATCAATGAGCGAGATATGTTTTCGGACAGTCATGGATTCGAACTTTTGTTTTCTTTTATATTTGTAGTCGGGTACCCGCCTAACTACCAAGCCGTTTTTTTCTTCTTGTTTACGTTCCGTTTCATCGGTAGAGGTTGAAGAGATTCTAGCGCGTGCTCTAGAAATTTTTAGCGGAGGTTTCGTCTGTTCACTTTCTGAAGATGTCCCTGATTTGTCGAGCAAATTTTTTGGACTCCTACATCTTGGTAAAATGATCTTCAGCCCGCTGCAAGTAGCATCTTCCAATCTAGGATTAATCCTCGAAGTATCATCAGATTTATTTGGAGAATATTCCAATGTCCGGTGAACTGGAGTTTTCAGAACTTCATTTTCTGTTACCGAATGATTTGACTCACAGAGCTCAGTTCTGTTGGGTTTGCTACAAACACCTACTTCTGAGTCATTTGGAATTTGCATTACTCCTATTCGTGGCTCTGTGTAGCTGTGAGTTTCTGCATCGACTTCACTTTGAGCTGATGGAAAAGACGCCGTAGATAATTCCATTGATTTTTTACTTTTTTTTCTACGTAAACGTGTGATTATACCAGTTGATGGGGATTCCAATATTCCATTATTGACTATCATTCTTTCTGATTTATCAATGCGCTCATCTATTGGCGAGCATATTGTCAGCCTAGATTTCAAAATATCTCTCCGTTTGGTTTTCTCGAGATATTTCCTTTGAAGCCTGGTCGACCTGGGGATCATATCCGCTCGATCTTTAATATTATTTTCATCTTCGGAACAGCTCGATACAATAGAAAAAGATTTTTTAACAGACATTGAGCTCTGAAGCATGCTCGCTGGTTGTAAAGTAGAATCCTTCAGATGCTTAGTTGCGGTCAACCTTGCACTATTGGTTTGTTGGATCCCCGCCTCTTTTCGTCTCGATACTCGTTTTTTCCAAGTTTTGTTCAGTTTTATAACAGCGTCATCCTCATCTGAAGATGTGGGAACGAATATTGACTCCCAATTACAACTAGCGTCGGCAAATGTGACCGATGAGGTATGCCTTTTAATAGGTGGTTCTTTTTTCTGTGTGTGATTAATTCCTGCAGTAAATGAAGGTTTCAATGTCCGAGGAGAAATTGGCGAGATAGTGTCTGAAGTTGAACCTAGCACGGTGTTCTTTGCATTTTCAACGGAGGTAATTTCACAAAGACTCGTCATCTCTTTTTTTTTATTGTCATTTTTAATTTTACATTTCGTTATAATTACTTCTGCTCTGTTTTTCTGGGGGTTTAATTTATCGTCCATTTTCAGTATCTTCTCTACAGAAGTTTGGATGTGTGGTGATTGTAAAATAATGTTTTCTCTACTAACCGAATGTTCAGAAGAACTCTCTCTCTGCTGTGCTAGCTGGTCGGAATCCAAAGTATTTGGTGATTGTAAAATAATGTTTTCTTTACTAACCGAATGTTCAGAAGAACTCTCTCTCTGCTGTGCTAGCTGGTCGGAATCCAAAGTATTGGGGTTTGAATTTTCGGCATCACCCTGTCTATTCAACCATTGCTTGTTGTTTTTTCTTTCTAGTTCGCCACAGCAACTTTTCAGGTGTAAGAAATCGTGCAAAACAACAATTGGTTGAAACTGCGCTGAAAGTTGTACACTGTTAATGCTGTAGTCGGCCCTACTCGACCTGTTCAATGTCTTAGAGGTGTTGTGACTTTCAAAATTAGGCTGAGGTGTTATGCTCAAGCCACTATTATCAGAAGCGTCCGATTTATTATCAGACGACTGTAAATCCGTTTTGCATAAATTTCTTTTAGCATGTATAATATTCTGCAGTTTCGCCCTAGTCAATGTACATGATGAGTTGGGCAAGGATTCGCAAATCGAAACTTGATGATCAGATGATAAGAAATTTCTGCAATCATTGCTGAGCTCTTTGTCACCGAGCATTGAAATGTCCAAGCGGGCGGACTGGTTCGGGAGCTTATTTACTGGGATGACTGTGACTTGATTTTTAGGATCCTCAAGTATCTTATCATCAATAATACTTGATACACCGTTGGAATCTATTAGAGGAGAAGAAATGGAAGTACCGATTTTCTGGCCACCTGGTGAGGTTGTCGATTTCGAATCAACTTGATCAAGCTGAGCATCGACATTGGTCATTTCTCTTATATTTCCAGCTTCAGCGACAACACATTGATTACTGCAACCTCTTGGCATTTCAGAAATTTTGACTTTTTTAGGCAATTTCACTGAATCTTCCAGAGATTTCTTTCCCGATAATACAGGCTTGGTCACATTCAAATTCAATGAAAAATTTCTTGACTTCTTGCCGCGTGGGCACCTTTGCGTTGTCAATAACCGTGGTTTGAATTTAGATCTTTTTACGCTTACAGGAGTAAGAAGTGCAGGGTGTTTTATCTGAATGGACCGAGACCTACGAGACTTGGTGTGAAATTTGGAAAACTTTATATCGGTCAAACAAGTGTCCTTAGTGTACAATTTTCTCCGTCCCTGCAGACAATTTTCTGCAAGCACACTAGCATCATTTAAGGGATCAGCAGTTGTATTTGATTGCTCTAGATTGTCACGATCCTTCGTGCTTTTCGTTGGCAGGCTGATGTCAGAGTTTTGGGACTGGAATTCAACGTCTGAATTTTCATGCACAGTAGATTGTAACCGTTTTCCAACAGCCTCCACATCATTACAACTAATGTTATTGTCTGGACTACTCATATTCCTAGAAACGGACTTATCGATTAAAGAATGCAATTCCTCATTTTTATCTCCAATCCCTCTGACGATATTTTTGCCAATAGATACTGTTCCATACGAGAGATCTTTGGAAACCACTCCAGACCAAGGTGATTGTAATAAGTTCTCACAGGATAACTCTGATTTACGTGAATGACCCGATTGAATGACTCTGCCATTGTTTGATAAGTTGACAGTTTTCTTCGTCACACTTGTATTTCTCTTTATATAGGTGGTTGTATCCACAGAACTGTCTGAAGATCCATCAAATGAGTCTTGCCTATTGTTAACTTTTTTCAGCGGGTTCATAGCAAAAGAAGAATGAGGGTCCAACAAATTTGGGTCCGACAACTCACTCTCACTTATTGAAACTGTTTCTTTTGAGTCACTTGATTCAATGCTGATTGATCGGTGTAAAGATGAGACTACGTCATCTATGTAGCTTTCTTCAACCTCGGTTAACTGGCAAGGAGCCTTGCCAGTGTTTACCCAGTGCTGCAGCTGAGCCATGGATTTGCGAATTGGAACACGAAATTCAGAGATATCTGTTTCGGATTTATCTGATTGTTCCGATAGAGTATCAGGTCTTAGTGTCTGAAGATTTAATTCCAGGTCATCTGAGATCTATGGAATAGTAAGAAGATTGCAGAGATTAAGAGAGATTCTTGAGGATTGCTAAGGTATATGAACACAGTTATTCATTATGCATAATAAATAAGGATCTATATCAAGTACATTGAGACACCCAATCTGGTCTGATCATTGGTCATCATAAAAAACCAGATGTATTATGCAAGTCCGAATGAAAGGGTAAAATTAGCTGAATAATGAACAAATCACCTCTGAGAATTTGTCAAATAGTATCGACCAAGACTTCTCACGGTTCTCAATGATCTTTCTTGAGATTTGAAAGGTATCTTCATCCCTGTTTGAATCACCAGCCAGTCTACGAGCAATATGTATTATTATTTTCCTAGGCTTCCGAATGAAATTCGGTATTAAAAAACGTAACCTCAAAATCAAATTTAACCTTCTCATTCCTTGTCTGTAAGATTTAGACAGAACGCTGGTGTTAAGTGAATCGTCGACGTCTTTCATTTTGTAACGATGCATTCATAATATTCGATGCAAGATGTTACTTCGTCCAATAAAAATACCGATCAAATAAATAAAAATTGTCAACTACGTGACTGATGCACAAGAATAGCGCTGAACGCTGACACTTGGAATCAGTGTTTGGTATGCTACGTTGTCTGAAGAATTGCCAAAAGCCTCATTTCTCCGTGCCACAAGTAGGAACGAGATATCGAATGTTTATACTTCGAAAAACGCATGGGTGAAAACTATACACAAGAAAATGCGCAGACGTACACAATTCGCGCCAAAATTTTTCCAAGTGATGGAATAGGCGGAACATCATAAGGACCGAAATGTGACGGGAACGCTGAAAACGGAATCTCCCGCGTTTATCTGCTAAGATGTAAACATTTTCCTATAAATTTGATTCGTGTATTGTTACTTCATCAGGATTAGTGCATAATGAATGTGGTTTCTGCGATCACCAGTCGTCAGGAAGGCTTCGGTAAGCTTCGAGACCGATTAATCTACCGTATTATAACGTACAATTCATGGGATTTCAGTATTAACGACTATAACCTTGGTTCGCTAGTCGGCGTACACTCGAATTTGCAACACGTAATTTGTGCAATTGCATGCATCATCACTAATCGGTGAAACTTTGAACATCTTTTTATCACTCTCATTAATTTCAACAAACGGGTTTCAGGAACAGTAATTGACTATGATATCGCATTGCGTCGTCTGAAATGTTATCGACATGATGTGTACTGTGGAATATCGCCGAGCGTCGATGGACCGGACTTTAATCCTGAGCCACCAGTATTCGCATGTAAATTTAGCACTACTCAAAACTACGAGCATGTGCTTGCACTGGCAAACGAAGATGGAAAAATTGCTCTGCAAAACACAGCGGTTTGTGGGACTTTTAACGAACGATTGGAAGGAACGCAGGTATGCATTTGCAGTGAAGTTACTTGATTGAATTTAGATTACTCATCATGTCATAGATTGATCGAAGTTAGGTGTCACTCTCTGCTTTCGCAGGCCCATTACAATGCCATTTTTGATATTGCGTGGATGCCAGGCGAGATGCAGCTTGTCACTGCATCTGGTGACCACACTGCAAGACTCTGGGACGTTTCTCAAACCCAAGTTAAACAAATTGATATCTTTCAAGCTCATACCCGCAGTGTAAAAACTGCAGTTTTTCGTCAACACGATAAAGGTAACTAATAACTATTCGGAACACATGTTAGAAAGAATTTTTCTATTCTAAGTACATTGAATTAAAGGTCAGTAAATGTAAAGTCTGATTATTGAACAGCTGTATTTGCAACGGGAGCGAGAGATGGTGCGATTATGGTGTGGGATATCAGAGCAAACCATACAAACTTCCCCAGACCAGATAACTGCATATATAACTCGCACAGCGCAGTATCTTCAAACGGAACAAAGTCGCGACGAAGTCACACACAAGCTTCTCGCAACCACAGCATCACAAGTCTTGTATTCCAAGATGATTTCACACTGATTTCTTGCGCCGCAGGAGATGGGTATATTATATAACTTCTCTGTGATACTGAGTATTGAAACGATTTTTTATTCAATACTGATCATAATCATTCCAATTTTCAGAGTAATAAAAGTATGGGACCTTCGAAAAAATTATTCATCCCATAAAAGAGACCCTGTAGCAAAAAACGTCCTTCACCACGCGGGCAGGAGTACTAGAAATGGCTTCACTTCGCTGCTTATATGCCCAGCTAGACTCATTCTCTATGCCAGTTGCATGGATAACATTATATATGCTTACAATATAGCCACGTATAATCCCAAACCTGGTAAGTCTTCAACAATCATCTACGTACAGTGGCGCAGTCATAACAGACCTTGATTGGGTGAATAATAAGTTTTGCTACTACAGTTGGAGAATACTATGGACATCAAAATTCTACATTCTACGTGAAATCTTGTCTTAGCCCTGATGGTAGTTATCTAGCTAGTGGATCGAGCGATGAGTTGGCATACATTTGGCACACTGGCAGACCAGGACGACCGTTAGTGAAACTTTCAGGTCATACCGCAGAAGTAACTTGCATTGCATGGTGTGGTATCGGCGAAACAAAGGTATTCAAATGTCGTCAACCATTAGTTTATGTTTAATTGTCATGAGAAAATGAAATTTTCTCACAGATAGTTACTTGCTCCGATGATTCGAGACACAGAATATGGCGTGTGGGTTTAGAGCACAAAGGTGAAAACGCAGAAGTCGAAATACAAGGCGAAGCGAATCCAGTTTCAGTTGAAGATGCACTCGGACATCTTGTTGGTGGGCTGGAAACCACTCCAACAGCCTCTCGCAGATGGGTCCATCATCAAGAACACACGCCCGGATCTGATGGTACCAGTGGTAAGTATTCGTGAAAAATCTTATTACTCTTCAATAAAATATTCCGACAAGAATATGCATGCAAATAAGGACATGACTGCAGGTCCGGCTTCAGGTCCACCAAGTTCCGTTAGCTCTGCTGAAACTTGTGATACGAATGAAAAAAAAGGTATAACATCATCAGCGAAAAGGCGGTACTCCCAAATGTCTGCAGATGATACGAGGTTGAAGTTCAAGTCTGTATTATCGCCGGTTGAAGAAAACTTTGAAGGCAGCGCAAAACGTCCGCACCTCGAAAACCGAGGAGCTCGAAGGTTATTCAGTCCTGGAAGCGAATGTGTCCTCAGTTTAAGCACTGACTATGAATCCGACGAGCCCAGGCCGAGTTCTTCTACCGCAAATGTAGAAGCTCCATTTTCTCCAACTCTGAATCTCCCTAATTACGTGATAGACGGCACTGCTCCACACTTGCTGCAGATATCGCCACAAAAATTTAAGGAAAACATTGACTGGCTAACTAAGATGAGGAAAGAAAAGTTTGAACAAAAAACAAAGACAGCAATACCAGAACTGACAAGTCCAAAGGCAACTGTAACACCCGCGCGACGATCTGGAAGATCCCGATCAACTGAGCCCCGGAGAGCCAGAGAACCCTCAGTATCTCTCCTAAATTTCTTCCGAATCTCAGGAAGAGAATGTGATAAAGAACTTTGCTGTGCAAATACAAGTTTGATTTCATCACAGCCTTCCAGGTCGACAAGCAATGGCGAACCACCCAAAACGGAAAAAGCTTTGAATTGAGATAAAGAGATGCTACCAGAGATAGTAAAATTCAGTGTATAAAAAAACGAAAACGTAACATCACCTATTTTTTTTTTTTCTCTGTACGGAATCAGCAGTATTACGTAAATTTTTCGCGGCATATTTTTTATTCCCAAACAAAGTGATATTTAGATCGATAAGGAGAATGATTGACCATGTTTTTTTATCATAATACCAGTTAAATATCTTTCTACCTCTTGTTATTGAAGATGCATATCATTCGATATCGATTATTCCGCCTGTACCTTGATTTTTTTACTTGCTTACTCTCTCTTTATACGAGTCGCTCTAGATGTTAGGTAATTCTAAGAAACTATTGCAACTGCAGATTACGTGGATACGTATAGGCATTAATTCATAAAAGATGTATTGCGGCTCTCTTCCTGTATTTATGCTTAAGATGAATCTGTTGGACAATGAGCACCTTCCAGACTGTGAAACTAACAGATGAAAAATGTGCCAGATTATGTGTAAATAGTAATAAATTATTTTTTGTATGAAATTTCCGAAACACAAAATGCTGTCATATTTATTCATTCAAACCATCAGCCCCGTTTGAGGATCAAAAACCTACAATGGCCGAAAGATGGACAATAGGAATACTTGGTAAGTTTTTATTAATACTAGCTTACAGCGTTATTTACAGACTGTGCACAGAACATTGTTACACTTTTCGGCAGTAGTTTCACTCTGATCGATTTCACCTCAAAGTCCTCGTTATCTATTGAAAACATCTTGGTTTGTTCCTACGATGAAATTGAAATCCAAGTTTAAAGCACCATTTCATCAAGCTGTCTTAATAGATATAGTGGTTATATTTTATTCCTCATTAGTTTCACTAACCTCCTTTATGACACTTTCATGGGGCCGTAATTCAATTTCTTTAGCATCTATAGTGCGTTCGACAGACTTTTTGTTGCCGTTGGCTCGCCTCCATCCCTCCTTTACAAAATCTAAATAACTTATGTTTGCTGGACCTAACAAGTCAAACACGCATCTTAGCTGAATCTCTTTCATTTATGGATGATTCGAGGCAGACTTTATCAAATGCAAGATCAATGTCCATTAATTGATAAAATTGAATACATTATCCATATCCCATCTTCTACTTACCCAAATGCAGGTGTATCATCGGTGCAGCTTCAGGGCTATTGGGCTCGATGTTGCTGGTTACAATTTCTAATTGCGTTGTGGATATCGGAATTGCATGAAGTGTTCCACATGATTCGTTTATCACGTTACTATAATCGATTTCAGGAGCTAAGACAAGATGGAAATTATCAAGTTGGAAGAACTAGTTGTTTACTAACTATTAATTCAATCTATAATCTTTCAAGTGACAGATTGGCTACCAGTTGGTTTATAGCAACGGCCGATTGCAAAAGCAAAGGAATAAATTATTACCGGTAGATGGATTTCTTTGGGGTATGAAAGAATGCCACCAACGCCTATCATTTGAAGTCAAATGACTGCTCTGTTGTTTTTGCCAACAGCGTGAACATCCGCTACAGGGATCTGAGTATTGCAAATCAGCTTTACAATCCCAGCTCAGATCATTTTTATAACCATTGAATACATACGTAGCATATCTACAATTTGGAAATAATAAAAATATACTGTACACGTGGAGGACTCTACGAGACTTATTCAACTCTATAAGATTTATCAACTACCTTCGAAGTGATCCCCAGTACCAATATTTGTTCATATTGGTATAAGCGTCACGCCATGCACCCCATTCCATACTGCCAATTGCATAAACCGGTTTAATAGAATTTTCAGTATTTTGCTGAAATATTGAAAACGAAAAATCTTGAGCCTGATAAAGTAAAAAGGGATGATCGATGATACCAATAATTACCTCAAGTGGTTCGATCCGTATTGTATCAACCAATTTTGTAGTACCTCTGACAATCGCCATTGTAGCCTCTGCCATAGCATGTATCTCTGGCAAATCTGCATATCCATTGAATAGTGAATTGGCAACTTTGTTAGTTTGTCCAAGAGGCAAAATGCCAATTGGGCATTTTTTAACAATATTAATATCTGCATTGCATCGCCGCATCACGCCAGTGACAACATCCGTTAATGTGCCATCCCCACCTGCTACAATAAGGGCATCTGTTTGAGTATTGTACTTCTCAACTAAACTTCGAGCCTGGCCTTCAGATTCTGTCTGAACTATAGTAACTGCTATCCCAGCCAGATGCAACAAGGGTTCACAGTATTTTTCCAACAAATCTTTTGCTTTTCTGTAATAATCAAAGTATGCACAAGATTTGAATGAATCAATCAACGGACAAGTTTCATTCTCATAAATGTTGCAATGAATAATCTTTTCTGTATAACCTTTTATTGGCGGCTGGATTTAAAATGACAGTGACATGCCTTGGTTTCAGCTGCGTAGGCAGCGGCATATCTCCATACCGGACAGCATCCTCACAGTACCTCCGCATAAGCTGCTCTTTCCTTAGCAAAAAAATAAGGCTTTCTTAATAGATGCCACTCAATATTATTCAATTAAAATTATGTTATGATAGGTTAGGATATATCACGTTCTTGTCGTATAAATTGGAACTATATGTATTTCATGAAAATGTTTACTCATAACGTTCCACGCCGTACGAAACACCATACGATATCGCGGCCAAAGCAACTGTAGATTTCTTCCAATGGTTTCTCAACGCTTTGAAAAACTTCATTAGCCCCATAACTAGGGGTAAACTTATTGGTTCTACGGTGCGAATTCAAACGCCGACGAGGCTGGCATAGGGCCCCTGACGTTTAAATTGCTTCTATGTGTCCCAAGTGTGTATATCGTGCTATACTCTTTAGTAACGTCACCCCCTCCTACCGTCCCATTGATGCTATTGGTAAGCCGTGAGCCATTCATACTTACGGCCAATCAGTAGACGCATAGTACATAGTATCGTTAAGAGTAGATACTTGGATAGTACTGCGCGGCTACGGTCACTTGTATTTTGATTCATGTTTTGATTGAGAAAAACAATTAATGCATACCTATTATGGAGATCGTTTAATATATGATGACATATTGGACCTGATCAACTATGATCTGCCGTTGGGAAGCTTTAACACAAATACTACGTTCGTTTGTGGCGCATGTCGCGTTCCATGCGGATGCAGAAAGCACAGTAGACCAGCTGACGCCAGACGTCAAACGACACAGCTTTGCGAGTTGCGTCATCTCTGACCTATCCAACCAAAGCCAACTGCCAACTGGTTATCGCCAGGTTCTTGTGCATAATCGCATCGAATGGGTGAACATTGTTGTCAACCGCGGAGGGAAGACTTAAACTTTTGATGAGAAAACGAAGCAATCAGCTGGGTAAAAACAAATTTAAGTGGTGAGTAAACACGATCAAGAAGAAGTAGAGTATGATTTTCCTACGATGTGATTGAAAATCGAAACGTCGGGTATGGCGTTGTAGGGCCATCGTCTACTGGCACTGGTACATCTAAAAAACATTGATCCTGAGGATATGTCCACCTCTTGGAGCATGGACACGAGACTCACTTTTTCGGACGGATAATTGTCTAATTTTTTTTACTGAATTGTGATCATTCATTCCATTCGCTTACACATTACTTTGACATAGCAGTGTGAAGAGACACGATATCAATGGCGACGATGCCATAATCATAATTGTGTATCTCTTTCGTTCTTCAGATGGCTCCAAAAAACAAAGAAAGCTCAGGAAATGCGTCGAAAAAATCAAAGCGCGTAATTTCAGAAGAAGATGATGATGAGGACTACAGGCGACGACGAGATCGAAACAATCAGGTACGCAAATTTTTAGGTTATATTTTCTCATACGCGTGTCCTACTTCCCAAGTTGTTTCAAAGAGGTTTGAGTATTTTTTTCATATCTCATCCGTAGGCGGTGAAACGCTCCAGGGTAAAGAGTAAATTGAAAACACAGCAGACTTTGGAACGAGTGAACCAGTTGAAGACAGAGAACGAATTGTTGGAAGAGAAGATTAAAATGCTCACTAAGGAGCTTGGATTTTTAAAGGACTTGTTCTTGGCACATGCAGGTACAGATCACAGGATTCTTAAATAAATGGCTTTCATATAGGCACATCTCCAGTGCTGACAATGAGATTATCCAATTCAGACCAATCTTGTGTTTCTCAGGTTCTAGTCAGCACACGATCAACATCCAGGACTTGGATTTAAGCACTTTGCTCGCGGATGACCCTAGGTCTTCCGATGATGCAAAGACTGCTACAAAGCTATAGGATTGTACATACCCATTGAATGAAAATTACATGGCGACATCAAACCATTGGGAGTACAGCCGTTCTCTCAGTACTATGCAATGACAGCAACAAGGAGGACTACGATGGCCATTGAAAAAAGTTGGACTGTTGGTTCATCCTCTGTTGCTGCTATCGTTCCAAAAGAACTTTTTCATTGTTCATACCTATGATTTCTCATAATCCTGGAAGAGCGGTATCAGAAAATCTCGATGTTCGCTGTTCTCCAAACTCAAGATTACGTCGATAACAAGCACGGATTTTCTTGTGGATTTTTTGGTCGAACACGCCTGAAAATAGAATCGACTTGTGGGAAAAAACCGTCAAATGGCGGAGTGCTAGTTGAATCTCTAGGACGTATGGAAAAAGAGTTTGTTCGGACTCTGGTATGAATGTTACATCGCCTATAAATGAATATTCAAATCAAAATTTGCAAAGCGGAGTGCAACATGAATTGCAGCTCCGTTACCTTAAGAATGTTGAATCGAAATCACAAATCAATATGCAGGGTTATTATTATGTGACAGAGCCCCTGCATACGGTACGATCAAGAAGACCGGGAATGACATAAATATCTGTATTTGAATATACAGTACTCATATATTCAACATAGATAGGTATTTTACTTGGAAATTTATATACATGCATACAGGTTACCTATCACAACATCAAATATGTATATATGTTCCAACAAAATCTCAATGTGATGGTCAAATTACACGGAGCAGAAGTCAATACCAGAAGTTACAATCACAGGTGGAAATGGAAAAAAGAAGCTAAAACACGATACATCTAGGTAAATATTACACATTACCTAATATACTTATGTTACGATTTGAGAGTATTTTTGCACAAAAAGGACTCTTATGTTGATAAAATTGGCTTCTACGAATCGTCTTTTTTAATACATAACTCTTTCCATGGTGCGTGCTACAGGTAAATGAATGAAAAATATCTCATTTATCTTTGAAAATGTATACCTATGTTAGAATATGGCTCTCATTTTTGATAATCTGATGAAACTTCTCTTGATTATTTTTTCGATACCAGTACAGTCTCTCTCAGCACTATAAGTGTAATTGTACCAATAATTGCAGTGATATCGATATTGGTATACATATGTATACACAGGTAAACGAAGAAGTGCACATACTTATATTTGTATATTTAATTTTTATACGGTGAACTATTCATAGATATATTTATACTTGTTATATATTTATGTAAATAATATGGTTTTTCTCAATATAAGAAAATAAAAACATCGCTTACTTATTTATGATCGTTTCATCGTACCTACGGGTAGATACGTTGTAGTGAGGTAAACTGAAATTGTGAATCCAGTACTCGTGTCGCAATTTGTTCAAGAACTTTATGGTCATTATACGGACCGTATACTACGTGTCGGTGTAACGTAACACAACAACGTCTCGGGCATACTGATCATACGCAGTACTTAGAATTATTAATATGGTGTCGAATCGAAGAACATGATCGAAAGGATATACTATAGCAGGTATGGGTATGGGGACGATTGAACGACTCTCCAACCCTCGAAGCGTTGAATCTTCGATCCATCCGCGAGGGTCGAGTGACGCTGGCAATCGGTCGATGCGCACGTTGATCGCACCAATCCACCGTCTCGCGTCTCATTCATTTCTTGGACATTATTAAGTATGAAAGTCGCTCGTAAGTGAGTGCAACGTAGCGATTCGCGAACGCAGTTCCTATGGAGTGTGGAGACGTTGTTTGCCCTGGCGAGTGCTGCGTGCGACTGTAAATGAAACATGTCAAGCTATGAGGGAAAAGCCGAGGATCGTCCGGAGCGATGGGTGAGTTCAGAGTGGGATGCACATAGGATGTGTCACAGGGATGTGTGGTCAGTGACCACTGGTGACTGGTGATAAACGCTGTCACTCCGCTTAGTTTTTCCGTTCGCCTGTTTAAAGGCGGGTTCGGCGAGGGCGTCCGGAAAATCACGGCACCTGTCGATTTTCCTCGAAAATAACCGAAAATTCCCGATGTGCGTTCGGGTTCCCGTTCGTTCAGGCAGCAGCCACCGTGAACGGTCGTATCGTTCTATCTAGCAGACGACATGTTGGCTGCACACAGCACCTCGTCTGAAACGTTTCAGCCGGAAATTTTCTCAAAAATTATATCGTATTTTTAGTGTGTGGCCTCGAAAAGTAGTGCTCGGATAATAGATTAAGTCACGCCATAGTGTTTACAAGGATTAACAAGTGTTTGCCGGCTAAGAGGGAGCCCGGAGGATCTCAGGTGAAAACGGAGTGACAGTCCAGTCGAGAAGTAATCTATTTTCACGTTTCGTTCGCCGTAGCAGAGCGAAAGAGCCAAAGAGAGTGAAGAAGAGAGAGAGCGAGAGAGAGTGAACAAGAGGGAAAGATGAAGAGAGAGCGAGAGAGAAGTTGAAAGAGAGCTTGAGTGTGAGAGCGAGCGAGTGAGACTCGAGGGGGGTAGGGGGCGTTGGGGCCAGCAGGCCACGGGAGCAGAGAGACGAGCTATAACGCTCACCATCCAGTCAATTTTTACTTCTATTCCCTCCTCTCTCTCTCATTCTCTCTATCTCTCTCCCCCATTTTCATTTTTTCCTCCCGTTTTTTTCGCATTTGATTCACATCATTTATTTAATTTTTTTTTTTTTTTTTTTTTTCGAGGTTACCGACGACCCCGAAAAGCACTCTCACCCAGCGCATACCGCGGAACACGGTCGAGAATTGAGCTACTGTTATACCTACCATTTACTAGACATACAAACATGCACGATAATGATGGATAGATAGATAGGTGGGTAGGCAGATACGATATGATACAATGTGAAACGTAAGTATGTATCTATGATGTGCATATTTTTAATAGACCACATCGTTGCTGGCGGGCGACTTGCCGAGGAACTGACTGACTGACTGACTGACTCACTGACTGACTGACTGACTGACTGACTGACCGTCGGACTGACTGACTGATTGATTGACTGGCAATGGGCGAATGCATGTAAAGATGTACCAGTGGCTTTTACTGTGTGAAGTGGGTATAGTTTCCGGTGAGCTTTCATTGAATTTTTACACGAGAAAAAGCATTCACTCAATTTTTATCCATTCCATTCGGCGAGTGGATTGACTTAACGTGCCTGATTCAATTGCGAATATGAAGGTGTATTCGCGAGTTTCCAAGACCGACAGCGAAATGAAGGTATGGATGACCGAGAGAGCGAACGAACGAACGAACGAACGAACCTTCCTCCATTTACATCCGTTCAAACGGTGTGCAATGTTGCGAAACATTGATAATCGTGCTAGTGTGAAAATAGAATCGAGTTTCGCCTTTAGGCTTTCGGGATAGGCAGAGACCGGGATCTGCCCTTACGCACACGGACACACATGCGTACGAATCCCCGTTAACGTATATCGCACTTGACTAACTCGGTCGCACACATTATACATACAATATATATTATATATATATATGTATATAGGTGTACTACGTACCCTGTACGCCGATAGATATCTGAATACGAGTACGTACACGCGCCTACGCAACTCACACATACTCGCGTACCCCGTTGAACCAAAAACAATGTTAATCGCCCTCGCTACTCCACCTTCGTGTGCAACCTGTAATAATATTTGTCTCCTATTGCTCATTTCGGTTCCGTAATCTGTAGCGCTGCATTTTCCATGAGAACTGTCCCGATGATTCGTTGCAACTGTAACACAACTATCTAATCACGATTAGACCTCCCGTCTACTTTTGCATCGGCGACAGTGGAACTCGCATCGGTAGCATATTTTCATCGTTCGTTCGGACTATTCGACCGTTGGCCCATTACATACTTTTCCGTATTTTATGCCCTCGGGACGTACGGGCGAGCGCGTAAACTCTCTTACTCTGGATGTTAGAATCCCGTATCGGCGCCATGCACGGGGTGTCACACTCGCGCGTTATATTGAAAAACAATGAGAGACGTACGAATGTGAAACGCAACGTCAGGCCGGCGGTCTGCCCGATCAATGATAGATTGGAATAGAAAGAATCCGTAGGCCTTGATTGCTAAAGTCCACAATCATCATTACGCTTTGACAATTAGAAGTGCAATTGCGAATCTACCTACGGGCCACGGGAGATCGAAATTCAAGCGTCACCGTGTCAGTAACACGTTGTCGCGTCGGCTTAATCGGAACCTATTCGTTGCTGCACGCCACAACAAATTTGTGTGTAAATTGATAGTGAATATGTGTATGCGGCATAGACGTGTACGTGAATCATAGTGGCGCCACCTATTTCGCGAGCCGCAACATCTCACACGGACTTTCTTTCGTACGTATACGCCGAGCGCATTCATACATCGAAAGAAATGCGTTTGTATATTCTTGGAGCGGATAACATTTTGTGCGACTTTTTTCTCCTTCGTCGTCTCCGCAGACCCTATTCTACTCACACCTGCAGCTGGAAGCAGCGGCAGTGGTAGAGTGTCGTCCAGAGTAAAGTAACATAGAGTGAAGTAGAGTGAGCTGAAGTAGACTAGAGTAAAGTGAAATGAAGTCAAGTGTGAGTGTGCGCAAGGTAACAAAATCGTATCGTATCCCGTTATTACATCCCATCCCACAACAAAGTACTCTATGTATTTACGGTATATGCAACACATGCCTTCGTAAGATTTTATAGATTTTTAACAGACAATCGTACAGAGAAAGAGGAGATGACGAGGCGAGAGAATGAGAAAGAGAGTGACAGCGGGTGTGGGAGGAGTGGGAGGGGAAGGGGTGACAAGTATTCGTACACCTAGAATTTGCGGCTGAATGGTGCGCGGACTGACAGGGCTAATAATAAATATTCATCTTCGTTGCACCTAATTCCTAACTTTAATATAGAACCGCCCGATTATTCGCCTGTTATAACTACATACCTGGGTGTTGAAATATTTTCAGTGCATCAACGAGGTGATTTTATGCAACGTGGAGCGGGGTGGTTTTACTGGAGTTATGGTTTTTGTGGAGCAGCAAGAGTGTGCAGTCGCTGAAGGGGAAATAGTGAGTGAAGCAAAACTAAACCGAAAGCAGAAGATTTAAACGCAGTGCACAAACGGAATTCATATCATCGCTGTACCGTTGATTGAGACCACCTCCTGAAATAAATAGCTACAAGTTCGTTGATACGATACAATTGGAATACCGATATACACACGATAATCCGATCAAAATATACCCCCAGAGATTGATACGAAGGAAACAAGTCACTTCTGTCTCATATTATTACCGAACTAACGAACGCGTTATTTTTTTTATTTAATTTGTTTTTTTTTCAGTTTCGTTCTTCCAAGTCTATTTTTGTCGGTATTGTTTCTCCGATTCTTCCATTCTCGATTCATTTTTTCTTTTTTTTTTCTTCTTTCGATCTTGGTGAAAGATGTGGTGACAACATCTCGTACGACTTAACAAAATTTGCGGGCACGCCTAAATCTTGGAAGAAAAAACGCGTCACGCTGTTACCTGCAATCGAACGAACAAATGGACAAATAAATAAATAAATAAACAAATAAATAAATAAATAAATAAATAAATAAAGAAATAGATAAATAAATATACTTACACATATGTGCGCCCATATGTATGCGCGTGTGCTTGGTGAACGTATAAAACATCAGTGATATTACATAATAGTAATAGTTGATAATAAAAAGTTGGAAAAGAAGAGTGAGAGAACGATTAAAAACGGGAATCTATACGAGCGCCAGAGTGTGGGAGTGTATAGTGTGACATGGGGTGCTTCGGCAGCCAGAGCTCCAAGGCCAGTCAGGATGACAGTAAAAATCAAAAGAGGCGTTCGGATGCGATCACCAGGCAGTTGCAAAAGGACAAACAGGTGTACAGGGCTACTCACAGGCTACTGTTGCTCGGTAACTATAATTCACGTTACGCTTTATCCGACCATTCATCGATACTCGGGATTCTCGTCGATGTTCACCTACGGACGTCGTGATCAATCGGTGACGAAGTAGCGATTTCAATTTCAGATGGCCAGAAAAGACCGCGCGAGGCGGCCAATGGTCTAAAATTTCCCTGACTTATCTCTCCGCTTTCTCGTTATTCATTCGGTCTGGCTCATTTTTTTCTCCAGCGATACTGCCACCCCGATGCTGCACAGTAATTATCAATTACACGTTAGCTACGGACCTATGCAAGCATATATTATACATGGAAACGTTTCTGTGTTGGACATGCTTGCGAACGGTTTGGCGGCGTATATGATAATTATGCACACGCCGAACACGCGCACGAATAGCGTCCGTCGACGATGTACGTACGTACGTACGTTACGCAGCTAGCGTGTAGTGATATTTTTCCTCATGAATTTGCAGTCGAGAACTCATTTGTCCTTCCCCGTTTCACCGCGAGGATAGACGAAATCAACGTAGAAAAAAAAAGAAAAAAAAAACAAGGCAGGTACGCGAGGTTCAATATACGCTCATGCATACCCACGTACACATACGTGCACGGTACAGGCCTTATCACTTTTATACTCGGCAGACATTATCATGGGTATAGTATACCTACGCGTAATCGATCGATCCGTACATTCTCTTTTTTCTGCCACTCGCCGGCGGGGGGGGGGGGAGACGGGGTTGAAGAGCGCCGCGTTGTTCATCTTTCAGCACCCGAATAGGTCGGCGGATTAAAGAATCATCTCCCAACAGGGATCAGGGCTATCGAGGACGTATGATTTGACTCCGGTCTCATCTGCAACTATTTCAGATATGCCGAGCGCGAAAGTTTTTTTTAATTTTTTATTTCCGTGGAGCCTTTTCTACGATAGCTTGTGACAAAGGGGGTGTACAGGTAATCAATTCGTTTCTCTCGAACTCGTGTTTCAGGTGCGGGAGAGTCTGGAAAAAGTACCATCGTTAAACAGATGAGGATATTGCACGTGAATGGCTTCAGCGAAGCGTGAGTATAAAAGCAAAATAAATGTGTCAATTATTTCACCCGTACAATGTACATCGATACTCCGCAACCCGCGTAGTCAAGTATGACCTCTGCAGGTACGGAACAATGGGTGTTAAATTTATCATAATCTGAATGGTTTGCGAGGAATTTTTCCATGAGATTCTGTACACACGTGAGATACAGTAGGTCACTCCATTGAAATTTCAATTAATCCAACGTAATCTCTACATTCGCAATGCGACGACTAGAAACTAGAAGTGCGCAACGATTACTTTTCGAACTCAGCTCAATCAAATTTCTGGTATTCGGGTGTATCCGATAAAAATCAGCGAGTCAGACATCAGAATCACATTTATTTCCATTTTTTTTTTTAGCGATGATACGCCTTTCTGGCGGCATTCGTAGATTCTCGTAGGTTACGCCCCTTTGATCCTCGGCCCTCGATGTGGCGGCAAGTAATATCGATGGACTTACGTCCTTGCAGCCGGGTTTTTGTCAAGTAGAAAATTAACAAGTTGCTCTTACCAGATACCCACCGAACGTACGGGGTGTCTAGAAATTAATGTATAATTCTTCAGCTCGAAATACGTCAGGTTAACTATCTGCTGAAACATACCCCCGAAAGAATTTATTTTTATCTCGTTGAAAACTCTAGGTAAATATTTTTTTCAGTCACAAAAAGTTATACTTATCAACAAAAACAAGATACTCGGCAAGACAATAGGTCGGAAATTAACCCTTCACCTGGAAAAAAAAAATAAAATAAAATAAAAAAGTCGACAAAAAACAGGAAATAAGGGTTCATTTGCTACTCGCGTTGCCCCTCTGAGATTCAGTTTTCCTTTGCAAATAAATTATTTTCTGCAGTTATGGTAAAAATTTTGGTATCTCGATTCACAAGGTCAAGTTCAATTTAGCGGCTGGAAGTTTCCGTAGATCTTGAACGTACTTGAGCCAGAGTATCATCCGGCAAAACGGTGTTTCTTGACACCCTGTACAAGGCGTGTAAACATTTGGTAAACATCATGGCTGCCAGTGTCGTAAATTACTGCCGCGCTGAGACACCCTGATAAGAAGATTGAACACCTTGCCAAGTTGCCATACCGCCATAAGTTGCTCTGCAGAGCAGCTATATAGTTTGTAATCAGGAAAGTATAGGACGGTGAAAACCAGAGAATTTTCAACCTTCGGAATTTCGTGGCATCAGAAATTAGGCTCCGTTCGTTAATCACTTTTATAATTGTATCTACAGCTCTATTTCCCCTCGATAATACGCGTGATCGATCTAAACAATCTGTAAAACTTGGTGCGAAGAATCGATTAATTTATTGCCATAAGCAATTGACACCTAACTAGCATACCGAACGATTCGTTGATATCGATCGATTGGTCAAAATTCTGATGTAAGGATTATTTGATCTGTATACCTGTATATTTGACGAATGAACGCAATCGTACCCCTATAGGTATACATATATACAAGATAATCGGAATAGGTATGCATATGTAATGCGTATATACAGACAGATAATTTTTGTTACATGCTCTGAGTAATCATATGTCGCCTGGCCTTTAAAAAAAAGGCTGCGAGAAAAGCTGTGCACATGTAAAAGCAATATCATAAAATTTCGTCGGTAGACGAGATCTGCGAAACAGATCGAAATCGAAAAAAATTTCCACTCGAAAGATGAAAAAAATCAAATTGAATTAGCACTCGACTTATTTAGTGGAAATAAAACTGTTATTAGCAATGATGCCGATGCGAACATTCTGAGAGCATTCGGCAAGGTCAAGGTCAAATCGGTCGCTGTTTACAAAACTCTACGTATACCTATATAAAACCTACGCCCGATTCTCATAAATCCAACTGCGGCACCAAAGCTGACTGTGCCTCAGCGTGGTCGCAGGTGATGCAAGGTACGCACATAGATAAGTGAAATATTCACTTGCCGACGCGATGAATTATTTTTAAAACGTTCTGCAGTTTCTCGTTGTTTTTCGTACTCGCGGCAAAACTTACCACCTGTACCATAAATTGCCACGGACAAAAATTAACAAACAATCAATTAACGTGCGCCCACGTGTCTCGACGTGTAGAGGTACATCGTGGGATATTCCTTTTGACTTTTTTTATGGTTCCGTAACTCGAAAAAAAAAAAAAAAATCGAATGGAACTTGCGTGCATGACATCACTCGTCCATCTATCTGCCCGTAGGTATATCTGTCATTGTAATTGAAAAAACACATCGAGAATCACGCCCTTCTAGTTCTTAGCCCTCGGTGTAGACTACAAGCCGAGGAAATATTTCTATTATTATATGATATTAAAATACTGAAACCTATCGATGATACGCCGTAAGATTTATAACGAACGCTGATGTCGATATGATTTTCTAAGTGGAAATGGACTCTTCGTGGCTCTGAATATATGCGTCTCACGTTTCAGGGAGAAGCGGCAGAAAATCGAGGACATCAAAAAGAACATCAGGGACGCGATCCTGGTAAGCTCTCAAAATATTGGTAAAACACAATTCGCCTCTACAAGTATTTCTGGGTCGACCACCCCGCTATGTATATCTGCTCCGTAGGGTCGCAAACCTCCGCCCACGCCTTCCACCTTTCTCTCCTCTGCTTGTCCCCGTCTTCCGTTATCCCGAATTTTACTTTTCCCTCGCTCAGTCCCGCAACCCCATCGCCGCCAAACTGACCAACGCTTTCTTCCTCGGCGCGACGGAATCTGACGATAAATATAGCGGGATCGTGTTAAACTTTCGCACATTTTGCGCTTCGTTTTATTCGCTCTTTATTTTCTCCTACCACGTGATTGAAAGATATATTTTTACGCTATTTTTTTGGCGTTTGGGCAAATTATTTATTTCCATCGGGTTCCCTAGGGCGTCACGAACCGCAGCGTTTTGTGACGTTGGTAAGATAGATTGACAGGCTCGCGACAATGAGACGATAATCTGATTATTTCCAGACGATAACGACCGCGATGAACACCTTGACGCCACCGGTCGCCCTCGAGGATCCGGCAAACCAGAGCAGAGTCGACTACGTCCTGGACGTCTCCTCTTCCACGGATTTCGACTATCCCTCGGTGAGTGTAATCGATGCGTAGATGTATAATATGTTCCCCCAGAACGGGGAAAAGCGAATTCATGCGACGTCAAAAATTCCTCATTTATTTCGAATGACGGCGATTCGATGATATATACTCGTACGGACGTGTTACGTGTGGGTGTTACAACCGTGCGGGTCCAGAGCATACATACCTATATCCGTTCGGTTTATATTGTACAGTTCACCGGCGGTGGTCACTAAATAATTGCGTGACATCGTTGTCCATTACGGGTGTCACGGGTTTTCAATCTAGCGATTTCCGCTTCAATCACTTCGTCGCTAAAGGATTTCCCGCCATGCGATATCAACCGTTCTCCAGAGGATGCTGCCTGACCATATGTCTTTTCGTATGCGCGCCACATCGCGTCTATATCTATTTCTCGATCTATATCCGTCTATCCATCCGTCCGTAATCTATCTATATTTAACAAGGCTTTGATTAACCGCCGGTACAAATTATAATAATCATCGACGAAATTTAGCTATAATTATAGACACGTGTACTGCGGTGTACAGATATAATGCGGATAATCTATCGACTATGCGTGTATATGAATAATACGCAGATAGATGAAATCATCCGCACGCGCTCCAATAATGAGTACAGCGAGAAGACAATTTTCCTCCTCTCGAATTGCATCATAGCAGTCTCCCGTGTAAAAATTTGACCGATATCTCGAATAAGTATATGCAAATTGATATGTACCGAATGCTAGAAGGGCTTATGCAAATCTATGAAAAAGAAAGGAAAGGGTGTTTCTTCCATTTATCAAATGAAATTTCGATACAATTCACGTACGAATATAGTTGTTTTTTTTTTTTTTTTTTTTTATCCCTCTCAAAAACTCTGAAGGTTGTAGCGAAAGTATTCGAGCCAACGGCGATATTTCATTTGAAAGATATTGAATTAACATGCGCCGGTGTATATACGTGGAGATGGAATAGCCGCCAAGAGCTATAGGTATGAAGAGTGTGAGCAGCGTACGTGTTACGTGTACATATATAATCATTCCACCTGCCTAGATACCTATACGACGCGGGTACGTAACTCCCGACCCGCCAATCTCCGCCTCGCGGATGCTGCGGGATATTTCTGAAGATTTATTCGCTGCTCTTATAGGTATAATTAGCGCAGCCGGATTTACTTCCATGACGGTTATTTTATAACCATCCCGCGCGGTATCAGATCTTCGCTACATATATGCATACACGTACACATACGGACGCGAGTATGTACCTACTTGTACCGATAATTTGATAAACATTACCTCCCTTGTGCGGTACGCCTGGCGCACACTTGTATTATTAATATACCTATGCATTACCCAACATATGTGCCCCTAACATATTTATAATATTGTACATCCGACGATCGATAATCGGGTTTATTTTGATCTGGTTGCTTACAGGAGTTCTACGAGATCGTGGAGACGCTTTGGAAGGACAGAGGAGTTCAGCAGAGCTTTGAGCGAAGCAACGAGTATCAGCTCATCGACTGCGCCAAGTAGTGAGTTTCGCTCTCTCTCTCTCTCTCTCTCTCTCTAAGCTATCTTATTTTCATTCTCGCTCGATCCCTCCGTCCATTACATTTCATTTCATTCCGTTCCATTCCATCCCATTCCGTCCTTATTCATTCATCGATTCATTTTTATTTCCATCCGTCCACCCCTCTCGTTTTTCCCTCCGCATCGTTCGGTGAAAATCTCCGGCACAACTACGTCGTTCGTCGAAAATTTTCAGTTCCAATTCGCAAAAAAAAAAATAACGAACAGAAAAACACAAAAATACCAACAAAACTGGATCACCTATATAGGATGCACGTGTACGGCTAATCCGTGTATCATAGATACAAAAGAAAAAATTCTGTTTTTTTTTTTTTTTTTTTTTTTTTTTTCACCTACGTACACCGTCCGGTGAGCACCGTTGAGCTATTTTTGTTTCATCAATATTTACACTGGGCTATATCGAATACCGATAGTTATAATATTAAAATACTAACGTCGAGCTGCGAGCGGAGCGAGACGAGGACTTATTGACGCCACGAATTACGATAAATTTTTTCTTTCCTTTTCCTTTTTCTCCCTCCCGTTTCAGTTCCACTACACAATGAATAAAATGTGCATCGCACACGCTCGAGTAAGAATAGGATCGCAATATTTGCACGTATTAACGATTCGCCGGGTAATTTTCCGGCCCGAGGTCGATTGATATCTGAGAAATCATATAGAGCTCTGAAAATCGTTGAAACTTGGGTAGAATTTTTTTTATCGGTTGAAAAAATTCTCCTGGTTACAAAAAACGGTAACCACATTTCAAGGGGTGAACAAAAATAATCCAGGCAATGGAGATTTTATCTCGAATTCCAACGTCGGCATCAATTTTGCGACAACGAAATTCACGGAGATTTTTACCGAACTCGACCTCCGATGTTCGCCCAGCCAAACGGTGACACATAATAAATTTCTACTCCGTACATACGTATAGTATACATATACTCTCGATATGAAGTCGTCAAAAATTACAAGTGAAATGACGGTGAGCGGGCACGATTGCTTTTTCGTAGGTGCGGTTTTCACGTCTCTACATAATGTTCACCTGCAATTGTAGGACGCGACGTGTATGACAATTAAAAAGGTCGCGACAACGAACGGATTCGATTTCATTCGGTGAAAACAGCTGGAAGTTTAAACCGGCGTTATAGGTGGCCATATGCACGCGGAGACTTTATCGTCGCTATCATCGTTATCTCTTGTTCACAACGGGTTGGTTGGTTGGGCATCGCCTAGTTCCAACGGGCATAGATACAGAAAACGGACGCGTGCCGCTCTTCGTCGCACTCCTACATAAGAGATATTCCTATCTACGTGTACGTACAGATCTCCATCTCCGTATAGTCCCATTTCAACGGAGGTCCTGTTAGGATGATTGCCACGCAAATTATACCATTCGTGACGTACGGGCTTACCGGGATTACGTGTTTCTGCACTACGTACGTATACGTATACGTATGTACGTGTGTAACGTCAAATCTCCACAGATATCTTCGCTAAGGAAAACCGAAAATAACTTTGAGCCGATTTTCCGCAAGTCCGTTCGTACCTTCCGTTGCGCGTACAATTGTCGCTGATTTTTTTTTTTTTTTTTTTTTTTTCGACACATTTTTCGCAATTACTGTACGGGAGCGGAAGATTTCCGCTGCGTTTCCTCCGGTTAGATCATCCCGACAGAAGTTGACCGACTCAATGTCGCAACGGCTGTGGAATAGAATTCTCCGAATCGCTGAATCGTTATGTGATATTTAACGTGGACGATTTTCAAACGATAAAACATCCGCATAAAATATTAGATATTAGCGAGCAGCGTGCGATGTATCCGTGCATTTGGGGAAGGCGGGCGAATGTGAATGTGGATTTAAATGTAAATGTAAATGGAAATGCGAATGCGAACAAGTTACGTAAACACGCGTTCGGAATTGGTACGGTCAACGCGACTAGCCGGCATGTGACTCGATTTACACGCCCGACGTAGTTTCCTCACTCCTTCACCCCTCGTGACTGACGGACTCAAAGTTGGTCCGGATAGGTATTACCTGGATCGCCTCTGCTTCGTTTGCCATTTTACATCTCCGTACGGCACTCGAGATAATTGTTAGACACGCCATTTCTAGATCACCGGGAACGTCATCGTCGCTTGCAACTCGCCTGTACACGTACGTATACGCGTACGTTCGACGATGGAAATTGTAATCCCGTTCGTCCACGGTTAGAATACTGACGGACGCTAATTTTATTCTAAAAAAAAAAAAATCGAACGGAGATCAAACCTCGTATATATATAACCCTGTTGAAAATTTTCTCTTTTGTCTACAGTTTTTCTTCGCAACGTCCGCGATTTATACGTTTTCGAAGTATACATAGATATACAGAAATGCGCTCTCGCAATCATTAAATTTGAAAAAGTTTTCATTCTATTTATAGCGCTAATGAAATGCCGACTGTACTGACTTTGGAACCACCTCCTTTTTAACCGGAGACATATTACACCTATGTGTCGTCACTGCGTATGCGCTGCACATCGTACAGGGTATACTATAGGTAAAGGAATACACGCGTACATACACATGTATATGTAACGTTGGCATATAGGTACAGAGGTAGAGACCTATATACGAGTCGGTGCATATCTGTATTCTCGCAGCTATACAGACGACGTTATATTACACATTACGCGGACGTATATACGTATGTATCTATATACGTACACGAGATAATCGCACTGCACAGGCATCGAAGCAGAGATATACGTGCACACCTATCAAATTCCTATTTTCAGGTAATACTCGTATACATAATGTACCACGTGTACGAGAGTCGCTACGGGGAGAGGGCGGAGGGGAGGAGGGGAGGCTAATGAAAGCTTCGGCGATCCATTCTACCGGAGTATAATGCGGAGCCCGGTATATCGCGCGAGAATGAGATTGATCATTTTTACATATACCCCTCATTGTTCTTTGTTCGTCGAAACAACGCCGCTCGTGCAGCGCATCCTCAAAATTCAACAAAATCTACACAGTGATCCACTCACGATTTAATATCCTGCAGCAGGCTCGCTCCGACGAACGATAGTAACGAATGAAGGAGATATACCCCCTTTCGAATTAAAGGCCGTAAATATTCACGCAGTTCTGTAAACTGGTATTAAATCAAATTCTGGAAATTTTTAATCTCTTCGCGGTGATCAATTCACTGCAGTGCCCCGATGGAAAAGAAACTTGCGATTATTGAGTCTTAGTTCATCCGTACTCCATATACTATGCCCCCTGATTGAGCCGGTACAGATGAAACTCTTCGACCGAAAGAAAAAAGTTCACAAAGTCAACGCGAAACCGGGAAATGAAGCTGTATTCGTTTTCGATCCATTTCCGCGAGGAGAGATGAAAAAAATTTCACTGGCCGGGATAAAATTTAGCGGCTACGTCTTCCCGCAGATCTTTACCGATCTCGATCAAGAGAATGATAATCCACCCGTCAAAGTGGCGACCGTCTACGATTTTGAAACGACCTGTACAAGTACGCACGCACATGTGGGATGTGCGGAGGTTGACTTTAAATATAGCGCAGACGCCTAAAATGGCAGCACGCGGGTGGGCCAAATAAACATGGCCGCAGTCGAGCCCGCTTCAAGGTCGCCGTGCCTCGGGGGTGTCCAACGACGTGGCGAAACCGGGTCACGCGCAACCCTCCCGGGCGGGAGGGCGTAGGAACGTACGGGTAGAAACCCCGCGACTCGGAGACACCCGGTAGTTTTCTACTCGAGGTCGATCTGCCTGAGTCAGTTATCGCACCGTTACTCCGTTACTTTGCCGGTCTTCGGTCCACCGTTCCTCGCCAGACGTTCATCCCCCGCACTCGTCCCCCGTCGATGCCGATATCTGACGTATATTACGTTAACTTTACCGTCGTCGCCACCGTCCCCGTCCCCGTCCCCGTCGCCATCGTCACACGTTCTCGTGCAAAATCTCGGAACATCCCCGTGAGCGATGGCGCGGCGTCCGCTGCTCGCGTATACCTCGCGACATCCGCCATCTCGACTTTTCTATTTTAAATCATCGCACGCTCATTTGTCATTCTTAGTATAATTCGTTTTACACTGTCAACGACGACGTTATGCAACAAATGGTGCACGTCTATTTCGTCGAATTGAGTAGTTTACATACAGCTGCCATGTCGTCATTCGCAGTTTTTCTCTCTCTCTCTCTCTGCCCTGCGCCCCCGTGATCTATGTGCATTCCGCATCATCCGTATCACCATTGAAAGATCGACGAGATGCGAATGTCGGTCGGTCAAAAATCGAAATTAACTTTTAAACGAAATTTTCATCTCGCCTATTCGTACCTACGGGAGAAATTCATGAATGAATAAATACAAATGAATGTATACATACATGTACATAACACACCCATTAACGATCGTACGCATAAATTGAGCGCAGAAAAATAGTAGGTATCGAAATAATGAATATGCGTTTTTCCTCGTGCAATACCTTATACCTACGTAGGCACATATACCGCGTACTACGTAATTGACAGACGATGATGGAATTGCATCAACTTTCCATCAATGGCGACAGCATCGCGGAATTTGAACGGCTCCTCTGTAATTGGACACAAAGCGATGGCAGTGACCCATGACCCGGATTAGAACTGGGCGAGTGCCGGGGGGAGCTCAAGGAGCTCAGGGTGTTTGCTGCAAGGATCTTGGTTGGGAACAGCGGCGGAGGGAAGGGCGTCGCGACGCCGAGCGTCGAACACGGGGCACGTACCTACGGGGTGTTTCAAAATCGCCGAACTAAACTCCGGACGAAGGACGAATGCCCCGTAGGAGACCCCGTAGGAAAAAAAATGTCCGCGAACACTCGGAGGGCCTCAGGTGCCGAGTATTTCGATAGCTTTCCATTTCTTTGTTCCGATGCTTTTTTTTTATTTCTCATTTCTCCCTTTCCCTCTGAAAACTGGGCAAACAATGATTCGCCCCCAGTTTCAATATTGCTCGCGGAAATTCGACGGGGTAGTTCCAGCGCGTCCTGTACATCTATATGTAGGATATGGAATATAGAAATATCGGGGTTTGTTTGGCTAAGGTTAGGTAGGTTTAAGTTGCGTTAGGTAAGTTCAGGTTAGTTTATGTTGGCTAAGGGATGTACACGCGTACGTAGGTATGCGGAGGAGGTATACGTATCTATATATATATATACGTATGGTGTGCGAGCATGACTCTACCGATCGATTTACCTCCTCCTGTCTACCATCGCGACGAAATCCTGAGCTTCACCCCCTCCGCCTTCGAGTACCCGGGGATCGCACCGACTACTAAATTTTCATATTTACCATTTTTTTTTTTTTTTCTTATTCCTCTCGCACCGTTGGCTCGAAATCTAACCAGGTGTGCGAATGCCGTGATTCGCGCATCCGAAGCGCCCAGAGGGAACTCGTCTAAGACAATTCGGTCTTTTACCATCAACGCTGTGAAAATGCGCGAAATTATAGGAAAGTCGGAGAATCTAGACATCCGATACTCTTCAAGTTCCGAGGACAAACTGACCCTGTATGGCCATGGCGACGGATGATCTCGTTTGTTTCGGTTTCTCCACCGCACCGGGCTACCGGTATTCACGTTTCACACGCAGTCCTGGGGGAGTTTCATCTCACGACAAATTTCTCCGAATCCAGGATTGACTCCGCGTAGAGCAGGGGGATCTCGCCGAGCGTGGGCGAGCCACCGAAAATCGGAGCACCGTATTCCATTCAGGGGTGGTTCGGTTCATTCCGTGTTCGTCGGTTGCTCCAACCAGACGGCGGGTAAAATGGGAACGCCGTTCATCGTGGTTGTTACGATTGCCCAACTGCGATTCCTTTATTAGTTTGAATTTGGGCAAATTATTCGGGGGTAATGATGAAAGAAAAAGTTTATTCCGTTATACTATAGATAAGACCTCCACGGTATCGATATTCAATTCTTCGGAAGATACAATTTCTGAAGTTGCACGTATGACCAGCCATGCTACAATTAATCGGAATTAGGACATAAGAAATGCGAGGCAGGATTACTTATGGTAGAGGTCAGTAATCACACGAGTGCAGGGAGACGGGACTCGTAACTCTGGTTGATGTTCCTCAACGGAAGAATAAGAAAATCGGGCGATCCGACGCAGACGTTGACTTTCGTAAAAAGTCGTTTTATCGCAGTATTTCCCTATTCAATCGAATCACTCGTTCCGTTGCTCGGGTGATCCTCTCTTTTTCCCTTCGCCCCCTGCAGTTCCACTATCGGGAACTGATAAAGCGAACGCGTTGCTCCTCTACTCGTCAAAGGGAATCGAAACGAATTGTAATTTATTTTCAAACATATTCTTCTTCTTCTTCGAGTAATCACAATTCCCAGATTGCAATAAATTCCATCGGCTGAATTACAAATCACGAACGAATCGGTAGTAGATACTACGTCTTTCCGAGAATCGAAAAGATCCTGAAATGAGCCTCAAAAGAGAGGAAATCCTTTACTTCCTCCGGCGAAGATGAGACCAGCGGTATATTATTGACTCGTTGTTCACACCTGCATGGATCGTACCGTGTAGTTGCTCCATTAAAATTTCATCGTCGTCATTCTCCAATCGTACATTCCTGACATATTTACCTCATGTGTTCATCCCTAGCACCGGAACAATGGGAGCACGTGAACTGTGAACTACGACAGACGGATTCCGATGAGATATCCGTTTCAACGTAGGATTTTTTTCTGTGTTTCAGCTTCCTAGACAAAGTAGCGATAGTGAAACAACCCGACTACACGCCTACCGAACAGGTAAACGATTACACTACGTTTTACCTACCGTTTTATCGAACAATATTCGTAGGTGAATGTTATCCCCAGTGACGTTGGAAATATCTGATAACCGAAATTATCGCTTAGCTTGCTCAACTGACGGGTTAATGATTTCCCGAACAGACGTATAGGGAAAAAAAAAAATGTCTGTGCAATTTTTAATCGAATAATTCGGTGCTTCAATATATTGGCATTCGTCTAGAATCTGTAGTTGATTGAGTGTATGTCGTATGATAATTTAGAATGACCATCTCTTTTATCCAGGATATCTTGAGGTGTCGAGTCCTCACCTCCGGCATCTTTGAGACGCGGTTTCAAGTCGACAAAGTCAACTTTCAGTAAGTTTCAACCTTTTACCATTCGTAACGGTAAACTAGCAATCCACTTCGTCTCACAACCCTGAATGAAACCGTTTTTCGTACCTCAAACATTTTTCAGTCTTTGGTAAACTCGTAAAATCTTTTTGTATTTATTCGTGGCAAAGCCCAGCAGAATATTCGTTTCTTGAATATTAGGGAGCAGCTAAAATCGAGGAAAAAAAAATAGACGGCGATCTGAAAATTTTCTATCAAGGCTGAGTTCAGTGTTTTACGATATATAGGAAATGCTTATTTTATTTATTTTCAAAGTCAAATGCCTCGGTATTTACTGAATCAGTGTAAGGTGTGTGACGTCGGAAAATGGTCTGGAACGAAGAGGTTTGAATTCGCAACGTGACGCCGGTCCTGAACCGTGATAATGATCTGCTTACAGCATGTTCGACGTCGGTGGGCAGCGCGACGAAAGGAGAAAATGGATACAGTGCTTTAACGACGTTACAGCCATAATATTCGTAACGGCCTGTAGTAGTTACAACATGGTGCTCAGAGAGGATCCGACAAAACTCAGACTCCGAGAAAGTCTCGACCTCTTCAAGAGTATTTGGAATAACCGGTGAGCAACTATTCCCCCTCGTCCTTAGGACTCACTTCCACGGTGACGTTGACTCTCCCGAATTACCAGATCACATGAGGGCGTGCTTAATTTTACAGATGGCTCCGCACGATATCCGTCATCTTGTTCCTGAATAAGCAGGACCTTCTCGCGGAGAAGATCAAAGCTGGCAAACACAAGCTCGAGGATTACTTCCCGGAATTCTCGAGATACCAGACGCCCGTTGAACCAGGCGTCGTTGTGGATCCGTCGGAACCACCCGACGTCATCAGGGCGAAATACTTCATCAGAGACGAGTTCCTGGTCAGTGATACTCCCCCCCTCCCCACTTTGACTCCCTCCCCAATGCCTGTGTACGATGCAAAATCATCGTTCTCGCTACGGAAGTAGACCCCAAAGTTTTCTGGATTTCACCCAATGTATTCTCGAATATCAACTCTTTCAGTTTTCAAAATAATTAGAGTTTCTCGAGTAGGATCGGACTGCACGAGTTAGAATCAGATCTTTGCTCCAGAAAGCTGGGGGATTTCGCAGTAGCGAGAAGTATAGGTAGTAAGGGAATCTAAAATTGATGATGATATTTCAGCGCATAAGCACGGCGAGTGGGGACGGAAAGCATTATTGTTATCCACACTTCACATGCGCCGTTGACACGGAAAATATAAAGAGAGTGTTCAACGACTGCCGCGACATAATCCAGCGAATGCACCTGCGCCAATACGAGCTGTTGTGACTTGGTTCCTGCAGCCATAGTTTGCTTCGTCCGCTTCGTCAGGGAGCCCAACAACGCCGTCATTACACGACGTCGACAAGGAATAATAAACGATCGTCGATATCGATATGCCAAGTAAAATTTCGGAGTCGTGCCGTGCGTTGATCAGAGCCTCGACGTAGGCCTGGTACGAGTACCGTGCAACGTCACCCATTCTTTGGCCCTGAGTCTCGTTCCTCCGCAGGCCATCAAGGGTAGTGAGAAGAGAATAAGTCTGCGAGCGAGGACGAGGGCGAGAGCGAGGATAAGGATTAAAGCAACCACCCGTGAAATTTGGGCCAGAATTTTTTCAAACTCTGCCCTCCACTCTCCCTCTCCCTTTTCTTTACCTTCACCTTCTCCCTTACTCCCCTCCCCCTCCCCCTCCTCCCATCCCAAAATCTAATTGGTAACGGAGCTGTTTGTATCAATTTTCGTTCAATCAAGTTGGCGAATAACGAACGTGTGCGATCTTCTACCTCGTGGGGAAAGGTGATCGTGGGATCGAGTGAGTCGAGAAGAGAAAGACGTTTTAACACCCTTGGGGATGATCAAACATTCATACCTATAACTACTCGGAGGTAAAAATTTTCATCGACGCTTCATTCGCGACGGCTGGATGTGGAAAATAGTGTGAACTTGAAAACACTATCCGAGATTCGTGCGTGTGAAATAATCGAGGTTTGGTGAATTCCAGCCCGTTCACAGAATCATGTGTCTGATTGAAAAACGAAACCAAGAGAACAGAAAACGGATTGGAAATAATTACGTCGGATCTACGTTACGTATTCAATTTCAACAACGAATCGAGTACTCGATCCCAATCGCAGTCTTCTCATCCTCTCCACAGGTGACCTCTCCATCCAGTCCCTGATGAACGCATTACGTATTTGGGTGGAATTTCCTCCTCTCGTTGTCGAGACGGGGCGTCGATTTGGTACGGATGGTAATTATCCGCATTTCGCATGCCCAGTATCTAGTAACTCATTAACCAAAGAAAAGGAGCAGCGATTCGCGCGAGGTGTCGCATCCGTTCTTTTACTTGCGCGTCAAGTTCAATCCCTCACGCACGCTGTCTCTTTTCGAGGAGTTGCCAACGAAGCAGAAACCGTACAACGGAAGACCGAGCGGGTTGTTATTTTCTAAGAACTTATTCAACAACGTTAGCAGACACTCATTATCTGGGATGAAACGGCGAGAGAAGAGCTTTTTAGGACACAGAACGGATGTAATAAATTATCGACCTGATATAAAAAGCCAATGTTGACACGGCGTGGATCCTAACTCATCTTGTGTATACCTATACACAAATCAATCAATCTGTACGTATACAAAACGACCGGTGCTGCAAGTACACAAGGTTGTCAGGGCAACGCCATAACATCGAATGAGAGGAAAATTCGTGATAATTTGAAATCTTTACTTCAAATTGAGCATCCGTTCGATCGATCACGGTCCCCAAATAATTATCCCGTAGCCAGTAGCCGTCGAACACTCGAGACCTTGAGGTACCGATTACTGTTTGAGCGACCGCGAGAAGAGGTGTCCACCCACCTACGATGTGTACGAGTGGATACGTAGCGAGTATAACGTATCCGCGGCGACAGGAATAGAACCGTGCCATCGGATGATTTACTGGTCAAGGCGTGGAAGGGCCCGCAGTACCATCCTTGCACTTTCCGCAATAAATATTGGCGTCAACGCGCGCTACCGTATTTGTATTTTTGGATCATCTTCCTTCATTCGTTGTATTTTACAATATCTTAAGAAAATTACCAAACTCGCGAGATTCGAGTGAAAATTTTTATTGATCTGAATCGCGACGCGTAAGTGTAGATACGGATATATCGACGAAACGCACATAAGGTATACCATGTGTTACACGGGAGAGGCCGGGGCAAGACGATGTCCCCGAAAAAACTACAATACGATCCTATATCACCGCAATTGGATCGAAACCTTAACGTCGATCTAAGAAATATTTTCTCTGTGATCAAATTTTTCCATTCTGACCGAATTTCTTAGGTGATCTTCTTGGTCCGGTCTCCCCTTCGTATGGAGAAACAAAAATTTGTTAAAATCCAACACTCAATTTCTGTAGCACGCCTCGCGTTACACATCGCGGATATATCATTGGCGAGGGGCTAATGAGTTTCGAAGCATTGGAAAATAAAATCTTCTCGAAATTCTGAATACGAACTATTACCGAGGGATATGTGTTATTTCATTTGAGCCTCGAACGTTATTCTGAAAATCAGATCGAGGTAAACGAAACCGTATGACTTTTTGATCGTATATTTTATAAGTTTTTCGATACCCGGAAATTAAACTATGGCAGAGTTTCGAGAAGATTATTTTTCGCCAGTCTCGGGCTTGACATCCCCTGGATACAAGTGTACGCGTGTACTAGCCAACCATTTAGTTACCTACCCCATATACATATACTATAATCAATAAATATCTGTCCAATTCCGAATCTCATTTGAACCACTGACCTGACCTACGTACGAGTCTCAATTTCTTCGCCCCGACGCGACCCAACGCAAACACGCATGCACACAAACATACACACAAACACACACACACACACACGCAAACTCGATTCCCAACTCAAGGCACACACAAAAATGATGAATCAACTAACGATAAATGAATGATCTAGAAACTATTTACCGGGAGGGAGTATTTTATCAAATTTTACAGTATTTTCAACTTCATATTAATTACCTAATTATATGTATGAAAAGATCATGTATAGAAATATACAGGGTGTCCGTGAATTAACAACTATATATATTTCATTAATCTGCGAGAATACATACAAGTATACTTATATGTATATATTATAGTATGTATAATGTATACCTATTGTATTATAGACGTGCCTTTAACATGCATTGTATTGCCGTATGTTCCCGTCTCATCATCTCTTGTCCCTGGTATATTATAGTATCGTTTTTATCACAATTTACACAATTAGGTATACATACGTAATCACAAAATATCTTGATGAGCGGTTCCTCTCTTCCCTCCTTACTTTCACTTTTCGAATAAAAATAAGGGAAACTATCTACGGGTTTTGAAACCAACAGATTGTGCAAATAACTAAACAGCTGTCCTCTGCGCGCAACTATCTGCAGCCCACAACCGGCGGCAGATCCAAACAACGAGTCAATTACTTATCGACTACAAATTGCGTTTGTCAATTGATAGTATTGAAACGTCGATGCAGGGTGGACTCGCTGCAGTTTCTTTAAATTTAATCAGTTTGGTTAGTTAAAGGACACCCGGTATACGCGATATATGCCTTGTTGATTGTTTCGTTTGTATTACATTAAAGTTATTATACATAATGCTATTATTATTATCATTATCATTGTTGTTTTCACCATTATTATTATTATTATTATTATTGCTATTATTAATATTATCGCTATCATCATTATCATTGTCATTATTACTGTTACTATTATGATTATTATGATTATTATTATGATTACTATTATTATTACTATTACTATTACTATTGTCATTACGTACTAAAAGAAAAAAATTATTCGATATGCTGCAAAATATTGTATATTTCTCATCTAGTATATGAATATACTATACATACACAAATCCATACATACATTGATACATACATACATACGTGCATATGTATATGATTACATGTATGCAGATATAACAATATTGACGGTACGATGCGTCAAGTGGGCGCATATACCTAGAGATTTTTCCTTGTTTTTTTTTCTCTTTCATCTTGTTTACCCATAGACTTATATTATACAGGGTGGGGCATCTGAAGCCACGTATACTTCAACCGAAATGAGCATGATTGAAAATTTGCCATGCGCTAGTGTTTGCGAAACTTTCTTTTCACTTTCAAATGCCATGCTAATCTAGTGTCCATCACGATTTTCGAAGAAATTTTCGGTTGATCGAAGACGTGAATTGAGGAATATTGATGTTCCGTTATTGAAATTGTGACTGACATTGAAATGGGTCACGAGCATCCAAAATCTAATAAGTAATATAAACTGGATCGGGCCGCGACACTAGGCAGGAATATCAGCGAGCGAAGTTCAGATTGCTCGTATTCACTTCGTTGGTGTACAACGCGGCTTATCGGAATAGTCGAATGCCCCGTCCTGTATACGCCAAGGTATGTCTATAGATGTATAACTGTGTTTGATATAAATTAATTGTATTGCCGGATAAATGAGAGATTGCATCGACGATGAATTATAATAGCAACATACGGAATGGGACGCTCGAAGAAGGGCTAATTTTTGGAGAAAAAAATTGATGTGTATCATTGTAATAACCGTTGGAGCAAATACGGTAAATGAACAATTAACATCGAACATGCTATTGAGAAAAAAATCAACCACAAGACTCCTGCGGACACACACACAAAAGACAAACCACACGCGCGCGCAAAGAATATTATGTGTCCGAAACGCAACTTCCGTTTTATCATCATTTTAAATTATTGTGTAAGATTAAAAATAATATATTATACGCATGTACTTCTGCAATATGATATACGCATTATCGAGAGGTACATAACACTACTACGTCTTTTAGTTATACACGTGTCTGTAGATTATTATATATTGTTGCATTTCCAATGGATGTTTATATTTCGTTTTATTCTATATTATCGTTATTTCTCCCTCTTTTTTCTATTTCACAAGTCATGTTACGTGTATCTATGTACATATTATTATTATTATTATTATTATTATTATTATTATTATTATTATGTCTCCGCTTTGTTCATTAATGTACATTATATTTTGACTTTCCGTATAATATATAGATATATTTGTCATATTCACGTGGTAACGGGTGGAGAAGGCCCATCCAATATCCCATCATATAAGTAGACGGATTGTGTAGATAAAACTTGAAGAGAAAAAAGCTCATTTCGAACGGCAGTGGAATCCTAGACCTATTATAAGTTGGTGCTGTAAATTCTATTGTAATTTATGATCATCGGCGCTGACTGCGTTCCAAATTTTCGACCTGTATCGTTAATAATTTATTTCCATTACATCCCTCACTTTTCAAGGGATATTCGACGGGCTTTTTCCAATCCGGACACCCCACGTTTGTATACATACATATTTGTATATAAATGAATGTCCACTCGGCACAAAGAAGGCATTGAATTATGCATATTAGCTATAATATACATATAGTATTGCCAACCAATAGTATTTTTATTTGTATAAAAAATCAACTGAAAAAAAAAAAATAAGAAAAAAAATAATAATATTTTGAAATTCTATTGATTTCATGTTTTGTAAAATACATAGGTATACCACTTTTGAAACTTTCGAAACTCTTGTATTTATGTATACCATAATGTATGTATACTGCAAAAATACATACACACGTACGTACGTATACGTATAGATGAAAGCATATTTATTGTATTATCCAAGTTTTGTCATTACAGAGTTTCTTGTATGTCAAGAAGGAAAACCGCGGACGCGTGGTAATAATACTTACCAGGTATCCCATTTTAGTTGAACCATTCCTATGTTACTCGGAAAAATGGGATCTCACGAAATCATTGTTTCATGTTGCGAAAGTATTGGATTTTGGATAGAATGAGAATTGAGTGTCATCGAATTTTTCGACAGTTTTTTACCTTATCGGGGTGAAATCACAGCCAACTGATTTTTTGAATGGAATCTGACAAAATCCTCGTTCTTTCAATTCTAAATGATCCGCAACAGAAACGGACATTTCATTGCTATCCTCTGAACGGTAAAATTTATCTGGGAAAAAGACTTCGGTATACGACCCCAATCTTCCAATTAATCAAAATGGTTCAATTGAAATAGTGACGCTCTGTATAGGTATGTCAGTAATAAAACAATCAGCTATTGTTATTGTGAATCATAAATGGTGATATGGACGTTAGAGGAGAGAGAGGGAGGGAGAGTTAGAGAATTGTCAGGAAGTAGACGAAATATACGAAGGAGTACAAGTACGTATCCGGAAGTAAAATCTACAAGCAAGGTGTGCCGTCACAGTAGAAAAAGTTTCACTTATATCCAACAGCTGAACGAGGCTTATCAATCTTCGTTGACGGCTATTTCATTGTCAGATGAAATTCGGATGAGATGTGAATATCTTTGACTAATCTGACCACAGCACTCAGGCTGACCATGCACGTTGCAAGAATCAGCATATTTATACATATAGCGTTCGATATTCCGTGTGTGCAAATGTCTAATAAAAAGAATATCGCACCCTTCAACGAATTGGAAGTATGTCCTGATCGCTTGTCTAGGTAATCGATTGAAAGGCCCTGTCTTTTATAATGATCAGAGTAGTGACCGTCATGCATTGATCGTCCCATTCACGATTTCGGAAATTAATCGTCAAGTCTCTTACTATTTGTATTTTTGTTATCACTACCATCAGAAATGTGTTTTTCGTTATTATTATCATATGATTATTGCTGTTGATTACTTATATTATCATTATCGGCATCGCGAATAATTTAATTATTAATATAATTGTTGCAATAGTAATCGGGTGCAATCTACAAGGATGAACAACGTGCCAGAACGAAATATATAAATTAATTATGAATAATTGTATCGAAATAATAACAATAGTGATAATAATATGGATAATGATAATGACAATGACTGAGAATAACATCAATTATAAGAAAGGACAAAGTGGAAAACTAATTCCGATTAGTGGACGTCGCGTACACGCGATAATCGAAAAATTTACCTATTCAGTTCCACCTCTATAATCCATGTCTATCGAACACCATTCTTGTTGGGAGATATTAATGCAGTCAAAAGCTCATTTCCATTCTCATCATCGGCATCGCCATCATTTTCATCGTAAAATTTGGATAGTCCTCGTCGCCGCTGTCTTCGTTAATGCAATTATCATTATCATAGTACCTACTCATGTGCAGCAATGTATACGTGTATATCTTACCTATACACGATACATTTGTACATCGACTGACGTGCGATGCTTTTTCAAAGTCGAATCGCACAAGCATTTCTTACACTACGACGGTTATTTCGGTATCACACTTGTAGGCCACCTTTTTTATATTCGGCTCGGTGGAACTTTGCGATTTGTACAAGCTCGTGCCGTAAAAGGCTTGTGCTGAAATGTAAAAATCGCCAACTTCCACCAAGCCTAGCGCACACATATTTGTGCTCAGATACCCTAATTTTTATCTATAAGTACAAACATTAAACCTATACCGACATGACATATGAGGTGTACCGTATACGTGATAATATCACACCGTTGTTATCATGATTACCATCATCATCATCATCATCATCGTTATTTTCATTACTTTTAATATCGTTAGTATTATTTACATTATTATTGCTATATTATTATGATTTGTATTATCGCAATTATTATTATTGTTGTCGTTGTTGTTGTTATTGCTGTTGCTGTTGTCATTCTAATTCTTCTTATTATTGTGCTTAATTATTTATCCTTATTATTGGCGCCTATTATATATGCCAAGTGAAATGCAAACTTACGCAGAAATTGGTGCATGCGTATAGATACATGTATGTATATAGGTATGTATGTATAGGTATGTATATCCACAGCATATACAATATGCTATATGTTTTATGTCATGTTTCGATTAAATGTCCGAACATAACGATTCATAAGTGAAAAAGAAATAAATGAAAGAGATGAATATAACAGACAACGGTGAATTATTCTCTCCAATTTGACAGAAAATTATTTTTCGAAGCAAGTATCATCGTCATGATCTCACCGAATCGCACCTTGTATCGTTATTGGTCCTAGAGAATCACCTCCCGAATCGAATTCGTCCTCATTGCGGATCGAATTTTCTCAATACCGCGATTTTCCACTATAACGCATTACATCGCATCACCTGTAACTATTTGTCGCATTTTCTCAACGTCGGCAGTCGTTTGAAGAAAAGTCAACGATGCGCGTGAAATTTTTTAACGATTAAACGAAACCTATGCTAAATAAAGGAGGGAGGAATCAACCGCGTACATGATCGAAAACACACCACATTGTTCAAGCCACTGACGCAGTTTCCAATATGAGGTAGAATGTACATTTTTAAATATTATACTTGTAAATAGTTATCCAATAGCTAAATACACCCGCTCGGTAAATGGATTGAATTACCGATTAGTATGACGTTACCTAACGCACACGCATTCAATCATCGAGGATATCCATATTTATATGTACATTATACGTTTGATGATGACGATACGTTTGGTGATACGTATTGACCATATAAACATATCGTACGAATCGCACATACCTATGAGGAGAAAGAACGTAAGTCAGGACAGATGATGGAAATAAGAAACATATACACTGATCTGTAAAAATCGGCGAAAAAATCTTTTATTTGAACCAAAGAATCTGTTGCGCTTTTTAATGATCAATGCGTTTTATTATACCATTACACTCGCTCTATGGCTATATCTCACGCTCATTTTTATTTCTCTCTGCAGGCATACCTTGACATTGCTGTTACCGATATGTATATACCCGGTAATGATCATTATGTACGGACAAGTATTTTAGGTATTACTATTAATTTGATATCATTCTAATCTCATCAAACCGTTGATTTCCTTGCCCCTTGTATTGAAATAAAATATTTATACGACCTCGCGGACATAATGGCGTATGGACTATAGATTACATACCTATACCTAGTACAGCCCATGTACTTATACGTACACCATAGGTGTGTAGGTACCTATACAATATTATACTTATGTATCAAATAACAGAATATTATCTATAGAATCGGGAAGAGGCTTGCAGGCTACCGTTGCCGCTGTCGCTTTCGTTGTTCCTATTACTGCTGCCACCGTTCCGACCCAATTGAATCAACAATAATTGATGATGAATGGTTAATTGATAATCAGAAATTGGGAGGAAAAAAACGAAATCTCCGTAAAAGAGAGAGAGAGAGAGAGAGAGAGAGAGTGCGTGGAAAGAAGCTCTTGCTCCATACCTAGTCGTCGTGGATGATCTGTATTGTGAGAATGTAACTAAATGGATGAAATCATTGCCAAAATTTTTTACAGGCTGTTTGTTAATGGTGGGTTTCTGTAGGCGCCGTAGCCTAATTCAATTTTAATTTAACAAGCGTCCGCTAATTATCAAATTGATCTAACGAAGTGGCTGGGCGATTTCAAGTAGGAACCGACCATATTATTTGGAGTACGTGAAATTCAAATTAAATGCAACCAACAACGGAATAAGACTAAATTCGGATTCTTGAGTTCAAAATACATGAAAATGCACTCAAAAAGTAAAACTTGGATTTTTCGCCCCAAAATGGGAAAGAAGTAGAGGGTGTAGTCTTGGAATTTTTATGACCACAGGCAATAATGTAATTTGACCCCAGAAATACGAATCCGTCGACTAGATCAAGCCATCCCCTAAACTCGTCGAGATATCTTAATTTTTTCGAAGTATGAAAAAATGGCGATAACTTGATCGGACCGTACATCCCTCCGGTTCTTTGTCGCGTGTCTTTTTCGCGTGTCTGTTAAAAAAAAGAAAATTGAATATATAGATGAGAATATAGCATAAAAAATTGAATGTCTAGATGAAATTTATTAGATTTGAAAATAAAGTCATTACCCATAATTAATAAAGAGGATGGCGAAGTAAACGCTATGAACAAATAGGTATATGCTAATTGTGTGTGGAAAAAAGGAAGTAGGAGGGGGCGAAGTATAACGGAGTATGACAAAGAGTGAAATATTTGAATACTTAAGGTATGAATAAAATGTCAAGCGTAAATGATCACCGAACAGAATTCACCCGGGTGAGTTCAGCTGCGTAGTTGAGATCTGTCCCGCGAAAGTAAATTCATAGTCATAATACATCTATAGGTATAAATCGTACTGAAATTGGACCGCTCGAATAATGGCTACAGATGTAGTATATACCACATTACCACAACGTATCCTTATCCATTGTTGAATAAATTGAATTGGAGAAAATTTTTAGGAGACGTTTGACGGGAACGACTCCGATAGACTATTCAATAAATATTTCATTCATATTCTGTGATGATTGTCTGGATATACATATATTACGTCTACACTTAAAAACTAAACTAACAGATAACATTTATTACTAGTTCGTATAAATGAAGAAAAAAAGGAAACTATTCGAAAGGAGATAAAACAAACAAACTATATTAAAAAGCTATGTATAATAATTATACGGGACTGCAATACCTTCGAATCTATAAATAAGAGATCAATAGTGATAGACGCGAGGGATATTACGGCTCATGCTACGAAATGATTCAATAACACGGAAAGAGCAAAATAATAGTTAAGGTAATAGAAATCATACTAATAATAATAGTAACAATAATAATAAAAATAAAATAATATAAATAATAATAATAATAATAATGACGATGACGAACACGACGACGATAATAATGATAATGATAATAATAATTACAATAATTATAATGAGAATAAGAATAAGAATAATAATAATAACAATAACAACAACATGAACATTAATATTAATATTAATAATAAAATGTCGTAGTGAAGACAAGATGCGACTTCTGAATTATCTAGTTTATATTGTAACTATTTGTTCATCGTTGCTTTCGAAGTGTAAAAGTTATGTGTAATTATCATACATATAGGTATATTGTATCTTTGAAGAATCATTCAGTAAATTCTAAGGATATAGACATATATGATATAAATTATATTACGAAAGCAACACAGCAAACCACTGTACCATACGATTGTGTAACTAAACTAATAACATGATAATATCATCATCAAATTATGATAATATAATAAATACTTACCGTATATCTTATATAAGTTACCAACACTTTTGTAGTATCCTGATGATCCACTTCACCAGGAGACTGACCAACGTCAGGGATTCCTTATTTCACTATTGATAATTACTGCAATTTAGTTAGTTTCTATATAAACGTAAAAAACCTGATTGAAACGAAAAATATAATGTACTGTACAAAATCTTTCAAGAATCTTAGGTTTACTCTGTGCGAACTACGAATTTATGGAAACTAAGGAGAATGCGACTCGTCGATGTATTCATTCATAATTTTGAGACTTTGGTTTTACATTTATTATTAATCATTTTATTAATCATACACAAATTTATAAATTAGCCACACTGTTCTACATTCGAAATTCATAATTGAATTGGCGAGCAAAAGAATATTTAACCGTGACAGCAAGAATTAAACTCGTGCTGGCATCAAGAATAAATAGGCTGGAATCACAGAAACTGCGATCACTTCATGCACGGGTGGTTAAGAATTGTTTATTATTGTTCAGTTGCCTCTTCAAATACATCAGCTGTGCCTGTGATTCAAGAGTCGCCAATTGCGAAACAATTGGAGCCATTTGTGTCACATGATTCTTGTAATCGCTCCCTAAACAAACATCAATGTCACCACTTGGAATTTTCGCTTATTAACACAATTACTTAGAAGTCAGGTGATTCTAAGAGTAACAATCATCCTCGCTGATGATTGCATTGACGTATTTTGAAATTATTAGGGGATATTGCTCTGTACTTACCAACAGCTACCTTCTTCTCTCCATAAATGACTTTTCCATCAAACTCGTTCACCGGAATTTTGATATCAGGTTCCACCTGCTGTATCGTCACATTCAGGTGGTCTTCGATTTCCCCTAAATACTAAGAGATATTAACAGAAATGTCAAATTATTGGCTTCCGGCACAATGTACTCTGAAAATAAAACATCGTGGAGACACACTCACTTTGATCTCGTTGTACCAGATGCAGCAGCCACCTTGATCCGTTAGATTGACATTGCTGCACCTTGTCCCTCTGGAGGAACACCAACTGCCGTGATACCAAACCTTTTCTGGTACACTGCCCACTAGAGAGATGGCTAAACCCATTCTTTCAGCTCTACCCACCCTCCCGATCCTATGTACGTAATTTGACTTTTCATCCGGTAGGGTGATGTTAATCACTGCGATGAAAGTAGAAAATGAGTGTTAGTTTTACGTTTATCGAAAATATAAAATTTGGACGATTGATGTGAGTTGGGAATGCAAAATATCTAGAACTCACTGAAAGGAAGTCCGGTGATATCTAATCCCCTAGCAGCAACGTCGGTGCAAATTAAAAACTTGACTTCCTGTTGCTTAAACTTAGCTAGGTTTGCCTTACGCTCCTGTGGATTGCGATCTCCGTGAAGACACACGCACGAGAATTCGGCACCTCCAACACTCTTGAGATATTTCTCCAAGTTATCACAATCAAGTTTAGTCCGGCAAAAGATTAGCGCCCGATCCATTTTATGTTCCTTTATCGCTCTGACACAATATTCTCCTTTCAAAATTTTGACCGCTTCGGATAGAGTTTCTGTAAATTAAGAAAAAGTTTAATCGATGTGAAATTCCTTTTTTAATTCGATTCGACATGCTTATTTGAAAAGTAGCGAAAACCTGCTGTATTGTTTCCTGGCTGTACATTATCCCGAGAATGTACTCCGTCTGTTTGAACGTGCCATTTTGAAGTGTACCAAGATTTATCTTTCTGAGGATCTACCATGACCACTACGTGATGAACAGTTTCCGGAACCGCGTCTTCGCCTTTGAGGTCAACCCATGTCGGAAAGTGCATCAAACGCTCCTAAAATGTTTCTTAGTTAGTTGATGCGAAAGTAGGTGACACTGACAATTGAATATATCGCTGCCCTTACCGCCAATTTTTTGACTTCAAAAGCGTGTAGAGTAGCTGAGCAAACGATCATTTGCAATCGCCTGCCATCACACGTGATCTTTGGGATTTGTCGATGCAGACGGTCGATCAATTCTGTGTATCCCTGTTTCAACAACCCGTCAGCTTCATCGAGCACGAAAAATCTAGAGATACAAATTATTACCGAATCATGACACGGGAATCGTTCACATCCACAATAAGTCATTTTCCTACCTGCATTGTGTTAGAGACATATAGCCACCCTGTATGAGATCTTCCAATCGACCAGGTGTTCCAACAACTATGTGAACCCCAGTATTGAGTACAGAAATTTGGTCTTTCACATTGACTCCCCCAATCACTAGTAGCTCTCGTACTACTGGATCTTTCAGATGTTTTTTGAACTAGAACGGGATATTGAAATAGTTATGATGTGCAAGAATAAAAATTAAATTCAAGCAAATAAACACCTTTTGTATTTGGTTGAAAGTTTGCTCAGCCAACTCGCGAGACGGTTCAATGATTATTGCCTGTGGGGCATTATTGGATGGTTTTAGATTATCTGTAGTACTCCTGCTTCCTGATACAACGTTGTCTCGGATATATCCTTTAGGGGCGGTTGATACGGCAATAAAACCTTCAGGAGGCTGGTGTTTGAAAGGTTGAGCACCAAAATTGAATGCCATTTCGGCATTTTTCAGAACAACAGCTGGATAAAAGGTCAGCAATTTTTGCTGGGCAGATAAAGCAAATGCCTGGCCTAAGTCGATACCATTTTTTGTGAACCGTATTTCTCCTTTTGTTAAGTCCAACAGGCAGCCTATAACGTCATGCATTCCAAAAGGCTCGCCATAGTCATCAAACTGCCTGGCATTCGACTTTTTACCAGTTCCACCGAACCCAAATCCAAATCTATCTGTACCCAAATCCAGACTTGCCTGTAACAGGAAAAATGTTTTCAATTGTTGGGCCAACTCTCTAATAATCCATTAGCAGCTGTCATTCTTTTATTTTTTTGTTACATACATCCTGACTGGACCAACCGACACGACAGAGTCCCTCGTCAGTGACTGTAGCTTCGTAGTAAAATTTTCCAGTGCCTTGCACACCCTTTGTTGCACGACAACCATGCCATTCACGTTGTTCGCGACTTTGACATCGTAAACCATCTGGGGTTACGGCTAATGCCGAGCCACGGTCAAACAAACTCATTGACCAGTGTGGAGCTGAAAAAGTTGGAATTTGTAATGACTTTTTCAAATTTGTGAGGAGAAAAAACAGAGAGAAAGCTGATGATTGGAGTTGTTTCATGCATCTTATCAAAATTTTGGGTTGAATTTTAATATCAGGAGGGGGTTTTACATGATAGTGCATTGATTTGTGATGTCTTAGTCTTGCCAGACTCCAAATCTTTCAGAGTTTCCCATACAGTTTGCAGTATTGGTAAACAGAAAGCTCCTGTTTTGCCACTCCCAGTTTCTGCAGCCATCAGAACATCTCCACCCCCCAGGATCAGAGGAACTGCTTCCGCTTGAACATCTGTTGGTAATCTGCATAAACCAAAGATTAATTGCTTAGTAATTTGAATCACTGATTGAAATTAATGAACAAGGCTTCATTAAATGATATATTCATGCAACAGCGTTTACTGCCTTAATTTTCCATACACTGATGCATAATCATTTGTTATCCAATAGACCCTATTTTTGATTATGATAGTTATTTGCAAAAGCTTATAATTCTTCTTACGTCCATTCCATGTCCTCTACTGCTTTGGCAATTTCGGGTAGTACACCCATTTCTGAAACGCGAAAATTTCAACTTTAATATGTCATGCCTTTGGAATTGTAAGTCATTAGAATATCAGGTTGAGGTAGTTTGTTCGATTCACAATTATGAAAAAATATCGAGTGATCATTTGAAGATGTTCGAAAGCCTTGTAACAATATTAATTGAAACAGTAAAGGACGAATACCGGGTACGAAAAGGTTAGCCTTTCGAACCGGATTTTGTGAAACATTTATCTTAAATAAAGATATAAAGACACAATCTAGAAATACGCACCCTCGAACGCCGTCATCCCTAATATTTGTCGTTATCCACGTGAAGGTAAGTTAAATGTTTCGTTCTTTGATTATGTTCAATTCGCTAATCTGACACCAATCTGACACATTCCAGCTGACCGCACTGCCATGTGTATCGCATCGTTGCGGGAGGCCGTCGATTGTATAGTTGGGAATCGATTACTTCTTCTCGTTTTGGCGATTGTCCCATCTTTGGTTCCAATTATAGAGATTAGTGGAAGTGTTGATGTGAATGTTGCTGTTTGAAACTCTGTTGGTTTGTGATAAATATTCGGAGTTTTTTTTCAGTGAGGCATAAAAAATGCACTGAAATCTCATCAAAATGGAATCATTTTATTCGACTTCCATGGAAATAAAGTTAATACCCGAAACATGACGCCAAAACGTAAGGTGAGTAATTTTTTAAGGGGGTACAGTTCGTTTCCAGGTTTCATAGGCTAATTTTCTCAAAACAATGCACTGATTTACTATCTTCGATAAAACTTTTTCAGTTCTTTCCTCTATAGTCATTTAACTGCCAATAATTCCTTTTCCTATGTTCGATGAAACTTAACCTATAAATCCACAACCAACATTAGAGGCAACTACAATTTGCAGTCTAGGGTTCTCTTATTTGTAAATGCAGTTTATTTCAGAAAATCAGATCCATGCATTAAATCATCTGATCGCTAGTTACTTTTCTGACAGACAACTAGTTCGGAGTCAACTTCAAGCAGTAGCTCAGGTTCGTCGTCGAGCAGCTCATCAAGTTCTGGAAGTGAATCAAGTTCGTCCGACTCTGAAAACTCCAGTAGTTCGGCAAATAGTCGAAAAGTTTCCGATTCAGATAAAGCGAAGAAGAAGATTTCCTTAGGAGCTGCACGCCATGGAAAATCTAAGAATGAAAGTAGTGGCGGGCCACAAGTGGAAAATAAGACCAAGGAAAAGATTCCACCGAAAAGTCGACCTGTTGTTTATTCCTCTGAATCAGAGGAATCCCCGAACAAACTCAAGTCTACTAAAAGAAAAGTTCCTGTCAAACCCAAGGCCACTGCTACAGTGGCTCCGGTGATGAAGACTCAGAAAATTGCGAGCAAGGCACCACCGCCAATTGGTAAAACTGGAACTGGCAACAAAGTTATTCCAAATAAATCTAGCAAACCGTTAGGTACGTTTTCCAACCAATCTCTGCCAATAAGCAAGTTCTTAAGAAATGAAGTAGCTTTTATTTTGGCAACATTACAGGGATTGTTGGTAGTACAAAACCTTCAGAAAAGATTACTAAAATCGCAGCGGAGCCTGTACAGAAAAAGTTGAAAAAAAAGAGTATATTCAGTCCTGAGAATAGCAGTGAAAGCGACACTCCAACACCGTCTAAACCTGCTGTACTTAAGGTGGCGGGGCCATTAATCAAGGCAGCAAAGTCGCAGCAATCAAAAGTGAAGGGAGGCGAGGTAAAACCTAGAGGCGTTTTAGCTAGTAGAGCTGGTAAGTCCCTTGTGAATCAAATTTAATTTTCCCAAGTTGAGTAACCAGAGTTACCCAACGAAACCCATTAGCGTTGGTGATAAAGCAACAGCAGCAGCAACAACAACTACAACAGCAGCAGCAGCAGCAGCAGCAGCAGCATCATCAGGAAAAACAGCAACACCACCACCACCACCAAAAATCGGAAAGCTCTGCAAGCTCTAAAAGCTGTTCTGGGGGATCAGGATCTTCAGGTTCAACAGAGAGCAGTTCTGACTCAGAATCTTCAGACAGCCCAACAACTCTACAACCTCAGCATAAGAAAAAAGAACCGCCGTCAAATATTGCAAATGTCTCTGCGAGTGGACCTGCTAAAAGGCCAACCGCGAATATTGCTGCTGTGTCGAATCTCAGCAAACCACAAAGAGGACCAAAACGCCAAGGTATGGACTGATACAACAACTTATCTATTATGTCAAAGTCTTCTGCCCGATCATTATCCAAACCATTCCCTCCCTTGTACAGATCTAATCAAAAGTGAAGATGAAGGTGATCTTTCCGACACGGATAAGGAAATAGAAATTGGAGGTAATGGGCCAACTAAAACAACAAACAAGGGGAAACGGAAACTGCAAACGCGGAGAGGCAGTAAACTATTGCAGTTACAGACCAAAACCACTAGTGATACTGAATCTGATACAGGTAATTTTGTCTTATTCTAAAACTTTTTAGATTTATAAAAATCTGGAGCTTATTTTTTTATAATCCTGTGCACAGCTGAGAGTAAAAGGAGCACAAGCAAATCGCCAGTGAAACGAGCAGGACCAGGTACCAGTGTTCGGCATCATTCAATAGTTGGGCGAAGTGGCGGTGGGGGTGATTGTGGCAGTCGGGGTCAGGATACGAGATCATTAACGCGGACACGCATCAGCACGAAAGAACGTGAGTGCCCTTTAGCTCTGACCTGTGATTCTCGTGGCCATCTTTCAGGACGATTTGACACTCATTTCACCCTCGAAGCTTGTCCTGTATACCACAATACTACACCGCAGGCCTGTGTGTAAGTATTTTTACAGTCATTACCTTAATTTTGAATGTGTGTCACCAAACGGCAGAGTGGTAACTTGCCCCATACTACGAATAAAATGTCATAACCGCTTCATCAGGGAATTTTACAAAGAGCGAAGAAAACATGAAGAGGAAAGAAAAAAAGCTCTATCAAGTTTGGGAAAGAAATCGCCAAAGGGTCTGCATCAGACCAACGAGCAGCGTAATTATCAGCTGAAAGTCAAGGAGATGCGAACAAAGATAAAATCTGGCAGTGGTAGTGGTAATGAGAGTGCAAGCGGAGGCGACCATCAGGGTATTGAAAAAGATCGTCAGCCTAGAGTAGCCAATCTCACTCCTGACTACGACCTCAAACTGTTTATGGAAGCTCAAGCTATCGCTAGCGAAAAAATAGTGAGTATATATTTTGACCAATCAGACCAAATTTCTGAAAGTTAACTGATACTATTCCGATTCAGCGTTGATCACGTATAACCAAAAATCTTTCTCGGTATATTTAAGGAGCGAGAATTACGGGAATTGGGTAGTGGCGATGGTGGTGAAAGCAGTGGTCGAAGTTGCAGTGGGAATGGCGTTGGTACCCGATGCGTGGAGATGGGTCGTTGGGAAATGGAAGTTTGGTACCAAAGCCCTTACCCTGAAGAATTTAGCAGGGCACCAAAGCTTTATCTCTGCGAATTCTGTCTCAGATATGCGAAGAGCCGTCAAGTGCTACGTCGACATCGCGACAAATGTTTGTGGAGGCATCCGCCAGGGCATGAGGTATACAGGTTAGTAAATATACTCGACCTATCAGATAAAACCTCGAAACGGGAAAACTATCGCGTTCGTTAGCAAAGGGAAAAACGGTGCAAATAGTAGTGTCATTTTTTTCACAGAAAAGACAAGATCGGGGTCTGGGAAGTGGATGGGAAACGGTACAAACAGTACTGTCAAAACTTGTGCCTTCTCGCCAAGTTCTTCTTGGACCATAAAACTCTGTATTACGACGTCGAACCTTTCTTATTTTACGTGATGACGATCGGTGACTCGGAGGGATGCCACACCGTCGGATATTTTAGCAAGGTAACGTTCCGTATCTGTACTTCCTCTCGTAAATAGTCCGTGTGCCTGTAGAATAGGTGCGCAACACCGAATAGCTATTAAAAAATAAAATGCTATGAGAATCGATTGCAATCGGTTGAAGAATAATCAACTCATATTCTACGGACACACGAAAGAATTTTCAGAAACTTTGAAATTTGAAACATTGACAAGTTTTTCCTTCATCCTCGGGATCAGCCATTTCGATAAACTCGCGCGTGTTGGCCCTTATCGAATTTTAATATGCTTGTCAGTGTAACTGATTATGCGATACGCATGTAACGGACTTGGTCTAGCGACACAATCTATAATGAAAGGAATAACTGAATATTTTCGACCATGAGCTACCATCGATCTATGCGAAAATGCCCCCGTCCCCCTCGTTGTCGGAAAAATGAGGTATTTCCGTTTCAACGTCATGCGAATCCGATATTCCATGAATTTGTTTACCAGCTTCATGCTGACTCATCAACATGCATGAGAAAAATTAAAAAAAAGTTACTGATGATCTTCGGTATTTGGTCGCGATTGCAATGTCCATTTCGTTTGGCGAATTTGTGTTTCAAAGTTTCACGAATCATCGATCCGGCAGAGGCTCCCAACATTTATTATTTCATGAATTCGCCATTGATTTATTATCGTTCCCCCGCAACTGTCTAGTCTAGTTATTTTTGTCGACGGTTTGTTTCAAAAAGAGTCGAGTATGAAATTTGAGTGGGCCGAATGCACCCCACGAAAATTCCACACTTCGATCCAATGGTGATGATTGTTTTGACTGAGGAGCCCATTAGTAATTTGATTTCATCGTCTATAAATGGGATCAGGTGGGATCAGGATAATTGTCGATTCATAAGACTTTTGAACCGAATCACGAGCAAACGACGGACGATCAATAGCAGTTTCCTGAATATTTTCCAGTGCATCGTCGTTTCGCCCGATTGAAGTGCAATTCGTAGCTAAACCAAAGACATGTCTGATCGTCAATACGAATGCTCAAATATCGCGATATCGCGTAGGTATTATGAGCGGTCGATTCCCTGCGCAGAATCACCGCCCTCATATTCGATCCTGTTCGTAGACTGCGGAGATTCTAATACTCGGCGATGGTGTGTATAAGCTGCAACGTCTAGACACCTTTCTACCACAAGCAGAACCGCACGTTCTTCCTTGGTATGCGAGGCATCGATCGAAATTCCCACGCTACGTTCGTTATCTCGCTCCCCAACAAATGCATGCATCACAGGGTGGATCCAGAGGCGTGTTATAATAGTCGGATATCCCGCATAGCGTGGTACGTGCGACGTGTATTCGTAAGAAGTCTGACGAAGTCTCGGTCCACCACTTTTCCCGCTACACCTGCCGGTGTTTTACGGTCCGAGTGGAATTGTTGAATCAACGTTACCCGACGAGTACCCGTGTACACGCGTACCGAGTACATCGAACTATACCTATACCTATACGCGAACAGTTGACATTAGTCGATGACTCCTCGTACCGCAAAACCGCACCGAGGCCCAACTCCATAGTCGATAATTGACGACGGTCCTTGGTTCGCTGGGAGGGGGGTTAACCCTGGGCTCGGACGGTTCCTACGTGCGGCATTGTTGAGTCAAAATCTTTATCGACGTTCAATGACCCCGACCCTGGCTAGACGGCGGGACGTTGCCGACGGGGTTGGCTACGGGACTCCCGCCCGTGACTCCATCCCCGTTTCCACCCCCGCCCATCCTTCCAATCGAGCCAGGCAACGACCTAGGAGGGGCACCGCGCAAGGGGCGCTAGGTGCTCGCGTTGGGGTAGGGTGAGGTGGACTCGGAGGGTGTGGGGCGCGACAGGGAGGAAAGGGGAGGGCGTAGCCGCACGGCGGGTCGTCAACCTCTCCGTACTACTACCACCACCCTCGATACCCACGTAACGACGACGCCGACTTTGTCGATCAAGTCCGAAAGGGTGTGGATGCGGTGATTGGCGTTATATCGCATCGCTTTTATAATACGCGCATTCGGCGTAACGCACATCGTTCGCGGTCTTTATACACCTGTACCATTCTATGTATAATCCTCCCTACGTACTCGATTGTACCAGACATCTCCCGATGTCCCTTATACGCGAGTCCTCCGCTCCAAATGATTTCGTACCGCAGTTATAACTTGGACTTGATGCGGGCGATATGATTTACCGTTCGCTGGAATTCGGGACAAATGCAGAGTAATCGCAGCGACGCGATCGCGAACGTTGTGGATTCACCTGATAGTTGGGTAGTTGTATCAGGAATATAAAGGGAGGGACTTGCACGTAAATCGAGGTCGAGAAAGGGGATTCGACGGGCCGACAGAGTATGGGGCCTCGTTAGATCGTCATCAAATGGACACGCGGTGCATGTGCGTAACTATGATCACATAACGGGATAATCGGTAAAACCGCGTCGTACGGACGTTGGCTAAAATTAGAACGGTCCAGCGGGCGATAGTGCGGCACATGGCGATGGCGATGGCGACGACGGTGATGGCTGGGTATCGAATTAGCCGGGTGAACCGATGCCGATGACGAGACCGTACGGGAGGATGGGGAAAGAGCCGTTGCGACGGACGTCGTCATATCATACGATACGATATCATGTCGTACCGTATAGGTATATCCCATAGCGTACGCTCCGCTTCGTAACCCGATGTTCGGATGTGGACCAAGCCAAAGATAAAGATCTACGTAAAAGAGAATCCCAAGAACAACGGATCCGTGTCACCCACAGAGAATGGGACGTCCAAAAAGAGGGAAGAGCAGAAGATGAGGGTAAGGAATAAAGGAAGGTCGACGGAAGGGCGACAAAAGAAAAAAACAAAAAAAAAAAGACGGGCGACCGGATCGAATTACGCTTCGCGCGCGCGACTCCCTCGGGGGCTAATTTTCAACGAGGATCATGACTGGTAGTCGCGGTGCCTCTGTTTCGGTCTAACGCTACTCCACCCTGGTGATGGTGTTGCCGGTGCCGCAAGATGACACAGGGCGGTGCACGCACACGGTGCAGCGCGACGCGACGCGACGCTACGCTACGTAGAGGTCGTCGATACACGCGCGGCGCCTCTCCCTCCGACCTACGGAGGTTGGGGTAGGCTCGTTTGCTCCTCTGCGTCCCGACGTCCCTCCCCAACTTTCCGCCGCCTACCCGCAGCGGAGACCGATCGATGCCAGACAGAGTTCTGTTCGCACTACCAAATCCCGCCAAATATGCCTTCGGAGTCATTCCTCCCTAAAGTGGGTGGAAAGGGTCGTACCACCGGGCGAGTCTAAGCTCGACAGAATTAGGGGGCGGAGCAAAGATGGAGATGGAGACGGAGACGGAGACGGAGACGGAGGGACAAATAGAAGGAGCCAGAGATTGTCGGATGAAAACTACGAGACTGTTATAAGAAGAACCAAGAATGATAGAGGGACGGAACATAATTCTTCACGTCGCACTCCGAGGGCGCTCTTATATACGTATAATACGTTACCAGTATCGTACGAAAATCATGCCCCATCGCCCATCGTCGTGGCGAAATCTTCGAGTCTTCCTCGGAGAAAAGCTTTCCCTATTTTCCAGCCACATAACTCGAGAACGAACAAAGGGGCTGATTACCGTGCCGGTACGAGTCACGTGTGATTTTGATTTTTTTTTTTTTTTTCTGTTCACCTGCGCGGTGGAAAATGAAAAATCAATTTCGGTGCAACGTCTCGGTTTTTGTCCCCGGTGTCCACGGCCGCAATTATTCTCGCGGACACCCCGTATCTAATAAGGAACGCTTTGTTCGGGATAAGGAAAGTGGAGGAGGAAGCTCCACGCGTCTAAATATAGGACTGACCGTCCGAGGCCTCACCGCCTCTGCCTCCGCTCCGCTGTAGCGTTTTAGCTCCGTTTGCGTTCGGTATTTCTTTCCATCTCGTCATCTCCATCTTTACTTTCACTTTCTCTTTCTCCGACTTTGTTCGATGATCAACTTATCGTCGTGTCGTCGGTGCCGCTACGCCAGTCGGTGCAACTTGACCCGAAGCTCGCTGTACCCGCAGCTGTAATACTCGTGGAGTGTGGCTACCGCGCGCTACGACCACGCGGGAGAGGAACCCTGTAATTAGGTACAGCGACTGAAAAGACCCTCCACTCGGTGTCTTATTATTAGTGTTCCTCGGTAGACGTGGGACAACGCTCACTGCAATTACTGCACTTCTACTCCGACCACCTCCCCCCCGTCGGAGTCCACCGGCCAAGACGATTCGTCTAAGAATTCCAAATGCAATCCATACGCACAAAGCGTCGAATTTTAGTTGCCAAAAAAAAAAAACACAACAATTCCGTGTCGTATTTGAACGTGGTTTATATATACGGCGAATTGATAGGCAATTAAAATATTCGCTCTAGGAGAGACGATTGGTGCGCAAACGTATACACACATTTTGAATCTGTTATATTTTGCATGCCGACGCTCATGCTTTTCCCCGAGGTGTTTGCCCTCGAGGGGAATGTATCGGATATACATGTATATTATAGACGTTCGGAACGTAGTCGGTGTTGCAGTTGCGACGCGCAATGTTTGCCGTAGGTATGCATTACTTTCACACCTATTATCGCACTCCGCATATTATCGCTTACGTACATCTAACGACGAAACTAATACTTACAGGTATACACGTCCAATCAACAGATCTTGTCCCGGACTCGAAATGCAGTTGAGAATTTTGCAACGAGTCTTCCTCGTATGCGGCGCGATGCACCGCGGAGCGAGGTTCATTCACGTGTCCTTCGCCGGTTCTGAATACGGTTCGGAGTTTCCATTTTGTAGCACCGCGCGTAATATCTGCTATACTTATACCGTAGGGTTGGTAGGTGTGTAGGTTTAATTACAATGTGCGTACGTGTGTGAGAGAATAGAACCGTGTGTATAAATTCTATAAGACGCCGATTACATCAAAGACTCGAGCGAATTGATTCTCTTGCGCCGTGACTCTACTACAACCGTATACAATAATACACCAGATTTGAGTCACGGAAAGTTCATAAATATTAATTAAGGTGAATCTAACTCCTATTTTGATGCTGTTTATTGCTACTGGACTTGAATCCGATAAACCGTTGCTACGCGGCGTATGGCGCGCGCTTTACCGGCTATCCACGTATACCACATACGTCGTCGTACACGTATACGTATATACATACCGACATCCGCACACACGATATTCCACACATCGTGAGCTCGAATGAAATACATACTTTCCGTGCGTGTACGCACACGTATATTCATCCGTTTTATTTATTTACTCATTTATTTTCGCTTTGTATAAGATAAAAGTTTGACGATCTGCACATGTAACATAGTATACATATAATGGAGACGCCGTCGGTGCGAAAAATTTTCAGCTCTTCGGCTCGTAACTCGGAGTCGCGGCCCTCTTCTTCTCTTTCCCCGATTTCCCCGCGACAAGAAGGACGCCTTACCCAGACTTTGGGCCTCGACGAATCGAGTGACGGGGGTCGGGGACGACGGGGGTTGAGAGCGAGCGGCGACGCTGCCCCGAGCCGCACGTAGACTACTGGCCCAAGGACGTCGCGGGGCCCAGATTCCGTCGGACCTCTCCTCGCCCCCCTCCCTCTCCCTTCCGAATCGCGCGCGGCATCTGGCCCCGGGTATACACCTCCCTCCGCCAAATTGAACGTGTGTTCGCTTCGAAGCGCGTGTAGTCCGGCCGACTGCGTGAACGTACGTACACACGTGTAGATAAAAGTTGCGCGTGTATAGCGGGGGGATTTAGCGGTCATAACCCAGCCGGGCAGAGGAACGAGCCTCCGAACTCCTTCTGACCGCGCGAGGAGGAGGCGGCTTTGTCCTTCGACTACGCCCTGTGCCGGACGGTCACTCGCGATCACCACAGTCGATAGTTCTGCGTGTGCGTGCGCCGGTGTATATATATTTATACGTACGTACAACGACGTCGAGTCTTATATGTATATATATGTATACGGGGAGTTATTCGCACGGGTGTGCGAACGCGGTGATGATTGTGTTTATGTAGTAAGTGCGTATATAGTTAGCCAGTTGGCAACAGCCTCTCGAGCTTCCATACGTCGCGTGTCGTCACGGGCGTACCAGATAGCGTAGGTATGTATCCGTGAGTTTTGCACAAAGTACGCGTGTAAAATATACTTACACGCGCACACGTGGATAATAGGTGCGTACGTGGGTCGACGAGACGTTCGAAAATCGCACACGCGTACAACGCTGCGAACGAACCGACGAGTGGGTCGTGATTTCCGCGAAACTCTTGTTCGCGTTCCCTCCCCCCCTCCCCCTTCCCTCGTCAAAAGTGCAAAAACTGTCGGGCCGCGCGCCCTCCCGACCTGCGAAGGTGCGTCTTGACCGCGCCACGACCGGTACCTCCTCAAGGTGCCCTTCTACCTCGATATGCATCCGTGTACACGCGGATGCGTTGAGTGTGTAGGTACAGCTATCCGCTCAAAGACTTGGCCACACGGGAAATTGCAGGACATCCCAACGGTGCTGAAATTTATCGTATACACATGTACCGGGTGAGGTTTTTTCAAACCTAGAGATCGGGAGGAGCTCGATTCGGCAGATATAATGCGTTCGACCTCGACTCGACTTCCTCGTCCGTTGAACGCGCGATATTTTTTTTTTGAGTCGATTTTTCTCGTTATTCCAATTTTTCAACGATGCGACGCGCCGACCGGCCGAGAAAACCGAGAACGAGACTTCTCCTGTTTTCGGAGTTTGCGATGACGCACCCAATGTGTGTATATAAGCCATTCGAGATGCACTGCGGAGAATGCCGTGCACCTCGAGAGAGGAAATAATTGTCGTTGTTTTCTTTTTCTCCAAAAAAATTTCACGGGGATCACGAATTTTAATTTCTTTTGACCGCCGCAGTGGGCGAATATATCGAATGTCGGGATGTGTACAGGTATAATGTCAACGTATATTTTTCTGTCATTTTGAAAAAGTTACAACCGGTCCGGAATCTCTGTAGTTCTCGGTTAGCTGCACGTAGCGATTCGTGACGATAACAGATCGTCTTGTGAAGCGTCGAAATGATTTCATATACGTTTACTTCAGATGCTTATTTAGGTATTGGTCACGTAGTCTTCTACGTATCCATTTTTTTCGTCATCGCCGATTTTCAGACGACGTAGGTTGAAATCGTGATAATGTAAAAATCGGCGTTGCATCAATCGTGACGTTGAATCCCGACCACCCCGTGACCTAGGCTAACCCTGACACATGCGACACACTCTACCTCAATGACCGAGTTGGCCGACTGCAAAATTTTTTTTGTTACAGGAGAAGAACTCGTTTTTGAATTACAACGTGTCTTGCATACTGACACTGCCCCCCTACCAGAGACAGGGATACGGACGGCTACTCATCGACTTCAGTGAGTTCATAACTCCATAAATCATACGCTCCATAGTTATTCATATTCATGTATATCACGTATTTGCTGCAGTAGCCCCGCAACCGACCCCTCCGTTCGCTACTCTACGGACTCGAAAATCCCTCGATTTATGTACCATTTCCCCGCCCTCCGGTCATCCTCTTAATCTTATTGCATGCGGCCCTGTCTCATTTCGGCTTCTTTTTTTTTTCTACCCGATCATCGTTCGCGTCGAATCTAATCCCCACGGAGGCTATACAGGATAACGTCGAACTGTATCAAAGGGACAAAATCAGTCAAGAATTACAGATTCTGTTGGAACTGCAGTTAATATTGATAATTCTAACGGTTAATTTCTATCCCCGTGACGTCATTTTCATTGATGCCGCGTATACACACACACGCGTCGAGTATCGCGACTCGCGACCGATGTGCGCGGCACAAATACGTCGGAGGGGGATGGCAAAGACTGGGAATACGGAGAGTCGACGTATACGACGCGGTGTACGCGACAGGGAGGGTGCAGACGGGGGTGCGTGGGGACGAACGAGGGGCAGGGGGGGGGGGGGGGGGGTGGGTTCTGGATACTGCGGATAGTGGAGTGGCGTGGAGTGGAGCGGAGTGTTTAGCGAGAAGAGCGACGCCCCGGCGTCTCGCCGCATCGACCTGGCACCGGCACCTCCGCCAGAGCAGCCCACCACGTTGGGCTCGGGTCTCGCGTAGGGCTGCAATCGCGTGACCTCCCGTGACCTCGCGCACTCGATCCGTCCACCGCGTCTCGCCTTCCGCCCCCGAATCCTCATCCTCGTCCTCGTCCTCGTCCTCGTCCTTATCCTCGTCCTCGCTACCGTCTGTCCCGAAAGCCCGAAGTACACGTTATATCGACTGCGCGAAGAATACGGACGGTACGGAGGAAAAGGAGGATAGTGGAAGAGGAAAACGAGGATAGCGGAAGGCTATGGGCGAGATGATAGGGGCATCCGGGGCGAGGGATGGACGGAGGCAGCGGTAGATGGGTGCTTACAATGAATGCATTCGGAAGATAATCGGGAAATCGGTCGGTGCCAAGAGAGCTGGGCGTTGAAAGTCGGACTCTAGTCGAGTTCAACGAACCTGCTGCGAGTGTCGCAACCGTATTATACGTATAATATACATATATACGTTATACATCTACGAACGGGTACAGTGCTACATCTATTCCGCCTCATGCACGTACAAAGTACCTACGTACCACACACACAGACACACACACACACACACAGACACCGACGTCCACGGGCTGCATGAAAGAGACATCGCGCTCGGATCTACACTGCGGTATTACTGCGGGAGTATAGGATTCCTCGTACGAATCAGGATCAATTTTCCAACGTCCGTGTACGCTCAACCGACTCCTTAATTCTTCCATTAGAAATACTCGGCCCAGATGTTCCGTCGCGAACATATCGAGAAAATTGATCAACTTACACACCGCCGTACGTACCCAATGCTATATCTCGGGATGCATTTCAATTTCGCATTTATCACACGCCTACGATTAGCGGAGCGGCGGCGCTTTCTCCCTCATCGACGATTTCAACGGCTCGGGGGCAACGAGACTCCGATCTGACTATATAGGGCGTCTAGACTCGCGCCCCGATATCCGTAACAGTCCTCGCCTCGGTTGTCCGGATTCCATCGACCCTCTCGCCTCCTGAATATTCGACGATACTCCAAAAAAAGACTCGAGACTCACGTGTCCCTCTGTATGACTTCGATCTGTGTCAGCGCCGGGGTACGAATACCCTCGCGCTTTTCGACATCTTGCAACATGCATACGTACATAGGTAAAATTTTCATCTGCGAGGCTGTCTACTTCACTACTGCTGACCGTGCGGTACCGCAGCGGTAATAATTTCAACTGTCTAGTTCGACGACGTACGAATTTATCGTGCAACAACCCCTCCTCCCTCGGAGAGAGGAGCAGAACCCGCCGCGAGGATCGCCGGCGATCAGCTGACGGTCTGAAAAAGTCTCGAGGAATCCGATCGATCCGTGATACGTCGTACGATTATAGCGTGTACCTTTGTTGGCTTCAGGTTACTTGCTCACGAGGGTAGAAAAAAAGATCGGCTCCCCGGAAAAACCTTTGTCCGATCTTGGACTGATTTCGTATCGCAGTTATTGGAAGGACGTGCTTTTGCAATACCTATGCAACTTCGGCGGCAAGGAACTTTCTGTAAAAGGTGAGTCATTGTTGAAAGTGAAAGGTGGAAGGATCGATTGTCGCGTTCGCGTGAATTTTTTAAACTCGGATAAAGATTCGAAGAGATTAAGCTGTGTAGCGCTCCAAATTGAACGATGTCGAGATCCTTTTCTGGTAATATTGAATGTGAAAATTAGAGCATCAGAAAAGGTGATGCATTTTGTCTCGACCCGAATCATGGCTATTGTTCACTAATCGAGCAGATAAATTACTTCCAATATGGCGAGTAAGAAATTAATAAGAAAATCTCTGACGATGAAAGAATGAGAAGAAAGGATAGAAAAAATGATGTGAACAAAAAAAAATGTTCCAGACATCAGCAAGGAGATGGCGATCGATTCTTACGATATCGTGAGCACCCTGCAGGCGCTTGGGATGATGAAGTACTGGAAGGGTAAACACATAATACTCAAAAAACAGGTGAGCCATGCGTCTCTTGCAATTTGGCTAGTTTTCGAACGCTGCAATTCTCAAGCCACGTTTCAATTGTGTTTGAAATTCTCATTTTGAGATGAATTAGAGAGACAAAAATACAGGGCAGAATTCCGACATGGTAGTACACTCGTCTGACCAGTTAGGTAGAGCTTTTTTTATGTAAAGTCGCCAAGACATAAGGTCTCACAAATTTTCTTCCACAAAAATGCTGAACGGTTATTGAAGGAGAAAAATTTTCTCCGCTCGTCCAGTCGACGTTGGCAGATATTAACTAATTTTTACGAATTCTCTGAGTCCTCACGCACGATTGAGGTGTAAGTTTGGCATCGCTTTCAGGACGTAATCGACGACTACAAGGAGCGAGTGAAGCGGCGAGGTGCCGCCTACAAAGAAATCGATCCGGAGTGCCTCAAGTGGAATCCCTTCCAGGCGCCAAAGACGCCTTCCGCCTCAAACTAGTCGCTCGCCGTTCCCCTTCGCCACATGCCCTTTTTCAATTGTTAACCACCAACTTTCAGGCTTCACCAGGTACGTATACCTATTCACTCCTTCGTTTCAATTCGATTTTATCCTCATCCCGTTTCCGGTCGCGGTCCCCACCCACTTATAGTCCTCTTTCAACCAAATCGTTCGGCACGAGGTCCAACCCGTTCATATCGGTATGCGACACGTTTGTTCGCGGTTTTCCAATTGACCATGAACTTGTGTGTTCGATGTATATGTATGTACATATACAGACTCGAAAAAGTTCAAACTTATACGATATAAAAATGTTTTATATTTTAATAAAAGATTATCAAACAAAATATCAGCGTCCGTAAATTTTCATCGTCTGTTCCGTCCGTGATTCATTGTGTGAACTGAATCGCAATTACCGATGCTGGAAAATGTCCATCCGTCACCTCAACTTCCGATATTATAACCCTCGACCTCCTAGCGTTATACGCAGACTCGAGTCTTCCGCAAGACCTCGACGAATCCGATACCTCAGCATCAAAGAGGTATAACTCCATGTCTATGTATCACAACGTATCTGGAAGAGGAAAATGCTAAGTGACCGCGACCGTATATACCTGCGTCGCAGGTCTCCATTATTTGATTGATTTATAAATTATTCCGACCTCAACGGATTATAACGGAGGTGTAACATTGTCCGAGGAATTGAATATCTTCTCGCTATACATACCCAACTCAATGTAGAGAATATACGTGTCACTTGTGTACGGTATTTTAAAACGCTTCGAAGTTGTGATTTCGTGTGGTTTTCAGCTGGCCCTCCGATCTCGTTAAAGTCGCCGCCGGTAGTTTCGGGCACTTTTAGCTTCCGCTCGGCGCTTTATCTCGTCAGTTATGTAAGTACGCGCACCGGTGTAGGTTGAGAAATGGTACACGAAGCTTTTCGCCTCGCAGCGGCAGGTATTAAGGTCCGCTGGTCGGCCTACCCGTACGTTAAAATATTGACTCACCGAAGGCGAACCCTCGACTCAACCCTAACTACCGAGGGGGTTAAAGTCTGCCACCGTTGCAGCTTTACACCGGGGGAGCGTGTATGCGGCGAAGCACGGGAAGTCGGGAAGTCGCCTAGTTCTTGGTCGATATACGATATACCCTACGGTGCCGCGCATTATACCCGTCACAATGCCCGAGAAGTAACGCCCATGGTAATTAAAACACGCCGATTACCGATATGATTGTTCCCCTGTGAGTTATACAATGAGTATTTATGTGCGTAACGTGATACGTGACCATCGGTTCCGTGTTTCTACATGTGACACGTATCCATCAACGTCACGATGAAACTCGGGCAGAAAAAGCTCGTCTTTGAAATGCTTTTAGTAATCTTCGAATGTCCGACTCGTCTCAAAATCTGAATAGTTATACTGTGGTAGAAAAAAAAAAAAATAAAGTCGTGGAAAAAGAATTGGAATCCATTTTGAAGTTGTGAGGTTTAAATTTGTATTTACACTAGATCCGATAGCTGACGAAATTTTGTCAATTTTTGAATTTTTTCGACGACATAACTTCATTGACCTGTAACTGATCGGCAAGATACAATTTATTTGAATATAAATTACCGATAGAATCTCGTAGTATAAAAAGAGACGTCAGTTCGCATTAGACGTAACGGTGAATACCTTACACGCTACATAGAATTTGGTTATTATACTCGTATGATTATGGAGTCTGACACAAGTTGTGATTGGAAACTGGAAAAACTAGATTTGCTCGCTGCGTCGATTACAGCTGCGCTCCCGATTCGCAACCTGGTAGAGTTTTCAATTTGTCCCCAATGCAGATACGGCAGGTACAGGTATTCGGCGTAGTCTCGCCACAGCCGCGACGTTGTAAGCTGATATCGTCGATAAGGCACAGTCACATGAATTGCGCTCCAACAGGTGCCGGGTCTCAACAATACCAGAGCACCTGATGAAGTACAATTAACATGCAGCCTAGGTTTCCAAGCCTCCCTTGCGATTTCCCGTCGGAGCCTTCTTCGATTTTCCGATATTGTATACTTACCACTGTCGTTACAAATCCATCACATCCGATCGAAGCGGTCGCTCTCGTCCGCGGCGCGCGCTACTTCAGGTACCTGACTTTCAATTAACAGAGCCAAAAGCACCTGGGTAGCGCGTGTCGCAAACGATATTTGTGAATCTATGGGGCTTACAGTCCACCAGAATCCAGACTTGTCCTCAACGAGAGAGGACTCCTCCAGAAGTCTGTTCTCCGCAGTCGAAATTTCATGTATAACATGTTAACATCCACGCGAAAATATTATCACGCTCTTCTTGTGGTCAGAGCGTTCGATGCGCACGAGTCTTCTCCGTAATGTAGTGGAATTTAATCACGTCACAAAATCTGTAAATATGAAAAGCGTTTTACGAACGGCAGACGTCGAACCTACGGAACTGTATCGACTTGAATTTCAACGCGAAGCCTCCGGATGTCGGAACGATCGGGAGTCGACGATACTGCTGCGGAGGGCTGACGAAGCCGACGTCTATCCGACCGTGGTTCGAAGGACACTAGCCGTCAAGGCGGTAGCGGCTCACTGAATTAGTGAGTTAGGTCGCACATACAAGTGCAGCGAGAAAAGGAGAGCTCGGTCCCGACCTTCCAGGTATAAGCTGACGTCGCCGCTACCCGTAGCGTCCGTCGCCCCTGCGGTAATTTCAGTCGGACTTCGGGTTCGAGCGTTAGTTATTCTTTCGATTTCCCATCGGCAATACCCGGGACGTACGTAAATAGAAAGGAGCAAATTGTCGGCGGTTAATCCGGGTAATTCCCGGATGAGAACGGTCAAGGGCGGTCGCGAGATTCTCGGAGTTCGTTTCGGAGCCGGGAGGGGAAAAATTCAGACCGAAAAACTGAGAACTGGAAAAATCCGAGAATCTATCGCCGCGAAGGAAAACCACCGCCTCGCGCACTCTCGACGATATCGTGCCAACGCACCGTGTACCGTACAGCGTATACCACCGCACCCACCAGACGTCACTCTTTACAAAATGTTCTTTGTTGTCTGGCCAGATTTCCCCACAGCGTTCCCTACCACCGTCACCCGCACCACCCCCGCGCGCTCTCTCCGCTTCCCTCGCCCCCCTTGCTCTCTTCTTCCTCCCCGCTGCAGGCTGCTTTCACCCCGCGCTGATAATTCCAGCTGGATCTCCTACCGCTCCTTCATATTTTTCTTCCTCCGACACTCGTAAACTTTTCAACGACCAAACACACCCAGCGGCTCTTTTTTTCTTCCGTGGAAAAGCCTTTTTGTTACCTTACCGCAACTCCCAGGTATATTATAGCTCGGGTAGGTAGGTAGGTGTATGTATAGTCACATCCGTATGGGACCTTCGGCCAGGGTTGGGTCGGATCAAGGGCAGAAAACCCCAGAGCCGTGATGTGCGAAAGAGCAGCTTAACGCCGCAGCGTCGTATTTCAGATTTTCAGATTCTCACAATTATATCGAGGGTGCGTTTGGATTTTACCTGTTTTCCATTCAGCAGCCGAGCACCCCCGTCGATCGACCGCGCGAACATAAATCTGAATAGGTGTACCGTACGTAAAATAAAGCGGATAATCGGACCTGTCTCTACCGACGAAGCTACGACGCTGAGGCATACGTATAATAATCCACACTTTGAACGGTTTTGCGCACTTGGCGAGTAAGTAATCTGTCGAATAATTACAATGATATATCGACGCGTCGTCGTTTTAGCTTCGGAAACGGCTGTTTAATTTTCAACTTGAACTTGACCGACCGCCCGACGCTACAAACCGATACCTCCCTCGACTCTCGTTATCGCAATTTTTATTTCATACGTACGCGCACGCATCGTCGAGAATATGGTTATGCAAATACGTACACGTATATCTATACGTAGGATTATGTGGTCGGTAATATGAGACGCAAAAACGACACACCTCTGGCATCGCCGTCGCGACGACACCCCACTGCGTATAGCTATACGTACGTTATACAAGTGAATTTGTCGTCGTCGAACGAATCTTCGTTCCGCGAGTATGCGTGACCCTCTGTCGTGTAATGGTATATAAATAGCCGCAGGTGGTCCTCCTGCGGTACGACGACTATCACTCCGGTGTATCTCGCGTCAGCGCAGCGTCACTGACAATACCTTATTCCGTCACATTCTATTAATTGGAATAAGTTCGAAAGATGTATGTGTATACGTAGCGCGGTGGCGCGTCAGCTGCATTATTCATGCATCGTCGAACGATATCGTATTCAAACGACGAAGACGGCAGCGGACCGATCCCTCCCGGGACGACGACGAGAGACGACGACTCGAGAGACCGTGTGCAACCCCAGACGACAAAGGAAAAAGTGCCCGGCACAATCGTCGCCGATCCTTCGACTCGCACTCGATGAAATCGTGGAACGATAACAACCGTATAATCGAAAAACGTCTGCGTCCTTTCATCCCGACAAGAACAACAACTCCGATTCCGATCACCGGTCGACGAAATTTCACACGCCGTGAAAGAAGATCGCCGATCGTAACAAAGTATAGAGTTATTCCGAATAACCAGATGAGAAAATTATTATCCATGGTCCAAGTACCGCTACCGTACACCGAACATCGGATAAGTTTTTTGCCGTGGAATCGAGACTGTCCCGACGAGAGTTGAACGACGACTGGCCAGCGGGGAGGTGCCAAGTACCGTGCGGTACCGAGGGACCAAGTTTCTCGTTGCACGCTTTGCATCGGCGGCGACGTTGGGTGCGATGCCTTCGCGTCGACACGTCATGACATTGAGACTCCCGAGTTCGTCGGCGCCGTTTGCCGTTCTCCGTTCTCGTCGTCATCCTCGTCGCCGCGCCGCCCTCCCCTTCCCTCTCCCTCCCCTCGCCGCCTCTACTTTCCTCTCTCACTCGCTCTCTTCGGTAGTCGGGGCGGGGGGGAGGGGTGGGAGGGGCGGGGGAACGTTGTCGGCACCCATATATCGGCGGCGGTGTCGGTGTGCAGCTCCTCGGGCGGTGGGGATCGACGCGCGGTAGTACAGCGTGCGCCCCTCGTTGAGTGGGATTTCGATGAATCAAAGCGAACGGAGGGGATGAGGGTACCGGAGGAGAACCGGCGAGTCTGCGGCGCGTCGAGGGGATCGAGAGAAAGGACGAGGACGGTGCCGGGCGATGTTTCGGAGGGCAAGGGGAGGGCAAGGTTGCGGCGATGCTCCACGGCTGGCGGATGCCGGATTGCCCGCTGCCCGCTGCCCGATGCCCCGACACCGACACGAATACACTCCTCTCCCGTTCCGAGGGACCGGGGAGAGCAACGCCGATTGCGCGTAGAGACGGAGTTAGAGGTACGAAACTAACGACGACGCGAGAGGGAAAATCCACGGACACTGTCAAGCTCAACACCTGCGGCAACAAAGGGGCAACGACTGCGCCCGGCCAAGAAGGCTAAGGTTGAGGGTAAAACTGAGACTGCCGCTGCGGTCGCACCGACACCGCTACCTTCGAAGAACCTCCTCGTCCTTCTCCTACTCGGTTTCTTTCACTTTTTCCCCCCGATCTTTCGTACTCTTTATACGTATACCCCTACTTTTTCACCCCCTGACGATGGTTACCCACCGGCATTGAGCGGCGGCGTGTAACGAGCGGAAAAATAATTTCAGGAATGCAGCGGCGAACCTTTTTAACATACGGGCGCGTCTACGTGTGTATATAACGCGATTCTTGGTTCAACAACTTTTGATTATATGGATCCAACCGACGTTCAACGAACGCTAGTGTGGACTTCGGTCAGCAGCTAGAGGACAATAGTATAAAGGCGCATCCACACTTGCGGTTTATCAGCGTGCGCCGGTCGCATCATCCGATTCCGACAATGAGTAAGAAGGCCGCGAACGGTGCGTTGAGTCATATTATATCCCTATAAGTCCCTCAAATTGCGGCACAAAAGAATCGTGCACGTCATGTACAATGGGGTAAATAAAAATATGTCTTCACGTATAACGTACGTATACGCTTATACTCGACAAATTTAAACGAAACGGCCCAAGATGGCCGGACATTTTCGGAGCGATCCTTTAATTTCGTTCCCCAAATCGATGGAGAATTCGTGGAAAATAGAGATAATTGATCCGTTCAACTGGGCAATGTGCAACGTACATACAAACCGAATTGAACGCGAAGAAAAATCTTTGGGTAAATTTTTACTTAATTTATAACGTGGATTCCGAGCGTTGGATCGACGTTACCCTGAATGCGCATTGCGTATACGCTTCTATACGTATAGACGGTAACCTACAAGATCGAAGACGATCGAACCGGTCGGTGTATAAGACGCACCTCTGTATCGCGATGTGCGGGGGTATAACCGTGTCGCCGGCCGCGTTGAATAATTCTGCTCTCTTTTTATCGCTTTGGTCTCCCTCTTCATCCCTAGGCTCTCCCTATCTTATTCGCCGTGTCGAAGCGATATCAACATACCTTGTGAAAAGATATTGATTTTGCTTCCACGAACGTTAGCCCCCGTACGTTGTACGTACACGGTACGTTTCGCATTTTTTCTTCTTTCTTTCCCCATTCAATAATGCATCGGAATACATCGGAGACTCCGAGCTTTTTGATAAAACAATAGGAGTCATTGAACAAAAGTTTTACCTTCGGTTACGAGGCTTTATAAGTATACGGCATGTGTCGTAAATTGTACGACTACTGCATCTGATTCAGTTACCACAACTTTACGCTATACGCGAGATATCAAGCGAAAAAAAATTGCTGACCGATAACGAGACGTCGTTAAAAGAAAAATTTGCAAAATTCCATACTCGAGTACCGCGGAGTATACTTGAAACGATGTTGGTGTGAACGCGCATATCTTTGAGAAAAAAAAAAAATGCGAAATCAAACACACACGAGCGCGCACACGTGTCAATAACTTCGCGTGGTGTTAATCACGACGTTGATAACGATGAAAAATAAAAACAATAACGATAGTCACATTAGCGATAGGTACGTTATACATGTAATAATCGCCTAACCGGGCGAAGTAATCATTCAAAAATATTTTAACACAAATCGCGTGTCTAATCACCAGAGGAGAAGGTCGCGTATAGGATCCAAAGATGCTTTTTTTGTCACGACGTCGTTTGAATTCTTCGTAAATCGTCGCCGGGATCAATTCGAGATTCGGATTGAGATTTTCGACGGAAAACGCCGTGATGCAGCTGGACGCTTATGAGGTACAATGCGATATCACATATGCATATCGGAGTCAGTAATCGATCGGACCGAACCATCGGGTGACCCCCTAAGACCCTGCAACTTTTATCCTCTGAAATATTTCATGGCGTCGAGCTACGCGAGAATATATAGCTCGCCGATGCGCAAATCGTAGCGATCGAAAAACTGAATATATATTCGACCATAATTGAAGAGAAGTCCCGATACTTTTCAGGAAAAATGAGTCAGATGTTATTCTTCTCTAAATTTGAACAAAATGATGATTGGTCATCGGAAAACGTGGCTGAAGTTACGCCTCCCGCATTCCGCTTCGATTAATTTATATAACGAAATTGTTGTAGCCACGCGGGACCCCTTGCGCAGACTAAAGGTTAACGCGAAGTGTAATTAGTTGAAACGTGTAAGAACAAATAAGGGTAACGATTAGTTCGAGTAGCGCGCGGCCGGTCATCCCTTTATCTTCATTGTAATCGACGTCTTCGTTAATGTTACGTTTCTATATTTATCATACGCACGTATAACAACGAGTTATATTTCTAGAGCACTATAATATATGTGCATGCGTGTATACGTGTATGTAACATACGTTAAACGTTTCTGCTGCCGCAGCACCAGGAAATGGCCGCATTTCTTACACGCTACGGTCGTACGCTTATATCGCCCTACGTCATTAAATCGAATCGTAATTTACTTTTTTTTCTTCTCTCCGATGTAGACACGCTGCACGTGTCGTTATAGGTATAGTATAGCTGTCGAAGAACCGTGGAGTGCACGGACGACATAATTAACTTATCAACCACGTTGCGATTTATAGTATATGCCTCAAGTTTTAACTGGCATTTTGCCCTGAAATAAAACAAAAAATTGCCACGTACGCGAGACCGAAAATAAACTGGATAGATATTGTTGTAATAGAAAAAATGGGCGCGGACATGCAGCCGTTCTTTTCATCCTAGTTCAGCAACGCAAATCAATTCAGGATGTGAAAAACTTGAGAAAAACATAGGAATGATCGATCAATAAAAAAACCCAAGGTGGACAAACAGATTCAAGTGTTCGATGAAATCGCCGAAAATGAATCACGGTAGCATGAAGAGCGTAGAATTATAATATACACGAAACAGTGGTACCACGTGAGCTTCTGGACTCGTCTCACACACGCACATCCGCAATAAAGTCGTATCCAACACTACGACGGAAGAAAGAAGATGCACAAAGAAAATATGAATAATTTTGCACAGACCAGAAAAAAAAAGCAGAGAAAAAAAAGCTCCGCATAGGTAGCGTAAAAACGAAAGAAAGCGAACCTCTGGAGTTCAGAGATGAAACGAAATCAACGTCGAAATACCTGGTGCATGTACGAGGAGTTTCGCGGTACTTATGCACCGCTGCAGCGTGTCCGCTTATTTTGCGTACACCATGCAGTCGGTGCCGCCGGCTTTGTACGTATGTAATTTACACGGGATAGAGCGGCGGAGCATCAACGATGCGTGACGCTCCCTAACGAGAATTCGACGCCGCTTCCCCCTCCCCCCCCCCCCCCCCCTCCAATCTCCTTTTCGACATCTGGTTTCAGAGCGGCGATAATAAAATGCACGCAAAAGTTTGATGAAATAAAGTGGAATAATAGCGCGCATAGCGCATTATTGGGCGGGTATATCGGGGTGCAGCCGAATCCGGGTGTCTGGTAATCGTCGGACGTAGGCAGACCTGTTACACATCATATACATGCGTACGAAATGGACGAGCAGAGACTGCGGCGTCGTGTCTTGCGGAGGTGTGGTGGAATCGGGGGGGAGGAGGGGGGGAGGGGGAAAGAGGGGAGGCGGAGGTGGGGAGACTACCGGCGGGCGAGGAGGCAGAAGAGGGTGAGGGACAGCGGGGAGCGCCTAGCAACAGGCAGAGAGACAGGCCAGGGCGGACGTGATTAAACAAAAAACAATCATAATGATCATGGCGATGATGATGACGATGAAGTTGAATCGAATGGAATAAAAGGACCCACGATGCAGTTTGTGGTCCGCGAGTGGTACATGGGCTGTATACGGCGACGTGTCAAAGGCAACGAAATGTCCCATGAACGCGACGCCATGCCATTTATACGAATCGAGTTTCGCACCTTCCGATACTCGAGAGACTTGACAACCTTTCCATTGTAAACTTGTGTCACGAGCCGACGGTGGTATACCGTCTGTCCGAGTACGAGATCTGGCGAAATTCGAAGCGGAATTTGAACTTGAAGAACCGCGCGACCAGGCGTACCCTGCATTTAACTTTTCGTCGCACCGATGTGCATTGAATCCGGTTAACGTGCTGTGCGCGGCCGCGCTGCAACTACTGCGTATTGCTGGTATTGTGTAGTTGTGACGTTAACGCGATGAAGAGAGGAGAAAAGAAGAGGTCGCCATGATCGCGAGAACGTTGAGCCGTTATCTATTATCATGTTGAATACATTAAACGTCCGTATATCTGCACGCATGTATGTAGTCACGTCGTATACACAGCGTTTGCATCTACGGCCGAGTAAAACATGACGGATCATGAACCGTATTGACTACAGCGTACAGCGTATCCAGCAAAGCTCGCGATATTCGCCGCACTTGCAGTCGGACCGGGTTCAAGACCTTACCGTATTCCTTCGTACAAGCTGCACGCAACTTACCACCACGCAACTCGTCGTACAACATACGCCTTCGACAATTATTACGAGACACACCCTGTAGTCCAACCCGCCGCCGAGTTTATCGTCGTTTTAAGAATCCGTGCGCTTGTCCCGGGGAGGTACGCAGATGGGAGGGACCGAGTTTTATACACATCTGTCTGGCTCGTTGATTCTTTGAATTCATACGGATCACGCCGGCATCCAGTTCTACTCGGAAGACTACGTGTGTCCGCTCTGTGCGCGCACATACATACGTACGGTACTTCGTACGGCGTCGTTGTGTGGAACGTACGTGGGTAAAGGGGTCACAACACATCGCCAGTCATGTACAGCGCGGAGTATATCATATTATGCGAACAATATGAATATAGTTTCTGAACCGCTCATGTTCCACAGTTTCAGATGGTATGTAACGTCACCGCATCTCATTGGGAAAAAAGAAGGGATAAAACGCTCGCGAATTCCTGCAAACTCGACGATACGGATGCCAACTTTTGCGAACGATATCAACGATACTTTTACAGCGAGAAACGCTTACCGGGCTCGCAATAGCTAACTAACTAAGGATTGCTGCGGTAGCACACAACGAGTTTGAAAATGCACGCGTATGACGAATAAAGCTGTGGTGGTGTGCGTGTACCCGGGGCGTGAGAGAGGAACGCGGGAGAGCGAGATCTAGAGATACGCACGCGCCGGCGAATTTTCGTCGGTGTGTGCGTGTGCGGGGCACCAGTTGCGAAAAATCTCCGCCACTCGGAGGAAAGCCTCGCAGACTCTGCCCACTTTGTTAGATAGGCGAACGTGACGCGCTGTCGAAGCCCGTTGGCGAAAAATAATATCGAAAAATATCCTCTGGCCGCGGCGTGCGGAGACGGAATTTTCAATGTCGCAACGCTTGTACATCACCTGGAAATCCGTTGTAAAAATATCCAGATTTGACCCCGATAAATACAACGTACAAAGTTTCGCCGACCCGTACGGAGGGAGGCCGTTGAAATTGTGAATACCAGGTACGCGACGGAGCGCGAATGCTCTCCGATCCTGGCGACGTTGAGAGCGAAGTAAGATCGTCTCCGCGTCGTGATAATATCTGTTCTTGCGGAGAGACCCGAGAAACGTTCGAATCGGTGCGAACCAAAGGACAAGTGGAAAGTAAAAGTCGCAAGGCTCGCGCACCTCTGCGACGAACGGATACAGGACCGGCAAGCACCGTCAGCACCGAGTCCATCGATGTGACTAATGGCTGTTCTCACATCATCGATTTATTTAGACGCAGAGCTTCTCCTCTCTTCTTCCTCTCCTCCGATTCTCTAGCAGCTTTCCCCTTTTTCTACCCGACTCGTTCGCCCATGTCATAGCCGAGCTTCGATCTGATCCTCGGACTTTTGAAATGCTTCTCGTCTCTATTACCAGCCGATATCGTGTGTCCGCGGATGGCGATTGATCGGCCGTTCTCCTGGACTGCAAACCCGAAGTAAATACGTAATGAAACCCGCGTTATGCCCGCAGCATTAACGGTCACCCCGCAGCCGACATTACGGTGGTGCGGAAAAACATCTGCCGATCGGATCGTACCGTGCCCACAAAATGGCGACCGCCAGTAGTTCTTATTGAAGGCAAAATATATCAACATCGTTACGCATGTGAAGCGCACGTCAGGCCCTATACACACGTAGATAATCATCACTGGCTAAATGACGATTGGGCGATAATCGATTCGACGACACGGCGAAGAATACAGGGAATCGCGAGAATGGAACACGAAGAACAAACCGTAAAGAGAGGATTGATTGTAAGTGCTTATCACGTAATCTGACTGAATGAGTCGGAATACGAACAGCCAACAATAACGCGAAGATGAAACTGGCACGTAACTCTATAAGGTTACATATTCCAGAATCAACCTCGCCGAGGCACATACATGTACTCGCTCGTTGCCTTGGCGAATTGCGACCGTATTACGTACGGATATACATACACATGTAAACGTACGATATACCGTATTTACATACATACGCCACACAACCGAGTGTAACCCACGTATTGTAATAACCTGAATGTTAACGGCACGTAACCGAAGAGTGGACCTCGCCGACACCCCTCGGCATGCCGGAATTTCTACCGAAGATCCGAAAGTCTGTCTCTTCTCGTCGTCGTCGGTTGGGGATAACGAGCGAGCGAACATTACTTGGGCGAAACTTCGTATCGCAGTTGGAATTTCGAGAGCCTGGCGGACCCTGGGATATCTTGGATCTGAGGATTTCGCGGATCCTCAGCAAACCGAATCGTGATAGCTTTTCGCTACGGGAGAGAAACAAAAAAAAAAAAAAAAAACCAACGAGTCGGACACTGCATGACCACCGCTGCCTCCGGACGGCTATAACGAGTTTAATTATTCCCCTTGTCGCTACCCGGAGGCTCAGGGACGTCGAAAACGAATCGCTGACCTTTAAGACGCGGCGTAACAACTCGTGTAACGTGCCGCAGTACCTCAACGCCATCCCCTTTAAGTTCGCGGTAATTATTCCCTTTTTTCATCGGCCCTCACAGGGGTCCGTCCGTCTACAATTTCACCGATGGCCTTACGATGAAAATTCCGTCTATTCTTCGATCCCGACTAAATCGACCATTTCCCTCGGCATTCGACCGCTATACATACATACATCCGGCAATCGTCTATTTTCATTGGAATCGTACGGGAAATCTGACGATCCTCGATATCGCCATAGACGAAATGTCGAGCTACTCTCGTTACCTGTGACCTGTGACCTGTGACCCCCGGACACCGTCGTACACGTGCAGCAACACATCTCAACATTTGCTGTGCGCAGTGTTTCGATGTTGCTTCTCGTTCTTTCCTCGCACGTTGTCCTCTTCTCCCTCACGGTATAACGTCGCGTTGTTCTCCATTGTCCTTATCCTCAACGCGACGCGCGACGTGTTCGTTTCGATTTTCAAATTTCGGACCACCAGCCGGTCCAACGTCGTAGGAAAAACCTTGGAATGACATCGTGCCCGTGCACAGCCGCGAGAAGACGACTGTCGTCCTCTCTTCTCGAGGCGTGTACACACGTAGGTGTGTATCACGTATATATACCTACGCACGTAGGCATAATTAGATTCCCCGAACTTAAATTCATTGGTTATTCTCTCGAGGGCGAGTGTAAAAATGGCGATCCACCACGTCACTACCGTTCGCATAGAATTAGAATCTCGACACCGTTGCCGATTTCGAAAGCAGTTGGCGAACCGACCGAGTACCATAGAACGAGTGTCTGATGACCCCGACGACGACGACCGTATACCGCACTTGAACGACTCGTAGGAATAATTGAAACGCGGTTAAATAGCGCAGACAGTTATTATCGGTCGGACTTCGGTGGCGGGCGGCAGCGGGGAAAAGGGTGAAGAAGTATCAGCGACGTATATTTAGCGGCGAGACCGGGGACAACCGTCCTTTAATTCCCAGTAAGCACCACCGGATCGGCGGAGTGCCGGCGACGAACTGAGCGATTGCCCGAATCACCAGCGGCAAAACGCCAAATGGCGCTGCACCACGTTCGGCGTACGCCTCCCGCCTCAGTTCTACTAACCGTTCGAAGCGCAACGACCGTCCGATCATCCCCGAATCATTACGACTCGTTTACGACAACGAGCGATGTCTACCGAACCCCACCGGAAAAGGGATATCGGGAACCACCGAGCCACTGCGAAAATATTTTTGCTCGACTCACTGGTATTTCCGGAAAGTTTTCAAACCTCCTCTTCACGGGCTACGTCTAGACGGAGAGATTCACAAAGGGTCCGATGCCGTTTCTTCGACTCCTTCTACCGGAGAATCTCACGATTCTCGATGCGTTTATTTCGTATTTATAGGATCATCGGAACGTTTCGATTCGAACGACGATCGATTCGAAATGGTAAAATTCGCTCCGACGAGGAAAATGTTGGATCTTTCCCCTGATTGCGATCCAACATCTCCTTTCGAATCGCAGCTGCGACGACAAAGAAAAGAATTCGGAGGGCTTTGAATAGAGAAGACGATTACCCGATCGACGTATTTGACCTATCATGGTATCGTCGGAGGTGGTGCCATGAGAATTGCGAGATCATGTACGGCCACGTGGAATAGATAAGGTTGGAGATCTGAAGTAAAATTTTGCGACTTTTAGCGATAAGGTGCGGTTACAGCAATAACGCAGGGAAATTAGCGGCGCTGCCGTTTTTGCGAACTTTTAAAAATTATAACGCTTACAATTGAACAATTGTCCGAAAACGATATAATAGACGGTCCATTTTGACCTTCACTCCTCCGGAACAATGGAGGATAACGGACGAGCCTGAGAATGAAATAACTCGACAAAGCCTCGTTACGCATTCGACTGGTTCGATAGTCGTTGAGGACTTTGGCGATAGGCAGGTGGCAGGGTACGAGGTATGTGGGTAAAGTTCGGACACGCGTGAGCTATAATTGTGAGCCGCGTGTTTAACATTGGAGAACGAGACGTGCGGCATAGCAACCCGCGGCGCGGCGAGTACATCGCAAGACGAGAATGAACATAGGGTAGTTGAACGGAACGATCTTTCGTTGCTACACAACTACGCCAAAACTTTCGACGACGCCTATTAATGTTAAGCGACCAAACGTTCGTCCGGACGTTGCACACACCTTCCCACCGACTCGACGGAACTCATTCCTGCTACAATTTAGCGGACTTCGTTTCGAGTCTATGACACACCATTGGTAGCATCGTAACTCCGGATTACAGTTCGCGTCAACGAAATGACGAAACCAACGTCTCTCATACCTACATTACCTAATAGAAGACATATGTACAGTACGCAAGAATGGAAGAATGTGCAGTACACTGTACGGTTGATCAAGTGGCGAGTATGATGATCCGGGATTTGAAATGTATGCATGTGTATCCTTGTACACGTGTATCGGTGTATGACGTTACACGTGGCGATCGCGATCAAGTGTGAAAAGAGTATAAACGATCGCGGTCCTAATCCTAGGTCACACGGATGAGATCGCCCCCTACCCTGTCCCTTTCGCCAACGGGTCAATATCAATCAGGGTACACAGATGCAAACCGTGCAGGGTGGCCCTGGATCATATCTTAAACGGAGAGTGAGCGACACGTGCCCTTGAGAGCGTTACGCTGCGGGGACGTGCGTGCGAACGAAACACGTTACAGCGGAGGAGTTGAAAATGTAATTGCGGAGGAAAGCTGCGGCACCTCTGGATTATTATTGGTAAACGGGTACGTGGACCTACTCGAGTACGGGTATTAGGTGTGTAACTCTCTACCTACCTCGACACCCCGCACCCGCCGTTCGCCCCGCAGTGGATATACTGGATAAGGTCTGGCGGGTGCGGTGCTGCTGCTGCTGCTGCTGCTGCTGCTGCTGCGTCTGGGGCGGTGCGGCGGGTCCTTCACCCGAGTTCAGCGGCTCCGCTCGCCTCCGCCGGGCAGCGCGAGGCAGGGCATCGTCGTCTCGCGCTCCTCAACTTGAAACTACGCGACGACCATCGCCAGTGCCAATAACGGCACCGACGCACCGTCGCGTCGCTCGCGCGTTCCTCCTCTTCCATATAGCCGGCCGAGGGAGACGGTAAGAGCGCAAAGTATCTGCGAGTGAAAGAGAGACGGGATCGCGTACACAACACGCCCCTGCGGCACCGAGGACGCGAAATAATGTAAGTATAGAAACAAACGAGGGACGACGGGTGGTAGCATCGGAAACGCGCACTCGCATCGCGATCCTCGTTGCTTCGTTCTTTGTGAGCTGCGAGCTGCGAGTTGCGAGTTGCGAGTTGCCAATTGCCGGCGACCGTTCGTTCGTTCGTTCGTTCGCCCGTCCGTCCGTCCGTCCATCGCATCGGACGAATTGCGGCGGCGGCGGCGGGACGAGGGAGGGGTGAGCTTTACGCCGCCAACCGAGAGGTTCGCAAGGACGATGTATGGTGGGTTTTGTGGGTATATAGATGTCGGTGTATTATAGGTACTCATATACCACGGAGCCTTGTGCCACGGGTGTGTGCCCTATAGGTAAATATACCCTATAGGGCTATCCGCCGAGGACTCCGGGCAACCTTCTTAACGTGGCTCCGCAGTCCGCGCAGCAAAGAGGCTCCCCTTGCCGTACCTTGTCGGTCGCTGCTCCCCGCCACGCTTCATCTCTCTTTTTCCTTTTTCTCTCGGCTCCATGTTCCGCCGGGGGCACGACTGGGACAAAGAGATATATCGAGAGGGATGGAAAAGGAGGACGGAGGACTTCTCCATATCGGTGTGCAATGTCTCGCCGTGTACTTTGTACGGAGGGATATCGATGTATGCGTGATTCCCGCTGTTGAGAAATAGAGACGGACGAGGTGGAGAGACAAATAAAGATAGTGGGGCCTTTGAGACGTGCGAGTGTTGGTACACGATCGTCTGTGTATATGTATACGAACCTCGTGCATACACGTACACGTTACACCAAGCACGAGTTTTCAGTGCAAATTAGTACTAGTCGGGCAGAAAACATTCGTTCGTCGTGTGCTTGCCAACGAACTTTAAGATTCCGTCGTTATAATCATTATCAAGTTTACATGTATACGCGTGTGTATCGAAGTATGGGGATATACGCCAATCGAACTACACGCTTCATTGTGCTACGCATGCATTTCGTACATGCAGCGTACGTATACCTGTATTACATTTTTATACCTATGCACGTTTCTAACGTCCCGCATGAGATACATGAGGTACGATGCGTGATCCTATCGCACGTGTCGTCCATCTAATTAGCGGAAATCGCAGCATAAATTTGAATATCTAAAGCAGAGTATATAGCGTACGAAACAGCGATCGCGAAGCTATCGCCAAATTCACGCTCCGTTAGAACAATTTTTCGATCATTCGAATCGCCGGCAACTGTATGTACACGTGAAGCGGTATAGAGCCGATTGTGAGTACGTACAATTTGCATCTCAACCAACTGTAACGCTGGATCGTCACGGGTGGTCTCAGCCGTGCGGTATTATTCAAAACTCCGATCAGTCGGAGAAATAAGGTGACGCTAAGACGTGAAGCTAACAATCTCAAAACTAAAACTACCGTCGCGGTGCGATTATAATACCACTTTGTGAACTATGCCACAGGAAAGATAATTCACTCCATTATAGTCTGACGTACGTGCACACGTATACGTACACACATATATATCGTACGAGGATATTAACATTAGTGCCACGATGACCACCGTTACACCTATATACGTATGAAAAGGCATGGAAGTGGAGAGAAGACGAAGACGTTGGGACGCAACCACATCGTATAGGTAGACATTGGACACGTTTCGTTTCAGCGATTTCGTTGCTACTCGCCAAGCCTGCACCCGTTCGGTTCGCTCGACTCGTTGGACCAGCAGATCGCGAGTATTCCCACTATTCCTGAAATTTCCGGTTATCTAAAAGCATCGGATTGCCTGCAGAAATCGGCATGAGAACCGCGTGCACACGTATACAACAACCCTTCGGGGTTCTCGTTGTATTCGCAATTTCGCACCAGCCGGTTAACAAATATATATACATATATATAAATATATACATATGGTGATGCTGCGGTGGACTACGCCAAGTGCAAGATATTTGATTGTGAGAGAAAAGTGCAGCGCACATAGCCAGCTAGCCGGCGGATTGCGAGAGGACGCGCGTCCGGTCCAATCTGGTCCGGTCTTGTCTTGACTAATCTTGTCTCGTTTGAACCTATTGGGACTTGTTCGAACTTCTCCGGACTTCTCCGCTCTTGCGTTAGCTGGGCGCGAAACCTGCGCCCCGCAGGTTTTCCATTTTATCTAAAACAAGAATCTTCCATCCTCGACAATTTTTCTCAAATTTTATCATTTTTTCATTTCCACAAAAGTTCGGAACGACGACCGTCGTTGGCTTCGATGCACCTTCCAACTCGTTTCAAGGTCTGGTAAACAAGCAGGCCAATGTACCGATCCGCCTTTATATGTATACGGATCCAACGGATATCGCAATCTTTATTCGATATCTCTCGTGAAATAATTGATGTGGATGAAAAAAATGATTCGATTAAAAATTCTCACTTATTCCAGTGGAATTCCAATGCGTCTATTTCAGAAAAAAAATCAAAGGTTCGTAGTTAATCGACCTCCAAATGACTTCGACGTCCACTCGCGAATAAAAAAGTACGCGAATAGCATCTTGTTTTTCTCGCCTCAAATCGTGCGACGTTTATCTGAATTTTTTTTTTCTCAAGAAAATGCTTCATTCCCGTGTTATTCACGTACGCAAGTTGAATACCCCGCACCCTGTACGATATACAGGGTACGTACGTACGCTACAATTACAATCGGCGGATCTTGCAGCCTGCACTCCCAACGACTGCAGTTCATCGATCGAACTGGACTCATACTGTATCCAGTTATCGTCGATCGTCGATGGTAGTAAAATATAGCCGCGATATTCGTGTAAAGTTCATGGCCGTGTAAAGCCGAACGCATGCAGATACACAAGTGTCTCCTATCGCGTGTGTATGTATACACAAGCGTCTTTGTTTTTTTCATATCATTAATAGATTACAGTTTTTTTTTCTTCTCGTTTTGCAGCTGTGGCCCGTACGGGGCGATTCCCACTCCGCACTCCGCACTGCACTGCAGTAATTCACGGCGTAACGCGCCCATTGATCGTTGCGAACCACACGACGATGCATACCTATATAGGTAGCTGCAGCGTGGGAGTATTGGTGCGAAGTATGCACGTGTGAGGCGAGGTAGTTGTGACTGTGTACCGTGGTTACAATCAAGCGCATACCGCCTAGGTGCATACGAACGTGTGTACGTCGTTGTACGAGGCAACTGAATTTTCATCCTCGCCTCGCTTTGTGAGGAGAGTACATAAATTTTTTTTTTTTCAACGTACTTCGTTCACGTGCGAGTAACGGGTGCAACAAAATTTTTCGTCTCCCGAATATTCTGGAATTATTGCTTCCATGAATGGCTATTTTTACGCGGAACTCGTCACGAACGTTTAGTGCATTCTTGCAGCAGCGAAGAATCGGTGAAGCATTCTTTTTCCCCGGAATTTGTTTTTGTTTTTTTTTTTTTGTTTTTTTCTTTTTCTCATCGTGAAATTGATTCCTGGCAAGCGACTCGCACACCAGAGTTGCCGGTCGGTGCAGTTTGGGGAATTTCCGGTGCGCGAGCTTGCGGTCGCTGCAGCATCGGCGGCACACGTCCGATGCATACATGCGTATTTCGTTGCTCATATACCGCGCGTAGTAACAAACAACAAAGCGGCAAAGGAGGAGGGAATCGTCTGGCCCAGACAGAGAGAGGATCGTTTCGCCACTTCGCACCGTCCGATAGCGAGCGAAACAGAACGATCGGCGTTCGTGCTGGATGTACGTGTACTTAAGAGACATGGGACGATAAGGTGAACAAAGAAATCGACGACAAACGGCACGAGACCGAGGTCACGCGACGCGCGTCGCTCCGAAAATCACCTGCGTTAGAAAAAATCAGTCACCACAGCAGCGGGGAGCGTCCGTTGGTTTCGTAGAAATTTACGGTCGATCGGAAGAGACGAGTGATCCTGAAATCGACGAAGAAAGGAGGGAGGGGAGAGCGAAAGCGGGAGGAAGGGACAATGGACATTTACATTGGTAACTCGCGATCGGTTTGTACGGGTATGCGGTGGCGCCGAAAGTGCAATGCGAATGCGACGATCCGCGACGCGGGCGTGGCGGAGAACTGACCTCGCAGCACTCGCTACGTCTGCGTGGGCCAGCCACCCTCGCCCCCCGACATCCCCGCGGCATCCGAATTGGCAGACAGGCAGCGTCGCGGTCGACTCCGTTCGTCCGTCCGTCCGTACGTCGCGCTCCTGGTGTGCTCCTGGTGCTGTCGCTGTCCTCCCGTCTGGTTGCCGGGGCAACGAGCTGCGTCGCTGCCTGGCTGGCTGGTCGCCTACCTCGTCTAGCTCGTACCCACCTATACTCGTACACTCTCTTCGTCGATAAACGCAGACGCCCGCGGGTGCATCCTAGTGACGGGAGCGAACGAACCCGACCACCCGATCAATTCGAGCAACTCGACTCTCGCTACAGCGTGCGGCGGGAGGAATGAACGAACGAAAGAAGGAACGAAAGAAAGAGCGAAAGAAAGAGCCAGACGACCCGAACGCTCGCCGGACGATGCACCGAGGTCTGACCCGCTCTTGCTGAACTCATTGCACAGCTGCACTGCGGAAGGTGGGAAAACGGACGAGCGTCTAGGGGAGACTCCTCCGTCTCCATGCCCCGGATAATCGAGGGTCGAAGGAGACACGCGACGCTCTTCCAGTTGCCGAAGATTAAAAATAAATTGTTAAAATATCCGATATCTCTTTCCTATAAGGACGTAACGCAGACGTGTTCTTCAGATCGTTTGCATAGGCGTCGTTAACATCACCGGCAAAGCAAACACAAGAACGGATTTCTACTACCGTAAACTCCGAAAGGCGGAATCCATCCCCCCCCCCCTGTCAGTATCGTCGGATCTGACAATATTATACCGCGACCGATGAGTAGTTTTCGCCACCCTCGACCCCGCAAACTCCCTCACTGCAGCAGAGATAAGAAAACGCGTTCGACGCCTATGATGGATTTCATGCTAAACAGACATTACAAGATGGGCAAAACGTGATTTGAAGGGAAATTTTTCGAACTCTTCGGTTCGGAAAAACGTTCCTCAAATCCACAATTTACGTTTCTACACAGAAATCAGGAGCGTTCCATTCGAGGGACTCGTGCAATTGGCAATCAGAGTTACGCCGTACGACCCTGGGCCCCCCCTTCTCCCTCTGCTCTAACACTCGGTTCGTTGAATCGTACAGTATACTATTTAAATATAATTACTCAACGAACGACCCGTACAATTGTCGCACATAAAATCTGGGAGTCTAGGCTTATGGGATAAATCAGGAGGAAAGAGACAGATGAAATCCTCCATCCATATACCTACTCATCGTATATGTATACGATACGCTTGTATAACAGATATACAATTCTGATGACGAGTGAATTTCCTATGCACCATGTGCAGTTATTCGTGATGCTATGAAAATATTCCTCATCACCTATACCTACTATCGCGGTATTGACCGGTTTACGAACTCGAACAGCTCTTCTCATATACAGATCGAAAAATTCAAATAACGTTGCATTCGGGTGTAACAACGTGTTCTACGCCAGAGCTACATCGACGCCTCGTAGCTACTTTTTACGGGCTTATAATTGACGACGAACGTCAGGCACATGTTCATTTACATCGCCTAGGTACGCTGTACGTACACACGTATACACGAAAGTATGCGACACAGCCACAGTCCTCTGTACGATTTGTAAACGGGTGCCGAGAACTTCCCAGGGGAAGAGGCGGATCCCTGTAGTAACGGTGATATAACTACGTATATATTCTGTAAATAATTTCGGTCCTATTCTACACATGCGAGAACCGATATTTTTTTTTTTTTTTTTTTTTTACCAGCTCTTGTCGTATGGAAGCGTACAGACGCGTACGTACACAACATTCGTGTACAGGTAGAGTGAATGGCGTTGAATTTCTGGATAATCTACGCGTACATCTATCATAGCCGGTATGCCGACGGAATATTTGTCAGCTCGTGAGTCCCTTGCGTACCGTTCGGTCGCATCGTGTCGATTTGGTTCGGAACTCAGGTATAAGACTCCGGGACACTGCAGGCCGTTTAGGGTCCTCGTCTCAAAGGCTAAAACCTGCAGAATAATTTAGACCTCGCATAGGCGCGGCGTCTGGTGTTCGTTTCGATTTTCCACCGTTTCAACGTGGTTTCGTACGATGGGCAGGCAATTTCACCGTAAAAATTACTCGCGAGCGAAAAATACGAATAATTACAGACGCGAGTAGTAAATAATTTCTTGCGCTCTATTTTCGGTCAATTGTGAAAGAGAAGGCGGTCGCGAATGCTTCGGTGATTTTTAAGAGCTACACAGCTGTACCGATAATTCGGTTTCTCAATAATGAAAAAGTCTCGATTATCAACGATAATAAAGGTGGTCGGATACTGTAGTCTACACACAGCCGCATGGGTGAACCCTACGACGTTTGGTTAAGCCTGTATATACGCGAGGGTTGGCCGGGCACGGCGGTCCGGGGGTCACCCTCGTCCCTCGTCGTGTCGAGGGCTTTCAAAGCGAACGATGCAGCCGCTCAAAAGAGGTCGAAACGAAAGTTTTTGTGTTTGAATATTTACCGGTTCACCTTGAAACCCAGCAAGGACAACGTGCCGCTATTATACGCAGAGCTATAAGTATACCCTGTTGTACGTATGTCTGTATGCGCCGCAAAAACCAACGACTCGAAATCGCGACGTTCATCCCGATGGCAGACCTTCTGCAGCGTGCATAAAACCCGAACTTTTGCAATTGCACTTGCATCGCGTAGAATTTATCACAAAAAAAAATTATTTTTTTTTTTTTTGGGATGGGAATATTTTTTCAAACGTTACAAATGACACGGTATCGGGACCGCATCTCGTAACAAGTAAACACGGATATTATTAAGAAAATTCCGCTATCGGTAACATGGACGGGATGTCTGGTCTCCGTGTGTAGCTATAAACCTGCGCCGGAATTTCAAGATAATTCGAGTAACCTATCAGAATTTTCATCCGCCTTTGACTTGGGGCGATTCGGCATCCCGAATCATTCGAGACTCCGGGTTCTTCGTACAAACGCGCTCCTTTCGGAATAGTTGAAGATGGCCGGGAGAAGTGAGGAGACCGTGAATATAAGGCCCCGGTACCACGGTCTCTCAGGACATAGCTGGCGATCCCGTGCTCTGAGTCATTCACATACCTACGACTCGCGCGAGTCACGCGTGAGTCACTCGGGTAGAAACTTAAGAGCATCGGTTGGTCCGCATATTCGAGATATAATACCGATACAAAGACTCAACGTCAGACATAATAGCGAAGCAGCACCCTGGTGCATCATCTTTCGTCGGCGATTGTGTTGTAGTCTGGCGATGGTGACGAATTCGTCTCGTGCGTTTATCGTTGTTACGGAGGATAAATCGTGATCGCGATGAGTATCACGGGACGAGAATCACGAGTGTGTTATACTACCCCCGGCCGGTAGATATACACTACCGCAATGACGAATGACGAACATCGCAGGACATGTAGTGGTTGCGAAGCCATGCGACAGTCCGTTCGACGATCACTGCAGTTATCTTTTCTCGGTAATTGCAACAGCGACAACGGTCACCGCTTGCGATGAGTCACTGGACAGGCACACACGGGTGAATCTGTCCACCTCGGACTCAAAGGTTCGCCTACGAACACGGGTGAAAACGCGAGAAAGAAAGCACGCGTCATTCGGCGTAATCGTATAAATATCGACGCGTTTGGAATGGTTTCGTGCATCAGCGGCCGTTATCCCGGTTCGAAGATATTTCGCCGAAAATCTTTGTCGCGTATCTCTTAATTTGTACACGACTGTGAGCAGATGGCGAGATTTTCTCCCTGCATAGCGGTTGCAGGGGATCGAAGAGAAAAGAAAGCAACTCACCGTTGGTCATTTCTCACACGAGTTCCTCCGTGTTCGATGTCATACAGGTATACGCTATACACTGCTTTTTATACCGGCGTACATGTAGTCTGTAGCCACATTACGTATTCACAATCAACGTGTAGCGAGTGCGCCGGTAAACAGGATAAAGACATATCGTAAACGATTTCCGCAACATGGGTGTCTACTCGCCGGTGACATTCCTGATGAACTATGGGTATGTTCATTCGCCGGTGCACTCGCCCTAAAGCTATATACTATTATGGAATATGTATTCGGAGGAATGCATCGTACCTTTGTGTCCGAGTGCTGGAGTTGCGCCGTAGCTTTTGAGCTGCATCAGTTTCCAGGTTCATTTTCTTCTTTTTTTTTTTTTTATTGCCGCTATCTCTTTCACCGTGTGCAAACTGGTATTTTGATCGAGGAGAAACGATTTCATATACCTTCCACCCTTCGCTACTGCGGTGATGCACAAACTTTATGTTCGAGAATCTGCTTTCTAAATCCACCCACGTCCACGTCAGTGTAATACGAATATGTGAGTACATTGCGTGTATGGATATGTACGTACATGGGGCATTCGACGTCAAATGGGCGACTTTTTCCAAAATATTTTTCAAACTTAATGAAACTTTTTCGAAAGGGTCTTAGGAACCATGCTCAAACTACAAATTAACGCCAAGATTCAAAATTTCGAAAGGCTGAGATTTATGGTAAGAACGTAGCTCAATTTAGTTGACGAATTCGTGTTCCTGAGATCAAATTACATTAGAAAAGTGTCCTGCAATCGATTTTTAAAACATTTCATTTTTGGCCCAAAAATCGAAAAAATCCAAAGGGGTACCCCTTGGAGTTTTGTCGATTTTGGGGTAAAAAATCGACATTTTTTTAAATCATCTTCTCTATGCTATTCTTATGTATTTTGATCTCAGGAATCCGAATTCACAAGCCAAATTGATTTATCTATAAAATTCAAAAAGTTATCGCTAATTTTTCACATTTTGAAGCAGAAAAATTGAGATATCTCGTTGGGAAAAATTCGTAGCTTGATTCACTCAACGGATTCGTGTTCCTGAGGTCAAATTACGTTAGAAAAGTGTCCTGCAATCGATTTTTGAAATACTTCATTTTTGGTCCAAAAATCGAAAAAATCCAAAGGGGTACCCCTTGGAGTTTTTTCAATTTTGGGGTCAAAAATCGACATTTTTTTAAATCAACTTTTCTATGTTAATCTCATGTATTTTGATCTCAGGAATCCGAATTCGCAAGCCAAATTGATCTATCTATAAAATTGATCGAGTTATCGCCAATTTATCGACTCAAAAAGTGAAAAATCAAGGATATCTCGATGGAAAAAAAATCGTAGCTCTATTTATTCAACGGATTCGTGTTCCTGAGGTCAAATTGCGTTAGAAAAGTGTCCCGCAATCAATTTTAAAAATACCTCATTTTTGGCCCAAAAATCGAAAAAATTCAAAGGGGTACCCCTTGGAGTTTTTGCGATTTTGGGGTGAGAAATCGATGTCGAAAAAACTTCATCAAGTTCAAAAAATATTTCGGAAAAAGTGGCCCGTTTGACGAGGAATGCCCCATATGTATACAGACAGACGGCATATTTGCCGTTTTTGTTCTTTTGCCACCCCACATCCGGTTGTCGACATCGTGCAATCTTATGCCTACGTAAATACTATAAAGAAATGTCTTTGTCGTTATTGCGTTTGATTTTTTTCAAATATTTTACTGATAGAGTTTTGAAAATATTTTTTAAATGCCGGTGAATAGATCACTACTCATTTCGCACAGGTTTCAAAGTCTAACGCCGCAATTCTTTGGAGGTATTATATTACTGTCAAACTAGAATCATTCTCCAGCGAGCGTTAGGGAAACCGTGTCGGTTGAAAATATCACTTTATTCTTATGAATATTTTGAGGGTTTGCCGTTACAAAACCAATGATGACAAAATTTAATAGCAGCGGTAACGATCCACATTGTGCAGGCTGCAATTAAAAGGTATCAGAGAAAATTTTCGAGCTTTTTGAGACAAAGCTCGGAGGATTAATATTCCGTATAGTAGACATTGACGAATCACCGAAGATATGATAACGTTAATAATTCGCTGATAATTTCTCATTAATGAAATTGTGTTTTCTTGCCCTTGTCAGCGGATCGTGATTGTGCAGAGGCTCCTTTTGAAAGACGACGGATCAACCGATGCTTTGCAAAGCGGAAAGCTCACAAAGGTTCGCGGTGCACATTCAAAACGGAATAGTGATTCGGTCAACTCGTCACGTAAAAAGCTTTGAAAGATGCTCGTGCAGACGAGGAGTTTGAGAAAAAATAATAATTTAATGAAGAATAGTTCTCAATCTTATAGTACACAACGTGTCTACGTGGCCACAGAATAATTACCTTTTCATTATTTTGTACCATAGCTATCCGAAATTCGGCAATTGACGTCTCACAACGCGGTACACTAGCCTTCTAAGGTTCAAAATCCTTGGGCGTGTTTAAGTCCGATCGATATTAACTAAACCATCAAAGAATATGCGTGGCGGTTACAGACATCGGTAAATTCAATTTCATTGATATTTAATTAGAATGATTTATGAATATTAAAAACGCCTCAAAATTTTACACAATTTTGTCAACAATATTAGTTACTAGAATAAATTTCTTATTTCTATGTATAGCCTAAATGTAATATACTTATGACACGACTCCTATTTCATACTCGCGTCTTTTGTATCATGCATCCATCCGTACAATCATATTTTTAATTCATCTCAATATCTATATTACATCCGCACCACAATCACGCACAACTCCTTTTATTCAACATCAATTATACATATGTATATGTAGTATAGATGCCATGATAGATACGTGCCCAACATTATGCGGTTTTCGATCATCCATATGATAATAACCGGATAATATAGATTACGCGTTCTGGTAAATATTAAATTTTTGGTCAGTGATTTGTTTCTATCTAACGATAATCAAAGTACTGTTCCATTCTTTGAGCAGAGTCGAGAAAGCTTGATTGTGGTCTTTGCAGACTTGTTTAGTCTGTCAATGCAAGGTCGGTCTACACTGCAGGGCATGTTTTTTTTTTCGTACAAAATGATCAGGGAAAATGATACGAGCACGAATAAAACCAGCGGGTATCTAACACGCTACAATGCGCTAGGCGATATGTGGCTTGAACCCAAGCAACATTATGTTAGTGTAGTGAATATCCAAACTTAATCATCGTACAACTGGGATGGGAAGATCAGGGAACAAAAATGAAGATGAAGAACTATAGGACCGCGTTCATACTTGAAAAACTCTGGTGTTTTGATCGATAATGAATTTTCGGGATGCCTAATGTCGCAGCAATATGAAGGTATTATGGTCAAACTTAGAATGCAATCTCGATTTAATCTGTTATTTGCGTAAATTCTAAAATTTCTGACTCAATAAGCTCAATTGATGAGATTAGACACAACTTTTGTACAATAATTTCTCGAATATAAATTTTACACTGTATTTTCATAAATTTGTAAAGTGGATAAATAATTATATTAAGGAACAAAGGAAAAACGTACATTTGCTCTTGTCCTACTATTCATTTACTACATCTGTCGTTCCTTAGTGACCAAAAAAACCAATAAAACCAATCCACAATGCATAACACTGTCGGTCTACCGATTTGGTATATTAAATTTTCCATATCAGCTGTGAAAATGTAAATCTCGTTCTTTGCTCCGTTCGTCTTAAGCCTTGTACATATATTTTTGAAACGCTGACTGCAATAAGTCGGTATTTCGAGGGAAAGGGCAGTCGGATGTCTTCCAAAAGTTATATTGTATATTAATGCAACTCGTCAGCGTTTTGGACTTGGTTTGCTAATTGAGACAGGAATTTCGATAGTAGATATCGCTGGCTTGTGTAAGATTATTCCGCTAAAAATATCGGCACCTCATGGCATTGAGACATCGGTCTCAATGCCATTGAACAAAAATAATATTCCAGAATTTTTTTCGATACTTACTACGCATCAATTGAAAGGTGCATTTCTACGGGTGAATCACTTACGACACAAATGCCTACTTTTTGTCTTTGACTAGACGCATGTACCTAAGCCGTGATAGGTAACACGTAGATTTACAGGCTTAACGGTATTGGGTTGCGGTGCGCAAAACCAGCTATCACGGATTATTAATTTCTCGGTTATTGTTGTTGTTAAATTGATTATTGACAAATTTTTTGTCTGTCAGCTCACACAACATGTTAAGAATAAAATAAAACCAACTCACGATACTGGTAGAGTGCGAATCACAGGTCACGCCAACTCTTATGCAGAACTCTGTGATTAAATCTCACTCACAAATAATGTAATTGGATACGTGAAATAATTTGATCTCTAAATCTAAACAAAAGTGTCGAGCCCCACTTGATCCACAACTCATCTAAACAATTGGCATTTTTTTGAATTGATGCGTAGTAAATTGACATCTGATACTCAAAGTTATTTATTAGCTAAACGAAACGCCAAGTCGTATTTTTCCTTGTGTTAATGTCAACGTGACCTCAGGAACGATGACAATAAACAGGGCATTACGTTCTAGCAGAATACCTTGATCTGCAGCGTTCCGGAATTCCTCCATCTAAGCATCCGCATCAACGAAACAGTCGGGCAAAATTTCGTAGGGCGTGTGTCACAGGTTTTGGTGTTTCTGCTCTGTAAACCATTGATATCAGTTTTTTAACATTTTGTCATGAAAGAAACTGACCGATCAATTTCACACAAAACACAACAATGATGAACGATTGGATGGTGTTCTAGACCTTTGTAAAGTTCAATAGTTACCTCGTAACCGCGTTGTGAAATTCCAGGAGTTGTGCCGGTGTTGCAGTAGGACTTCCGCCAGCATTTTGCGCAGGCATTGCTTTTATCGCCTCCTCCAGCCATCTTGACACCAACTGAACATAGGCCAACCGAAGTTAACGATTTGAAAACAAGTTGTATTCTGAACTTTTGAACTACTCCTTACGTTAACCGCATGTACACATAAGAACTGAAGTGACATTACCACTCCTTGTATTATTGCTAATTATAGTTATTTCAGAAGACCGAATTCGCGTATTTTCTTAATGATATAAAGCACATGTACAAACCTCTCTGTCGACGAGGGCGAGTTCGATGATGACTTCAGCGACATCGGACAGCATGTAGGAGTGCAGAGAAAAAACGGAAGCCTGGACCAGTCTCGCTACTAACGTCTGTCCTTTTTCCCTTATTATTCCTCTGACCAACTGTTGCCTTATCTCAAAATCTGGTCGCTTCTGACGAATGTAATCATTCATCAGATTAGTATTTTGTCCAAACTTATCTAAGTAAAAAGAGTATTGCCTCACTGCTTACCTCATCAGTTCGTCCACTATGTATAAGATCGTAGAAGAATTTCATCACAGATGCATTAGCGTCTCTGTGGTCAAGACTGCAGGCCAAAAGAGCACATTCTACTATATTTCCAAGAGCTCCCAGATGCAGGAAAGCCACCGGAGCTCTCTGTAGAAACCTATCGATGAATAAATATAATTCGTGAGCTGCAAATATGCAATCAACAGGAGCTATTATCGATCGACAAAATATTTATATTTTAATGAGTGCCTACCTGGCACATAAGCGAAATAAGTCATCTACAGTGTCAGGATGATTTTTGAGTCCATCTGGACGTTGTAGAATCGTAAAGGCAGGTCCAACGAATGCCTCCAGCATACCGAGCAACCCAGATACACACTCCGGATCCCCGGCGTATTCGTCAACCAGAATTGAGCCAAGGTACAAAAAACAGCTGTGCTGATGCCCACGGTATAACTCGACAATCTGAATAATAATTTGAGTTGCAACGAATGGTGGACAACCAAATGCACATCAATATGCAGTCTGAATCACACATTACGGCATCATACCTGTTTGACAAGAGGTTCTAAGAGGTGTGATGAATGCCTGCCAACACAACGTACTGCAAATCGTAGACACCGACAGCACCTTTCCATTAGCCTCGCATCTTGCTGATATGTGTGACATGCATTAGAGAGTACGGGCCACATCTGTAAAGCCAGAAACAAAAAAAAGGTGAGACCCCGTCGAGTTGGTAGTAAAAGAAACTCGTTTTCTCACCCAACATGATATTAATGAGCAATTAATTTTAGGAGTGAAACTTATTTACCTCGGTAATGACGCTTTGACAGGGATGAGGTTCAGCTGGGTTGTCAATGCGAAGATTAGTATGCCTGAATATGGCTGCTAGTCTGTCTAACCAAACAACAGGATCTGACTTGCTCCCTCGCTCTATAGGAATCCCTCGGGACTCTATAAGTTGACACAGTGGGCGGGCTTGAATCCAACACAACTCTTTCATTGCTGGGCCAATTTCATCCTGTGGCAACCGTGACAAGATCATGGAAACACCTATTTCAAATGATGGGCAAGTGAAGATTAGATGTTGGGGAGTAACGAGGTATCTCTGCACTCGTTCATGTCATATTTATCAAAGTGAGGTGACAAACCTTTTAGCAGCCCTATTGCAGCTTCATTGGTGATTGCAAAACTGTCAAGTGATCGAGCAATTTGTAGGAGACCTGGAAAATGTCCAGCCATATGCCGCGGACAAACAGCGCAAATGCTTTGAAGTGCCCCAGAGGCAGCGCCTCCCAATCCTCTTTGGCTTAGGCATGCCAACAAGAAATTCAACACCGGCTCTAACGTTAACGGATAAATGAATCTCTTATATTCAAATGAAAACAGAAAAAATTCAGAGCAAAGCTAGCTTCGCTAATCTCCGTACGCCATAGTCAAGAAACAGTGAAATCTGCTCATAGATTATCGATAGAACTAAATATTGTGATGCCAATTGAAAAGCCAAGTTTAGGCAGATTTCATTGTCTATGAATATGGGAGTTGAGACACGTAAACGAGATGATTATATTACCCAAGGACTGGGGATGCCTCTCGATCCACTCACAAAGTTCTCCTAATAACAAAATGCTGGTATGCCGTACGGCAATGTGTGTATTTTCAGGCAGATTTAAGATTGCTTCTACTACTTTGGGTACAACGTCATTTTCTTCGCTGCGAAATATAGCGACAATTAATTGATACAGAACAATTTAAATTTCAACTGTTAAATCATGTTGGAAAATACAACCGCAAAATGCAGAAAACTGCAGAGAACTTACGGTAAGATATTTTTGGCAACAGCCTGCATGACAAAAAGTGCTGCTTCACTCGAGTCCCAAGTTGGAGTTTGCTGTTGACCTTGCGAATTTATGGCACCTGTCAATGCTGTGAACATCTGACGGAAACAATGACTGCTTCCAACAACAAATACCACGTCCTTTATCAGTTCTGAAACCCTGCCTCGGAAATCAGCAAAGTCCTCACCACCACCGCCTTCCTCAACAAGGCCCAGCTAATGAAATTTCTACGTTATTTTCAAATTTTATTCAGGGAGTTAAAAAATGGTAAATTCAAATCAGTGCTTACATGGTCAGGTTCCATCTGGCAATGCCTGCACAGCGCTCCTATAAGTCGTTCAACATGCGGCCTGAAAATCATGTTGAGGTCATCGCTATTTCTCTGATAGAGATCCTCCGACAGCCTGTACCATAAATTGAAAGTGATCCCCGCAACCTGAAATTTTGAAATGTTTTTGCTCAACACATTAATATCAATTCACTATTAACTGAATGAGCCGATCATTAGTGCCAGATACCTCATAATCATGATGCCCGACACAGGTAAGAACCAGATCCAGTATTTTAATTGAATAATGCTGCTTTCCTCCCATACATCCATTGACCATTATGTCTAGGAACGACTCCGCTAACTCAGTGAAGATACGGCAGTAATTCATCGATCTATTGATGAAGGTAAAACATATAAGATTCATAAATAAAATACTAAATTATTAGCTTGTCATTGTGCAAATTTGGCTGTAAGTACTTCTCCATATCTTCATGTGCAACAGATAAGTGATAAGGCTGTTCAAGGTTCATGACACTAGTAAAAAGACACAACTGAAGCTGCTGCAACTGAACTTCCAGCTCGCCATTAGTCTGACTCTGATTAGAACATTCTTCATCCTTCATTGACTGTAAGAGGACACACACGCAATCTGCAGCCGCTTCATGCAGCTGCGATCCTGCCATATGGTTACCCAAGACCTATCCAAACGAATATTCTTAGCAAATGTACTCAATTGTCTTTAAAATAATTTCACTGCGTAGCGGGATGATAACATTGTAACTCACTTGAAAAGCATATGAGACAACCTCACTGGTACCAACAGCATGAAGGGATATCGCGTGAACAGCTACCCAACTCGTGAAGCAACGAAGAATCCTAACGTAAATCTGTGTATTATCACCCCCATTTTCCAGGCAAACTTTCTACCGTAAAAAAAAATTTGGTTTGGTAAACTTTGCCAATATATGTCGGATAACAGATTAAAAACGTATGGCAGCTAGTACAAAACTTACTAAAAATTCTGTAACTGTATTGGCACTAGCATTAAGGTCCATTATGATATGCTGACGCCGGTTTGCACCTAATCTAAAAAATAAAGGTTTATTGACTAAATGAATTGTTCTTGAGCAATATCTTTTTGGACAGTGAAGATGTCAAATATCCGCTGGTCTCGCGGGGTAAATCTTTGTAAATTACCTGAGAGAACGTGAATTGACTTCTTCAGGTAATACAGTCATAATCTCTAGGAGTGGCCATAAGCTGACAGTAGCCCCACCGAACCTGTTTATCAGGTCAACAACGGGCTTTTGCCAGGAACACATTTGAAGCGTGAGGTCTGCTAGTGCTAAACAGAGCTGAAAGTGTAAACAATCGATATGATATTGTTATACATGAAAGAATATGGGAAAAAACCAGCACAATAACGGAATCAGTTGGATAATTGAAAAAAGTTCCAAAAGCAGCCATACAGAAATATTCAAATGTAAAGGTAATTAAGAAATCTGATATGATTCAGATCGCTGAATTATAAGCACCTGTGTAACGATGACGTTGCTGGTGTGCTCATTTATTTGAGATATGTGATCCATGAGAGAATCTCGCAGAGAATTGTGAGCTTCTGCAGGTAATTCGTGAAATGACAATTGAATTTTTGTCCGCATAGTTTGTGCAGCAAAATAACAAGACTCTACGTCTCGTTTTTGCTGCAACATTTCGTCGGCTATCTTCCATGCAAAAACCTGTAGAAATAGGATATAAATTTCAGTAGCAACTCTTAATTGTTCAACTTCATGTCATGAATTCATATATTGTGTTAGGAATTGGTAGCAAATAAAAGTCATATTAGAGGATAATTTTATAAAAGTTTACTCGAAACTTTCTTCAGAATCTCATTATTTGACATTGAAGAAGGTATTCAGCTACACTCTAACTACTCTGCGATATGAACAAAAAATTAGAATTATATCTGAGCTAATGGTGTCTGTAGTAAAGACTTCGGATCTTCATTTCTCAGATAATCTTTTCTCAGCAATGTCAGTATTGCTGAGGATACTTGGATTCCAAACCCGAATTCGTTAAAAAATAGCGAGCTCTCCCATAATAAAAAAAAGTGGTTGGGTTTCGACAGGGACTGCAATAACATTGCAGGTTATGACGTGGAGTAGTGCATGCGACTTTGCAGTTTGAGGAATGGTGAATCACAAATGTTTTCATCGTGACTCGATCATTGGAGGCAAGGCGCGTTACATCCTTTGGCTTGGGATGCATCTTCCTTGATTATTTGTGAGTTATAACATATTAGGATTATATGACAATGCTCACAGATCTTTGCAGTTCCCCCAGCCATACTGAGGCCTTTTCTTTTTCGGCCGGGTTTGGATTGTTGTAGAGAGAATACACAGCCTGATAAACAGCTTCCAATGAGGGCGATGAATCCATACTTTGACAAAATAACTCTTCCCTAAAGTATCTCCATACATAAAAAAATCTCTGTCACAACAAATTTACAGGCGTCGTTGGACGATGTCGGTCATCATCATCCTGTTTCTCGACACTTGTGTTTTCAGAATGTCCGAACTTCTACTGCAACGGCGCCGGTACCACCGTGATGCGCGGGGTAGATGCAGGGGTAGATGCTCCAGCCGGAAAAAGCTCCTACTGCACCTGACAGATGACGCGCGGTTGCTAAACTTGAAAATTTTTTATATCGACCTTGGTATCGACCACAGAGCGGGAACATTTTCAATTAGAATCAAAGAAGTTTTCTCAGAGTAGACCAGAGTAGACCAAAATAGTAAATTTTTACGGACATAAACAACTGGCTGCAGCATCGCTGATGTGTGTCAATGATTGAAATTTAAGCACTAAAAAGAAATAGTCGTGAAAATGACATAGAGTCGAAGTTGATTTAATTGAGATAATCATTTACGATGAACGAATTAAAAGTTGTTCCTCCGATAATCCAAGTATCTGTACGTAGTACGTACGATTAGTGCGAAAGCCACAGAGCTTTGATTTTGACATGACAAGCACTACAGGTTACTAGTGTGCTGATGTTATACTCATAAACATATGTTTCAAAAAGATTCATCGATTCACTCGAGCAAATTGAAAGAGCGAACTTTGGTTCACAAGAGAATAACGGACCTCGCAGAGCTGCAGAGGATTTACGATATAGGGGAGGTCTTAGGAAAAGGTAGTTTCGGTACGGTCGTCAAAGCGAATTACAAAGGATCTACTGTGAATTGGGCGATTAAGATCATCAATAAGTCTCAAGTACGTTCAACCCTATATCCGTGACCATCAAATTGAAAAAATAAATTGTCATTATAAAATTTTAATTATATTGTACTTGTACTATTTTCAATCAGGCCGGAGCGTCGAGAATACTGCTTGTCGAACGAGAGATCCACATTCTTAAGTTAGTCAATCATCCGAATATAATTCTTCTGGACCGTGTCTTCGAATCACCAAAGGTGAAAACTATTCAGCACAACACTGATTGAATACGAATGGATGCAACGAATAATTGTTTTCGGAATTCCCAGACTATTTATTTGGTGTTCGAGTTTTGCACGGGATCATTGGCAAGAACTTTCAAAGTGAAGAAGCGTTTTGAAGAGAAAGACACGCTGACGGTTATTCGTAGCTTGGCCGGTGCTCTATCGTACCTCCACAAAAATGGTCAGTTATTGATTCGAGCGATAGATTTATGAATCCAGCACATTCCATACATGAAATGACGAAACAGATATCGTGCATCGTGACCTCAAGTTGGAAAATATTTTGATCGCCGCGCACCCGGAAAATCCTGCCGACAATTTGTTTATCAAGATTACGGATTTCGGACTCAGTGCGGTACGAGGAGGAACGGGATATGACAGTATGCTACATGACTGCTGCGGCACTCCAACATATATGGGTGAATTGTCGTAATTTAAAATCTTCTTCGCAAATGACAGTTAACAATGATGCTATGTCTACGTATCTACACAGCGCCGGAAATGATCGCTACGAAGTCCTACAGCCAGCAGTGTGACGTGTGGTCAATGGGGATTATAATGTATCTTTTACTTGTTGGAAAGTTTCCATTTTATTCCACCAATGATCAACAGCTTCATTTGCTCGTTCAGACGCATGAGCTCGATTTTTCGGGTCCGTTACATACTTATGTATATCTACCCCTATATTTACGCATAGGTATAACGATGATCATCTGCAAGGTTCTCCCTTTTTCAATTTTATTCATGTGTACATAAAGGTTTACCTTGCTCGCTAGAAGCAAAGCATCTTTTGAGCAAGATGCTTCAAAAAAATCCAGCCTTCCGCATGACTGCAGCAGAGGTTGGGAATCATCCCTGGATATCAGTGCGTGTCATTGTACTCGATTCAATTATAGAATAAAATATTATGAAGATGTGTAAAGTTTTATCTTCGGTCTACAGGGTACCCAGGCAAGGGTTCGTGCTTATCCTTCAAACGTCTTAGATATGATGAGAATGTGGCGACAAGAAATTATGGTAAGGTACTTTATATGTTGAACAAAATTGCAAGAAATTCTTTGAGTATTTCCAGGAACAGTCGGAGGAGAGTTCCGTTGCAACCGTTGAGAGTTACGACACAGTTTCTCGAACAGTTATCCCTACGTCGCCTGCTACGGTTACCACAGAACACAGAGCTCAGATTTTCACTACCCCAGCTTCCGATATCCATAGTAATAACGTCAACGATCGGACTCTAATGAGGTCTGAATAATACATGATGAAATGATTTTTTACCATATACTTCTTTATCATGAAGATTCTATACAATTACACAGCGGTATAGCGAGACCATCAGCTGCGGAGTCGTCAGTGGAAAGAAGACGCACAACAGGCTCCGAACGTCGCCGGTTGAGTTCTCGATTACCAGATTTTAGTCATATTCCAGCAAAAGTCGATTCAAATTTAGCTAATTTACGGAGGGAGACTCAAGCCCAGAGAAAACGAAGTTATTCTCGGAACAATCATCCTGCGCCAGCGAAATAATTAACATTAAATAAGGCGCGTCACGAGTGTAAATATTATATTAATTGGTGTACGAACTATAAATATGCGTATTTATGTGGATAAAAAATGTGCCCTCAATTGGAAAATAGATACCTGATCTGTATGACGAATCACAATTAAATTTCTTTACGATAAGAGTAACATAGCCAGTAATAAAAATGGCATGAAGATGCGTACATGCACGTAGTATGCATACATGACTCGTTCGAATTCGATGGGTTCGCGCCCCACATTACCTCTGGGGCGCTGCTTTCGCGTGCGCCACAAACACATATTCACAAATTTATATACTGTATCATACATATGTGTATCGTTCAACTCCCCCCGCTCACAAGTGCCAAATCTCCATCCGTCAACGCAAGCTGTCAGTTTTAGGTGTAGGTTACGAGCAGGTGATTAATTGTAAAATTTTCGTCAAAGATTGTGAATATGAACGATTACGGAATGCCAATTATTGAACCTACCATTGATTTCACTAAGGTTAGTACGATGACATCTTGCTTCAAATTATCTGATACTAACAATGACATACTACTCCATTGTACAAAGGTTCAAATTATCACTCTATTCAACTTCTATATAACTCATTTCTATTTGTATTTGTATTTTACATGCCGATACTCCAACATTCATGTAGGAAGATGAATTTTGTCTTGCTCACTCACCGAAGAATTACACCTACTTCTTTCGTAGACCAAATTCAAGGAATAATAGTAGCGACTTTAAAACATATCTCAAAATATCTTAACTACCAAAGTATGCGATGGCTATTGTCCCAATTATCCAAACTGAAGTTAAGACCGATCTTGGGTTTTAGGTACCACCGATTCACCAAAAAAGGACCATAACATTGGTCAACCATTTCATTATACACACAGTGACATTTTTGAATAAATTTGCCCTATGCTGTGAGGAAAGACTGTTTGAGTTTGAAAATAAATTACAAAAGGTTGAGGCTTCATTAGAGATCCTCGAATCTAGGGTGAGCATAAAAAGTTTTTTCCATATGAATCTGCTTAGAACTCCACTCACACTTCAAATTTTCATATTAAAGTGTCTCAATATCTACACATTTCGTTATAATTTCTGGATTCTCCATCTCTGTTCAGTGATTGAGTTCCCATTAATATCTTATCGGAGTCCAATTAGCATATTTGCATCAGCTTCTAAGCTTTATCCAGACCAAGTGACTCAAAACAATTAATAATTATACTAGCTTTCGTCAATACCAGAGACCCACTCCAAACCAGAAACTGAATCTGTTTCTAATATTGACTCAAAAAATGAGCGAGAAGATGTGCCAAAAGCAGATTTACCTACTGTAGTTGAAGCTCCCACAGCTGAGGTTAGTGGTAAAGAAAAAATCAACACACGACCTATCTGTGAGGATCCAGAATATGCTCCGTTTTTCAAAATGCTACGAGTTGGAGTACTTGCAGAAAATGTAAAACTCAAAATGAAAGAGAATGGTCTAGATCCACAAATGCTAGAGTGAGTTAACCCACAATCATTGTATTATTATTTTACAATAACGTGTTTATCAAACAATGCACTGCCACAATAAATTAAAAATTCCCAAAGTTTGAATTCTATTTGAATATTCAACAGCAATCCGGATCACATGGTTCCAATAATCGAAGTGACACATGAAAATACCGCAACAGATGAGGATGATGCGTGAATATTAACCTTGGAGAAAATAACGAGTTAAATGAACTGCCGTACAAGGGACAGCGATTGATCACTGGTTCTGCAACGTTGACCACGTGACTGCATGAGCCCATGAAATACTGGCATTATTGAGAAAATTCTGGCATAATCCAGTTGAGGAGAAATACGTAATGTATACCACGGTTCGATATCAACATTTAGTCAATAAACACATTTCAAATCTCAATCGATTTATTTAATTTTTCTGTTAAATAGTTACACTTTTAAACCCAGGGCTTAGAACTGGATCATTTGGCCCTGTAAACAGAAAAATAATTTACATTTAGCTATAACAAGATACAGAAAAAAAAAAAAATAAAACAAATCCAATTTGAGAATAATAACCATCACATAATCAAATATTGATCAACATTTACTGTGCACCAGCTGTGTCAGACACAACTGCATCACAGTTTAAAAGTCAACAACAATCTGATATTTAAAGATTGAAATGCACTGTGCGGTGCGACACATACCTTCCTCTTCTTGTCACCTCCCAATTCAAAATGCTTGCATCGCTTGAGAGGGATCTGCTTTCTGTATTTGCACTCAGTGCACTCCATCCTCAATACAATTTTCTTGGTGGTCTTAGCCTACGGAAATGAGGGATATTGTGAATAAGGCTACAGGGTTCAAATAAGTATCGGACCAGAAATATGACTTAACCCTTGACAAGAGTATTTCTTTAGTGACCTAATTTCAAATTTGTCAATCTAAAGAGCATTCATCTTTGGACCAGTATTCGAAAGAACAATGAATCACAAATGACGGATGACTGGCGAGCATACCTTCTTTCTGAAGATGGGCTTAGTCTGACCTCCAAAACCTTGCTGCTTACGGTCATAACGTCTTCGTCCTTGGGAGGCATGCCTTTCCTTGCTTTTCTTATACTGCGTAACTTTGTGCGGCTTGTGCACTTTGCATTTTTTGCAGAAAGTGCGTCTCTGCTTGGGTACGTTCACCTGTAAATACGTTTAATACATCAACTACATTTATGTCAAGACCAGACGAACAGAAATTTTTGCGTTTTCAAAAAAATTGAAAATTTATGAGAATGCTCGAAAAAACCAAAAAACGAGCTTTCGATGCTTGATATAATCACGATCAGCAAAGTCATTGTAGGCTGTTGTATTCGTGGTAACTCGCATCTGTGTAGATTTGTTAGGTTATGTACGTCTGTCATGTCCCATGGTATTGAATTCAATGGGAAAACGAATTATTTGATAATCAAAAAACTAATGATAAAAATAGAACTCTGGGAATTAATTGCAGCCTATGTATTTTTAAGCGACAGGTTCATCCCATGATTAACGTCGATGTTGATCGATTAAAGTTGAAATAATAAAGCGACAAGCACACCCACCATTTTTGATTCTTAGAAGAAAAAGGAAGCGAATGCAGACCGGAAATGACGATTGAATTTGTCTTTCGGACGCATGCGCGAGTTGACGAAAGCGACGTTGTAAATAACAATATTTCGAAGTTTTCCGATCATTTTCATTCGGTAGTAAGTATTCTTAATCGATATTCGCAACGAGGTCCAGAAAATGGAGGGAATAACACCCACGTTAATATTATCATAATAAAAATTGATTCTCACGCGCGGGACAGCGAGTATCCCTTGTTTCACATATAATGAACCGCCTTTTCACCGGTATAAAATTATTCGGGTTAATTATTAATTGGCAAATTAATTAGCGGGGCTAACACGGACGTCCCTGAAAAAATATCACATTTGTATTTCAAGTAAAAATCCATCGACGAATCGGTGCGCCAAAGCGCGTTTGAATGATGCGACTAAGCCTCGAACCAGGGCGCCCAGGTACGCCGTGAACTCTCAAACCCCTCGTCCGCGGAAATGATTAATTTTATTTATATCGGTCGTTGGACCGTTGCGGGATATAAAACTTTGATAATTTCTGGATTAATGTTTAAAATTATCTGGTTTATTAACCGGTGCATTTCGCGTACGATGAGGCCCGCGAGTCGATCGACCAATCAGGGATTTATCGAGCTTCAAACCCGCGCCATCTTCATTTTTGAACAAAGCCAGGTTGGCCGTGCGTCCGAACGAGTGAAGCAGTCCGCTTGAGTCCGCTCCGAGGCCCGCGCAAGTCGCCACACTCCGCTTTCGTAAACGCTTCGTATTCGCCGGAAACCGACGCCGACGTCGTTGTGTCGTGTCCCACGCCGATCGAGGAGTAGTAAAGGAGCTGGCGCATAATACTCAAACTCGATACATTTGAGTAGAAAACAGAAACGCTCCGTCGTAATCATGAGCACCAAGGAGAATAACGACGTTGCGGCAGAGAAGGTGATTGATAACGACAAAACCTCCGGTGACGCGAAATGCGAAATCAAGGGAACGAAAAGGCCGGCCGAGGTAAGTCGTGTGTTCACTCATCCGTGTTTAGTTTTATCTCGTGTAATTGTGCGATTGTGTGTATCGCGAGTACGCGTATGCGTGCGGCGAATCCGCGAACCTTCGGACTAGTTTCGGAGGCATCATCACAACAATTAAATCGCGCACACCGAATGCAACGGCAATTACTTCGACATATTTCTTCGATTCAACGTAGCCGTGTGTCGGGTCGCTTCTATCTCGTCGGAGCAGCGGCACCACCACCGGCGTGCCTCTCGAAAGTTCCTAATCATTCGACTTCCTTGCTATTTTCCCAAACCAGTCGTAGAATCGTCGAGTCCGCCAGTAACGGGAGAAGTTGTCGGGCCTATCGCTCGAGCGAGGAGTAGGTTACTTACTCCTAAACACCCCTTCGCCACGAATTGGAACGCGCGCGTCGGGGGAAAATCGGATGAAAAAACATGTCGCCGTAGCTACCGTCCGGCAACAGCGATCTCGCCTCATTTCTGTATAGTGCTTATGAAGTTATTTCGCCCCAAAAAGTGAGTGAACTTTTCGCGCCCGCGTGATTTACGTCCCGCCCCGCTGCTATCTCTGCGTAAAGGTATTACACCTACCGCCTACGGATCGACGCATACCTACATATACGTCGTGCTTTTCTCGGTTCTCACTGTCGACGTCGTAATGTCGCTTACATCTCACCTTCAGCCATAATCATACCCATACCAAACCGATACGCGGAAGAAAGTTGACCCGACCCAACGTGGTATAAGTAGCGATATACTAATAGCGGCTAGTAGCTTGTAGTGGTAGTAAGTGTGGTGGGCAGTTGCGAGAAGTTACGACGCTGCGCCCGACGATAGAGCCATGTGAGCGATGCCGGCCGGCGCGTACTCGACTTCGCCTGTGCTTTCGTCGAGGCTTGGTGCCTCCTCCTTTCTCTGCTCGTAGTTTCGCCCTTCTGCTTCAACATTTACATCTTCCCCCCTCGTTTCCATCGTCGCTATAATTTTAAATTTTCCGAGTTCCCTGATCCCCATCCCCCCCTTCCGCTTCCCTTGCACGAAAAGTAACAGAGCCTTCGAAAAAAGTCGTATCCCCGTATCGTACCTTGGTCGTTCAACCCCGGTGGCCCATTTCGTGAAACATGGTTGTGTACAGTTCGTCAATTTTTCGGTCCTACCGCGATGACGCCATTATTACATATGACTTCTTGTTATTATTATTGTTATTAGTGTGTAAGTGACGCCGTTACGTTCTTTGTTACTATTTATCATTATTTCCGTCTTCATCATCGCCAGCGCCATCGCCATCGTCATTATCACCATTCCCGATGTTATGATCATTATTATAATTATTGTTGTTATCGTTTTATTGGAAAACTCTGGGCTCCCGCGCATTTTTCGCACGATACTGGTGCTCCTCGCCTGCCGCTGACGCGCCACCGCCGTTGCTGCTTTTACTGCGGTTTGCCGCTTTAACTATGGCCGCCGATCCCAACCGAAATTCTCTTACCGAGCACCATCGACGACACACAATTATTCCGGTTTAATCTGATTACACCGCGTAATCTACGGAAGTTCCATATCCAACGTCTCGTTATTATGATCATTATTTCTCCGGTATTCAATTACACCTATATCATGGTTGTCTTCACGTGAGGAGGTTCTAATTATTGTTATCATTAATATCATCGTCGTTATTTTGCTGAAGTCCTTATTTGACGGGTGTTTTGTGTCACCGTCGATCAATTCTGGTTTTTGCGCATGTTCCATGGTTGTAACGAGGATGCCGCGAAACACGAAATTTCGGTTACAGCGCGTATTCGCCCGCGTCAAATATCGGATGAATATCCAAACGTGACCGAGCGTCGTTGCACTCGGCTACTCCTGTAATGCGGGATGTCTTGAAAATTGTATAGTTTAAAAGCTACGAACATGGGGGCATTACGACGCCGGTAGACCGTTACTACACTTCCTTCATACCTGCGACGATTAAGCCGCGTTTCTACGTCACAGTTGTACTCGAGTCGTGTAAATCGAGGCTATAGGACGATGGTCGATCGACGATCCGTTATTCGTTCGATGTAGATGGCTTTTCACCGATCCAGAATTTTCCTGATTTGTTCGATTGCCTGAATTTTTACGGCAATAACCCATACCCAGTCACGTAAGCGCGGTTCGATTAGTCAGCGAACTTTTTACTGTGACGGCACGCAGCTCACGCCATGAGATAATTTGGAATTTCGGATCTTTATTTTTCAATAGGAATTATATGTTTTCCGTTTCGTCACCTCGCGGTGGCAAAGAAATGAAAAAAATTGCTGAACCAGTTTCGGGGGAGATGGACAGGGACCCCTGGTTAAGAGATTGTTGGGGGGAGGGGTGCGGGCGATAAGTCGGTATCCGAACTTACCCACCACTGCGTGGCTGCCTGCCCCTGGCAGGCAATTTAGTGATAAACTTTGTTCGCTATATTTACTCAACGCTTGTACATTATTGCATTTTATTATCTGAATCTCTTACGTGCTATCTCATCAACTAGCGTAGCCGCCACGTTGTTCGGAAGAATAATTACATCGTCGAAATTTAATTACAATGGCGGCTTAGATAGCTTAATTATACTCGACCAACGAAAGAAGCTTCCCAGCATTTTACAATCGAATGGAAGATGGATAAGAGAAAATGAATCCCCGGTATCGACGACTCCGACGATTTCGCACGTATCCGTCTTCGGCTCTCCGTTTAATCGTCGTTCACATTCATGTGCACGCTCTGCCGCGTGGACATCGGCCAGTAATGTAATTCCTACTGCTTCCCCGATATACACCGGCGAATCGATCCTGCGGACACTTCATCCTCAATTCCTCATTCACGACTTCACCAGTGTGTTGTAACGCACGTTCGATAACGTAAAACGACGCTGCTACGGCAGAGCAGGGGGGGGGGGGGGGGGAGGGCTAAACTTTGGTCCCCTCACCTCGTCGTGGAGAAAAATCTCCCGATGCCGCTGGGTTATCGGCGAAGACCTCGAGCGCGCGAAGGCGGGGCCATATAGGTAATCTGGATTTCGAACTCCGTCTGCGCAGTGGGCCGCTGTAACGTTATACTTAACGCACATAAGTATTAATCGGAAAAACCACATGTACGACCACGACTTCCTCTGATACATTGTTGGTTGTTTTCTCTGATCAATGTGGAATAAAGTTGGCCCAATTTCTGCGGCATCTTTGATATCGCCTGATTAGTAAACAAGCGGGAAAACGCTTTCAGTGCACTCGGACGGGTGAAATTGTCTCTGAGGGATTTGCGATATTCGCAAATTATATGGCATTTATAATCAATTCGTTGGAATTCATGGCCTTTTATTTCTCGTTGGTCCGTGACGCGTCGCGTGGCCCGGAACGCGTCGTTGGCGGGAAAAAGTCAAATTCCAGATTCTGGTAATCGCGAGATGGAACAATTCTGAAATCCGAATTTCGGATGACTAATGTTCGAAGAATTGCATGCGCAGAGGGTGGTTTTTTTGATTCAATTTTTTTTGTGAGAATTTGAGATTCGTCGATGATCTTTTTCGCGCTCTCGATCTCCGGTTTCTTTCGACCGTTGGATACGTTATTCGATATTCGTGTTCTCCATCGTTGGACGAGGCCCTTTCGCCCGATATTCTCTGTTCATACGGCGGGAAACGGACAGGGAAGAGAGCGAAGCGTTCGACATGAGGATGTTGTAGCGCGAGTGTCGCGGCGTGAAAACGCATCCCACGCGTCGAGACGCGGGCGACGCGACGCCACGCCGAGCCACGCCATCCAATCCAAATCCCCGTACTTGGTTTACATCCAGTGCGAAGCGTAGACTACAACTCCCCCGGTTAGCGTATGGCGGGAGAGTAGAAATACACGTCCCACCTCTATAGGTAGAGTCGCTATCCCTTCGACTCGCCGCCAACCCTCGCTCGAGTTGCACAGCGCATCGTTAGGACGTGGATGTTGATATACCGTACATGTAGAGATAGATGATGCATAGAGGACAAAGAGCAGAATTCAGATGGTAACTGCTTTCTTCCCCATCCCCCAGGATTGCCGGCTTGAATGTCATGGCTTGCTGACTGTCCCGCCCTTCCTTTCCCCTCGTGTATAGCTGTCCTTTCCACCCCTCTCTTCTTTTCCCGTCTCGTCCCCGACTCTGATAATTCCGCGTTTCACCGGCGCCCTCTCTTCCATTCCCTCGGTCTTCGCTTCCTCTTTTTCTCCTCACTACCCTTTCGACGTTATATCCCCATTTTTCCAATCGCCGATTTATATAAACCCTGCCTCCTCATTTCTCGCTTTTTCCCGATCCGGTTAGTCTTCAAGTTCTACACGTGCTCCCTTTCGTACTCTTCCCACCTTACGTCACGTCTCTCTCGCTGTTGGTTTGATTTGTATGCGAATTCTTCGCCTACTCCGCGTATAAAATTCTCCGGTTCTCACGTCCGATCAAACCGAACACCCGTGTTTTCTGATGTTCATTATGTCGCTTAATTCCAGGATAAAGGTGACGAAGTTAAGAAACAGAAAAAAGAAGAAAATGGCGACGGCGATATCGAGGAGGAAGATGTGGACGATGAAGTGGACGCCGACGAAGAGGAGGTCGACGGTGACGGTGATGAAGATGACGAGGAAGATGAGATCCCGGAAGGTGAGGAAGATCTCGAAGAAGGAGAAGGTGAGTCACTCGTCTCGATATCGAGTCGCTCGCTGTTCGAGCTCACATTCCAACGAGAATTTCCTAAACTGAGCTGCTATAATTAGGCATTTGCTGACAAAAATATGTATCCAATGAAATTCACCGTGATTCCGTTGTCGTTTATTCAGATGACGATGAGGACGATGCAGAGGGTGAAGTGGAGGGGGACGGGGATGACGATGACGACGACGTATAATGAAGAAAGTAAGAAAAGTATGCAAGCACGACGGGAGACGGGTGGCGGGAGATGGAATACGGAAGAGGGAAGAAGGTCGGAAGTTGGAAGAATGGATTACGAAAAGAACGGGCGGACCGTGCCATCATAGAATCTTTAGCGGTCGAGGCCGCGAGATGTTGTAATTCACACTCATATTGAGGAGCTGATTTTTCAGTTGGCGCGTGTCGGCCCAGGTCCGTTTGGGGTGCTGCTCCCGTTATACCTACAATTTAAAAAAATGCTGCCACCTCGCCAGAGTTGCGGCGGGCTGATACTCGGGCGCTGCAACCCCCAATGTCTCGGTCCACCGCAATCCTGGCTCTCCCCCCTCCCCCCAGCTAGCCAACATCAAATGCTATTAGATTGTTCAGCAGGATAGAAAAGGGAATCTGAAAATAAAAAAAACAAATAAATAAATGAATATCTTCCGCGTTGGGAAGCAGACGAAATCGAATTGTCAATCGGAATGACTTTTGGTAGATGAATTTTTAAATGCAACGACAACAACAAACAAAAAACCTATTGCACGGGAATTATAAGAATACTAGCCAAATAAAATGAAGAAATTATAACAGGTTTGCGAATCGGAGTAATGTGGAGAAAGGGATGAACATTGAATGGCGCGCGTTTGTTTGAACAACCTAATAATTGTATTTGTCCGATAACTGGCTGTTTTGCACGGGACACTTTTTTAACGAAGAAAGAAAGAAAAACAAATAATAATAATGATAATGATTGTAATAAATACGAAAAAGAAAAACAAGCTTATTTAAGATATACAGAAAGAAAAAACTCTATTGTATTTAAATAGTGTAAAATGGACATTTGTGGGGTGATGATTTTTTTTACATTTCAAATCAAATTTGAGTTCGTAGTTCGACGAATGTCTCTCACCTAGCACGTGTGACTAGTTTTATTTCAGACGGACGTGTAATAGGCAGTTATAAGCGGGGGTGTGAAATTCGCAGATATTTTAAATAAATTTATCTTACTTGAAATTCTTAATAATTAAACCTCTATGTAAACGAACCCGGAAGAAGACTCCGTTATGCATCTGCCGTCGCACATGCGATCTAATTATTTAGATTTTAGTTTTTTTTAATCGAAAAGAAATTCTTTCGAGAAAACCAAACCAAAACGAAAAAAAAAATAAATAAATTCCATAAAAACTCATGGGTTACTCATAATATAATTGCCATCCTTTGCAGCAAATGCGGAGTATGTGCCTTAACATGTAAAAATAAATACAATTGTTTATTGAATTTCACACTTTTTCAACCGCAAATAGAGACATGATGAAAATATAGAATTATACAAGCGCCGAGCAGTGTGGATGAGTATATTGTGTGTCTTTAACGTTGCATTATAATTACTATACATAGCATGTATAAAGTTATGGACTAAGGAACATTTTATTATTAATGAATATATTACGTAACGTATAATAGCGCGTAACGTCAAGAGACATTGTCACATGTGGAAGCGAGCTCTTCTATGGACAGAGTATTATTATTGTACCCACTTCAACGACCGATCATATTATACTAACATATTGATTACAATCAATCAAATGTAAATCGTGTATTTCACCGTTATGGCTCAGCCGAGTAGAGAGCAAACTCATATTAACCAATCATCTTTTTCTACTCCATATCTTCCGAGCATCTTCATTTTTTTACAAACACGTGTCAGTTTCGACCTCCTCATTACAAGCTCGCACTGTAGAATAGTTATAATGATAATGATAATAATGATGATGATAATAATAATAACAATAATCATGATGATGATAATAATAATAATGATAATAATAATAATAACGATAAAGATGGTAAGAAGAATGATAACCCGAATTTTGGCGATACAACCGGATGTTATGCGGTGGGTGTAATTTTGGAAATACTCGATCTACAGCAGAGCTCGTTTACATTTCACATTGTTAGACGTATTTCACTCGTAACGTAAGTTGGAAAACAGTTTTAATTTGTCCTATCCTAACCGTCGTTGTAGACATTGTATTTTAATATATCGCCAACTCTTGTATATATAGCACTGGTACAGACAGAGGGTGCGGTATATGGAGATGAAGGGATCTTGAAACGACGCGCGGTTTTGTTAAATATGGAGTTATCGCACTGTCGCGATACCGGTGTACCCAACATCAATGAATTTTGACTGATGAATGATTACTTGCGATTACTGTAATATCAAGTTTGAGTTTCGATTCGCCGGGCAGCGATCGAAAGGGGGTCCAATTTCGTCGACCGCGCGTTCCATCCGTTTTTACACGCTGCTGCAGCCCCTAACAAAAAATTCATTTCCAAAAGAACATTCGAATTGGCGATTGTTGTTACAGGTCTAGGTATAGGTATATACACAGTTTCGATAACGATTCCCACAGATTTCAATTGTAGTCGATTGACAATTAAATCAAGACAATTGAACGATTATCAAGATAACTGCGGATCCAGATTAGAATGATACGATTATATGAAAATTATGATTTTATGATTGACGAGTTAACTAGATGTACTATCTTACAATGTCGTAACTTATTCTGGGAGACTGGTAGGCAAGAGGGGTGATGAGACATTGCGGTTACGATACCATTGTACCATAGCTGCATAATAATATTAATATTAATAATAATGATAATGATAAAGAAATAATGATAATTTGAATGCGAGACAATGTCCCACGTTGTAATGTACAAATATTTTCGAGGAAGTAGTTAAATAAATCGCAGTTAGATTGGAGATGATATAAATGCCAATGGGTTCGTTCTCGTCTTATTAGGATCTAACTTCGATATCCAGTTATGGACAAAATGACAATTATCACAAATTACGATCCTCTCGCAGTAGTGAGAAAGAAAAAAACACTTTCCCCCCCTTGTATGTATGCACGAATAGCCGTTCTTACAACCAACGAGGTTCAACTGTGCTAATCGTGCGTTTCTACTACCCTCCCGCATACCCTAGTTACCCGTTTGGTGTAGGTCTACTCCAGCTATATTATTCATATAGTTCATACTACCTCTTGATTCTGTAACGAGTTATGAAATATGTACGTTGTTTTGGACGTTCACACAGCGTGATTCACTGGGCCGACCATCCGGAAGGGGCTACAAATCTTATGTTAATTTTTTCAAATAACTCTTTTGACTTGAAACGAAAAAAAAATAGCACCCAAGTAAGTATCATTCATACGAACATGAGAATTCATAGCTACAGCTATGATACAAGTATACAAACTTTGTACCTTGAAAGAATCACTTGTGCGAGCGAGAAAATTGCGTTGAAAATACTATAATGTAAAAGCATAGGGGTTTAATTTAAAAAAATGGCATGCCCCGATTAGCTGTCCTTAGAAATGTGAATAATTTTTGAGAGACGATATTTTATTTTGCGAGTACCGCAGCTGTAGAAGACCCTCGGACGTGAATACCAGCGACGATTGGTCAGGTGCGGTGAGAGTGGAGGTGAAATGAAATGAAACTAGAGAAAATGAGGTGAAGTGCGGAGAGGTGAGAGGAGTCGAGAGTTTGTAATAAAGCCAGCTAGAACAAGTACGTATGTATGTACGTATGAAATACATACATATGTACTCGTGGGAAGGTAGAGCTGGATGCCATTGCAGCCCGCCGATCAAAGATTATGGTTTCGTACATCTTACAATCTAACGTAATGTCAATGAGGCCCTAGGCTAAGAATTTGGTTTGTGTGTTCGTACGTCTTGTCCAGGCAATCTTCTTGTACAGGATAACATATTATTGCATCATTTCAACAACAAACACTACAGATTATATTTCTGCCCATTCCATCAGATTTGAAAATAATTTTCATCACTTTCATTGTATTTTTAAGGAAATACATTTTTCAAAAACTACACGAGCATTTTTCATTTAGGTAATTGAATTATTTATTTAATAAAGATGTTCCTGAATCCAGAAATATTTTTTTTCCGTATAACTGTTCCGTTTGTAACTATTTTTTGAATTTTTTATTAATTTTACATCTCAACCTGCTCTTTCCCGATACTCTGAAATTTTTCCACTCATTGCGAAAGATTATTTCAATGGGAAATTTTCGATGAAAATTTCGAATATTTGTTCTTGAACAATTTTTCAGAATAGCTGATACCTTGTAGTTTTGAGATATGGGGATGGTTCAACATGTAGATCGTACGAATTGTCGCATCCAAGAGAAATTATGAACATCCAGTTTCTACGTGGAAAGCAAATGAAAATTGCGTAATGTTTCGCATCTGTCTAAAAAAAATTAAAGATGATTTCACGCTGGTGCAGGTAATTTACTGAGGATTTCAGCATACCTATAACGCCGATATTTATTAATTTACGATTCTTGAAATCATTTGCAAATCCGTGGCCGACATTTACTTTAATACGTGATGGTTCCAACAACAGATATAGTTTAGAACAGCGGGCCGAAAGGGTCTATTGATTACGCTTCACGTATGTATGTGTATGTATACATTGGTTTAGGGTATCAATAACACGGCTCGTAGAGTCGATACGGATTCAAGAACCAAGAATTTGTTTGTTGATTTTGTTTGCATGATTTACTTTTTTTGTGTATTTTTTCTCCATTTTTCGAATTATTGCTACTAGCGAAATAGTCATGTTTCGTATTATAATCAGCAGGATTATCGTATCGAGATACAGGAATACCCATGACAGAAATATATATGTAGATATGGGCATGTCGTTAGGAAGACATCATGATTTCTTTTTTATAAGTATATGTTCTTCATAAAGATCGTATAAAGTTATAAGAGTATGGTATATCTAGAGTAGTAATAATATCAATATTATTAATAGTAACAATACTAAAGAAAGACGTATATACTATACATAATTTCATTTTCTCCCTGGTTATCTCGCTCTCGCCCTTCATGGGATCTACATTCATACGCGGACACACACCTACACAACGACGGGATTGCGTACATTGCTCGACAATACACCATGTGTACAAAAATTAAATCTGATATGCCACATCGCATGCACTGTCATGTATAATAATTTTACAAAAATGGTATTTAATTGTTTTAACATTTTTACGTCGATTTAAAGGTCCAAACGTAGAAATTGGAGTAACCAAGTCTGTGCAGCTTTGCCGGTAGGTTTTGTTCATTTCGCAATTATAAAATATTAATATATAAATATCACAAAAATGCATACATTATTTCTATACTCCGAAAAGATATAACATGGCTAATCTAAGAATCGTACATTCTTTTAATATACCAACCAAAAGTTATAACTCTACGAGCCACAATTGTCTTCGATCTATTTACATTATATGGTATCAACTCTCTATTCAACACTCACCCTGTTATAATGCAATTGAAATGTACATCAACTAAGTCCCCCTCATCGCACTACGTTTGTTAGGTTCTCATTAGGGACGAAAACAAAGAGGATTGTTCGCGAGCACAAGCTATTGTTCGTTTTCCAGTTCACTACCGCTTATAATGACAATTTCGAAAATATTGGTAAGATTCTGCACGCACCTACTACCGTGGTAGTAATACAGCTACTATAATTTTGCGTTATTGTCACTTTATCACCGGTGCTGCTTGTATTCGGTGATAAAGGTCAGTCATAAATCTCCAACATGAATAAAAATATTTGAAAATCATTGAGTCTACAGCTATTCCTAAGTGGTTAGTTGTGGCCCATGGTTGTGTTTTCCTAATTTACATAATGAATCTAAAAGAAATAATTACGCTAATTCCGATTGAAATCCTCTTGCAGGTCGCGGTTGACGAGTACGATTACGAGCTTTGGGAGTGCACATTATGTAACAAAGTTGCTGCAAAAGCAGACAAAAAGCACCGCAGGGGTTTCAAGTTCCTTTAACGTTGCACAATTGCCCGGCCAACGTCCTCTCAAGTTATTGGACTAACCGGTATTATCTCTTGTAGGATTGTACATGTTATTTAGCGAGCAGATATCCTGGATGGTGTTTGTTGTTAGCCTTGTGAAGCTGTCTGTCATATTATTACCATTTCCACCGCCCATGTTGACCGGTTCTGTTATCGTTGTCCGGCTCGCTTCCACCTATGAATTTGAAAGGGTAATTAAGGTTTCAAAGTAGATTCACTCACTTGAGAGCTGTTTAATTCTACAGTGTTAAATTACCTGAGAGATCCTGATGTCAGAGAGGGAGAGATTGCTCGATAAATTTTGAGACAAGTTATCGTCAAACATAGCGAGATCCGCAGAGTCCAGCTGGTTCAAGGAGCCCAGCTCAAAGTTGCATTGCTGGTTATCCAGGTTCAGCATACTGCTTACTCCTGCTGATCCTTCCATGGGCATTTGGATTCCTGAGCAATTGTATTTTTTTCGTTAGCTCATTTCTCAAATAACCCAAATGAAGAACTGTATTAAATCAAAGAACTCACCAGGATTGTCAAGTGGGAGAAAAGCAGATTCAGCCTGTTCTTGATTCACTCTATTCAGCATCATTTGTGGTTGCATTGCAAATTGATGTTGTTGAGTATGCTGGAATTGAGGTGGTATACTGTATTGCTGCTGCAGTTGCTGTTGCTGTTGCTGTTGCTGTTGTTGCTGGTGCTGAAGATGTGTAGGTAAAATGTTATACTGAGTGACCCCCAGTGGTGCCGTGTATTGTATCGGCGAAGGAGTACGACCAGGTGATGGTTGTCCGCATATCCCACTGCAAGTTAAATTAATTGATTATCATTCGGTGGACTTGAAAGTCCGCTGGTTAAATTCTGTGGATGTTATAAAAAAATAATTACCCGTATGGCTGCAATGACACAGAAGGCTGTGGCGAAGGGCTTCCTTGTTCCACGCGATAATGTGGTGAAAAACCACCAGGTGGAATGCCACTTCCAGTTGCCACTTGGTAAGGTGAAGGTCCACGTTCGGCTGGTTCAGCTTTTATGGGATTTAAACTGTAAGGTCCAAAATTTTGGTACTGCATCGCACCATCTGCAAATATGCATTCGTCTTATTAACGATGATCATTATTGTTAATTGTCTCTACCACACATTTTGTAAATCAAGAACCAAGAGTTAGATACGAGAAGCTGGCAAAGTGTATTCTAAATGTGTGGTGAATGATTGTATTAGTAATAGAACAAACGCAAAGAAGTAATCAATCAGTAGATCATGACCAAAGAATCATATCTGATGCATGCTGAATCTTGTGTAAAGATCATCCGTACTGAAGATGTAGTTGACCTGCAAAATCAGAAGTTAACAGCATGCATGTGAACCCAATTAGTGTTAGGATGAGTAAAATGCAATCAGCAGGGTGAAATAGGTAAGCAAAATTAAATTAGGTGCACGCTCTTGCATTAAATACATGGATGTCCTAGTAGATTTTGTCTACCAAAAATAATTCATGGTTTTGAGTGAAATAAATTATAGTGTTGATGAGTATTGCGAACATGCGTTGGTAACTTTTTCTGGGTACAAGAAATCAGAACAACTAAGGATGTGACTATTTGACAATTGAAGAATAATCACATCCTGCATGAATAATCTATTTAAATAATCTACCACACTGATGTCGTACCTGGTTTGTTTGTAACAGTTGCTTAATCTGAAATTGTGATATGGGTGAGGACAGAAAACAGTGGATTCTTTGGCTCAGCAAGTAATAATATATATTATATATAATCAATCGATACAGATAATAAATATATACTTTGTTTTTTCATCATGTTTTTTTTTCAGAAAGCTTTCGTTGGTAAAAAGGTTCCGTACAAATATTGCACAAAATTATTTTATTCGTAATGTAGTTAATATAGTTTCAAAGCACAGCATTATATAAATAGAGCAGAGCCTCCATTGTTTGTAGAGAACTTTCAACATTCGAGACACCAGTCATCTATCATAATGCCTGTCCACTTCAAATTGTCATTCATCTCGAAATAGGACATTACCAAAAAGTGAATACTAAGATGACATTTATTCAATGAGACTGCAACAATTTGAACTTGCAAGGAATACATGTCGCACTGGTCTCTCAGTTATGTTCTCCGCGATAACAGACATTCTTTGTGTGCAGATGGCTGCTGCCCTCAAATTGAAAAGACACAAATACCTATTGAAGGTTCGTATAAAATGCGTTCTTAAAAAAGTACAAAATACAAGATCACCATGAGAAAATATGTGTAACATTTCTATATCAACTTCATGAATACATGATAGTTTTAATATGCCCCCACTTCTGACTGTTAAAGCTCACCTGAACAAATCAAAATTAACAAAAATATTCAATGGCAGGATGTAATTCATATTTAGAAAGCAACTCATGTTCAACGAACATCCTCGAAGTCATATCAACGTACACTGTACAGTATAAGAATAAGCGGTTGAAATTTGAAACCGAAGTAGCATCAGGTAGCTATGATCCGAATATATAGCAATTTCAGCAAAGCGTTGCATTTGTTCACATAGACCGACAAAGTGCGGAATGGGCATGATTTATTTAGACAGGCTGTTATATAGTAGGCTACAATTTAGAAAGCAGTGTAATGCTTTTCGAATAATTAGCTCTTTCTAGTTCTGTATCATTTTTTACTGTCATTGATGAATGTGAACGATTCACAAGTTGAATATACATGTCTGTGGTGAATTCGTGAATTTAAATGTTCGACCCCATGAGTTAGTGGAAATCCTCCAATGATGATGCTTGTGTTATCGACGTTTACATCTCGAGATTGCTAATTTCACTTTATTTACAGAGCATAAAATTGATTGCTGAATACTCGACGGTTTATAAATGTGTAAAATTGATTTCAGATGATCTAGACAAGGTATGAAACCAACGTTAAAAGCCATAGTATTTTCTCTTTATCTCAAGTAACTCAACAGTTACACAACATGACGTAAGGCCTGAATGACTTAATAAAAATACTTTTCATTGTCCAGAGCAGAACACCGTCAGGCATGAAGATAATGTAAAGTACCTGAATCAATTGTAGAAATAAAGAATCCTGCGACTTTTATTCGTTGGCATGTATACATGAATATTAATCAGAAAGATACCAGCACCGACCAGCTCCAGGCACCCAGGCAATAGCGTAATAAGATCAATTTTTTTCATATACTCACGTTTCTCAGCTTCTGCCTGCAAATGCCTCAACACATGGGCGCTGGGATCATTAGCATATTTTCTCTTTCGTTTTGACTTGGGATCTATAACCACAACTACAAATGACCATATAGCAACGAATACTACTCAGAGTTGCACGTGACACTTTGCTTTGTGCAATAAGCAGAGACTGAGGTAGAGACAAATCTTTTTAAGTCAAATCATCAGTAATCTCTATCAGCTCGTGAAAGTGTGACGTGCAACTCGACTTTGCACGTCATATTACAGTTTAGTGATAATATTAAGAACATCGGTATAAAAAAGAAGGCCACACAGTTCAAAGTTTAAAGGTAACATTGCTTATTGCGAATTTAGAGCGACCGATAACTATATCCGGTACCTAGTACCCTGTACCCTGTTACAACTCAAGTGCACTTCTCAAAATATTCTTTGCCAGTTTATATGTATGAATTGAAGAAACTTTAATTTGTTGCGACTAGGAGGACAGTGGCAACAGTGATACTGTGTACACGAGACATTTGGAACAAATTTCTATTCTTTTACATTTAATGACAACACCGTAGATTATTTTCCAATAAAATAATAGTAGTGACATATTTTGTCGTTGCAAGAGATTATCAGATTGAGTTTTTGGTCTTTTCCTAGCTCAAACCAGAATATAATTTATTATCAATGTAGGTCTCACGGCCTAAGCAGCTAAAAAGCAATATGGTCCAGGTAACTTCCACGTAAAGTAAACGACTATGATAATACCACAAAGCAACCATTAATCTAAGAAACCCTCGAATTGAATAATTATGATTTCAACGAAATTCTTTTACTCAATATCATATAATAATTTCAAAAATATTTTCAAAAATATTGACTAGCACATTACTAATTTCGAATAAAAACTACCTGCTTCTAGCAGTGGAAATATAATTAAATCTTTCCGCACGGCGAATTATATGTCAACTGTATAGTTTTTTCAATTAATAAATATTTCCAATGTAAGAAAATAATGGATAATAGTAATCCTTCACATCCCCGTACATGCGCACTACTTTAGTAAGTTAAAATGACAATTCTGAATAGGCAAACTGCTAACAGTATGAATTTGGATATTTCAGATAATTTTAAATATCTGAGCGCAATCACTTTGACTCTATCAAAATATCATGGGTTTATTTATCGTTGTACGCAGATATAGCACCAAAGATACTGTAGGTAGAGCAACGACCAATTATTATGAAAAGTCTAAACCTAAACTACAGTCATCATTATTGCTGTCGTCTAAATATTAGGCAAGATACGTGTATTCATACATGATCAATACGATTATGTTTCGAATAGCATTATTATTCTTAAATAATGATTGATGACAAATGACGTAATTAGAAAATCACTCTACTTCATATTCCTATAAAGTAAGGTAAAATTTGATGACAATGTAACGACATTTTGAAAAACAATGAAAATTTGGATAATTTGAATTATCACTATGTAGATCATTGCATCGTAGAAATTAAATTCTCAAAGCAAAGAACTGAATGAACAAACGTAAACTAAACGGTCCCATTTAATCAAAAACGGTCGATAGTTATTGATTTTAATTTAGTAGAGTGTAGGTTTTCTACTTATGAGAATCACTAGTAGATAGCATATGCTCGTCATTGACTAACTCTGAGTAACTTTTGAACAGCTAATCAGGCGTATCTGAGTGTTCCTATTATCCTGTTGAACCTGGATTTCTTGTAATTCCTACCTTGCACCGATAGAAAATAGCTACAGTCAAGATATAGCGATGAAATGTATTTGAATTTGTACACGTACATTTCTTATGCATTCAATTATCGAGGATCAATAAAGTTGGGAAAAATAATATCAACTGAACATAACAATTGATTGTCAAAAGTCACAGAAATAACTACTAATTAAGTACGTACTTCAAATCATTCTAAGTATCAGAGATGCCAGATGAAGAAAAATGTGAGCTAGCCATCAGAAGAATTTCCAAATTGCCAATGTGCCCAAATCTGCCAATTTGTCTGCAGTATTCAAGCACACAAATCAAATCTGAACTAGTCATTAAGCAGACTGACGATATTAGATACTCAAGATGTGGATAACAGCTGCTGCATTATTTTTCAACTATCAACATCTGATCCAATGGCATCACAACATATAATAATATTACACAATGTTTTATGTATCAATTTTGTCCGCCAAAATCTTACCCCCTTCTACTGGGCTGTAATAAAACGACATTTCATCAAACTCAGAGGCAGTAGCATGGGGAGCCATAGCTGTATACAGAGCATAATGTTCGGCCTCCGTCAATTCTATGCCATAGGGTGGGGACTCATCGCCGTCGAGTCGTAAAGATTTTACGCTAGTAACGCTGGTCATGCTTGGGCGAGGGATATTTGATGGAGATATATCATTAAAGCTACCCTTGCATAGAGTAGATGCACTGCTACCTATATTTATATTAGGTTGACTGCCTGTTTCATGCACCTCTATGTTTGGTCCTTCGGGTTTATCTTTCTTTGCTTTCTTGGCAAAAAATTTTGAGAAAATTCCAGGTTTTGATTGTTTGGGCAAAGTGCCTGGAAGAGAGGGCAAAGTCTTCTGAGGTGCCTGAACAGTGGCAGAAGATTCGTCAAGAGTTTGAGTTGACGACGGACGTGGGAGGGTCGGGGCAATTGGCAAAACAGGCATCGACGGTGTTTTCCGAATTCTTTTTGGTGGAAGGGGTGGGAGTCTTTCATCTGATTCATGCCTGACTTCTCTCTTTGCAACTAAAGGCGGTGGGGATATCGATATAACGGGACTATGAGCAGGTAAGGCAACATCCTCGTATTTTTGTTCTTCAGGGGCATCAGAAACTTCGAGCAACTCTATCGGATTTTTCATGGCCATTTGGAGACTAGTATAAGTTTGATTGTCGTAAACGTCAACGTCCATGGGCTGACCCTCGAGGGCCGCATTCAACAGTTTCGTCTGGGTGTCGGCGTAAATCTGGTCTAGTTCTGCTACTTGTGATAGTAATTCATTCAGAGACTTGCTACCCTCTTCTGCATTCTCAACCTCATCATTCTCAATATTTTTTTCATCTTGGCCTTTTTCAACCCACTTGCTCACTTCAGTATAATCGAACCAATCAGATTTACCGCCTTTGGGGGGTCGATGTGTTGATGTAATTTCTATACTACTATTTACAACATGGCTTTTCGAGTCAAATCCTACGTTACTATTCCTACCTACCCGTTCGCTATCCAAAAGAGCGTTGGTTTCGTAATTATCAGTAGCTAACTTTGTTTCTGTTATATTATTATTGTCAGAGTAACAATCGTTTACAGACTTGTCATCTCTGACAAGAGCGTTATCTCTACTACGCGACTCTTGGTTACTCTTAATGTTATAAAGATCGTTTAAAGCTCGTAAGGTGGCCAATTTATTATGCGACTTTTTGAACTCAAGGTCATTGTTATTGAACTCGTCAATAGTTCGTGTTATTTTTGGAGTAGCGTTCGAGAGAAGGGACGCCTCAGTGGCTAAAATCTTATCAAATGTATTGTAGTCAGCCTTCTTCCTTGTAAAGGCTTTACGTAGTGACCAGAATGCAGGCCTACCTGAATCCAAGGGGAGAAATTCAAAGGGAAGGGGGTCACTCGTTGCACCGTCCGACGGCCTGCGTAGCTGGATGAACACCTTTACTGGCTGATCCACTTCCAAAACTCGGTAGCGGGGGGTTCTGAATGATATCGCCACCTGTGCAGGATTAAATTATCAATCAATGAACATAAAATGTAAAATCAATTCGATAAGGGAGTCATATTCCACATTGTTGACCAGAATGCTTATAAATTCAGAAGTGCGGATCCCAATGAATAAAATAGATATTCGGTAGCGATTGTAAAATGGATTCATGTAATACCTGCTTGTGAACGTGCGTAGGTTGGAAATCTGCGAAACCTTCCCAGACGAATTGACCATCGCGTTCCTCAAAAAATCTAATTTGTATATCTTCTTTGGCTACTTTTTCGCACAAGAGAATCATTTCCTTGCCACCTGCTACTGTGCAGCAGCAATCACTCAATTTACAGATTACCAAATCTGACATTGCCTCTGTGAAAATAGATGACGCGCGGGTAAAAAAACAATTCGCGAACCAATATTCGTGCAATAAACTAATACATGTTAGAAATGTAATCCTCACTTTTATCATAAATGGGATCGGACACAACAGGGGCTAATGGAACGGTAAATTTTCCTTTCTCAGCCCCTTCTAAGAATACTTGAAAACACAGCCTTACTGCATTCAAGTCGATGCTCGTGGGCTGAGCCCGATGCGCAAACCCCGCTACAATGATAGAATAGAGATTATTTTCATTCTTAAGGTGGATATAGGTTGGGAAAGTTCAAAGTTCTTGAAGAATTACTCACTTCTGTAAGGGTCGACACGAATTTCTTCTCTAACTCTCAGGGCATCCTCGATATCTTTTTTCTTGACACATTGGATTCCTAGGTTGGCAAAAGTTACCGTCATGCTTTCCGTAGCTATTTCAACTGTGCAAACGCCTCTTCTGCATGCTTCTTTACCAACCAAGTTGTGCGGATGAGGCTTATATGGTGGATCCTTAGTGACACATGACACTACGACCACCGCTCTGCCCTTGTACCCTTCTATCTATATCGATGAGGAGATTACATCTATTACACAGAAAACGATGACAAAGTGTAAAAGAATTCAAGATCCTGAACTCACTCGTATGCTTGGAAACGTTTTGTTCTCAGGTGTGCTATTTACACCTGGTATACTACCGGCAGATCGACCCTCACATTCATAACGAAAACGGAGGGCTTTACTGGCAGGTTGTTCCAGAATTTTGACATAGGCTACCCTCTTCATGTTTCCTGGCCCAACACCGCCCGTGCCCACTGTCTCAACTCCACCCCCCGAGAACATGGTAAGTGGCCCTCGTTCGTCACCGTTGCACTCAGCAAACTCAGGATCCGTTGTCTGGATGACTTCAACTGTTTGTACAAAAGACCAGAAATTACCCTCATCTCCAAGGATCATTCAGCAGCTACTCAATTCTTGGAAGAGTTGCTGTTTTGGCAGCGTTGTAGTTTGGCCTTGCTTTTGAATAATTGTACTGGTAGCATGTGTGGTCATTTACCAGCAAAATTATTTTGTGAACTGATACTGCACAAGTAATTTTATGCAAGAAACAAAAAATCTTAATTACCAATATTTTGTAAGCATAGCACAGTATTAAGGGTTAGATCGCAGAGTCTAATTTCTTTGTGTGTGATGGTGATGATGCTGGAATACCTCTTTTTTAACCTTGACTCAGCAAGGTGGTAAAAACGCTAAAAATACCCATCAACTAAAAATCTAAATTTTGACTCATGTAATTTATAAATTGTTCACTAGAACAGACCCTTTGAAGCAGAGTTGATAAATTTGATGCTGTAACAAGTAGATTCCAAGAACTACAAAATGCTTGTTTGAGTCCGATACTTTTGATTAAATACTAAACTACTTACGGACATCACTTATGTTTGTATTCCCATCCGGTACTCCATGGATATGTTCCATGCCTTTGGCTAGTTGATAGTCGATTTTATTCCCATCTGTGAAGATACATGAACATCATTATTAGCAAATGATGAACAAAATGCAACTATGAATGAGGTAGCAAAAATATTAAAAAAATAAAAATATGTCATCATTTTAAATGGTAACAAAAAGATTTAATGAAAATGTTAATTTTCAATAAAACGTTTGATGTCGATAAACATTAGTTATTGGAACATATTAATAAATAAATCCCAAAAAACTTGCACACTACTATTCATTGAATTAAAAGTATGGACATCGCTGAGTTAAAAGAATATTTGGGAGGTATTAGGTAGTTTTACTTCATACTAAGGATAAACATGTAATTCATTTTTAAAATGTGTAATTTGGAACTGTGTTGTATCAAAATAAGAAGCACTGGCAGATGGCGGTGATTTTTTTTTCAATGAAATCTGACATTACGATACATCTTTGATGGCACATTTACCACAGCAGGGATTTTAGTTTGGCGACGTGCCCACAAGTAGAGAAGAGTAGCGTTACGGCTCTTGGTAAACTTGAAACAGTTTACGTTTGGTCGAATATAAACTGAGAATGAGAAAATAGAATACCGTGGTAAGACAGAGTAAGGAAATTATCCGAACATGTTTGACATCGAAACATGAAACGCGACCGTGCAGATTGAGGCGTAAATACCTTCGAAATTATTGGATAAACAGCTGTTTCAAATTAACCTATAAAGCGATCCTCTAGCAAAGGGATCCGTCTATTGACACTAAGTAGAAATAACAAAACTGTCGAGAAGGGAAAGATAATTTGCAGCCTCGTACAGGAGCAGGAAAGCTTGGAGATGCGAGGTACCGAATCTGGCTCTGTATTCCGGGCGATTCCGGGAGTCCACACTCCGCACCGCGCAACGCTGATCCAATCATTATTTTGGGAGAACCAAGAGCTTAGGTCTCCTCAGCTATAATTAAACGTTATCGTAGGACAATGTGAGACTCGCCTGTTCGAGGCCCGTGTCATGGCACGAAGCTACTGAGATCGTCGGATGCTCGAGCGAATGATAATTGTTCTTTCGATTCCTGGCTCCGAGTGGTTATGAGTTGGGAGTAAACTTGCTCCTGTCAAGGCCTCTGAAAAAGGCCAAAGTTTAATATTCTACTGAACGAGCCGCACGACGATGGTCTAGCTTCACATGGCCACCTCGCTTGGGATGTTATCACCACACCGATGTACACGAGAAATAAACTTTCACGCTCCAACACTCGGTACCAACCCTTTCGTCACAACTAGCGGAGGAAAATTATTTTTGGCAAAGATGACCACAACATTTTTCGGGGAAGCGTAACGAACTTGTGCTACTATTGGACGACATGTGTCACGTGACACTGTCAGCCCGCGCAATTTCCAATGGATTTACCGCGCACCTCGTGACACCCATGGCCGATGCGCGGCAATTATAATAGACCGACGAGATTCGAAGAAATGTCATTCCCGACCGTAACTTTAGAAATAATTACGAATCCAAGCCTGCCGATAACCATCGACTATAAAAAATTACTCATCCCTCACTTGTCGGTGTAACAGTCAATTGTCTTCACCATCCCCTTGGCAAAGTTGACACATGTAAACATTTTGAAATATCCGAAGCAATAGTTATTGAAAACAATTTCAAGGACAACTAAAAGTCGCCAGGATGCAAAGCGAATCGTCATGGGCAGCTAACAACCGGCGAAAGTATGACGCGTACTCCCTCAGAGGTCGCAAAGGTCTTCACTATCCCCCGCAACCGGCATTTGTAAGAGCCCCACGACGGGGACCCGTTCCAGGACCGATCAGAAACCCTATTAATTCATACCGAACTGCCCCCGCCACCTCTTCCCGGGCTAACATTCTCAAGAAAACCATAAGCTGTCCTAACAACGCCAAAAAAAAATGCAATATCACGCCTCAAATCCCAAAGCTCATCGCGTCTAAGAAGAGCTTATCGATGGTCGACCTATCACCTGTAGCCGCGAAATCGGATGTTGCGAACCTCAGGTACGCATAGGAATTATGGTGCAGACCAGAGAAAAGTTGATTGCCTTTACAATAAAAAATTCCATCCTCGTACTCAATTCTGTAGCAGGTCCGAAAGTGCCGCATCCCTGCAAGGACGGTCGCGGAAGGCGAATGGGAATTTGGAAACAGCAGCAGTTCCGAGTAGCGATGTGGCCTTGTGGACCAGAGGTTTGTTTCCGGAGAGTGAGGCATCAATGGTACCAGGCGTCAAGTCGAGAGCAGCAAGTCTTGTTTGTCGAGCCTTGGTAGTGAACGCTTGGCGACGAAGGCGTGAAGAGAATTTCCAGCTAAATGAGACTATTCGACAGTTCACTCAACAAGTGCAACACCTTCATATTCAGATTGTCGTATTAAGACGACTTCTGGACACAGAGAATGGTCGTGTCGGCAGACTTATGGCTGAAATGCAGCAGACAAAACTTCGGTTGGAGGACGTTGCTCGCGAAAGGGACCATCTGAAATCGGTAGGTATAATAAAAACCGAGTTGCCACAATAGATCGTATACTAAAATTCAGGATCTGTGAGATGCGCAACAGGAGAAGGAAAAAGCTTTGCAAGATGTGAGCCAACTCCGGGATGCAGTAGAAAAAAAAACTGTATCGGCCGAAAACTTGCGGAATGAATTATTATCCGTACAAACCCATTTGGCAGCTCTTGACGGACAGGTATCGAAAGATAGAGAAAAGCTGCTTAAACTGAGGGAGGACAAGAAGATGTTGCTGGAAAAGGTGAATATTATTACCACCATCGACAATATCACATTTCTTTGGGTTATTGGTGTTTTTAAGTTTTATACTCTGAAGTTGATAATTAATATCTCCTTTTTCCCATATGCCATTTTACAGGTGATGATTAGTGAAACTCTGGCGTCCGAGCGCCTAGCGATGAAGGAAACTGCAGAATCTGAGATTGAAGATCTGCGGGGTCGGTTGAGTTCCCAAATTGCATTACTCTGCACTACCAATGAGCAACAGTCGAAAATTGTGGAGTAAGTATGAATAGGGATTCAAAATGCGGTTCCAGAACTGAATTTATATTTTATTTATTTTTCTTCTGCGATTTGTGTATTTTTCCCTGTATATTTATGCATTACATTCTCGCATTACTCCGGTTTTCAGAGAAAACAAGTTGAAAACTAAGCAAACAATAAAACTACAAAAACAATTACAAGTTAGCCAAGAGGCCGGAAAATTTCTCACTCTACGCGCCACTAATCTTGAAAATGAACTCGCTGATCGCGACGCTGCATTACGACGCCTCGAAACCGCTTATAACTCGCAACTGTGAGTTTTATATTTGGTATAATGCAAGTTTTCGAATTGATTTGCAGTATCAATTAATTTTTACCGTTCAGTTCGGAGTTGAACGATTTGCGGGAGCGGTTAAATCGCCAATCGCAGGAGGGTGGCTGGAGTACCCGAGTCCTACAGATTGCCGGAAGCGTCGTTCGCGCACCGCGAGCTATTCTTCGTACTCTTTCCTTCCTTTCGAATCCTGCGGGACCGTCACCTGTTACGTCTTAGGTAATTTATATTGATCAGTAATCTATGATAGATGCATAGGCATCCATAGAGAGGAGGTAAAAATCTGAATCTGACACATCGCGAGCGCTCGCTGATATTTATAGAAGCCTCCATAGGCAAACTATAGTTACGTAATTATACATATAAAAAAAGTTTTCATTTTGTTTCCAGGAATTCCATGATGATAAATAATAGCTGGCGTGCGTAAAAGGTTATCATTGCGATAATTATCTGCACTTGGATGGCATACCTATACAGTATGTACTGTCGGTCACTGATTATCTTGGATCGAACGACGACGACCACAACAATAGCTGACATATTCGACCGTCTATAAGAGAAAACAGGTGTAGATATCTGCTTGTGCAAAATGGATCAGGTATCGGAGAAATTCCTTGATCGAGCTATTATGAAACTCAAGATGGAAAAATTTGCTGGTGGGATGACATAAGCGCTTTGCGATTACTAATTTATTATTGTCGAATAATTTTTCATTTTATACCTGAAATATATCACTGCTATCTGCAATTGGTTTCTGCGATCGTGATTCTACATAACATGATATAGACTCGTAATACCGCGAATAGTGGGTAGTGTTCAAATTTTGAAATGCGATCAATCGATTAATTGGAACCTGAAAATTCGACTGTCGAATCTGCCTTGCTGTCGAATGACGTCTTTTGTTTACACTGTTCGGTGGTCCATGAGAGCGCTGTGAGGTTATGTCATCTTAGTTATGTAATGTTACGTTCTTTCTCGCAATTAATTAATATGCGTGCATTATCGGTAAATGAATGTTGGCAAGCCGTGAGCTGAGAAAAAATAATTTACCTCACGGTATGAGCTTAAGTTTTACTCAGAAATCTTAGATAAGATGGAAAGTGCTGTTAATCAAGCTATGTAAGTAAAATTTGTAAACCACATCCGACAGTACCCTTTCTCAGTTTTCCTTGCAGAACCGGCGTCTACCAGTCGTTAAACATGTGCGTATTGTGTGTATTATATGCAGGTGTACATACATACATTTTTGCTCGACATACATGCGTTGTATCTATGTCGCGTACGTCATATATTGTCTTCATCTAAATTCAACTCTGTTACGTGTGAACGTCAGCTCGTCACGATTCGTCGTGTTCTATCCTCTTATCGTGTCGCCTTCATTTTTCCTCTGATAGTGTAAGGAATTCTTTTGATACTCTTGACTATCATCTTCTGTTCCCGCCTACGATTTTGCATCCGCGCCACGTTCGACGAACACGCGGCGCGAGGTCATATTGACCTTATCAGTTATCGCTGGCTTGCACGTATTCAGTTCAAAAAACGAAGCTGCTGTGTTAGGTACGCAGTTTACGGTGTGAGTAGTTTAGATTACAGAATTTAAATTTATCAACGTCCAGTAGTTAGGTACAGAGAAAGATGTTCTTAATTAAATTTAGTAAACACAAAAAAGTTGTTCCACGATGTCATTTAATGTACTTTGACATAATAATTTATAGTTCATCGCAATGTTGGCGTAATTTTGTTCCTTGTTTGATAATTACTGACATTGTTCATTGACAAATCACTTCAACAGCGAGATAGACAGAGTTGTTAATACGACTTTTTACTTATAACATATTGGTTACTAACACCTTAAATTATGATAGACTATTCTTCTATTAACTGACTAATTTTATCTAACAATAACACTTAAGGTTGTTCTCACAGTAGCTTGGATTAGAGGGTATTTTGGGGAAGTAAAAAACAACTCAAGAAAAGGAGAAAGATGTCGGGCAAAGGGCAGACAATACTGGTGACAGGTGGTGCTGGGTACATTGGTGCTTTGACCGTCTTGGAGCTTCTTAATGTCGACTTCGAGGTGGTGGTTATTGACAATCTTTCTAATGCTTACCAAGGTAAGACCGAGTTAGTGAAAAAAGGAGGGGGTCAAAAGCTAGAAAATTCTAGCATTTAATGTTCGACAGTCTTCATAATAGACTGCCCTTATCAGTAATCCAGTTTTACTATTCAAGTGCTATCGACGAGCATGAGATGATTAGTTTATCTTTTCTTCGGTAATATTGATCGACCAAGACTGCATTGTTTCAGGCAATATATTTCTAGCACTCAAAAATTTTTCTAAATAATTAATAACTTGAAATAATTTCTTCTTTCCCAACCCAGCATCCAGCCAACAAAAACCGGAATGTCTACTAAGGGTAGAAGAATTGACAAAAAAACATGTAGCATTTCATTCAGTCGATATAACAAACAAAGAGGAATTGAATAGTGTATTCCAAAAGGTGAGTACGGGTTTTCAAAATTTATCACACTGTTTGGAACATTTGAAATCAAACAAATGAAAACTTGCAATGAAAAAAAAGGATCGCCATTACCGATCGTTCATTTTCAGTACAAATTTGACAATGTCATCCACTTTGCGGCACTAAAAGCTGTAGGGGAATCAGTCGCAAAACCACTGGATTATTACAAGGTCAATGTCACTGGTACAATACTACTCCTGGAAGTAATGCGCGAACATGGTGTCTATCGCATGATTTATTCAAGCAGCGCAACTGTGTACGGCCTACCAGACAAGCTCCCATTAACTGAGGAGTCCAGAACTGGAAATTGTACCAACCCGTACGGAAAATCCAAGTATATGGTTGAACAAATATTACAAGATCTTTGTTTTTCCAATAAGGTACAGACCTCTTTCTTTTTCATTTGAATATCCTCCTCTCGAGGGTTTCGTTTGATGTGAGTGAATGTAATTTGAATCTAAAAATCTAGGCCTGGTCTATCACCTCTTTGAGATATTTTAATCCTGTTGGAGCTCATGCCTCAGGAAATATTGGGGAAGACCCAAACGGAGTGCCAAATAACCTGATGCCTTACATTGCCCAAGTAGCAGTTGGAAAGAGAGAGAAACTCTCAGTTTATGGCAAGGATTACGACACCCCTGATGGAACTGGTATGCCTATTTGCAAGCCGGATGAATGTAGTAGATCTGAATAATCACCATTCACTCATCTTTGGACTAAATATTTAATTTCAGGAGTTCGTGATTACATCCACGTCACTGACTTAGCAGTTGGCCATTTGCAGGCAATATTCCATCAGAAACCCTCAGGGTTTCAAATTTATAATCTGGGTACTGGCAGAGGTTATTCAGTGTTGGAGGTGATAGAAGCATTTAAGGCAGCTTCTGGTAAAGACATACCCTACGAAATTGTAGATCGGCGGCCCGGTGATATTGCTACCAGTTATGCTGATGCCAGTCGCGCCAATAAGGAATTAGCATGGCATGCGTCACGGAACATCGATGACATGTGTAAGTTCATTAGTTAATTGTACACTAGTCAAACAGTTTTTTGAAAAAATCAAAACTATCGGAATGACTTAACAATGTGACTAACATATCCAGGTAAGGATACGTGGAGATGGCAGCAGAAAAATCCTGACGGCTATAAGAATTCGTCTTCAGTGATTTGTCCAGGTGCCTGCTCGCTGGATAGCAAGAAACGAGCAGTTTAATGATTGCGTAAGCTAGCGGTTCAGAACTGTTATGCACGCAGAGCATTTTTTTGAACGAAATTAGATGCCGAATGTAAATTTTTTATGGCAGTTCTTTCTGTAATCCAGTTCCGTACAACACATCTCTAATATACTTGCTAACTTGAGGAGACGGGAAAAGTCTTGTGTGAAAGATTCGCCATAATCTACCGTGACCTGTTGTTCTAAGACATTTTTAGACCATATACCAAAGATTGTAATGCGATTTGTCTGGGATTTAGGAGTTTAGTTGTTGTTATTATTATTACTATCATGTTTATTATCATTGTTATTCTCAGATGTGAATGGTTTTTCTTTATTGTAGCTGGTACCTATGCTGGTACGTACATTTAGATTGGTATAGGTGTAGAAATTTCACTTTCCTGACTATGCGTATTTTTTCTCAGTTCAGGATGATGATCGAGAAGATCATTCTTCCTAAAAATATGTCGTTAGGTAAAAATTTTGAGAAACTGTCTTTAGATAGTGTGTACCTAAAAATACCGCAAATTAATTGTGTCATAATTGCTAGATCAATATTCTTGGTGAAAATTGTATGGCATATTCGTACCAAGTTGAAATAAATTATTACAAACAATTCATCTCTGACAGTCATGAGGATCATCGCTTTTGGCACTCTAGTTTAGCGCATATAGAATATTGATGAACTTATGTCTATCCCGAATTCCTATGAGAAATATAAATCACCCATTACTCGGATTACGCCGATGATGTATATCTGCGCTTATGTAGTTGGGAACTTGTTGGAAATAAGGTAGGAAACGCCGATACGCCGAAACAGTCAGTTAGATGTCCCCACCGGGCTTCCGTAAATGTGCAATTGCTACATTAACCGTGAGATCTGTGCAAGTGCAAACAGTAGATCACAGAGAATGAGATCGAAGAGATGTCAAAAATTTCGAGAACAAAAATGTATGACAAGTGCGTGTTTTGGTTCAAACTCTGCTTGCGCTAATTTGATTTCATAGTTAGTAGATATTGTTTTAGCTCATCATAAAAATGTCCTGGTTCGGTCGATTCCACGGTAAAAACAACCATGAGCTCGTTCACTACCTAAAAGGCAAGTTGATGCAAAAATATGTTCCATAGGTTAGAGTCATTTGCTTATTATTTTGAACGGAATTGTGTTCATTCAACAAAGTTCACCGTATTCAAACAATATTATTCCTAGATTCGAAGATAATAAAATCGGATCGAGTAGTTCGAGCCATGCAATCAGTGGACAGAGGAAATTACACGTCTATTGGTCAAGCTTATGTCGATGCACCGCAAGGAATTGGCCACGGAGTGACCATCAGTGCACCCCACATGGTATGCGTTCTCTTCCTTATCCAAATAATCTTTTACTCAATAATATCATATGAAATTACAAATCAACTTATGTTCAGCATGGCTACGCATTGCAACTTCTGGAAGACAAACTACAGGATGGTGGAAGAGCTTTAGATGTTGGTTCAGGTTCTGGATATCTGACAGCATGTTTTGCAATGATGCTTGGTCCACAGGGACTGGCAATTGGTATAGATCATATCCCAGAGCTCAAAGAAGCAGCTGTAAAAAATATAACAAAAGATAATCCTGATCTACTCGAGAGTGGGCGGGTTAAACTTGTTGGTAACTATACAAAAGATTTGTACCTAATGATGAAACACATGAATTAAAATGACCACTTCTATGGATGCTGTTCTTTGATGGATTTTTTCATTTGTTTTTTCATGAAACTTCCCTATAGTCGGTGATGGCAGATTAGGCTACCCAGAAGGTGGACCCTATGATGCAATACATGTTGGTGCAGCAGCTAAAGAAACACCTCAAGCAGTTAGTATTATACATCAATAAAAACTTTGTAGATACTCGACTTAGCAAGAGATCATCACGCAGAGCTAATCACGAGAAAATGGTGTATTTCTTATGCAGTTGATAGACCAGTTAGCTCCTGGAGGCCGAATGTTGGTACCAGTTGGTGCAGAGAACTCAGATCAAACTCTTGTGCAGTTTGATAAGCTCCAAGATGGCAGGATAAAACGAAAATCATTAATGGGAGTGGTCTATGTTCCATTGACAGACAAGGAGCGTCAAGACCCGTCATGGAAATGATGCTTGATTCAGTAAATTACTTATAAGTAATTTCATCAATACCTGTAAGATCGTAACAGTGACGTGAAATTGAATTGCATTGACAAGTCTTCATGGACTTTAATTCATACGAGGTATAAATTTCCTACATGAAGCAATTAATTGTACGAATAAAATAAATATTTATTTCAAGTGACCAAATTGAAGTACAAATGATTGTGAATTTGTTTTGAACATTATTCTTTTTATTAATAACATACATAAAAATTATTTACTAATCGACTTGCTTTGTAACTGAGCTAAGTCAACATAAATTTGTCTAATTGTTGCATCGTATCGCGCAGAGAATTACATCTAATTGTAAGAATATTGCTCTACTTCAATACTTCATCGACATCCGAGTCAATCGGAAGAATTCAATAGATTTCAAACGTGATGCAACCTTTCGCTTAACTGCCCTATACATTCTTGTAAATATTCTGAAATGATTTAGTCATTATGCTAACTGATTAGATTCTCAGGATACATTGCTATTGTCTCCTGACAGATCCAAACGTCTTCGGGTACTGAATACATAAAAAGCAACACAGAGTTGAGGTCATTGATTTAAAGTTTTGTCAGATTATTTGAAAACGGTTAGGAAGTGTAAGCCATCCGCAATGAAGTCTGAAAAAAAGATCTTGAAATTCAATTTCTGACACAACGGCACGCTTATGCTTATGCTACACAAGACAATAACAAATTTCAACGATTGATCCGATTTTTGAAAAATTCACCCGCGAGTTCCAGTTTACTTCATCCCTACAATATCCTTGCTTTCACATTTTTTTATAGGTTTTTTATAAATGTATGTAATCATTCCAATATGGTATCGCTACAAAGTACCCTATTTGTGCCGGTTTTAAGTAATAGAAATGCAAAATAACAATTACAAATCTGGTATATGATCACCATCTGGCTGATTGAGTTAGTAGTATTGTATAATTGTATCAAAATAACATAACAAATACAATGCTGATCACAGATTTGGAATGAGATAAAAGTATCTGTGAAAGGTAAAAAAATCTAGAATATCTGCAGAATGGTAATATTCCAAGTACTCATGTGCTAAGAGCGGGAGTAGTGGGAACCCGTCAATGACGGAATTTGTTTAGAACCTGTAGTTCTTGAAAAACAGTATCAGAAACCCTATAAACATAATATCTTGCCCAGGCATTTCATTGATGTTGCATTAGGGCTGAGAAAATGGTTACTTGACCTAAGTAGACAATTGTGCTTGAAAGGTTTCCTAACAGATCATAGAATTTTCACCATAAAGAGGCTGACGACTGAGCCTATCGTCAATCCAAAACCCAGGAACGCACCCATCATTGATGATGCCACTTCTATCTCCTCGTGATTGACGACTCTGGAAAAGTCAGGACACAATATTACGTTTATTTTATTCTGGATATGCGAATAGTTTATACAACTCAACTCGTAATAATACTCACAGTGGGGCCAGAATCAAAACGACGTTACAAAGATACCCATTGGTGAAGGCAAAGCCCATCAGTATTGTGATGTAGTAAATATCCTCGGTAATGTACACCGGAAGGTGATGTCGAGGTTGTGCATTGCAAAACAGGATTGCTGGTATGAACAAAATTCGCACAGAACTCAGGAAAATCACTAACCATGGTCTGTTTTTAGGCTAAAAAAATACGAAACTATCAATGTTGGATTCCCACGATGATTTCATACTATGATTAATTTACTAACCCATTCCAGAATTCCAGCTGATATTCTTCCACAGAGATCGCCGACACTGAACAAAAGGTAACCAACAACTGGGACAAAGTAGACGTCTGAAAATTGAAATAGCATATTAATTATTAGGAAATCGGAACCATATACTTTACAATATAAAAGTCTTCAGGTTGTTGTAAAGCTGACCATTCCATGCGTAGCCTTTTCCTTTATCTTGACTGTCGACGAGCACAGTGATAGCTGGGTAAATGGAGATGGTAATTAAAAAGGTGAGCGCATTACTCAATCCATAGTGCCAAGTTTTCATAAAAATTCTTGAATATGATATCACATCGGGTCTGTGCCCCGAGTATTCTGTATTTTGGGAATTATATCCAGCATGATTCAGTCTATCAGATTCAATGAGAGACTCTGAACCCGGACGATCCAACATGTGATACTTGAAAAATACCTGAAATCGTACACAACATGAGTAATGATGTCATGGTGATACTTCATTGTCTACATTTTACGTAAGTACCAATGACGAACTGAGATGGTCGTTAACATGACACAAAAATCCGAAGATAAACGTGTTTCACAATCAATAATCCTATACGTAAATATATGGAGCGAATTATATCTGATCAGCTTATGCTAAACGAATACTTGAGAGCTGGAAAGCAGCTGACATGTGGATTTGAATCCAGCTGCGTTATTGTCGCAATACACATGGCATGCATGCAGATTTATAAATACAGTTGATGATACACCTAAAGATAATACTGACCCCTCTCTCAAGAATAACGTAAGCCACCAATGAAAGGAAAAGCATTACATCCCCAATGATGAAGTACACAAGCCCTGATAATACGGGACTCGCACCTATCCACAGAGAACCGATTTCAGCAAGCGCTGTGAAAATGCCACCTAAAGCTTGTCCTCCCATCATAGCTGTAATATATCCAGACCCGATTCGTCCAGCAATTCCCATGAAACTACCTCCAAAGATAGCACAGGACGCTGTGGGGAAAAAAGTTAGTTGATGCCAGTCGTTATTGTAGTATTACGTTATTTTATTACAATGAATATTTCACGTACCGTTTATGGCGGCGACCGTCGATAGTGTAATGATAAAAAACAGATCCTGCCCTAAAATTCAAAGTCATGTTAATCCATACATGAAAAAAGTGTGTAGTACGAACTCACGCACTCACATTCATCTGTGTTAACTCTGACAAGAGCTGTTGTTAAGATGAACAAAGCAAGAACTATAGTTTGGGAGCCGACCATACGTGTTCTTAGAGACAGCCTGCAATTGTAAGGAATTATAATGATTAAATTTGGACGTAACTGTAAAAGGAATTCATCTCTTTGGTATTGAAAAAATCTTTGGCAGATCATCTCTTAGCAGAACGTACAATGACTTGTAGTATGGAATCGTTTTTATTTACTTTTTGCTGATGAAAGTGTTTACCACCAGGAAGAGCGTATTTGGTATTGCACTCGCAACGCTGAGGTAGGAAGTAAAGCTTGCTTGAAGGTCATTTCGTCTTTCCAAATTTTCCGTATGAGTATAATTATGTCTTCCAGTATTGTTAACATGAATATCTCGGAACTTGAACATCCAATACTGTGAACAATTGTACAAATAATTTTAGTCAAGTTAGGTATATTTCTGTTTCACAATATCCCGAAATTATGACTAGATTTTACAATTCATAGACAAATGTAGACACCGCTCGAAACCTTAACTAGCTCATTTTTTACATTCATTATAGCGATGGTAGAATAATGAATATCAGAATTTGTGTAATGAGCTGGATATTAACAATTAGGTAGATAAACCGTTATTATATCTGATATTTATATCATTATTGCCGCGACTTATCCTTGTACCCCATCAGGGATTTACTATTATAGCATATTTGATATGCTAGAAATAAACGAGCAACAATTCATATCAAGTATTTTTCCGCAAATACGTTTTGGCAAAGACCGAGATATCTATGCTGAAATTAGTGTACTAGAATAATGTTATACTTACGTCATCTGCAGTAACGAAAAACCCCCAGGGAATTAGCGTATTCATCCCCAGAAAATAGAAAATGATAATTGCCATGTTATATCTGCAAACAAACCATACGTGTTATATTTCGATTGTGTGAACATGATTGGATTACTTTATTCAGATTATATCAGAAAGATTATACCCAATACGAAATTTTTTCTGGAAACCAGAACGAAAAGTGTAGCGATAAACTGATCTTTAGCCGAAACGTAGTTAATTCTACCCCCAAATTTACTAACTAGAAAATAAAAGTCCAGTTACTTGTCAGAGGGTTCGTGTGGTTTGAAAAGAGGTTTTTCATCCCGTATAACAATACTGGGATCATCGACTTCCGTCAAATCGTCTTCAAATTCACTGTCGCTGACGCCAGCCAGCAGTGGACGCCTGTTGATTGAATAGGCCATCGCGTGCTTCTTGCGTATCTGTAAGGGAGATAATTTTATTAGAACGAAATAGACCGTAATTATACGAAATTGATGGAATTTTGTAGCTACCATAAATATGGGCATGGTAATAAAACTTTTATTCAAACAAAACGTACTGTCTTCAAATGTACCTGCAGTCTATGTAACGAAATTCAAAAATTCTCTGTCCCCTCGTAGGCCACTATTTTTATGTAACCGCTGAACTAGCGAAAAGATGAATAATTTTTACAACACTGTGCCTCAATGAGAGGCTTCTGACAACTAATAACGTTACAAAGAATTACTGAAACAGCTATCCAGGATTAGTCATGCAACAAGCAAATATGATATCATTAGGCCAATATGGTAGATAAGTAAGAACTGTAGCTGCAACTGTATACATATTTCGAATAATTATCAGTGGCGGCAAATCAAATAATGCAGATGCAAATCCTAATTGTAATAAGAGCAAAAAATCGCTCGGGGTGGACGGGGTGGGAAACACGCAAACTTGAGTCTTAGGATCTTAAGTTGCAGATAATTTCATACATCAGGATTCAAAATTATAGTGAAAACAATATTAACGGTATCCCTTGTCTTCCAACCTTGGGTTCCAGCATACTCACAAAAGTTTCCTCAGTAATCCTCAGGGTTGAAGAAAAATCTTCGATATAATTATAATAGAACTCCGATGATCGTGTCGAGCGGGATAAAATCTCACATTTACTTTTAAAATTTATAAGAATTAAGATTTTTTTTTGTAGCAGTCTCTCGAACACTTTTGACACATGATGAATTTAATACTGGGTTCACCACATGTATGGTTCGTAGAGACGTCAGAAAATGACAGCTGTAGATGACAACATCGCGTATTGTAGAATTCTTACTAGCAGACTACGTCAAACTCCAGCAGACAACAAACTAGTCCTCAATGGAGTTGTCAGCGTGTTGAATTAAAAATTAGCAAGAATGTTTATGTTACACCAGTTGACAGACTCTTATGTTGTCGGTTCTCTTTCGCGTGTTTAATTTGGCTGGAGGTAACGTTGATCAGGTATCGCGAAACTTCAATGTCAAATACATAAGATAACAAAAGTTTCACAGACACAGTTCGTTCGCACCAACGGTTCGCACCCGTCTCCGGGTCCGTTATCGAAGAGAATCTGTTCCTGGCTATTAGCTAGAACCGATTATAAGTGCCTCCCATTTTCCTTGACACAATGGTGTAGTAGAAATAGACTGTCTCCATATCGGAATTTTGGTAAACCACTGGGGGATCGCGAAAGCCAGGATCAGTAGCGACAGAGTAGTGACGTTGACTGAAGACTGGTTCAGTCAATGATAGCGAGACGTCAAATCAGTGAATCAAGTGAAACGTAAGACCCAAATGAAAAACATTGGGTCAACGATGCTGCTCTATGTAGCCCGCAGTTATAATAATTCAGGGTATCCGTTGAAAAATAGATTTGCATGAACGTCATTGCTCATTATTTATCGATTTTTTTTTTCTTGTCGCATCTGTAGGCTTTGATGATTTTGATTTGTCTGAGTTAAGAGGTCGCGTTATTCCGCTGTCTGTAAAATCGTATGGTAAAATCTGCCTTCTCTTCGTGATTTTGTCGTTGCTTCATGGTTTGTCTAGCGTATCTTCATTCCAAAAAACATTCGTTTGTCATTGTCCTAATCTTTATCAAAAGAAAACAACATAATAGTAATCTTTTGTAAAAAGTCACAGCATGGGCATATGAATATCAAAGGAGTAACGATAAACCAAGATGTATTGCACTCTGAAAAAATGGTAAGCCTTGTAGAAATTTTTAATGTGTGACCATAGCAAATGCACATGTATTATTGATATCATACTTTTTCTCACTGTTGGTTCATAATGTTTTTAACTTAGTCTCTGTCGACAAGAGGCTGTGAGGGCTCTGAGCACAGGTGAAGTATCAACGGCATTAAGGCCCTTCTACTTCTCTGTTCACCCTGACCTTTTTGGCCAATTTCCTACACAAAGGGTGAGTTCATTTCCTTCATGTGTTAATTCTTGAGAATTTTGAGATGTAAATAAATGAACAAAAACTGTCTGGGTCTGTTGCCCCGAGAGCTTATATTTTGTTCTTAGGTTTATGCAGATCACGATGATCACAAAATATTGCTTTGCCAGTTGTAGATACTATATGATTTGTGATGTGCAAACATGGTAATATATGATATTGAATTGTCATTCTTGGCAGTTGTATCATTGTATTGATTTGCTATTATTCCTTTGTTTTTACCAGGAATATATGTAAGGACTTGAAATTAAAGTGCAGAATAATCTTTGTTAATAATGATCTTCAGACGGTGAATGAAAATTCTTTGAAGCAGCTGAGTTCCTTAATTGAAACTCTCCTGCAACGAAGACCAATCAGACCCACTACACTACCTTTTTATCTTCGATCAACTGATGAGAAAGAAGTAAAGGCTGGCAAATTTACCTTGGTTCAAATTCAGCTTGCGGATCGTGATGTCAAACAGACAATCCTCTACATTTTGAAAACATGCAATCTTCCCACTACCTTCATTGATAAAATTGAGGAAAAACAGCCACCCAACTCAAGGTTTACCGCATCGTGGCAAAAATACAGGAACAATAATAGTGGTATAGATTTCTCAGAACTAGAAGATGATCCACTATACACTTCCTTTATTCTGAAGAAGAAGATCAATTCAGAACCTGATACTTTTAAGTAAGTGTATGTATCACCCAAATGCAGATTAATCGCTTTTGATAATGGCAATTTAAATACCATATAACTTTCAAAAATGAATTATGCCCTCTAAAGTTTATAGCTGAGAATACTAAAAGATAATTGCTTATTTCGAGATCGATCGCTTTAATACCATCGCTTTGCATTGTTTTAAAATATCTTGAGGTTACAGAGCGTACTTGGAAAAGCACGCAAATGAGGCTCTTGTAAAACTCGAAGCATGCCGACCAATTCGTGAAGAAGTTTCCAAGCTGGAAAAAGAATTATGTTCGGATTTGGGCTTGAAAAAAATTGTCTGGGATTGCGGCTGGAACATCGCTCACTATCGAGGTTGTTTGTTAGCCTTCTTAGCACTTTCCAAACACCATCCTGAGCCTATGAGAGTTCTCAGAGACCGGACATTAGTTTTTGCCAATGATACGGGCATCAACTTGGAGGGAAATGTAATGTTGAATTCTGGAGAAGTGCGGCACAACTGGCTTGATGTGAGTTTCATAAGATCGTTTGATTAGTATTTTTGTAAATTTTCCATTACTTCCATTCAATACTTCTCCATTCAATTACTTGATGACTGAATTGCAGCTTGTTAAGAATGTGAAGAAACACGATGCAGTTCTACTACGACTACCAGCGTTTGAAAAAGCTGTTTCCCAAGTCCTGCTTGGCATCAAAGTTGGAAGACGGTGCGTAGAATAAAACTAGGCTGCGAGTGATGGTAAGGCTCAGGGTGCAATTTATGTGCAGGAAGTTCATGCCCAAAGTCATGGTGGAGCAGTACGAGCAACAGCTGCGTCAGCTGACAACCATATTAAGCGATTATCGTAGCCGTAAAAAGTACCCAGCCGACTGGCCCGAAGATCTTAGCGCTTATGAGATTGTCGTTGAAACGTAAGTTCTCCCATCGTTCCAGTATTACTGTTTACATTTACATACAATTCGATTAAAAGAATAACCCCTCATTTTCATTAAACAGGGAAGCTGGCCCCCTGATGCTCTCACCAACTGGCCAATTCATTGTGCCATCTTCATGCCCTAGTTTTCTACTGATTAGTTTTATATCTGAGAACTTGGTAGCAGCTGCACAGAGACTTAATCATTATAACAGGTGATCGTAACTCCTCAAAGATTTGTGGTTTTTTTTTTAAGCTTCTAAGAAGATTGTTAGAATTTTGTATGCATAACTATTTTACAGAGTCAAGCACATAGAACGTGAACTACATAAGAAAGTGGCAGACGAGCTGGAATTAGCAGCACTAGATAAAGACGACAGCATAACGCCAGACCTTATGATACAATGTTGCGAGCATCTTTTACAAAACAAATCTGAACTGGTACCGCTGCTTTCAGGTATTAGACTCTGGGTGACGCATTACTACTCAGTTATGAGTGATGGAGTCTTGTGTATACCTTGGGACTGGAAAATTTAGTAGCACAACCCCTATGATTGTGCAGGGTGCTTGGAAGACATAGAAGATTTTCTGCGTTCATCTCATTTAGTTCTAGAAAGTGTACACGGCTAACTGTCAGGCACCCACTTGTAATAGGTAGTAATCCGGTTGGTCACCGTTCAAACCGCTATATGTATAAGGAACTTCTGTGCCATCCGACATAAGCTTTAAGATTGTACAAGTGTTTTAGTTAATTATATTTATTTCCATAGCACTAACGAGACTATGTGTCATACATCAGGCAGTCGGCTTTTTGTAGCGATATCAAATACTTAATAGCATGTGTATATTTTATGCTTAACTACTTTTTTCTGACTAACCCAATCGAAATGCTGATACTTATTTGACTTATTCAAATGCTACGTCAGCTATATCCATATTAGCTGCGTATAATTTGCCTTATAACAGAGCTTATCACCAAGAAAGAACTAGTATCACATTCATGATATATTTAATTTTTCTTTCCTCTTTCATGGAAAAAAATACTGTTGATATACGTTACATCAAGACTTATTGTGCATCACTAACGAATTCGGCCCCCAATTCGTCGGTATACATAAAAAATTCCTTTTTCTAATCTAATTTACAATTATAGTATGTATATCAAAAATACGATATGTTCTAAATGTATCTCGAACCAGAATCAAAGAAGAATGAACACAATATAATTAGCTTGTAAATAACTATTCCGAATAAATATCTATTCTGCGCCAAAGACGACTGATTGTGAACAGAATGTTATCAGTCCCGTTGTATACGTTACAAAGGCTTTTCTGCCTTTCATATGGCTTCCAAGGATTGAGAAGTTCTGTGTGGTATCAATGTCGTTTTTATCTACAGAGCTCCGATCCACTCGATCTATAGACGTAGATGTCAGTGGGATGGGTTCACGTAGAGGTGTTGGTAGAGGTTCACTCGACTCATCGCCCGTGCATTTGGTTCGTGCAGTCTTGTTATTTCCACCTATTTCTCTGCGAAGAGAAATAGACAATAATGGCAATAAGTTATTCTCTGTTGAACTTAATTAATTAGTTAAAATCTGAATATCATTAGTAACATTTCGGTGATCCATGTACACAAAAACAATAAAAATGCCAGCCATGAAAGATTCGAATATTGTTAAAATTGCCGTGGAAATGACCGATCAGGTCCCGCAGTTAATCGAATTTAACCAGAAGCAACCCTTGGCCGGAATAATCCAGGTAATATTATTTTTTTCTTACTTCAATCGTTGTGGTCTAGTAAACGATGTAGAAAACAACTCTTTCATCCACACATCGTGTATTGTCAACAAATGATCAAGCATTGTTGGTTAAACAAAACGATATTCGCATTATTGAACATTTTTTGACGTTTCCAACGATTTGACATTTCAGTGCGTCTGATGTAAAAATTCAAGAATTAGTCATTTTCTTGAGAAAAATTAATGTAGCTAAAAAATTATCATCGAGCAATTTTATAACTACTCTCTTATTGAGTCGTTCTAATGTCTCATTTTCTGCTTTAAAACCCTTATCTGCATTAATGTGTTTAACCCAAAGAAATGAAACAAAGAATTAAATCATTGTTTATAATTCAATATAATATATTTTCATTCTAAAGGAATTGTGCAACGGGTGGGGCCTTTCAGACCCAGATAGATTTGCTCTGCAGTTTTCGGAGAATAATAATCACAATTACATCACTGAGAAAAATCGTAATGAAATAAAGAATGGGAGTGTTTTAAGATTGGAACATTCGCCTTCAAAAACAGCCAGTGACATTCTGACCAAACTAAACGTAGGAAATGGTGATGAGAAGACAGTGGCTCTGGAAAAATTAAGCAAACTAAGTACGGATGTAACTTTTGCGTTGGAATTTATAAATAAACAAGGTTTAGCACTCATCATTTCACAGGTAATTGAGAACATAGCCCACGCAATTCTAAGCAATTGGCATCTATTACATGAAGATATTTTTTCAATTTGCTGGTCAATAATCATAGGTAGAGGCTGGAAAATGGAAAACAAGTGCGTTGGCTCATTCCCTGCAATCATTTGTTGAACTGATGGATCATGGAATCGTTTCGTGGGATATTTTGGAATCTCCATTTATAAATAAAGTAGCGAGTTATGTAAACAATCAAGCAACTCCTCAAGACTCAAAGGTGGTCGAAGCTTCTTTGAGCATACTTGAAAACATCGTTTTGAACTCCTCTGGAAAATATGGCCAGGTTGAGAAGGAAGTGACTTTTCCAAATTTGGTGATGCATCTCCAAAGCTTAAGCCCCCAAATACAGCAAAACGCAATTGCGCTGATCAATGCTCTGTTCCTGAAAGCAGATTTACCTAAACGACGAGCTGTTGCTGCTACATTACAATCCAAGCAATTGCGTTTAGTTTTTCTGACCAATGTCATTCAATCAACGGGGCAGGTAAATTAAAACAACCATCAGTCTTGATCCATTCGAATACATTGATTTTCATTGATTTGAAGATTATCAAAGTCGAGCATCTAATTGTAAACATCTTATTGCCTCTAGGTTGGCAGTGAAATGGCACATCAGCTTTACGTGTTACAAACTCTGATGTTAGGACTATTGGAGCAAAGAATGATGGCAAAAATGGATCCCCAAGACCAAGATGCCCATGACAAAATCAAGGAGCTACGGCGTATCGCTTTTGATACAGAAGGTTCTGTTAGCAGTGATGTAACTGCTCGAAAGCAAGGACATTTTGCCACAGACTACAAAAAACTAGGTTTTAAGTACAACATCAATCCAGCTAAGGATTTCACTGAAACCCCACCAGGAATGCTGGCTCTCGACTGCATGGTTTATTTTGCCCGAAACCACATGGAAAGTTACACAAAAGTAGTCCTCGAAAACTCCTGCCGAGCAGATGAACATGAGTGTCCTTTTGGAAGAACTAGTGTTGAGTTAGTGAAACTATTGTGTGAGGTATGATTATGGTTGCTTCGAAGTTGACTTCTTACCTGATTATGTTCAGCGCTGAGACTGGATGTTGTTTCAGGTGCTTCGAATTGGTGAAGCCCCAAGTGAGCAGGGTCAATCTTATCATCCAATGTTTTTTACGCACGACCATCCATTTGAAGAATTTTACTGCGTGTGTATAGTATTGTTGAACAAGACGTGGAAAGAGATGCGAGCAACTACGGAAGACTTTGTGAAAGTATTTTCTGTAGTGCGAGAACAGATTACCCGGGCTCTCCAGAGTAAACCTACAGGACTGGACAAGTTCAAAACTAAACTGCAACAGTTAACGTACTCGGTGATCACAAATCTCTGGCAACAAGAGAGAACGAATCGTGAGGAATGCGAGAGTCATGCCAAACCCATAATTCAACTCAGAGAACAAATAACTCCAGAAATTTTGGATCTCATACAGCAACAAAGGCTTGGATTCCTGGTCGAAGGTACTCGCTTTACTAAGTACACAGCTAAAGGATTGGTGAGTTGAGTGACACTAACGATGTGCAATTCACAGTGGTAGCAATATATTTTATTGCAAGTAAATTTTTTTTTTTTTTGTCAGAGAACCAAAGATAAGTTTTGGTACGTTCGTCTTTCTCCAAACCACAAAGTATTCCATTACGGTGATTGTGACGAGAAATCCGTGCCAACGATCGATGAGCTGCCAACAAAACTAGCTGTGGTTGAGATTCGTGGATTATTAACTGGCAGAGACTGTCCACACATGAAAGATCTTCAACGGCGCAAGACTACTCATCAGCTTGCATTTTCCTTAGCTCTTGACTCAGTTGAGGTTACTAGTCTTGATTTTGTTGCTCCAGATGAGCAAGTTTTCGATTACTGGACAGATGGAATCAATGCATTACTCGGTGAGTATCTAAATTCACAAATTGTTCGCTTGTATAATATTCATTTCGTGTGTCTTGTCTTGTAGGTAACAGGATGACGAGTAAAGAGACGGAAAACGACCTCGAAATTCTTTTATCAATGGACATTAAACTAAGATTGCTAGATGCGGAAGGAATAGACATTCCACAAGACCCACCCCCCATTCCAGAAAATCCACCGCACTACGATTTTTGTTATGAGCTGAAGTAGGTTTGATGATTTTGTCGATCGTTTTTAATCGTCTCAGTCAGGAATCTCGTATAATCATCGAGTTTACTCGAAAATTATTTTAAATTTTACACATGAATGGTATGAACACTACGATTATTTGCTCGTTCATAAAAAAAAAAAAAAAAAAACAATAGGTTAATTACTGATTAGCAATTGCATGTGAATGAAAAGTATTACTATTAGCATAGTTTTTACAGAATTTATGAAGACGAAATAACCACATTAGGCAATTCTCAATTGCGGAAGGGCGTAACAAAATTTGCCAAAGATATTCTCTGACGTTATACTATTTTATTAATTTTTCTTCTGATACTTCCTTTACAAGTAATCAGAAAATCCGATCTATAATAACTTATTGAATCTCTATTCAGAAATCTTTATTTTTACAACTAATGGCAATATTTTTACAGTGAACGAATATACCGTTTTTAGCGTTGTTCATTCTTACATAGCATCCACTACTGAATTAATATTTAGAGTGCCATTTTTTTTAACTTGTCAATGACTACGCACTAGTGGTGCGTTAGATTTTTATCACTATTTTGTAATAACGAAACGATCTTTTTGGATAAAATAAATAATTTATACAGCAGTTTTGGAGCGTATATTTAATAGCAATGCTTAATATGAATTGTTACATCATGATCGTTGCACAAGTGGATGGCAATTTGTAACTTTTTCGATTGTGCAAAAGTGGCGAATGAAAAGTGCACTTTCGTTTATAATGGCTGCAGAGTTGTGAAAAGAATGCATATGTATTCTTAAATAATGTCGATCTCCCTGTATTTATATTTCTAAACAGTGCGGTATATTTCATTGCAGTTCACAGAAAAAGGGATATACTCAAGATATTATACATCCCATGAAATCTCATTGCAATGACAAAATACGTGTTCTTTGTTTGGTTTCTTTATTATCTCTGCCAAACTGAAAATCTTTAAAGATTAAAATTCATCTATGTTCATAGGATAGTGTTGTTCATTGAGTTCCCGGTATTTTAGAATCAAGGAGATCCAGTGATCTGATAAATTTCAATTGAATTTGTGATATTACATTTTAGGAAAGCTTAATGGGAGTTAGAATTGAAATCATGTGCCTATATCCTCGTTTAAAATGTTATAGTGCTGGGGATCATCGGCAAAATAGTCAGGAGGACAAAGGATGAATTCCACGAGATTGAGGATGGGCCCTCTGCTGAACGGATTCAAATAACGTCCACGTTTGTCCCTGAGGTAAGAGTACCTCTTGTAATTGAACATCTCGTTTGTCGTGAGGTTCATGCAAGCGTGCAACACCTGCAAAAATTTGTGAAAAGAAACAGAATTTAATACCCTTTATCCAGTAACGAAGTAAGCAAAGAAAGGAACAATGTTTACGGAAGTGCACGTCAAAATCCATCCAAGCCCGCAGAAAACAAACGCTTCAACGAGACCCAGGACATAGAGCAATTGGATTCCCTCGATTGCGATGCAGTAGCAGGCAAAGTAGAGAGTGAAAGAGCAATTGACAGCAATGCTCAGTACGAAGTGGAAGAACCACATCCTGAAATGAAGAACAAGGAAGAAAACAACGCATTGAGAATTAAGAAATTCTTTACTTACAATTAGTTTCACTGGACGTACCTATTTCTAAGACCAACGCAGTTGTAGATAAATGGACAATGATGATCGAAGTAAGTGACGCATCTGTTGCAGAGACGACAGTGCTTTGCCCTCAATGGTCTGAAGCACTTACAGCTGTGACAAAGACGAGATAGTATCACGTTCCTCTTCTTCCATTTGTCGAAGTAGGGAATCTGTGTGAGAAATTTTGTCAGCTTCAGCGTCGTATCAAGATCTGTAGGATACTCTAAACACTACACCTGCTTTATGGCTCTGTAGTAAGCCTCACTGTTTCGGGGTACATATCCAGGATCATGACGATTAGCCACTATCCATGATATCCACATAACAATATTCCAGTATATAAAACAGTAGTGGGTGACTCTTAGTATATCCCAAGTGAGAGGAATGCACTTGAACATGTACATCGGGTATCCCCAGAGTAGAACAGATGCCATGAAAAGAAGAAGAGGGCCTTTGCTGTTCCCTGCACCTCCAAACAGTAATGCCCTAGTAACCATTACAAAGACTTAGTTTTCCAAAAGAGACCAGAGGAATATGAGTGCGATTAGAAATAACCAACCATAGTTCATTCATTGGTGGGATCCATCGGGATCTTCGCTTTTGTTCAGCCTGAAGAATCCCAACAATATCGGCATGCCTGTGGGCTCGAGCAAGCTGTAATGGTGTTTTTCCATTTTTGTCACGCGGTTCAAGTTCGATCTTGCTCTTCTCGCATAGTATCCTTGCGCAGTTAACGTTACCGGATAGACATGCGAGGTGCAGAGGCGTCGAACCGAAGTAGTCAGGCTTCTGCAGGTCGACGCCGCTGTACATCAAGAGCCTGATTAGCTCAGGGTGGCCTTTGTAAGCTGCCCAGTGAAGAGCAGTGTCCCCATTGATATCAGTCAGGTGACACTGAGCCCCTGACCCTAGAAGGAATGCTGCAGTTGCTGCTTTTCCAAACATGCAAGCCGTCATTAATGGAGTCAATCCTTTAAAGTCGGCTGCGTTCACAGCGACTCCAGCCTGCAGTAAATATTGGCAATCAGATGAGAATACTAGCTGCTCAAAAGACTGAATCTATAATTTTAGATTAATGTGTTTCCAGACCTTCAACAAAGTTTGGACTATTGCGCTGTGCCCTTTGCGGCATGCCCAGTGGATAGGTCGAGGACCTTGCGTTCCTAGGCAAGAAAGATCAACTGGCCCATTTCTTTCTACCAGGTAACGCATCACCTGAAAATGACGGACAAAATTGCAATAATAATTGTAAAATTGAAGAAAAGTGTAGTTTGGTGATACGCACCTCCAAATTTCCATCCAGTGCAGCCCAATGGGCTGGTGTATACCCCCATTCATCTCTGGCACTGAGGATACTGGAGTTCCTATTGTTTTCAACAAGAGTTTCGATCGCCTCAACTTTCCTAGAAGAGCCATCCACATACCAGGTATAATTTCCGGAAATAAGTCGGTGCCAACCAACAGAACCGTCTGACAGGATGATTTTTTCTCACCCTGCTCGCACCAGGTCAAAGATCTCCTTAGATTCATCACTTGTCCCTCCAGAGGTCTGTGTAAGGGCGGAATCATCAGCGTACACGTCGTCGTCAGGCCCATTTCTCCGTCGGGGTCCTTTACCCGTGGCTTCTTGGAGGGATAATGGACTGTTTGGCATGTGTCCTACCATGTCGGGGTCTGGACTCAACTCCCATACCGACCTGGCAGCACCCGGGCCCGTCACAGGGCTCACCGGGTACACCTGTGGGATATTATACAAGGGAGTCCGGGGTATGGAGATGGTCTTCCACTTAGTGTTAGTTAAATTTTTTAAATACCTTGCAAAGCGTTGCGAGATCCGTGTTGAAGCGGTCAAAGTCAGAAACGGTTCTTGACTGTGCAACAGTAGCGGCTGGAGCGTCTGGGACGGTTAGTCATAATGAAAATCCACCTCCAGACATTTTTAGTGTAATTTCTCGGGTAGAAGAACGCGTGTGAATCGCTGTAACACCCCAACAAGAGCACCCGCACGATACAGTTTCAGATGAAAAACAAAAGTCGCAATCGGATCAATAGCCACCCACGGACCGCACATGCGATACCTATAGCGTCCGAGAAACCCTGAGCACGCTTGCGTGGGCCAATCTTCATCGCATATCTACACATGATCCTAATTAATTTACATTTTAAGATATAAAAGAGGTAGCAAATGACTACCCCAATGCATACCAGCCTCATAATTATTGCGACCGCATTTATTCGCTGTCAGGGGATATATTGTATGTAAACGACTATATCTTATGATCTAAATGATCATGGGATCATTTTTGATTTGTCATTAATTTGGCGATATTATGAAAAGGAAAATCGGAGCATAATTAAATATGCAATTTTTTAGTACATGGTCGAGAGTCCGATACGCGGCCGTGCGCCCTGCAAGAGCGCAGCATGAATAATTCGTTCCACAATGCTCGGTTAATCTGACTGTGGAAAGCGTTTTATGTTTGATCAATGGTGCGAGATCGACTACAGAAAAAACGAGTAACGTTTCCTTGCCAATTTTGATGAATCCGCTGTAGTCTGTCAGATGAAAAATGGTCAAGTTAACTACCGCTTACGTGGAGAAGAAATGCTCGCAGACCCAGGCATCGAAGTCTCTTACCAAAGAGTTAAAAAAAGATCATCTGAGAAAAATCACTCACCTCTACATGAACGACAAATTTATCAATACCATTGTGAGTTATAAGAATTAATATTTCAGTTTTAGGATAACAAGTGTTTTAAATAAATTAATTTTTCTGTAAATCTTAAAGTTTATTTCTTAAATTCCAGGGTAACTTTGCCGCATGCCGAAATCTACGTGTAGTTTATCTCCAGAATAACTGCATAACTAAGATAGAAAATTTGCATTTTGCGACGAACATAACGCATTTATATCTTCAACATAATAACATATCGAAGATCGAGAATCTCAACTGCTTACAAAATCTTACGTCTTTATTTTTGGGATATAATAATATCAGCGTCGTAGAGGGATTGGAAAATGCAGAAAACTTGACAGAACTACATGTCGAAAGACAGAACATATCGGCTGGAGAGTCCTTATGTTTTGATCCTAGAAGCTGCCATACCATAGCAGTGAGTTGCTGTAGGTGTTTTTCCAAAAATATTCAGATTTATCTTGAGATATAAAACTTTTTCTCCTGTTAGATGTCCCTCAAGATCTTGAATATAACAGGGAACCAAATGACAACCATAAATGAATTAAGCAACTTCCAAATGCTCGAGTCATTGGAAGCGAACAATAATTACATCGAAAACATCAAGGACCTAACGGAAACCATTAAAAGCCTTCCAAAATTGGAACAATTGAGTCTACAGGATAATCCCGTGACCAAATGCTATCGATACAGAGAAAACATCATCGCTAACACGGATCTCTTGGGTATGAAAGCGTCTCTTCCGCTATTCGTAATAAATGAATAGTAATAATTGTTAATCGATAAATATTAATTACGTAAAATGAGAAAATTAATGGATTAGATATGTATTTTCGAATGGCCATTGCAGCGTGCTTAGACGGGAAAAATATTAGTCCAATATCTCGTCGGTTTATGAAGAAATTTCAAATCGAACGACATCTCCAAGCAACAACAACACGATCAAAAATGACTTTGAGCGATGACATCACAAGTAAAAAACAAAAATACTCATTTGAACAGTATAATGATCAGCAGTGCCGGATCGTGATACAATTAGTTGAATTTTGATTATCCAGATTCGTTGAACTTACCTCCAGCGTTCAAAAGGTCGGTGACCCGAGCGATATTTCAGCATCCGGGACCAAAATTATCAATATCAGTAGCGTCTGCATCCGGCGAGTTGCAACCACAAATGTTCCCATCTTGGGCGTCAGGCAAGTTTCAATGGTTTTGCTATAGAAGAATTTGATGACAATATATCTATGATCTAACGAATATGAGGGTGGGTGCAATGACGCATTCAATCATTGTCAATATTTCAACAGTTCCGACGATCCGAGGCTTCAAAGATTGTCATCTCACTCCCAGACCACTTTGGAAAAGTTCATCAAGGAATAAACCAAGGCTCACATTTTCCGCTTCAAACGCAAACATCATAGAATTACCACCACTTTAAATAAATCAGCTGTAGCGGTATTCGTCATTTATATTTTCGGGTGTTCGTTATACGAGGACCTTTTCAAATCAATAATAAATTATAAACTTTTGATCATACTCAATATTTTTTGTCTACCTACATTGACTTGGCCATCGAGCTCATGTAAAATAAAAATATGAACTGGAAGTTATATCTACATTGTCATCCGCATGGTGATGAGGGGATGGTATGTATAAGATGATCCTATTCTGACAATAATTATTATTGGACAAGAAAAGGGTGAATATAAGAAAATAGAAAAGAACAACTTATAAATTAAGTTTGTACAACGGTACGCTGATTGTAGATTTATATCGAATTAAACGAAGGATGTTACTGTACGTTAACAACATTTAATCGACACCAAGGCACTAAAGCTTACAAACTTGTGTAATATGGTAATCAATTGATAATTTAATTTTTAGGTGAAAGGTATCGAGAAAGTTTCGTGTAGGCAGACCCTGATTGAATGATTTAATTGGAAATTTCGATAATAATGCCAAATCAAATTAAAATTAGGACCTGATCTTACAAATGAGAAATATAGTACAATAAAATAGTACAAGTACGATATCAGAATGTCGGAAACATGTAACATGGAATGTTAGATACAGAACAACATAAAAATTATTTCACGTATTTTGGTAAAATATTGATGCTTACTCATAAAAACTTATACCAGTAGATCTCAAACGATAATTACACCAATTATTTGAGTGATTTTTTTTTCACAAACTTTAAGATGCAGTTTAGCCAGATGCATATTTTTTTTATCATACCACATTGAATAGCGCTTAATTTATCGAAGTTATGTCAAGTATGTCATCTCAATTGTTATGTTTCGCTTGATTTCCAGCTATTGCACTACCATAATAATACTCCTTAGTCACACCCCAAACACTTGAAAATTTACAATACGTGCACTCTTACAGATGCAAGCACATCAGAATTTTTAGTGCTCCTGTACCCCGAGGAAAGAAATCTATCGTTTTAGTGCATAAATGACATCGATAAAATAAGTATAGACGAATTGAAAATAAATTCAATCAACCGAACTCTCTCAATAATTTTTTCGCCCCAGGAAATAGCAATCTTCTTCTCGGTTCAAGAGCAAATGAAATAATACCGTTTGTTGAAAAACTCATGGGAACCATACCTTCAAAATCATTTACAAGTGTTAATTACATGAACTGTCGTATACCGACCAATTGTATGTAAGGTAATTCAAATATAACGCACAGAGATTTTGGATAAGCAATGCTATTATTAAACCTCGACACAAATTGAAATTCGGATCCTAACTGGAAGTATATAGTGATAATTGTAAGAAATCATTATTTTCGCTGATGTGGACGGGACTTTAAAATCATTCCGACTGTACTGCGAAGTAGTTCATATAGAATTGATAGTCCGATCAGAATGATGAATAATCTACTTGGCTCATAGTTACGTTTTTTTCATAAATAAGCAGCTGAAAATTGACAGGTAATAATATGATGATAATACAAATCTATGCGCAGCTATGTGATATAAACTGTATTTATAAAAAAAAAAAAAAAATAAAAAAAATGAACTTAGTATATTAGTTGCTTAAATAATGTTAAATACGAAATTGTAAATTGTAATTCTGATACCGCTACACAAACTACAGATAAGTTTAGACATATACGCTGACCAATGCATATTCAATGCTATCGGTATGTGAATTATGTATAATTTATTAATCTATTATAATAACTATCAACTATTGTTGCACTTAGATCAACAAAATTTACACGTTTCATGTTGGATGCTATTAGAGAAAGCAAGAAAGCATTAGAATCTCATCACGTTATCTTATTCAACTGATGGATCATTATTTCCACTGTTGTACTAATGGTATAATAAAACGTGATGATTTTGAAGATTTAAGCCACTTATACATAGGTATTTTGTATATACTATATATATATATATTTATATATATTTATATATCTATATATTAATATTTTGTATCCAGAAAACCTCTCACTTTATAGCATTTTTCATTCATTTCATGTACTATCCGTGTATATGTGAAAATAACCATAAACCGCGGAAGTCTTGTTTTGAGTTGGATGAAAAATCAAAATGATTACTCAATTGCGATGCAGAATGATACCCAAAACACTTCCATATGGGTGATGTGAAACTACTTTGAATTATTCATGATATTAAAATGGATAATATGAAGTCATTACAATATTATATTGAAAATGCATGTAGCAAATTATTCTTTGGAAGTGTATTGTATACTTTAATACGAGTGTTTATTAAAGACCCGACTTCAGTTCTGCGCCCTAATGGTTTGCCTTTGTTTGTTGGGTCTGTTTAATTCATTTACAAGACTCCGTAAGACTGTTAATGTAATAACTATTATAGATGTATACATTCACGTTATGAATCCTACAAATAATATTATTTTCAAAATCAATGTACAAAAATTCATTCAAAGAACAGAGTAAAAAAATAATTCGCAGCGATAACCCATGAATATCGTTGCTCACAATCAGATACCATTGAGTGAATCTAAAGTAAGGCTCGGTAAAAAGCAATAATATATTAATATTTTGAATTACTGATAAGCGACTTCACCGCCGCTACTAGGTTTTAAATTTAATCCAAGCTTTAATAATTTTCCAATTTGAAATATTCAGCGAGTGTATTGAGCCACTCAAACGAATACAATAAATTGTTAGATGGACCATGCGGAGTGTTTTTTTGATTGGAAGACACAACAAAAAAATGTCATTCGCATATTGTACGATTTATTATTTTCGTTTGTTCAGCCTTATATTTTGATTACCTTAGCGAAAACTGTAGAGTACCCTTTGCCCAGACTTCTTATCACGTATTTATATCAGCAAATATTAGACTCGCGCATTCAACCTCTCGAGTATGGTCAGAGTAATTACAGGTATATTGATATCTGGTAGAATATTATTTTAAAGACTTCAGCGTGAACGATGTCCCAATAAAGATTAAATTCAATAGTGTGACCAAGCGCAAAACCATCAGCATAGATATATTTTGTAATAACATTTTATGTTCGTCGTTGAACTATATTAAATATAGTTAGTTGTACATATAGTATTGAACTTAATAAAGGCTTGAAATTCTTCTCAGGTCATAGTATTCAGATTTTGTCTTTGTAAGTTCTCAATCGATATTTGAGAATGATCGTATTCATGGATAGATAGAGTCCATTACAACCTCGATTTCATAAATTTTTAATGCAAGGCTGCATGGCATAAAGTCGTAGACTAGTAGCTGCTCGGTCGCTATCCGAAAAACCGTTTATGGAAATCGGGTTCCAGTGTGTCTCGATAAACATTCAAATTTTCAAAGTTACTCTAATATTTTTTAAATAAGTAACATTATTTCTTCAACATGGTACCTAAAATATAATAAGATCTAAACAGTATGGTATGGTCAGGGTGCCCTACAGTTATGTCTAGTGTTTACTCCAACGGGTTACTGCGCAGTCTGTTGTTGAATTTCAATTTTCTCAACTGTCATATCAGGATTCATGTCCGTAGCTTCCTGAATAGCTTCTGCCAAAGCTTTGTCATGATCTATTGGATCGCCATCTGACTGGATGGTAATTTTCTGTTCGACCCGAGTTTCCACAACTCCATCTCGTTCCGTCTTGTACTATTGAATAAATTTAACATTATGATCCGCTATTACAACATAGTGGGTCTTTGCATCACCCATACATTTGTCAATCATTTCCACTGACCGTAATTGTTTCGACGGTGCGAGTTTTGCTAGATATCGTTTGGGAGCTGACAATTTCACCAGTTGCGCTATAGTTGCCATCTTCACTTTCCAAAGCTACCTTTCTCGTCTCAGTTGCAACCAATGGTACCGTTGTAGTTGTAGTGACGTTGCTGTCAGGTTCTCCTGTATAAACATGTGTTTCTGTTGCCACGATGCCAGCTTGGTCTCCCTGTAAATTTTGAAACCAAATTTGGAACATTCCTTTTTTTGTAGATAATAACACAACATGTCGATGAATAATAGAATTTCTTTGTGCTACAGGTTGAAATGAAAAGCCAGACAAAAATTAGATAAACTTTACCTCACTAATTCCAATGTTCTTATATTCATTGCCACGTATACCTGTATAAGCATGGGGTTACACCATACGAACATTTTTTCGCACAGCGCATATCTTGTAGGAAGTGTACCAGTTTAGTCATTGAAAGGTAAAAAATTTTTTTCTTGCAAACATCATGCCCGTACGAATATAGTGAAGTCGAAAGAAACATGATAACATCATCCGGATACTTACTTGCTGGATCAATTCAATTATTATGTCACATCTTTGAAATATGTGATCATTGAGATGAGAAAGTAAAGTCAAATAAATTTTGTTTGTATTGAGATAACGATTGAAAAAATCACTCTAAAGATTACTATATCAATTTCAGCGCTGTAAATTCAAAAACATTGAATACTGCAAGACATGCTAACTCAGTATGTACAAAAAATACTTATAATGACAACTGGCAATCTGTGTTTTACTATGTCTGATTGTGATTTGGATTACCTGATAATATTGATTGTAGATCGCTTGTTGATCATCTTCAAGATCAATGGGGGTACCAGAATCACCACTGCTCGAGCTGGAGGTACTATGGCGACGTGAGCCCAGCTATGCCATGCAATGTTAGCCAAGCCATCAAAATTAATTACAAATGAACAGAAATAATTATCACAAAACGATTTGGAAGTTGAATAACATTTACGTTGTTATCATTAACTGAACGATCAACGAACAAAATAAACGGTAGTATGATCTTGGGATAATTTTAATTAGCGAATCTTATGAGCAATGAGCATTACATTATTGCCTGATACTGATGATTACTGGAGTAACTGCTTTTATCTTCAAATGATCAAAACACATTGTATGCATGAATTACAAAACTAGTGTCAGTATTCATTTAGGCATCATTTTATTAACGTGACATTTGAGCTTTGAGTAATTTGTGAAATAATAAAATGGCTATAGTAATGCGTGTAGCATTAACTGTCGTTTAGCACAACAGATGCACATGCCTAATCAAATATTGCAAAATCAAGACAAAAAAGAATAATGAATCTGATGCATTACCTGTTCTCCTGAAAGAACGTGACTGGTAGTTCTGACTTCTTGAGTAACAACACGTTGCTCTTGCCACGTTGCACTAGTGGCAGTTGTGTGTGCTACTGTCTTTTCTTCCACCTAATTTTTAGAAATAGAAGTAATAAGCTACTAAAAAAACAAAAGAATAATAGCTGTAGGGGTAAAATCAAAACTTGGAATCCATTCTGATTAGAATCCAATAAAACAGAAAACTATTAATTTTGCACAACACTTGCAATTAGAAGTTGAGTCTGCATTTTGCTGGGACTCTTAGATGTTTACGTTTAAATTTATGAACAATTAATTATTATGACATGAAAACGTACCTGACTTGTCTTTTGATTCTTTTCTAAATCCTCGTGCATCGTAGCTGTTCGAGTGGTAACAGCTGTCGCGGTCATGTAGGGTGTTCTACCATCATCTGCAGCTTCGGCCTGAGTACAACTACTATGTTACTAAAACTCTCGAGCGCATACAATCTATCCAATGATAATACACTAAATTTGTTTTCAAAATCAGATAAATTCCACAAAATAATATTCATCTTTCTTACTGATGATTGATTGAATTTTAAAAATAAATAGACTCGACACACGATTAACAACACAAAAGCACATGCTGCAGGCTAATGTTGCAATAGAATTTATATGAAGAAAGCTAGGTAAAAAAAATCTGTAAAAATATTTTAATAACAGCTTTTTGATATTGTAAAAAATTTTCTCTTTACCAACTGGTAATCAGCTTGCAGAGAACCTTCTTTGAAAAGCTTGCGCCGGAGGTTTGAAACAGTTGAATTTACATAACATCTATTTCTTGCAAATAATTATCCTATAAACTACCTCATGCCACACATTTTAGAAGAGAATTATAAACCCTTCTTCTGCCATTGCTACATTTTAGTCAAGAAAGAAAAAAAAAAATTGTGGGCAAGACAAAAATATTCTGCTTTTTTTCTAGTGGAGTCTAGATATTTGATTGTGAGAGGGGAAAGAAAAATCTGTCACCTTATTGACGTGTGTGGATACGGTAACTTGGCCAGTACCTCCAGGAGTAAGATCTTCTATTTTTTCTTCGATATTCTGGGTGACTCCTTCGTGATCTTTCACAGCCGACTGTTTAGTCGTAGTCTTTACTATCGTTGGAGTGGTGGGAATCGACGCCTTCTTCAAAGCAGGTATATTAATTTTAGCAGCACCTCGTAGTTCCTTGATAATGTCACCTTTTCCTTCGCCATACTGATCGAGATCATCATCGCTGTCATCTCCGGAGCCACTTTCGTAGGCTCCACTGGATACAGGATAGTTCTTAGCATCTTTACCAAACGAGCTCAGTCCACTGAATTTTTTATACCTCGGATCATCATAGAAACCTTGATTGATTGCACCTACTATATTTGTAATATCATCTCGGGGTTCAGCACTTGGTTCAACTGTGACTAGTACAGTTTTGAATATGAATGTCAAATCATCCTTGTTGTCAAGTTTGCCATCACTGGAGTGAATCAAACCATCTTTGACATAGCTGCCATCACTAACAAATTCAGTGCCATCGAGGGGTTTACCATTTTTACCATATATTACTCCAGCAACGACCTTGCATCCTTCTGGGCCAAATGGATTTTGTGTAAGCGGTTTTCCATTTTTCGCATAAACTATTCCATCACGTACATAGCTGCCCTCAGGGCCAGTTTCTCGATTGTTGACCGGCTTTCCATTTTCATTGCAAATTATGCCTTCTTTTATGATAATGCTATCAGGTCCATAATATCGAGCTGTCAGGAGTTTGCCATCTGCTCCATAAACTCTGCCATCTTTAACAACATTTCCATCACAATCAAAGGAACCTTTTTTTAAAACGTTTCCACTTTTGTCACAGACAAGACCACGTTTGACAAATGTAATTGTGACAATTCTCGACTCCTTGGTCAGTGGCTTGCCATCATTAGCATAGATTTTTCCACCTTGTATCGTGTTGCCTTCGTTATCAAATGTTCCAGATGCGAGGGGCTTGTTATCTTGGCCGTAAATGACACCTTGCACTACTTTGAAGTTGTAAGGACCGTATGAATCCGTAGTTAGCGCTTTGCCACTGATTTCGTAGATTTTACCATTATCAATATACGTATTTTGGTCCTCATGAGTGCCAACGTCTTGGTCTAAGGGTTTTCCATCCTTGGAACAAATGACTCCATTCTTAATGTAGCTGCCATCACTTCCAAAGGAAGACTGGCTCAAAGGTTTTCCAGACTTATCGTAAATTTTACCATCTTTAACATGACTACCATCCGTACCGAAGGGTCCATGAATTAATGGTCTGCCATTTTTGTCGCAAACCAAACCACGCTTAACAACAGTGATTGTTATGACAGTGAATTTCTTGAACAAAGGCTTTCCATCGCTGCCATATACTTTGCCGTCTTTAATAGCTGCATCTGATCCAAATGTTCCCTGCTTTAACGGAAGCAAGTTCTTGTCTACCACAATACCATCCAGCACTTTGTACCCTTCTGGTCCATATTTTTCTTGGTTCAATAGCAGCCCGTTTGATCCGAAGATTTTTCCATCCTCGATATAAGATGTTTCGTCAGAAATCGGATCTTGATCCATGACTTGTCCATTCGTGGAATAAATCAACCCATCTCTGATAAACCCACCATCGTTTCCAAAGATTTCTTGATTCAATGGCTTACCACTTTTATCAAAAATCTTGCCATCTCTGATGAAGCTTCCATCTGTTCCAAATGGTGCCTGTAAAACAGGTTTCCCATCTTTATCACAAACAAAACCTTTGCGGACCAGTGTAATAGAGATAACTGTGTATTTTTTATCCAGTGGCTTTCCAGTTGGCGCATAAATGAGGCCATTTTTGACCAGATTGCCCTCTGCATCAAATTTCACATCTTTCACCGGGCTTCCAGATTCATCAACGACAACTCCGTTAACAATTTTCAGACCTTCCGGTCCGAATGCTTCCTGTGTGAGTGGTTGGCCATTAGCGGAATATACTCTGCCACTCTTTATGAAACTCGTCTCTGCATTGAGTGGGCCTTTTTCTAGTGGTTTGCCATTCTTTCCGAAAATCAAGCCATCCTTGATGTAGCTGCCATCAGAGCCATAGACATTTTGATTGAGTGGCTGTCCATTCTGGTCATAAATTTTTCCATGCTTTACAAAACTACCTTCAAGATCGAATGCTCCAGATTCCAAGGGTTTGCCATCCTTATTGCATACCAAACCATAACGCACCAGTGAGACGGTGATAATTGACTGCTTTTTGTTCAAGGGTTTTCCCTCTGCGTCATAAATTAAACCATTCTGTATTGAAGCACCATCACTTCCAAATGTTCCACGACTAAGGGGCTTCTTATTGCTTGCATAAATGAATCCATTCTCAATGTAACATCCTTCTGATCCAAACGTACTGTGGTTTAATGGCTTACCATCTTTGCCATACAATCTGCCCTCATGTACATAGCTACCTGGTGGAAGTTCGGTACCAGAATTTAAAAGTTGACCTCCCCAACCGTGGATCAAACCATCACGAATATAGGTGCCATCACACTTGAAAGCACCTTCTTTCAGAGGTTTATCACTTTTATCGTATACAATGCCGTTTTGTATATAGCATCCATCGGGCACAAGAGAGCCTTGATTCTTGCCATTTCCAGCTGCATCCACAATTTTTCCATCTTTGATAGCCAGACGGTCTGGTCCCAGATCATCTTGAGTAACCGGAGTGCCATCTCTGTTAACTACTAGACCATTTTTTACCTTATTACCACCAGGACCAAACACACCTTCAGCAACAATTTTGCCATCCTTTCCATGAATTAAACCCGAAGAAACGTAAGAACCGTCTGAGCCAAAGGTTTCTTTATCAAGAGGTTTTCCAGAAGAATCAAAGATTACTCCATTTGCGATGAAACTGTCATCGGGAAGTGGCGAACTGAGGTTTAATGGTCTTCCATCTTTTCCGTAGATGCGACCATCGCGAATATGACTTCCATCAGGTTTGAAAAATCCAGATTTCACTAATTTGCCATCCTTGTTATACAGCAAGCCATCTCTTATGCTCGTACCTTCAGGGATAAGAGAATCTTGGTTCAAAGGCTTACCATTCTTGGCACAAATGATACCCTTTTTTATGTAGCTTCCGTTTGGTGCAAAAGATTCATTTTTAACCGGTTTTCCATCTTTTGCAAGGATAATTCCATCTTTGATTATAATACCGTCAGGTCCAAGAAAGCCTTCGGCTAACACTTTTCCTTCGTCATTGTACACAATCCCGTCTTTGATGGTGACGTTATCCGGTTTGAACAGGGTCTGGTTCAAAAGACCTCCATCTTTGTTAGTAATCAATCCTTCTTTGACTGAAGATCCAGCAGCAATCAACGGAATTTGACTAAGCGGCCGGCCATCGCGTCCATAAATCACACCGTCTTTGACAAAACTGCCATCGGGCTTATAAAATGCATGTTTAACCGCCTTACCGTCTCTACCGACAACTTTACCATCCTTCAAATGAGCACCATTCGGGAGAAGTGATCCTTGGCTGAGCGGTTTTCCGTCTTTCCCGTATATAATACCATCCTTTATCGACGATCCGTCTGAGTTGAAGGATTCACTTTTAACAGGTCTAGCATCTTTGGAATAGACCTTACCATCTTGAATGTAATTGCCCTCAGGACCTAGTTGGCCTGCGTTAAGTGGCTTTCCATCGCGACCATGAATGAGTCCGTTAGAAATGAAAGTTGCATCAGGGAGCAGAGCGAGACGATTCAAGGGCCTTCCATCTTTGCCATACACCGTACCAGATACAATATAGTCACGATCGGTGCCAAAAGATCCTTGAGTTAGCGGTTTTCCATCCGGACTGAATATAAGTCCGTCTTTAATATATGGTCCATCATTACCCAGTGTCTCATACCCGAGAGGTTTGCCATTTTTAGAAACAACCCGACCATCTTTAACCAAGGTAAAAGCTGGACCCAGAGACCGGTCACTGACTGGCTCTCCATTCTGTCCGTATATAATGCCGTTTCTTACAGAATCACCATTAATACCCAAAGATTCTTGGTACAAAGGCTTGCCGTCTTTTCCTGTGACTATACCATTTGCAACGTGGGTGCCTTGGGGACCAAATTCAGATTTCTTGATTAGATTTCCATCTTTGCCAAGAACTTTACCGTCAACGATTTTACTACCTTCCGGGCCTAGAGTGCCTTGGTCTAAGGGCCTGCCATCTTTATTATAAATTATGCCACCGATTATCTTGGAACCATCTGGTAAAGGAAGTATACGATAGTCAGGTTTGCTTTCGACTGAGCTGGGAATTATAAGGCCAGGTTGAGCAGCAGCTTTCTGATTCTGCAGCTCCCCGGAGATAAAATCTGTCGATGCTTGTCTTCCGTCTTCAGGTGGCAGAGCTGCAGCTTTTTGTTGCTCTTTCAGTCCAGCTGATTCAACATAGTTTAGTCCAGGAGTTCGTAGACCTGTTGGTACTTTGGCAGCTTCAGCTTCTTTCGTCTTGCGTTTTTCAGCTGTTTCAGCAACTTTTTTCTCTTCACCAGGAGCGTAGTTAAATGCTAATCCTGTAGCCCTTCGTCCAGCTCCAGAAGGCGATTGCTGATCCGATGGAACCGGAGAGGCAGGTTTGTCTTCGTAAGAAAATCCATGAGTAGTGAAATTCTTTCTTGTTGGTGAAGCTCCATCTTCAACATAATCGTAAGGTTTTGTGTAGCCTGGAAGTTGTGGCGATCCAGGTGAGGTAGCTCTGTCGTCTTTGTTATCCGTCTTATTAGGTCCTTCATTTTTGTCGTTGAGCTCGTTAAGATCTTTGCCTTTCTTTTCTTTTTTTTGCTTTTGATCTTTGTCCTTCTTGCCAAACAGGAAACCCCCAACGGGACTCTTTGATAATAAATAAAAACATGCGATACAAAATACTATACTCACTACACATTGCATTAACATGGTTTTGATTTTGTATGTAATGATGATTGACACGAATGTGAGAATAATACGTACAATTAGCAAGGCTAGTTTGTTCATTAATACCTAATTTATACATTGCCACGACGACTTAACGCCAATACAAACGCTAATGAACATTACACAAATAAAAATAATCAAAATGAAAGCTATTTGTTGCGGGTTTTATTTATTTAACTCGGTAAAATGAACGAAACTGCATGCAGGATACTGAGAACATAAATGATATCGATTACTTTACCACTTCTCTTAAATATCGTTACCGCGTATTGACGTAAAGTTTTCCACGCGATTAAAATCTTGTTTAATAATCGACAAGTCCGGTGAACTCAACTGTAGCTTTGAATCAGTAGATCTCCTACCTGGTTCTAACGTAATAACGTCTACCTAATAGTTTTTATGCACGTTACTCGTTCATGAACTTACCTTGATCTTTTCTTTCTTTTCTTTATCACGCTTCTCCGGTGTTTCCTTGTCTTTCTTTTTAGAATCCTTTTTACTCGGTGACTTTTCATCGCTAGTGTCAAGCAGAGCACTTTCGTTTATTAAGTCAGAGTTATTCAGGTCGTTGTGGTTCTCTTTCTCATTTTCATTCTGTTTGTCCTTCTTCTTCTTTGACAATCCACCAGGAGGAAGGACTGCGATACCCCCAACTGGTTTCTACAATTAGAGCGACACAATCACAGAAGACATCATGCAATAAGCTGTTCTAGTTACACTTTAAGCTTTGTACCACTCTACAAATTTTTTCGGCATATCACGTGCTCCAGTTACCACCAAAAATAGTTTAAACCAAATCCTGTAATATACATATACATATGGGGTCAATTTTTATACCCCCGTTATTGCAGCTGCGTGTGATGCACACAGCGTGTGCCCAAAAGTTTTATGCTGATAGTGTACTTGGTTGACACAAAATACAAGGTATAGATCAGATAATAAACATAAATATAGCTTTGCAATGAAAACTGGCTACGGCTGTAAGAAGAAAAATTAAGAGCATGCAATCAAAATTGACAGACACCAAATAATCACACATAAGCACGTCCAGGATATGTATACAGTAGATATACAAATATGTAGAACGAGCCAGTGCAGTGATGAGGCGATTGCGGATTTCTATACCTTTTTTCCACCTTCAGCGTCGTATTCTCCTTCAAGGCTGCTGTTACTGCTGGCTGAAGTGGTTCCAGCACTTGTTTTTCGTGTCAGCTATTGGTGTTAGTTACGTGTCAGTTATTAATCGTGACTAAAGTTCTAGAGATAGGGCAGATTTATTTCATTCTACTTTTCTTAATTCAGAATTAAACTCGATTCATAACTCCAATGGTAGATTTGATCGGCTGTTTCATTACCGAAGAAAACACTGGAGAAAACCTGCCCCAAAATCTGTAGGACTTTTTTAAAATGATTGTCGGATTTTTGTTATAGAAAATAGATGAACTGAATGATATTTTTCTTAACGCAGTGAGAACGGTGGTAGGTAAATACGCAGCCTACGTTTATATAGTGAATAAATAATCGCTAAAGATAATATCAATAGCAATTGAAAAAAAATTGTATTCTAAATGTTTAATCGCATTTATGAATACTTTGTACAACGGGCTGTCTTTTTCTTTTAAAATATCTTTCGACGTTTGTTCAAGTGCATGTAGTCATGCATGGTCATATTGTACTGAAATATACTATATTTGCTTCTGTGAACAAAAGTTCCACTCTTTCTGGAGAAATAATGAGATATACGTAAAATTAAAACAAGTTCATAAAGCCCTCTAATTGTAAGTCATCCCAACTCAGCCTAAACACGGGTGAAGTCGATGACTAATTCATTATTTATCAACATGAAGTGTTGGTTTGCTTTTCTAACATGAATGACTAAAAATTGTGCCAACTTCACAGAGAAATGTCTCATGCAAAATGTTTTGTGCTAAAGTGCATCTGGCATACTTGAGTTCTTTCCCTAAAATCAAGCATTCTAGTGCTGTCAATAAATTCCCTAACATCGATAGTAGCTGTTCTAAGCTATAAATTATTGTAAGATTTTCATAAAGGTCGAGAAATCTATGACAGAACTATAAGTTTTTTCATCAATTTTCATCTTTCAGTAAATATCAAGAGTGTCTCGGGCGAGATATGTGTACATGAGGAAGCATGAAATGATCGGTTGCTATGACGTGTAGTTCCTGGGCATGGACGGAATAATTGAGCATACCAACAACCAATGGACGTTACGTATTATTTTAATTCATTGTTATGAATGATGCGATGAGCCAAATGATGTGGCATGCAATGTTAATGCCTTTATCTCTCTTCGTTTCAACCATGCTCATCAATATTAAGAAAAATACTCAACGGTATAATACTAAACGCGCGCAGGTAGAAGTTTATTTGGAGATATTTATAACTTTGTATTTGTTTTGACTTTCCAGGCAGCTGTTTCTCCATCACGCAGTTACCGGGTAAAGATCAATTCAAATGATTAGTTCGTTGAATGTATTCTACAGTAAACAGATATTGATGTTCGATAAGCAACTTGAATATCAAAAGTTTCGTCTTTTGAAAATAAATGAATGTTAATCAAAGTACGTAATATCCATTGCGCTACATTCTTATGATATTCATTTGAAGCCGATATTATTTACGGGTTCCATTCCTAATCCAAACCAATAAAGCACACAGTTAAAACCGAAAAAACAAAACATTCGTAATGAGTCCTTTAACACCAAACATCACTTTTACGCCACATTCGTCCGCGAACCTGCCGAATCTTGCATTTGTTGTTGCAACAGTACAAAACTTATGTGAATTATTTTTCATATCATCGAACAACGTGTTCTCTACGATCACATTCCTACAATCTAATGTTAACTCTTGGTTAATGAGATAAATCTATTAACGCATTTCAGAGGATCCTTACCTTTTCTTTCTTTTTCTTGATGGGACTCGGCCGTTGTTCGATATATTCCATATCAGGGATCATTTCAGGTTCGTAGCTCATCATAGTGTGCCTTTTGCTAGGCTCTGATCCATAAGTCTCGACAGGCCTTGGCCCTCCCAAAGCTGAACGCGAATCCTCACATATTAGTAAAGTAACAAGATGAGAAAAAAGCTGAAGTGCTTTTCGACTTCATCTACTATTAGAATTCTCACCATCCATGCTGCGAGATGTAAGCCTTCGACCACTCAGAGACCTCTCAAATTGCGGAGGCTGTCTTTCGATGGGAGTTTTCTTCGTCTCATAATGTGTTCTCCCTGAATAACGGAAACGGGATCCAAGACGGGGAAATAATCCAATTTTCTGTGTTGGTTCGGGACTCATCAGCCTAAAAAATAAAACGCTTGTGAATATAAGAAATAAGATTCGACGAACGCATTTGATGAAAATTTATTTACCTGAAGAAAGTGTGATGTTCCACGCAGACTTTCCACAACTTTTTAGCAGCTCGATGATTGGCTAATTTGAAACCAATCGTTGATTCGAATTGCTCAAATTCTCCTGGTCGGATTTTGATGTAGAAGTTGTGCCTCTTATAGGATATTTTTAGTATTTTTGGCCAGGCAAATCTGTTTATTCTCAGTCGATCCCGGTAAACAAGTAGGCCAGATGAGCATACGCCTAACATGATGTCGACGCCTTCTGAATCCTTGGCTGGATGAAGATCTACACCATACATCGCTAATTTTTTTGCATTTTCGAGATAATGAAGCTCGGCTTCAGCTGGAGTCTGCCCTCTGAAACATTATCATTTGAAATTTGCTCGGAGAAATTCGAGTATAATTAGTAAGATCTGTGAAAACATTTTTAATATTAAAGCAAAGTCAAAACAGCTCTCAACGAAAAATTTAAGATCCAACTCACTTGTGTGTCTTGTGAAGGTCCATGACTTTTTCCACTAGTTCAGGTGTTTGATTGGGAGCAAATTTGAATTCGTTCAAATATGTTCTCTTGTGTTCTTCCGGGTCGTAGTCTCCAACTTCAGATTGCACTAAATAGGAGCCTAGCAGTGCGTGAGTGACGAATGAACACGGGAGACGACCAGTAACTATATCATTTCTTATTTGCAGACATAGTTGATATCTTGTGATGTCTTCTTGGAGCTGCGCTGGGTCTGGAGGGTAGAATTTCACTTCGAAATTGAACTTCCAGGGCTCATCTGAAATCGAATTTAGTTTCAGACCAAATCCCATCAAGGATTTCAAGAGGACCGAAGTAATGTACTTGAAGAAACGCATACTTTTGATGAACTTTCCGATTCTCTTGTCGAGATCAAGCCAGTTTCTCGGGTCGTGCCTATCGGCATATATAAGTCCAAAGTAATCCTTTTCCAAGAGATTCATACTTTGGCATATTTTGTCAAGGAGCTCCTGACCCCGGGCTTTTCTCTGCGATGTTGAAAATTTTTAATATTACTCATCGTTTAAAACAAATCTAGAAAATAGACAAAAAAGATCGCCACCTCAATTGGAAAGTCCTTAAAAGTGCCATCAAGTAGAGTTATCCTTGCCAGCACAGTTTTTCCCTTATTGGAAGGACTTTTGCTGGGTGAACTGGTCCTGGTTCCATTTTCTGCAGCTGAAGCCTCTGCCGTACTGGCACTGGATTTTGGTTCCTCTGGCATTTTTCACCCGCGCTGTTCTGCGAAACGAAAGAATCTGCTAAGAAAGTGGAGTCCTCAGCAACTTACAAACTTCCAATTTGACTCCATTTCATCAAATTTTCTAAGCTAAAAATAGCGTAAATCTGCCAAACATTTCATTCTGAATAGTAGCAGATCGACATACTTTCGTTCGCTGATTCGGTAGTAGCGCACACATGGTGACCACGCCTTCAAACTTTATTTGCTATTGAACAACGAGAGTTAGTTACGAATGGCTGATAATATAATAATATTAAAAAGAAAATTTTAATTAAAAATAAAAAAAAAAAAACAATTTACGGTCCCAAGGTACAGAAAAGATTGAAATAACAAAGTGGACGGTGAGTAATTTATGAGTTGCAAGTGCCAAGTGGCAAGGGGCAATTGGTACATAAGTCGTGGCGATGTTTAAGCCGGAGAGACCAAAGCGGTCTTATCGTGTAAGCTACACTAGGTGTATACTTGCGTCTACGATAGAAGTTTCGTATCAATAATTTTTTTTTTTTGGAACTTCTTTCAAGAAATTTGTGTTGCATTTGCACACAGTCGTGTTTTTAGTCTGAAAAAATGTAAGTCGAAACGCTGAGTAACGTTGTACGGGTCATGAACAACCTGGGAACGTGTATTACAATATTCATATTTCGTAACGAGTAACTCTATAATCGACTGACAAACCACAAGAGAGTGGAATCAAAACTTGAAAAAGAGTCAAAACATTTGATGTCGTGATTAAAATACTGGGTTTCAATTTATGGTAGAGTTCGATAATTGTATCCGAGAGGAAACTTAATACAATCGCGAGATTGTATATGAACAGTTCTCTATCCTGCAATGGAACATTCGAGGGCAATTTTATCTTGAATGAAACGGAGGACAAGGAGCTCAGTTACTCCATGAAAACGCTAAATCCTACGAAATTATTTACCGCAGCTGTTAAAACTCTCAACTACCGTAGATAGACTGGAATTAAATTACTTAATAAATACAACTAACTTCTCGCCGGTGATTATGAAAAACGGTAAAACGAACGGAAGAAAACACGTGTTAGAGTAGAAATCACTTTTTAATTACTATATACCCCGTATGATAAGGATCGTCTATGCGCGTACGTAGGTATACAAATCCCGCGTGCTCGCAAGTTCGTACACTATATCGTATACAGCGTAAAAGCGCGCGAAGAAATTATAGAAAAGTCATTCAAAATTACAAAATTTTTAATACACACACGCGAATTGCACCGGTAGTGTAATCCGTCGTACAATAAAAGAGGAAAGCAACGTCAGGATTGGTCTGCCACAAACGATAGCGTCATCGTACCAATAACGGGTATTACCTCATCTCAACGCCCGTAAGCTCGGAGTCGGGTGTAGTTGTATAGTAACTACATGGTGTATACGGATACGTGCAGATATCCATGTACCGTAAAAGTGTACGAACACCTATGGGAGTAGACGTGGTTGTGTTGTGAAAACGCGGAGCAGAACAGGAGCCACAAAGGTCGTCCGTCCTCCGCTTCGTTCGCTGGCATGTCGGTGACGTAACGTTAAGAATTCAGGTAAATCGTGGATGCCGTCGAAAAAAACGCTTCATCTGCGATATTTCTCCCGCGTTTTATGCACGAATTTTCCGAATATTGATTGCATCTACAAATGAAATCCTCGAACGAAAGTACGGATCTTTTTTCGAGTCATAGATATGACGTACCATTTTTTGAGGCGCTAAGTTTGCAGATTTTCAACACTAATTCGCGTAGAGGGATGTTTATAAAATAAGGTGATACATTTCTCGACCACCCGCCACCCGATTGTAAAATTAAATTTTCCAAATGAGATTTGTACTATTTTTTAAGTGGCTTCTTCCAGCGGTATCCGGTAGCGCGAATAAGTCCGAAAGTCCATGAGTGGATTTTTTGTGGTCTGCAGCTTGTGGCGTTGATTTGGATACTCATAACTATATAATATATAATATACTTGCTGTGGAGTAGAAGGAAGTGTGGTCGGATGGACAGAGACGCGATAAAACGTCGATAAAATTTCTGTTGCATTCGGTAGGTTTATTTATATCTTACACTGCATCATTAATCGGAGTAAAGGATATGAATAATTCGTGACGCGCGCGTACGAACTCAGTTTCTCGTATCGTCGAGGAAATATTCAAGGGATATTCGTTAGAAATTGAAAAAGATCGGCTACATTTTCAGTGAGATGTGGCAAAATGAAAATCACTGATTTTACCTGCACGGTACTCGCAGTTGGACTGACTACAATATCATCCAATTCTCTGCGTGACCGGAAACGTCAATAATTGAATAAGTCTCGTAACGCACGTTGCGAATCTACCTTCTCATTTATTCACCTTCTTTTTTACACGGTAAGCCACCGCTCGCATTTTGCGTCGTCGGAATAAATGAATCACCACACTTTTGTAATGGTTCGTCATTTATCGCAATAAATTAATATAAGATCCAATGATATGCAGTTTTCCTCAAATAAAACACAAATCTCAAGGTTTTTAAAAGCTCTCGTACTACGTACTTGAACTTGGCGAAGAAGTGGCTTAAAAATAACTTCCAATGAATGAATAAATAAATAAATAATTGAAACTGAACTTGAAGGCAGAAGTTTGAATATTTTATTTCCGTGGTTGCGTATGTATAATAATATCGAGCGGTATGGGTAGACGCGGAGAGTCGGAGTCTGCAGCTCGCGGGGGTTGTTTGGTCGATATAGGTATACATAGAGAAAAGCACGGCGCCGCGACGCCTCCTGTACGACGTCACGACGACGCCACTTAAGTGCGTCTGCCTGCCTACACAGAAACAGAAAAGCCGATTTCAACCAAGCGTAAAATAACTGAAATCGATTAATAACTTGGTATATAAATACGAGGTTCCTTCACGTTAGTCACTCGTCAGTCATCCCTCAATTATTTCCCCCGTTACCCCGCGTGACTATACATAAAATTCCTACGGATCGAGGTAAAAACCTTGGAAGAATTTCAACCAATTATTTCTGATGAAATTTTTTAGTTGTCCAATCTTTCGTCACGTGATATATTTTTCGATTTTCTCTTGTGCATCATACGGACATCGCACCTGGTATCGTGCAATTTTTATGGTGTATATATATCTGCAGCATGCGATATAGTGTACGAACAGTTCTAGACATCTTATCAGCGATCCGATCAACGAGTCCTTCAAAAAAAATAGCGAGTTTTGCTTTTCAAATGTTCAGTTTGCGTGTCGCGCGTGACCTGCGGTATCGTTTGTTCGCGTTCCTCATTCGAATCATATTTTTCGTATTCTTTGTGTTTCGTATTATCAGCTGTCGACGTAGTATCTGCAATAACTCGGGGAATTTACAAAAAACAACCGAGTGTGTTTTTTGGATTCATCGCTCTGAGCAAACCAAACATCGGTACAGAGTATGAGTAGAAAAAAGCTCACGAAGAATAAGAACAAGGGAAAACAAAGAAAACGATGAACTACATTATCATCGTCATAACACCTTCTTATTAACTTTTCTGGCTTCAGGTCATATACTTTTGCCGTATCAACCATAACCATCGTCACGTTTTGTGATCCACGTTCTTTTGGCTCTTACCCTCGATGAAAAACTAAATAAATAAACCAGAAAATAACGAGCAACAACGGCATGAAATTGTTCTACGATTTTTCAAAATTTCCTCCGCATCTTCCATTATCTGGAAAGACGTCGCATATCCATCGTTCGTGTATAACACGTCTTGCGAGACACCGCGCTCGCGATACTCCACTGCAGTCTACGTTGTAACGTGTAAATATACGTGCGTATCGCGTGGGATTGTATAGATGTACTTATAGTACGTAGGTAGGATATGTACCGTTGGATTTGCAGCGTGTAGTTCCTCATCTACCGTACGTCTCTTTCAAACGCTATCCGTACTATGCTTTCCATTCTCATCCCTGCAGCCATCGGCGACGTGCTTCACTCTCAAGCTTTTGCTCCCGCATTGTATGTAGGATCGGGATCGGTATATAGGTAGCTGTACGTAGGTGCATACTTGGTAGACGTATAATACGTACACGTATACATGGGTATAGTGTACGTACGGTATAGCGACGTAATAGGAAGCCATCAGGCACGAGCGCAACGTGCTTGTACGAAGGGCAGCGGTAAAAGCGGCACGCCCACCTTCCTGATGTTATAAAGTACGAACTCGCAATTGTCGAGCGACAAAAAAAGATTGAAACAAAAAAAAAAAAGAAGAAAATAGCTTCAACAACCCCACCCGGTAGCGGTGTACAGATAATGAATATCGGAATACATTGTAGGATCAAACCTCCAGATATGATACCCCGTTATTGCGAGTTGTACGGTATACAGAATTATACGGGCGCAGTGTACTTGTTTCGTATAATATCAATGTATGTGTACTGCGAAATGAATTTGAAAACTATCGATCTCCGGATTGCCTTTGATTTTTATCGATTAAGCATGCGTTGTATTTTCAAGGTTGCAAAATCGAATGCCCGTACGAACGTACGAAAGTGTTAAGTGTTCGTTCTCGTCCGACACAAAGTTCCAAAGAGCTCGACGCAACTTTCACCTGTTAACGCTCTTTGCTCAGCCATTTTCACGATCGAAACCATGTTAGAACAGTGCAGGTCTTCGCGCAGCAGGTATATCGCATTTCGTCATCAAAGATCCGAACTTTATATTTATCGAAAAGGAGGGTAGGTATATTTCGTCGCCGGCTCCCGCTTCGGATCGTGCTTAGCTGTCGATTTTTAGTCGTCGGATCTAGATTAGGCACAGATATAGGTGCGTGTACGACGCGAACGCATGGTATACACCGATGTCCCTATAGGTATACGCGTGAGTTTTTTGTGAATCAATAAAACCCACGAACGACACTGTATGCTCGTAAAGGACGTATTTAGGGACCGATCGCAACGTGCCGCAAACCGATAATTTCAATACAAAAACAGTTCATACGTCACCCCACGATTTCAATTGCACTCGATACCACCCGTCCCTACGGTCTGCGCGGTTTTTTTCATCTTCTATTCTTTCACCCCTCCATGTCTAGGGGGGCTCGTACTCTGCAATGATTTTTTTCTCTCTACTATCCAACGATTTTCGAGTTGTCACAACGATTCTTGTTATACGATTGCGGACGGATTCATAAAATGCGTAATTATTATAATCTAATTATGAAGTTGTGATTATGCCTCACCTGTAGAAGAATATACAATATCATAGATAAAGAAAATTATTACAGTGAATGAACAAAGTTAATAATCCAGGTATGTGTGCGTGGTTTGTATTCTACGAGTGAAAGAAATCGTGATATTTTAACGGCATTTTTATTGGAGAATAATTGGTTTTGGTGTCAGGCTACATTATATGTTATAAAACGAAGGGATACGACTTCGTCGATTATTATAGGTAAGATGATAATTTGTAGCACAACTGCATACTTGAGGCCTCATCTTATCACGTCCGTTATCCCTTAATAACCCAAAACGCTTGCGATAGTGATATTATAGTGGAACTTGATTACGAGGACAAATGAAGAAAAATTTTCTTGGTCTTCCGACATGCAACAATCTACACAAGTATACCATTGTGTATGAGTATACGGGAAGCAGGGATCAATAATGTCGTATGTGTTGCAATAAAATTTACATTTAAATATAAGAAAATCAACAGGAAAGTAGAGGAAAAACCACGAAGTAAGAATCCCTGGAAATGAGGTCACAATACGAGTAGTGGCTCAAAGACTTTCTTATCAAAAGTAAAGAACGATGATCAATTTAGGTGCACCTACTCCGATGTATGGAAAAATGATATTATCCAATTCGAAAATTTAAAAAAAATGTCAGGGGAATGCAACGCGTCTGCAGTCTTGTGTGGCAATGAGCCAATCCTTCGAATCTGGCTACTTAATATGACAAACAAGGTTAATTCGGCGTAATGGTCGTTAAAAATTAATTGAGGGGAATAGGAGTGATCGTTGGGAGGGATTCTGAATCTGACCCCACCTTTTCTTTTTTTAGTATCACGGTAAATTTACCCTAAACACAAAACTGCATCTATAGCTTGCACACGGAAAACCCTTACGGTGATCGTCACGGATAAATCATCTCATTGAATCAATCAATTTTCGCTGATCAGTCGACATGCCGATTGTCTTGAACACTGGTTTATTCGATTAATTGATTATCATCGGTGACTGGTTGTAATCTTATTGTTTAAAAATCTTGGCGAGAATCCTTATTACTCAGGACTCTCCTCATTTTTTATCTGCTATTGTGTTCCCCACTCTCAATTATCGTTTCAACGAATGAAAGTAAGACGTAAAAAGTGAAGTATTACCTGACCTGATTACAATTAAACCTAAACTGGCTCACAATCAGAGTTCAATAAACCGAATTTAAAACACATAGCTGTGCAGACACTTGATGGGTTTTGAATGACATGTAATTTTACGACCGTTTTACGTAATTTCATCCAAAAGCTATCAACATTCCGACATCACTTTTTACAATACTTATACTACTTATTCATTTTTCGACTTCAATATCTGAATAAGCGTCTCGCAATTTGCAGATTCAAAAGTCAAAGCGGCACAGGAAGCAACAATATCGCGAAATTACACCAAAATATCTAGGTGGGTATGATTCAATGTACAATGAACATTGTAATCAATTCGTGAAACTGCGAGGAGAGGAATTTTTCAATTTCTGAATCAGAGGGCAAACAGCAGTTAGAATAATTAGGGAATGAAACTCATGTTCGATTCCGGTGGACAGGTAGGTACACCTTCATATGTCAAAAGTTGAAGTTCAGTAAAAATTTACTTACCAATAAAATGTAGTTGGCGTTATTCAATAAAATATAACCTGGGTTATAACTCTAAACGTTATAACACCAGGATAGCACAGGATATTTGCAGCACTGACAAATAATAAATCGGTGAAAACTGTTTGAACGCCAGTGGGCTGGGCACGTAAACAACTTACAACTTCTACAATACAACACGACAGCTACGAAACAGGTTTGTTGAATAGGGACGCATCGCATCCAACCGCAGAACGTATACGGTGGATATTTTAAAATAGTCCCTCGCCTAGCCGATTGACCGATTTTAGGTACTTCCTTCAGTATCAATTATTTCCATTTATACTCAATAAGTTTATAATTGAAAATTATTCAATATGTTATAAAGTTTGTATTAATTAAGAGGCACGTCATCGTTTACAAATTTTTATGAATAAACGTACGACAGACGTCAGTCTCGCTAATAGTAATCCTACGCACCGTGTAAATCAAGATGGCCGATGTCAATAAAAAAAGAGAGAAAAATTCCTACCCTAGCTGTTCATGCAGACGCACCCAACGTACACGCCCGTTTCGTTAGAAGTTTTCCCGCAAGGTGGAAGACCCCTACAGGAGGTCGCGCAAAAGCGCGGTCGGAAAGGTCAAATATGTCACGGGTAAGACGCGATTTTCCGCAGAGGTCAAATTACCGACAATTACCGGCAAACACTAATCACTTCCTTCAATGCCAACAGGTGAATTGAACTATTTTCGCCGCGATGGTTTGACTTTTATTGCTGTTGAGCTTTTGGCGAAGTTCACATAAAATCCTGGATTTCCGGGCAAAATGTCGAAAATGCGAAAAGTAATGAAAGAGTTGATATGCTAATAATGATTATATAATGTTTAAGACGCATTCTACTTTTCAGGAACGAACAAATATATTTTCATTATGAATTTGGTTTTAAAAATTGCAACGATGTGTTCATATTTCTGTATGGAGCTCGTCTTTTATACACCCTGTTGTGTGCGAGACCATTACAGAGAATAAGAAAACATATCGGATATTAGTCGATTTATGATGATTCTTTCAAACGGTTCAAGAGGGAAAGTATAGTTGGTTTCAGGTGATTCAGAATTTCGCAATCAATTATAAGACGTTTGAGTTCGGATCTGCCCTCAGACATGACATTTAGTTCAACGCGATCCTTTGAGCGTTTCTTTCTGTTGTAGTTTGTCGAGAAATTAGCACCTACCGTTTACCACTAATTACTAAATCTATTGAAGACGTTTTCTACTTTCGTACAGGGGCAACAGACACCGCACCCTTGCCGCACCCCACGACGTCACGTGGCCGTCATTTATTGATCCATATAACGAAATTAGAGAGAGCATTTCGTTTGAAATATTGTATAAAAACATCAATTCGATCCGGAAGGAAGATTTGAGACCAAGGAGCCGCACACCGAGAATGACAAGTGTTTCAAGCCACGGGTTCGCGTTGTCGCAGAGATTTACAATACCAATTACGCCCTGACTTAAGGGTGGGGAATCGACCGATTACGAGACACTCGAGCGCAAAGCGTATCCGCCCTCAGCGCAACTCGATTTTTTTGACAACACAAAATTTTTAGAAAAGTTTCATGACGATTTTTTCGTTATATTATGCTGCTCTGGCATCTCCAATATACTATTGTCTTTGGCCATTAACGAAGATAATTAATCAATTTATTTCCGGGTATTTATATCCTGCCAATTGCAGCCAGTAGAATGTGACATCAACGATAATTGGATTTTGTACATTGTAGAGGAGAGATAGAAATCAAGACTGTAGAAACGATTGTCTAAAATGATTTATCGTATAGAATCACATACGAGATTAAAACTTGTAGAACGAGTAGGAGGCAGTGGAAGTATACGAATTATTACACTAGCATATGTCAATCCAATTTATATTTGCAAATATTAAACCGTGAATCCTTTCACGTCATTGTTCTCATTCTGAAACTGGAACTCGTTATAAGCCTCAAATGAAACGTGATATTTTCTCGTGGCAGCTCAGTCATTTTTCTTAAGAGAAAATCCTACTCTCTTTTGCTGAATATCCGCGATGTCCCACGTTCGATATACAACCTCTATAGCGTATGTATGTAAGTACATACATATACATAATATGGACGTCAATGGACAAAGGGTGACCGAAAAAATTGGATTATATTTCTTCGTTCACTTTCAATTTATGTTCCAGCAATGAGTAAATAATATAATGGCAATAGTTATCGCAGATAACCAGCTGTAGCTGCACTGCAGCTATTTGGCATGTATCCCACAATATATCCCACGTAATAATTCGCTGCGGCGATCAATCCTCTGTTGAAACTACGATCTGGAACCCTGGAAAGCTCCGCTGAAAGTAAATTATCGGCGCGAATATACAGCTGATCTCATAAACTTATAAACGGGGAAGTGTGTATGACAATCACTGAATATAATGATATAATTTTGAATGAAATATGATGGTCGAAAGTTTTGAAAAAATATGGGGAAGTGCGCAAGAAATGGGGTGTCGGCGTATTTTATATTTTCAAAATGAACCGCAACATTTATTTTAGCTCTGTGCGCAAAATTAACATGTTAACTGCAAGTGCTGATTATCACAGCAATCTTTGCACGTGCGTGCAAGTATCATGTTCCAAAAAATCAATGCTGCGGGTGTGCGGGAAGTTCCATACTCAAATTATTCGTCAAATTTCTATGGTAATAAAGCTATTCCACGTGCGTGATGTGTTGAAGTCTACTGTGAAATTGCTATTTTTTTTTGTTATACCGTCTCACCCAGTAGACACGAGGTACACGGTAATATGCGTCATTTATGAACGAGCTCAAAGAGCGACGTCGTCGTCGTCGTCAGTCAGTTTCAGTATTCCAGCGCCGTCGCCGAAGGTTGGTTCGTTCTTCTCCTCTTCGAAGTTGAACCGAATCTCAAACCCTATCACTATCAGTTGGCGCCGCATCGCACCAACGAACGAAGGGTTGCTCAGAAACTGGGGCTCGGCTTTACTACCCTTTGCGGCAGTCAGCCCCGAGCCGAGCTTTCAAATGGCTGTGCTTTTTTAAATTCAACGTTGCCATCAAATATATTTTTTAAACATATTTCCGCCGAAATATCAAGTGCTCCGTGACCCTCTCATCCGTCCATAATGCCGAGGAAAATAGGTTTCACCGTTGTTTACGCGACGAGTAAGTAATTCTTGCGAATTTTTGCAAAAAAATGAAATAAAATACCGATCGAGATATTATCTGTTTGAGAAAAAATGAAGCTCAAAATTATGCGAGGAATTCCTTCGCGAAGACTGTGTATGGAAGGATGTGAATTCGGAGAATTTTGTGCAAACCTATCAGCATCAGCTACAGATTTGGTGTCATTGATTTTTCACCGAGTCACGAGTTTCTGGAAGCTGGAAGAAACTGTCTGATCATATTTACCAGACTGATTTTTTATTGCTTAGTTCAGATCGCAGTGATTCGATTGCCCCCGTTTTTTACTCGGAATTGTGAAAGAATGTTAATAGATGAAAAATAATAAGCCGTAACACGCGTTCGTTATCCACGTGTGCCACGTTTCTCACGTGCCCGTAAATTTCGCACAGTTTTCCCACTGATTTTCTCTTGTTATATTTTATGTAGGTATCGGGCGAAATAAGGTCGACATAAATCATTTGATAAATTAATTGTTCATTCATGCCATGTACAGCTACAAAGTTCTTGGCGGTGTATACCCTACATGAACCTACTATTGTTAATAATTTAACGACGATATCGTCCCGTAGCCCGTCTGATCATTATCGATCCGTTGTTTTACCTCTGGATGTAATTTCAACATATGCCTTATATACCTTCCGAAGAGAGATACGAATAATTTATTAAGTCCATATCACACCCCAAACAGAACTGATTTTCCATGATTGTTAACATTCTTTTATTAATATCTACAGGCGAGGAAGACCGCCATTCGTCGTTAGAATTGAATGTCCATGGGCCAACGGTTCGGGGGTGGCAGAGTGCTCGGAGGTGTTCCTTTCCCCAAGAACTTATCCTTCGACTTCACGGGCCTACAAAACTCTCGAGGATACAAGTTTTGGCCCATCAATATCTCATACGTAAGTTTTCGCAGTTCACTACATCATCATCTCGTAGTAAGTCCATCAATGTAACGTTGAAGTAATTATCATAATGAAGAGAATAGTCGGGAAGTTATCTGCATTTGAATACCGGCCATTTCCGTAGATCGGGCTTGCGGCTCCGCCCTATAGAAATGCGCGGTAATTGAAGCGCAAATAAAAAAACAATTCAAATTTTTAGCTGAAAAACTGGAGATATGGACGTCGCAGGAATGTAATGGAACGAATTCAACAGATTTTACGTATCTGGGATACATCACCTTGTCCGATAATGCCTCGACTCTGTACAAGAGCAGAGAGCTGAAGAGCGTGGCTCTTCCGGAAACGGACGCTGCTACGCTTAAGTTAAAACTACATAAGCCACACAATAATGCACACAATGTTCATGAACAGGTGAATACTAAAAAACTTGTTCATCTAGTGGCTGATCAGAGATCGGTGCTTCGGGATGTACCTACATACATATTTTGAAAATAATCTTGAATGACATTATTTTATAACGCTGGTTCATTCATATGAATAATTCCTAACTTTCTGCACCATTTTTAATGTTTTTTCGTAGAAGTATTTTTATAGCTTATTTTTCTAATTTACCAGCCACTTTGGCTTATATTTAGAACTTCTTACAGGTAGGTTTGATCGCGATAAACATTCTGGGTGAACCTTACGGGCAAGAGTACTGCGGTCAAGGTGATGCTCCGTATAATCCGCATTACACTTCACCCTACGATGACCTAGCTTTTGAGATGTACGTAGATCGTGAAGTGGCAAAAATTATTCGTCAGATGGAAATGAAGAAGCTACAGGCTGCGGAAGGTACTACACATTACGAATATTAAGATGAAATACCATAAAAACTATTTTCACAACTCGCCTGGGTTTTCCTTATCTGAATTTTTTCTTGATTTAGAGGAGAGATTCGAGTACGCATCAAAACTAAAAGTAGCCATGGAAAATCTTAGAAAGGCTGGGGAACGCTTAGGAAAATACGAGTTGGAGAAAAAGTATGCTATTGCATTAGAGGATTACGACAAAGCCAAAGCGAAAAAGGCTCAAGCTCAGCAGTACAGACAACAGGTTTACCAGAGTCTAGAAATTGATGATCTACTTGAAGTTCATGGTGTACGTAATACGCGTTTTTTGATATTCTACTTATTAGACAAATAGATCTCACAAATATTGTTGAATTAGCAATACTCAAAAATAATTTTCATCTCCGGATTAGCCTCTGGAAAAAAATGATGAATCTACGATAGCAGGAAAGGAACCCCTGTTGGCTGATGCAGCTGGTTCTGCAACGGCAGCTGTTGCAGTTGAGGAAATAACTTCGCCACCTAGATTAGTCGTTCCGCCAACTAGAGACGGAGCGTTATCACCTACTGGTCCTGCTCATCAACAACCTCCATCTCCTCTTCATCAAAAACCGAACAGCCCTGGTGAGAACCCCGGCTGACTGATCCAGCCAATTTAATTCAGAATGAGAGATGTCAAATGCATTGATTTTTCGAGGCAAAAATTTTATTATCATAATGACAAAGTTGTATTCACAGAAGCCACAGATCACCCGACGAGTGTTGTATTAGAAAGACATAATGGATGCAACAAGGGTTCTCTCAGAAGAAAAACAAAGTCTGCTGGTCCGATGCTCAGGTCAAGCTACGAGGCTTATGAAGAACGAACGATACCGGCACTTAGACAGTAGCTATCTTTCAATGATTAATATGCTTGTATAATAGTTTGTTTATTTTTCAAATAATACTGTTCACTTGTCTAGCTCTCACACAAACGAATTCACAAGGGAATGTCACCTGGATAGTGCAGAGCTGACTAAAGTTACTTCAAAACTGAATGATAGAGAAAAGAAACAAGCGGCTCTACCGATCTCTGTATTTGGAATGGATATGGTAAACTTCCATACCTTTCTATTTTTTTATTCAATTTTGAAGGAGAAAACCAACAGTTTCATCTCTTTAGGTAGAAAAATTTTATTCCAAACAATTCACGGACAAGGAAGAAGGGCTTATGCAACTCAAAGATGAGTTGAGAACATTCGATTCTGAGGATTCTAAACATTCGGCGAATAAAACGGCGAGAGCTGCAATTTTACTGTTACATCGGGCTCTTAGAGATAAAGTGTTCAGCGTTTATAGCTTGGCTGCTCAATTGATCAGGGTATTTTTCACAGAGTTTGCTGTGGGTCGGTAAGTTTTCACCCTAAATATTTCCTCCGGATATAACTATCCGGTTGATAAATTCAAATACTTATTATACATTCTTTTTTCTATCATCAGAGTATCATCTGCCGAGATAGCCCGCAGCGTAGATCGTTTGCTACCGGAACTTCTTACAAAATCAGGGGATACAACGCCTAGGATTCATAATATGGCTGTTCATACTATTCTGAGTATGGTAGACTGCAAGTGTGTCAGAGAACTGCACATCATACCCGTTCATCTCAGCAGACCTGTAAATAGTAGCACGCATCAAAGATTAGCACTAAGCAGGCTGGAGATGGTCGAGCAACTGATATTAAATCATGGGATTTCAACGGACAAACAAAGGTGAGGTGAGATGAAGCAAAGATTTCAATTGATCAGAATTTCAGCTACATCGCATAAAGGCACCAGTTGTTATTGTTTGAACTTATTGTTGCAGCGGTCTAACATGTCGAACTCTATCAGAACTGGGACTATCAGGGCTACATCACCCCGCAGAAGCCGTCAGAAAAGTATCCGAAAGAATATTAGTATTGGTTTATAAAGTGAACCCAAGGCTGGTCAGGAAGCAATTACCTCCTGATGATGATATCACCAGGAGGAATTTACTCTACAGACAATTGTTTCATGAATTTGACTTGATTGATCTTCAGGTACTTTGATAGATTGTACGAAATTTCGCCAATTTTTTATGAAATCTACTTAGTCAATGTCTTTTCGTTCCTACAGAGGAAAAAGAATTTAGAAACTAGTCAGAAGTCTACAACGCCTATCCATACCAAACCTGTGGAAACTAATGAGGCAAGTGTCGCTAAATCTCCACCAAGAGCTAGTCCTGTTGTTAGTACTAGTAGTTCTATCAGCATAACATCACCCTCTGATAACAGCACTGACCATAAAGGAGACAAGTTAGTATCGAGCTCCCAAGTGAGCTACAGTTTAAACCGTGTCATAATTTCATCTACTTTACAGAATGTGCATATTCTGCTTGTCGAAAGGACAGGTTTATTCAGAAGAGGGTTTGAATATACATTATTGGAGGACCTGCCCAATGTTGACCAGATGCGAAGCATGTAAACAAGTTGTAGAGGTTTCATATGTTAATCTCCACTTATTGAGTGAGTATCTTTCGTACTCCTAGGCAGGTGATCAATGATTACAGAATATATGTATACAGTTAAAAATTCCTCCACAGACGAATGTGATATGAGAAATAATTACGTCAAATGTGATACGTGTAAGCAGGCTGTACATTTAGAAGGTTTGACGCAACATGCAAACAGCGATAATTGTACCAGTTAGTATTACTGCACATTTGACATTAACTACATAGACTCGCGTCTTTTCTTTTGTATGGAATGAATGACAGGATTTTTTGTTATTACAGAGCCATTAGAAGGATGTGACAGGTGTCCATTGTGCCACCTTATCATTAATCGCAATAAGTGGCGAGATCATCTTATGGGAGAACAACCTTGTGCTAACAATACTAGAAACAAACTCAACAAAAGTTGTAAGTTTATCGACATCCGTTAACAATGGTGAAAATTTTTTTAATATTCTACACTGAAAATGAGAGGAAAGTTGACTTACAGGTTCAAAATCACCATCAAACACACAAAATCTTGGTGGAAAATTGACATCTCCGACCGGTAGAGATTACTAGCATCGACTCTTGTATAGCAGTATATAATGAAGACTTTTTAGAATTTTATTCATTTTATAGTATACGTATTTGTTATAGAATCGTAATGTTTCTACATATTTGTATGTGCATTAAAATATCTTATTTCCAGTAGATCCCGTCCCGTACATCGTACACATACTAGTAATTTGTTATTACTATCAAATTCACGAAAGTTAAAGCTTACCAATGCAAGCTCATGCATAGAATGCATCACAGATCTCATTTTGTCAATTGATACAGGATTAAATTTGGTGATCATCGCCACTTCCTGCAGCAAATTACATGTCAAGTGTGCTGTAAATATTTTTGCATTGGTAAAAATTAATGCAGCGTGTTCCTGTATCAAACGGAAATTATTCACTTCCAATGAGCTAGTGAAACCGGCCATGTTTTGATAGGACAAAAGTTCTTCTCTTCCGACCATATTCGTCAATTTTTATAAACTTTGAACAAACCGTATACTTAAATATACAGGGCAACAACACTAGCTGAACAATAATTTGAAAGGGTAATTTGTGCTCAAGTATGTTGACTAAGTATGAAATATTGTTTGTTAATATTGTAATACAGTTTCCTAAAAATTGTTCATGAAGAGTGAATAATTAAAAACCCATTTGTCATTATCAAAGCTCCAAGAGTCTATTTTATTAGATCCTAAAAAGATGGATGTTTATTTTTTTTCCGATACTCACCTGATACAAGCCCGCGTAGATGAAGGTTGGAAAATAATACCAACTATGATTTCACCAAATAACTGACAATGTTTCTTCTAAATGATAAATGCAGAATTGGCAATAGCACTGTGCCGTTCGAATCTGAACCTTGGGTTTCCCCCTAACAGCAATTTAGGTAGATAATATTTACATACGCAGTGGTGAACTTTAAGATGCTGTAGTTGATTCGTCTTGCTCCATGTCGACTGCGTTTTCCGCACCCTTCGATTCCTCTATATTTGCCGTCAACTCCATTTTTTGTTCAGTACCTCCATTAATCACCTGGGCTTTAGATTTTTCTGCATTCTGATTTTCTTTGAATTTGTTTTTCTCTGAAATCAAAAATGGATACATAATGAAAATAATCTTTTGAATTCTGTGTGCATTATACTTTTGAAATACAACTATCCGAACTGATACTAACCAAATTTCGAACAATCTGCTCCTAGAAGTCGGAGATAGTGTATCGCATCGTGAAGGGGTACGTAGGCTCTCAGCGACATTGTTCCTCGCCAACCGACCATTTGTAATTCCAGGAGGTTTGCGTTGTTCTCATCCACGGTTGGTTTTTCTTTATAGAGTAGAACGCAGCTACCAGTTGCTAAACAACCAAAAACAAAGTTCAATCTCGGACGCAGTTTCTGGTTTTAATCCATACAGGTAATATGAATTACATAAAATGATGATTACCAAAATCTTTCACACGACTTTGCGTCTCTGGGCTCAGTTTACTTATTTCTGGTGGAGTTTGTGGATCGTCATTTAGTAACAATGTTATCAAGTCTTCCTTTGAAATTTGAACCTTACGACAATCACCGACATAGTGAAAAAGGCTGTGCAATCCTTCCTGAGCTAATCGAAACGCGCATCTCATGTTCTTGTTATCACAGCGTACAAAAGTTTTTACTCCTGTATTTATCATCTTCACTTTAGTTTCATTCAGTTTCACAATATCACGGATAGCTGGTGAGGTGAAGTAAATGTTCTTTTTTTTCCCTTCGTGACACCTCACTAGCAAGCACGTTGGATCCAGCATCTCGGATATATCGTAGAACTCCCTAAGATTGAGAGAGATATTTTGTAATTAGTTAGTGCGACAATAATTCATATCTCAATCTTCAAATACCCAGTCTGTTTTCAATACTCACTTGATTGAAGGCCAAACATCTTCTTTGTCATTTTTAAAAAACACAAATGGATCTTCACGATATCCAACAATTCTTTTCCGCTTTCGTTGTGGGCCCCACGGTTTCTTTTCCAGCTCTAATGGTCGCTTTCCATCAGCTACTTTCTCTCCTGCAGCCTCTTTCTCCGCCTCGTCCTCTAAACTCAATTCTTCTCTGTTGTCATTGTTCGTCTGCCCTTCTACATCCTCTTTCGTTTTTTCCTGTTGATCGTTTTCCCATGGTAACAATTTTACTTTTTCTAACACAGCGACGAAAAATCCGCCAGTGTCCTGGTGATGAGGAAGTATTCTCATACTGTAGCAAATAGTAACTTCGTTATTTGTAGCAATAAATAGAAGATGAGAGCGTGGAATATGAAACGTTCAATGAATTTTCAAGATTCTAGAGGCCATATACCTTTTCTCGAGGCAAAATTTATCAACATCTGCTGGATTTGGAGGAAACATATGAGGACGTATTTGGGTCTGCCATTGTTCGGGAACTTCATCCCAGGTTTTATAGTACTGCATATTCTTTGATGCTGGAGTCCAATGACTAACACCTGAAAGAAGGAATATCTTCAATTGAAACAAGTATCTCTCGGAATTACCTACATCAAAGCTCATTACTTTTCTTTTATAGGATTATTGACGGTTATTAAGGTAGAGAGGGCGAACCTGGGTTGCATTTCAGACCAGGAACTAGGTCTCTGCCATCAACCAATCGAACTGAATCTCCAACTTCAGCTAGGATTCTGTGAAGCACGGCTTCGTTTTCTATTGGGTTCAGGGAACATGTAGAATAAACCATTTTTCCACCCACTGCCAAGAGCTCCAAGCCTCTCTGTGCTATTCTGTACTGAATTCTGGTAAAAGTGCATCAATTATTGAACTTATTATGGTGAGCTGTGATTCATCAACCAATAAAATGAGATAAGCCTGAAGTAAATTTTGAGATTCCTAAAAAATATATCAGCGATATTATCTTACCCATGGAGATTATTTCCATTGGCAGGGCTCCACTTACACCATATGTCGGGATTCTTTCTCATTGTCCCATCACCACTGCAAGGCACGTCAGCTAATATTCTATCAAATCTGAAAGCAGAGTTCGCTAAGTAACTTCAGCACCTTCCAACAAAATTTAATTTTTTTACAACAAAGATGAGTAATATGATCTGACTCACTTTAACTTTCCCGTTGTACCATCAGACTTCGTGACTGTAAAATTGGGCATGACTGATGAGTCGTGGTTTGTGATTAGGATATTAGGGCTATTCAATCGCTTGGCCTGATGCACCAGCATGTAACATCTGTTGTTATCCAAATCATTGGCAATTACAAATCCCTCTATCAAAAAATTCACACAAAATGATTATGTCCCCTAGTAAGTCACTGCCCTGTGTAAAATGATGCAAATCTATGCTTAGATAAATGAAGCATCGAATAAACATCTTTGGATTATGGAATAGTGTTTACCAGGATGTGCATTACTGTCATCCGAATGTATCATCTCAATGAGTTGAGCGGTTTTCGAACCTGGTGCGGCGCACATATCGAGAACCTATGGAATTATATTAACATGATGATAGGGATCTCTGAATGGGCAGCTCAATCTTTATGATTTATTTATAAAAATCTTTCAATTCACAAAACTAGAAGAGAGCTTGAGATGATACCTTATGATGTGGCTTGACATCCAAAACAAGGGGTGGAATCATGCTTACAACTTCTTGTCGACTAATGCTCCCACTATCAGTTTCAGCAATCAAGAAATTATGGAGCCTAGAGTAGGCTTCTGACCTTCGAATGTCTTTTCGCGTTAATTGCAGCTGCCAAGCTAAAGAATCTGGATAAAATGGCAGGCATTTCGGATAGAGCTTTTTCTCGACCTCTTCCTTGATTTCAGATTCATCGCTATCCAATTTGGTATTGATGATCTCATTGAAAAAATCCCCCTTTATTATTTCAAGCAATGCCTTTGTCTCTGCCTTTGAACCAGTAATTCGAAATGCGGCAGGTAGGTTCTCCCTCATCTTGTCCATAAAAACTTCCCATTCGTTTTCAGGAATTACATTTTGAGTCTTATAGTAATTCTCAAAGTCAACGTTCTCTCGCACTATCTCCTCATAGCACCTTTGCGGTCGTTTATCCCATTCATCCTTGTTCTAAAAAATATTTGAATACAATCCAAGATACAGTAAGAGAAAAAAATGTTGATTCATTAGTTGTGAATATGAACCCAGTAAAATTCAACAGTAAAATCATAGTCTATATGGATCATATTCTAGCAAGGGGATAAATATAACCTTCAATACCAACCGGTTTATATAATTTATTATGGGACTAGATACCTTCTGCCTGTCACGTCGTTTCTCAGCGAAATTCTTCTTTGCTTTATACTTTCTTCCTTTCCCCATTATCAGGTATAAATTTGCTTTATGAAAAACTCAAACTGCAGTTTTGACACGTGCTAAAGTCTCAGCAACTCGATACCCATACATGCACAAAGCATGTGTACCCATACATGATGATCCTACTCTCCCGCGCTCCATCTCTTTTACTGCCCATATAGAATTAACTAAAAAGAGAAACTGAGTCCATTTTTCCGTTGTGATGAATTTTTCGTATCTGTCATTTCATGTTCTTGTTATGCATATATTTATTATTGAATAATGTTCAATAATTCCGTACACAACTTTTTATAGTTCATAACAGTTTGCTTGTTGAATTCATTACATTTTGATCAACACAATCACGCATTGTACAGTTACATACAAATTTCCTTCTTTCGTTCGAATATTTCTACTACAGTGCTGAATAATGTACAATCCGATATTTGAATTTTTGTTTTGTTCACAATTTCGAAGGCTTTTCTTTATAGCTGCTGCAGGAATGAAAGTCACTGCACCGAATTATTATTCATTATACACAAGTTCATTTGAAAAATTATCACAATGATGAAATATTTACAGGACTATCAAATGGACGAAATTAGAAAACTCTGTTACAGGACCAGCCCTTGATAAGAGGGACCGTCTGATTCAGGAGATTCCATTCTATTACGAAGGTGTTCCAAAGTGTTCGCCAAGTGTTTTTGAATCTGTTCGGTCTCCTCGCTCACTTCTAGGTTTGGCAATTCCTCCCATATCTTCGTAATTACTTGGTTCAAAATTTGGATGCTCAACTGAAAAATAATACAAATTTGAGGTGAAGAATTTTCGGTTATTATAAAGAGTTCTCTCACCGCAGAATTTCCTTTTTCATAGAAGTAAATGTAGTGGTTGAGTAGTTCAACAAACAGCTGAACTTGAACCGACGTATCCATGCATTGACTTGCTATTCTGATGCCCTTCTTCAAACAGTCTAAAACTTTATTTCCATCTTGCATCTAAGAGAGGAATAGTGATTTAGTTTCAGATTGGTAATCAAGTTTGAATTGAAGTAAATTCAGCTAACTACCTCTTTGCTGCCAGTAGCAAGCGATTTTCCAGACCAGAATATGTGCGAGCACGTTGCAACACCTCTGCACTGATCTGGCTTCTTTAGCAATTTGCTGGCATACAGGGCGCACTGGTTTCTGACTGGTTCTGCATTCTCCTCAGAGAAACAGCTCATTTGTTCAAAAGTAGCTATTATAAGGGTGATTGCTGCCAATTGGGCTTTGGAATCACTAATTTCATCTTCGTAAATTGAAAAGGCTTGGCTCATGAATTCATAGGCGACCGTTTCAAAGTTATCGAATCGAATCTCACCAATAGCAATAGCTCCTTGGAGGAACAGTCGCAGTGGAAGTTCGGCGAGTTCGGCTTTCATTAATGCTGTAATTGTCGCATGACAGAATTGGAAAATCTTTTGACACTTTTTCTGCCAAACGTCATCCTGAAATAATAATCAAATACGTATTATTTTATAAATGAAATTTTCTTCTTAAATCAGGTACTAAAAGTCAAGTGTTCCCAACTTTAAAAATAATGGGTGGATGCTTACTTGTTCTTTCAGACCCTTATATGTGAAGGCCAGTTGATATGCTTGGAACACGATCGGTGGGAGAGTATATTTTATTCTTTTATTTCCACCAGTAGAGAAATGTTTCCTTGCCGCACTAAGTATCATGTATTGTTGGTCAGCAGTTTCTGACTTGAAGTGATGAATTAGTCTGCCAAGCAGGCCTTGCTCTTCAGCAAAATCTTCTGGATCTTCTTCAACCGTTGGCTGATCTGGCTGATCCTGAACCAGAGGAGACACCATAGACAAAACAGCATCTACTTGTTCCTGAGTTGGTATCAGAGTCTCATTGTCCAAGATATTTGTAATTATGTATACAGCCAAAGACTTTCTCCCTTCATAATCAAAGTATTCTAAAAGTGGTGCAAAATATTCAAGTTTCAAGACAGTAAGTATATTTTTATAGTTGTCGAGAGGGATCTTCATCAGCCTGGATAATTCACGTGAAACTGCACTATTATATTCCAATCTGAAAAAGAAAGAAACAAAGAGTGGGATTTATCCCTGCAACCTATAGATCTTTGATGTCTGAGATCAAAGGAGTATTCAACATATTCAAGAAACAAAGACGATTGAGCATATTTATACTGACCTTTCGATATTGAGCTTCTGGAATATTTGGACTGTAGTGCACAAAACTTTATCAATATAATCAACTCGGTCTGGATAGCACTTGTGTGCTAAATTGATGAGTGCAACTTGAAGAGATACTATATCCTCAGGCGGCATGTCTTGCCTAGTCTGTGTAAAAATGAGCAATGATGCGATTTATAATGAAATAACATCGTATTTAAGTAAGTTGGGAAATCACATACACTGACTCAAGTTTATATATAAAGTTGACAAGATTATCTGTTGTTTGCTCAATTGTGAGATAATGCAGTCTGCTATTCAATACTTTACATATTAATGCAATGAATTGTGTGTGTCCATTCGTCAGTAATTAGCTCAATGGTAATATTGGTTACCATATCACCATCGACAAGATGAAAGACGAACTAGATATTGAGTATATAGGGTGAATTTTACTCTAATCGTTCTCAGACTTAAACTAGACGAGTAAGAATTATGTAGGATACAAAATCATGGTGGTGCTCAGTAGTAAGGATATTGTGTAGTACCTGGTCATCATTGAACGAAAATAAATAAACGTTAAAATAGGTGTCAATTTGAAAATAATTGTACAAAATCATCATTAAAATTAGTCAGTATTGAAGCTGACTCCCATTTTACCTGTATGATCGTAGCAACCTGATCGCTGAATACATCAAATAATTTTACGTCGGTAGGGATTCCTTGTATTTGACTCGGACTTCCTGGCCCACCAACCCCATCTGATCGCTGACTGAATGCAGCCAGCCTATCGATTAATGATATAATAATATTCTTCACGTTCACACCATTTTGTAGTTCCGCGCATGATTTCAAGAATGCATTCAGAGTTTGAAGATGAAATTCGTCGGGAAATACCTGAAGGTGAAAGAGGAATTACACGAAAAGTTATACCTAAAAAACTTTCTTTGGGATTATTCCAGATTGTTGAACTGTTCAAGTTGAGGCATAGTACTCAGGTTATTGGTATGCCTTTATCTATGATATCAATTATGTTGTGAGTTCATATTATATTTACCTGTATTATACATTCCATGAGATATTCTTGGGCAATTGCATCTCTGCAGCTAACTACTTGTTCTAATATTCCAGGTAAAACAAGCTGTAAGGACATAATGTATTTTAAATAAAATTTTATTCATATGTATAATATGAATGAAAAAATGGATTGATTGATAGATAACAATATCGATACCTTTTTGTATTTGTCCAATGTGACTGTTTCCAGTTGGCTAAGTCTAACCAAATTAGTCCCAACAAGAATACGGAGCTCTTCGCGTTCTCGCTCTCTCCTCTCCCGATCCCTACTGTGTCCTTGATGCTGCATTCTAACCCAAAGTTTATTCATTTCCGCGAAATTCATCAACACAAAGTCGATGCTGTCACGTACCTATAATCAGAACATAATGTTAGAAAGTTGATTCAGCATTCATGAGATTAGAAGGGAAATCAATAAGGGAAAGCATCAAAGCAGGGTTGAGGAAATGTTTAGCAATTCCAAGTATCATAAGCTGATGAAATAGCATGGATACGATCAAAATAAGGAACATAACACTACCTGTAAATTTAACATTCCTGGGAAACCTTTACTCCTACTCACCGTGCCCTCTTGTTCAACTCCCTCCGCTACATCAGGCAACACATTTCGAGTACATTGAAGTAAATAATTTCTCAAAAACAATCCTCTTAAAGGATGCTGAACGCCACGACACATCTCCACCAAGTCACGCAGCAAATCTCTCTTCAGGCAAGGATTGGTTTTTATGTAAACTAAGCCAACAGTTATGAGGAGATACCTTTAAAATTCGAATGACAATAATCGAATAAGAATATAATTGTAACCAAGTGTAAGATTTGCTGTGCTATCATTTTTAAAATGACTCACAATCTAGGTACAATATTTCCTGCATATTGCACCAGCTCATAGAGGTCTGCCACTTTTCTTCCCTTCTGAAACTCGTCTAGTAAATAAAGTTCCAAGTGACGGAGTTCGTCAGTTATTGCCATATCTTATTAGTCTATTATCAGGAAAAGCACCGAGAATGTTTCTGGTTTTTATAATTAAATTGAACAACAAATGGTTCAAGGATTTTCTTCAAACTTTAAACCATTAACAAATTACTGCATCATTTTGCATTATTGAAAACTAATGAAAAAGGATACATAATTCATAGTAACTTTTGGGACTAAGGAGCGAAGTTCGAAGTTCTCCAAGCATCGTCGAAGCGTGTTTCAGGGCATCCATGAGTTTAGATTTATCGAGGCAATGTTTCATCTGCAAAGCCTGAACCTTCACAATGCCAACTGAATCTTCCAGAAGTTTATCTTGCTCCTCGATGCCTGTCATGGTTGGTGTCATTGGCTGCGAAAAAAACAGAGATACCTACCGATGCCAAGGAGCACCATTCCAGATAAGCCATTCAAATTAAGCGTGCTGTTATTCTACTAGTGATCTAATCTACTGATTTAATTCTAACTTTACTCGCAGGGTTCTAGTATTTGAGTATACGATAGATGTTAGGCCTCTGGCATCAATCACTGAAAAATCAATTAGGACTCTTTGACATGCTTCCAAAATAATGCTACAATCAGACTTGCTGTAAAATTAAGTTGAGAATCACTTATATGAATTGAGTCTCAGAGGAGAAAAAACAATTGCCGAATGGCAAAGTGGAGAATTGGTGCTTATCGGTAGTCAAGTATATCAAGTATTATCGATGAAAATAATTGTTACAGACCTGAACCCTGGGGATTAAATTGATTCAAATTCGAACTTAACAGAGTTACGATCAAAGTACTCGATTTATTATTAGTTTTGTAGGTTAGTTAATGTAAAAATAATATATAATAAAATTACGTTAGAATCAGATCTAAACTGCCATCCCCAGTCCATAGTTAACGACTGATAGGCCAAGGTCTAAGCCTCCCGATAAAAATCCATAAAAGTCAATTAAAAAACGTTAACTCGTTACAAGTGTTACAAGTAGTCGCTATTTTATTGACGTAGGCTATAACATCGGTAATAACTAATAACATCTCGAGAAAAGACCGAGAGGAGTACCAGAGAGAGAAGGAAATAGTTAAGGAAGAAGAGTATCCAAGATGTATGTAAATTAAGAATCGACCATTGGCGCAAATGAATTACTAATTAATTATTTGCGATTATTCAAGGAATCATTTGAACCCGTAGATAATCAGATGCATTCGTATGGTATATGCAAGCAGGCAATCGTGCAGCGTTCTAAACAATATAACGCTTACCATTTTGCTGTCAATGTGTTGCGTGGTACTATTGTTTCTATTATTATTACTTTTCTATTGTAAAAATATCAGACTATCGTCGTGTTTTCTTGTTTAGGAGACCAAAAAAATGGCAGCTCTTCTCACGTTACTATCATTACGATAGTAAGTCTATCACCGGGTGCATACTATATCAGCCTTAATAACAAATTAAGTTAACATCCGACACGTCAGTCTCAGCGTTGAGTTTTAGTAAGTAATAATTATAATTATATCCACACGCTGCTACACCGCAACTAGTTTTTGATTCAACGGTCGATCAACCGTACGAAGTGACAGATAAACACGCGAAACGTTGTCTGCCTTGTCTGACACTTCCTTTTGACTCGATTTGACAGGATTAATGTTTTACATAGTTCTTGCGATTTCGGACATAAAATAACCTCCGTGTGTTTTATAACGAGCTCTCGCAACACCACTTTATCGCAATCATTGACTCATAAATTTAGCAACCAGCCCTACTATTCCTTTCTATGAATCGACCGCACTGATTCCGTCATTCAATTTGGTGAGCCGTGGTCATACGTGATAAAATTATACCTATACTATACACCTTCTTTGCATTGCTCTGACAAACTGATGCACCTAACGTCGATGACGATACGTGACTGCCTTATTTGAGAAATCGAGGGTGCCGCGCGTATTAAAAACTTATACCCAACTCGCTTCAAAAATGTGAAATTGAGACCAAGCATAGAAATTCAAACATAAAAATCCAGCTCTTAGATACTTCGAAAAGTTATTCAATATTTCGTGTCATCTAATTCATTTGTTGTATAATGCTGCCCACCAAATTGAAGGGACAATAATTCATGCAATTTCATAAGCCTTTTAGTTCTCTGTGAAACATTATTTGTGGTTTCTTTTCAAATTTCACAATTATCCAATTATTGCATTGTGTAATTCGTCTTGTAAAGATATCATCTAAATCAAATCACAACAGATACCTATTAATGACACGAATGGGATATAATGATTTCTGTAGATTATAGTTGCCTTTATTTCTATTAAAATTCAAGTACGTATGTATTTATTATACATATAGCTGTTCACAATGATATTATCACGCAAACGTGACATAAATGTTCTTATTATGGTACATGATAATTTGTATATACATCCGTTGATTATAAACATTTTTTTCTTTTTTTCTTGTATATAGGTATATTCAATGTAAATATTGATGTTCAAAATAAATGTTCATAGAAAATTATTTTCAATTCAACATTATTTATTCTGTATTACTTCAGTAACGTGTTAGCCTGTATTCGAGTATTGTTGTTGTGAAAAATTAAAACTTATCTCAGACTTTTTTCAAATATATGTAATATAAAGTGTTCAAAAAGATTAACTCTGTGGCAAGTGGTGTTCAAAACTCATTTCTTGTAAGCATAAACTATTTGGAAGTTTAGATAATTTATCATGATTTTTATTACATTCAAATTCAACCCACTTGCAGTATGCATCTTGTTCATTCATAATGGATATGTTACAGCTGTGGGAATTGTTGAACACTTCATTAGAAATATTGGATCAGAGATACAAGTGCAGGTCACTCAGAAATTATTCATGTATTATATGCCAGACAGTATTACTTCATTTATGTTATTAGTAAAGCGTAATGGCAAACATGGAAGATACAGATGTCTGGTATATCCTATACGAAAAAATTTGATCCAAGTGGGACTCAGAAAAAAATGTCACGTATCTATCTCGGCAACAGCTATATATTTTTTTCAAAATTAAATATTTCACTTCACGTTTGACGTGTGTCAGAAGAGGCAATTCTAAAATCCAAAAAGTTGTATGCACCACCTACACGGCCTTACATCTCTAACTTATCGAAGAAAGAATTCTGGTCTCAAGGATTTGATGTCAATGACTTTAAACCTTTTTCAAGGCTCAAAAGCTTGAAACCCCTACTAAGGCTATCTGAATGAACGTAAGATACAGGCATAGGCTCGTATAAGTGGTGTATATAATTTTATGCCATCAAAGACACGATTTATGTGCTACCATCTGATATTACCATTTCTTAAATCATTATACGCAGAGGCTGTGATTGTTCCGTGACTTTGACTATAAGTGTTCAAGGATCGGAAATTTCTTATTGCCGTTATGGGCTTTTGAATAATACTGCGCCTTAAATGATTTTTGCCAGTTTGAGCACGTGTCACCGCGCTTCTTATCCTATGATTATCAAGCGTACCTGCAGAGACAGGATTAGCGCTCTGTACATATGCTAAATTAGCAATGTTTTCAGTTGTTGGACGATTCGCACATGTTACTGTTCTAGTTTGTCCAGTTGGAGTTCTCTCCCTTTGTAAATGCATTGGCATGGTTTGATTCAGATAATTTTGAATTGTTTGATTTTGCGAGGTAAAGTGGTGTGGGGTTGCAAAGTGCTTTGTGAAATTATTTGGCATTTTTGTGAGGTACTTGGCATTCGTTGGACTTTCTTCATTGACTCGCTTGGGTAGGCTCGACTTGGTTTGAAGATTATTAAGCGTAGCTGGCAGCCTGTGTATGAGTTGTGGTTTCGTGCTTCGACGCAGTTTTTGTTGACTTGGTTGTGGACCGGGTCTGCTGCCTGGACCATACTGAAAATACACCATGCTGCTTAAAGCGAACACCTGATTACAACTGAAATGTGACAGTAAGGTGAATGAATTTCTAAAAATCTCAAATGGTTGACAAATTGGTTTCGGATACACCGATAAAAATGTATGTACTGCAATGGTTTTTTATCTAATGCAAAAAATAATAGACTTGGTATCAAATATGATGATAAACAGATCTCTATTTGTACTTTTTGTAGCAGTTTGCTTGCTAGTCATGAATCACTTGTAGATAACTTATATAAATATGTATGTATACATACATACATGCATCTTATGAAAAAATAACTAGTATGTACAATCTTGTTGAAAATAAATATTTAGTGCAAGCATAATTATTGTACAGCGTACGTACATGCACGCTACTCTGTATAAAAAAAAATTACTATACCTAAATGAATCCCATACGACAAGTCACCTGTAATAATAGGATTTCGATTGATACGTTTCAAGTAAGATGTAGCAAAAGTTTAGAGAGAGGCTTCTAAAGATGTACTGTTCTGGAAATAAATGCTTATTGCCTTTTAGAGTGTTAACACAAAGCTGAGTTGTCTTTAGAAGCATCGTTCTTAATCATGGAGACAGAATACTGAGTGTGGCAGGTACAAATCTGGTTTTCCTGAATTGGTATTGAAACATTGAATATTTAATGATACTATCTCTGCATCATCAGTTTCCTCCCTGCCTCAAACTATAAAAAAGTTGGAGAAACAGGACTGGTACTTACGAGAGTTACTTGGTCGGATTGTATAGAACGTTGAGATTTTGACAAATTGTGTTGTTGGCTCAAGTATAAACAGCTCTTAGCTTGGCCTGGAGGAAGATTTCTGAACGGACCATTTATCATCGCGTATGTATACTGCGCTGTTGAATTTCTCCCTAAAACAATGTCATAATTCCAGCTTCAGAACTCTGAGTTGGACTGAGCAATTAGGTTGATCTCGATCCCAAACTTTATTTACCATTTTGCTGCAATGTTCTGTCACCTATTGTCGCGTCCACATTAGCTATTTGTGATTTGCTACTCCGCCCATTTCCA